>NC_133143.1:3579475-4179475 GCF_048418815.1 Hemitrygon akajei
TGAGTACTGTATTGCACGGAGGGAGGATGGTATGCTGATGATTGGGGAGTACCATATTGCACGGAGGGAGGACGGTAGTCTGATAATTGGTGAGTACTGTATTGCACGGAGGGAGGACGGTAGGCTGATAATTGGTGAGTACTGTATTGCACGGAGGGAGGACTGCAGGCTGATGATTGGTGAGTGCTGTATTGCATGGAGGGAGGACGGTAGGCTGATAATTGGTGACTACTGCAATGAACGGAGCAGGATGGTAGGCTAATGATTGGTGAGTACTGTATTGCATGGAGGGAGGACGGTAGGCTAATGATTGGTGAGTACTGTATTGCACGGAAGGAGGACGGTAGGCTGATGATTGATAAGTACTACAATGAATGGAAGAGGACGGTAGACTGATGATTAGTGTGTACACTATTGCACGGAGGGAGGACGGTAGGCTGATGATTTGTCAGTGCTGTATAGGAATGAGGGAAGTTGGTAGGCTGATAATTGGTGAGTGCTGTATTGCACAGAGGGGTGGATGGTAGGCTGATGATTGGTGAGTGCTGTATTGCACGGAGGGAGGACGGTAAGCTGATGATTTGTTGGCGCTGTATTGCACGGAGGGAGGACGGCAGGCTCATAATTGGTGAGTACTGTATTGCACGGAGGGATGACGGTAGGCTGATGATTGGTGAGTGCTGTATTGCACGGAGGGAGGACGGTAAGCTGATGATTTGTTGGCGCTGTATTGCACGGAGGGAGGACGGTAGGCTGATAATTGGTGAGTACTGTATTGCATGGAGGGAGGACGGTAGGCTGATAATTGGTGAGTACTGTATTGCACGTAGGGAGGATCTTCGGCTGATGATTGGTGAGTACTGTATTGCATGGAGGGAGGACGGTAGGCTGATGATTGGTGAGTGCTGTATTGCACGTAGGGAGGACGGTAGGCTGATGATTGGTGAGTGCTGTATTGCATGGACGGAGGACGGCAGGCTGATGATTGGTGAGTGCTGTATTTCACGGAGGGAGGATGGTAGACTGATAATTGGTGAGTACTGTATTTCACGGAGGGAGGATGGTAGACTGATAATTGGTGAGTACTGTATTGCACGGAGGGAGGACGGTAGGCTGATAATTGGTGAGTACTGTATTGCATGGAGGGAGGACGGTAGACTGATAATTGGTGAGTAATGTATTGCACGGAGGGAGGATGGTAGGCTGATAATTGGTGAGTACTGTATTGCACGGAGGGAGGATGGTAGGCTGATAATTGGTGAGTACTCTATTGCACGGAGGGAGGAATGTAGGCCTATAATTGGTGAGTACTGTATTGCACGGAGGGAGGTCTGTAGGCTGATAATTGGTGAGTACTGTATTGCACGGAGGGAGGTCTGTAGGCTGATAATTGGTGAGTACTGTATTGCACGGAGGGAGGTCTGTAGGCTGATAATTGGTGAGTACTGTATTGCATGGAGGGAGGACGGTAGGCTGATAATTGGTGAGTACTGTATTGCATGGAGGGAGGACGGTAGACTGATAATTGGTGAGTAATGTATTGCACGGAGGGAGGATGGTAGGCTGATAATTGGTGAGTACTGTATTGCACGGAGGGAGGACGGTAGGCTGATAATTGGTGAGTACTGTATTGCACGGAGGGAGGATGGTAGGCTGATAATTGGTGAGTACTGTATTGCACGGAGGGAGGTCTGTAGGCTGATAATTGGTGAGTACTGTATTGCACGGAGGGAGGTCTGTAGGCTGATAATTGGTGAGTACTGTATTGCACGGAGGGAGGACGGTAGGCTGATAATTGGTGAGTACTGTATTGCACGGAGGGAGGACGGTAGGCTGATAATTGGTGAGTACTACAATGAATGGAAGAGGACAGTAGGCTGATGATTAGTGAGTACTATATTGCACGGAGGGAGGAGGGTAGGCTGAGGATTGTTGAGTGCTGTATTGCACGGAGGGAGGACGGTAGGCTGATAATTGGTGAGGAATGTATTACACGGACAGAGGACGGTAGGCTGATAATTGGTGAGTGTTGTATTGCACGGAGGGAGGACGGTAGGCTGATGATTAGTTAGCTCTGTATTGCACGGAGGGAGGACAGTAGGCTGATAATTGGTGAGTGTTGTATTGCACGGAGGGAGGACGGTAGGCTGATGATTTGTTAGCTCTGTATTGCACGGAGGGAGGACGGTAGGCTGATAATTGGTGGGTGCTGTATTGCACGGAGCGAGGATGGTAGACTGATGATTGGTGAGAACTACAATGAATGGAAGAGGACAGTAGGCTGAAGATTGGTGAGTACTGTATTGCATAGAGGGAGGATGGTAGTTTGATAATTGGTGAATACTGTATTGCACGGAGGGAGGACGGTAGGCTGGTAATTGGTGAGTACTACAATGAATGGAAGAGGACAGTAGGCTGATGATTAGTGAGTACAGTATTACTCGTAAGGAGGATGGTAGGCTGATAATTGGTGAGTGCTGTATTGCACGGAGGGAGGACAGTAGACTGATGATTGGTGAGTGCTGTATTGCACGGAGGGAGGATGGTAGACTGATGATTGGTGAGTACTGTATTGCACGGAAGGGGGACGGTAGGCTGATAATTGGTGAGTACTGTATTGCACGGAGGGAGGACGGTAGGCTGATAATTGGTGAGTGCTGTATTGCATGGAGAGAGGACGGTAGGCTAATGATTGGTGAGTGCTGTATTGCATAGAGGGAGGATGGTAGTTTGATAATTGGTGAATACTGTATTGCACAGAGGGAGGACAGTAGGCTGATGATTGGTGAGTACTGTATTGCACGGAGGGAGGATGGTAGGCTGATAATTGGTGAGTGCTGTATTGCACGGAGGGAGGACGGTAGACTGATGATTGGTGAGTGCTGTATTGCACGGAGGGAGGATGGTAGGCTGATAATTGGTGAGTACTGTATTGCACAGAGGGAGGACGGTACGCTGATATTGGTAAGTATTGTATTACACGGAGGGAGGATGGTAGGCTGATAATTGGTGAGTACTGTATTGCACGGAGGGAGGATGGTAGGTTGATCATTGGTGTGTACTGTATTGCACGGAGGGAGGATGGTAGGCTGATATTTGGTGAGTGCTGTATTGCACGGAGGGAGGACGGTAGACTGATGATTGGTGAGTGATGTATTGCATGGAGGGTGGGCATTGGAATGATAATTCGTGAGTACTTTTTGCCCGGAGGGAGGACGGTAGACCGATAATTGGTGAGTACGCTATTGCACAGAGGGAGGATAGTAGGCTGATGATTGGTGAATACTGTATTGCACGGAGGGATGACGGTAGGCTGATAATTGGTGAATACTGTATTGCACGGAGGGAGCACGATAGGCTGATAATTGGTGAGTACTGTATTGCACGGAGGGAGGTCTGTAGGCTGATAATTGGTGAGTACTGTATTGCACGGAGGGAGGACGGTAGGCTGATAATTGGTGAGTACTGTATTGCACGGAGGGAGGACGGTAGGCTGATAATTGGTGAGTACTACAATGAATGGAAGAGGACAGTAGGCTGATGATTAGTGAGTACTATATTGCACGGAGGGAGGAGGGTAGGCTGAGGATTGTTGAGTGCTGTATTGCACGGAGGGAGGACGGTAGGCTGATAATTGGTGAGGAATGTATTACACGGACAGAGGACGGTAGGCTGATAATTGGTGAGTGTTGTATTGCACGGAGGGAGGACGGTAGGCTGATGATTAGTTAGCTCTGTATTGCACGGAGGGAGGACAGTAGGCTGATAATTGGTGAGTGTTGTATTGCACGGAGGGAGGACGGTAGGCTGATGATTTGTTAGCTCTGTATTGCACGGAGGGAGGACGGTAGGCTGATAATTGGTGAGTGCTGTATTGCACGGAGGGAGGATGGTAGACTGATGATTGGTGAGAACTACAATGAATGGAAGAGGACAGTAGGCTGAAGATTGGTGAGTACTGTATTGCATAGAGGGAGGATGGTAGTTTGATAATTGGTGAATACTGTATTGCACGGAGGGAGGACGGTAGGCTGGTAATTGGTGAGTACTACAATGAATGGAAGAGGACAGTAGGCTGATGATTAGTGAGTACTGTATTACTCGTAAGGAGGATGGTAGGCTGATAATTGGTGAGTGCTGTATTGCACGGAGGGAGGATGGTAGACTGATGATTGGTGAGTACTGTATTGCACGGAAGGGGGACGGTAGGCTGATAATTGGTGAGTACTGTATTGCACGGAGGGAGGACGGTAGGCTGATAATTGGTGAGTGCTGTATTGCATGGAGAGAGGACGGTAGGCTGATGATTGGTGAGTGCTGTATTGCATAGAGGGAGGATGGTAGTTTGATAATTGGTGAATACTGTATTGCACAGAGGGAGGACGGTACGCTGATATTGGTAAGTATTGTATTACACGGAGGGAGGATGGTAGGCTGATAATTGGTGAGTACTGTATTGCACGGAGGGAGGATGGTAGGTTGATCATTGGTGTGTACTGTATTGCACGGAGGGAGGATGGTAGGCTGATAATTGGTGAGTGCTGTATTGCACGGAGGGAGGACGGTAGACTGATGATTGGTGAGTACTCTATTGTACGGAGTGAGGACGGTAGGCTGATGATTGGAGAGTGCTGTATTGCACGGAGGGAGGATGGTAGGCTGATGATTGGTGAGTGCTGTATTGCACGGAGGGTGGACGGTAGGCTGATGATTGGTGAGTGATGTATTGCATGGAGGGTGGGCATTGGAATGATAATTCGTGAGTACTTTTTGCCCGGAGGGAGGACGGTAGACCGATCATTGGTGAGTACGCTATTGCACAGAGGGAGGATAGTAGGCTGATGATTGGTGAATACTGTATTGCACGGAGGGATGACGGTAGGCTGATAATTGGTGAATACTGTATTGCACGGAGGGAGGACGGCAGGCTGATGATTGGTGAGTGCTGTATTGCACGGAGGGAGGAAGGTAGGTTGATAATTGTTGAGTACTGTATTGCATGGAGGGAGAACGGTAGGCTGATAATTGGTGAGTGCTGTATTGCATGGAGGGAGGACGGTAGGTTGATAATTGTTGAGTACTGTATTGCACGGAGGGAGGACGGTAGGATAATAATTGGTGAGTAATGTATTGCACGGAGGGAGGATGGTAGGCTGATGATTGGTGAGAACCATATGGCACGGAGGGAGGACGGAAGTCCGATAATTGGTGAGTACTGTATTGCACGGAGGGAGGACGGTAGACTGATGATTGGTGAGTACTGTATTGCACGGAGGCAGGATGGTAGGCTGATAATTGGTGAGTGCTGTATTGCACGGAAGGAGGACGGCAGGCTGATGATTGGTGAGTACTGTATTGCACGGAGGGAGGACGGTAGGATGATAATTGGTGAGTACTGTATTGCACGGAGGGAGGATGGTATGCTGATGATTGGGGAGTACCATATTGCACGGAGGGAGGACGGTAGTCTGATAATTGGTGAGTACTGTATTGCACGGAGGGAGGACGGTAGGCTGATAATTGGTGAGTACTGTATTGCACGGAGGGAGGACTGCAGGCTGATGATTGGTGAGTGCTGTATTGCACGGAGGGAGGACGGCAGGCTGATGATTGGTGAGTACTGTATTGCACGGAGGGAGGACGGTAGGATGATAATTGGTGAGTACTGTATTGCACGGAGGGAGGATGGTATGCTGATGATTGGGGAGTACCATATTGCACGGAGGGAGGACGGTAGGCTGATAATTGGTGAGTACTGTATTGCACGGAGGGAGGACTGCAGGCTGATGATTGGTGAGTGCTGTATTGCATGGAGGGAGGACGGTAGGCTGATAATTGGTGACTACTGCAATGAACGGAGCAGGATGGTAGGCTAATGATTGGTGAGTACTGTATTGCATGGAGGGAGGACGGTAGGCTAATGATTGGTGAGTACTGTATTGCACGGAAGGAGGACGGTAGGCTGATGATTGATAAGTACTACAATGAATGGAAGAGGACGGTAGACTGATGATTAGTGTGTACACTATTGCACGGAGGGAGGACGGTAGGCTGATGATTTGTCAGTGCTGTATAGGAATGAGGGAAGTTGGTAGGCTGATAATTGGTGAGTGCTGTATTGCACAGAGGGGTGGTTGGTAGGCTGATGATTGGTGAGTGCTGTATTGCACGGAGGGAGGACGGTAAGCTGATGATTTGTTGGCGCTGTATTGCACGGAGGGAGGACGGCAGGCTCATAATTGGTGAGTACTGTATTGCACGGAGGGATGACGGTACGCTGATATTGGTAAGTATTGTATTACACGGAGGGAGGATGGTAGGCTGATAATTGGTGAGTACTGTATTGCACGGAGGGAGGATGGTAGGTTGATCATTGGTGTGTACTGTATTGCACGGAGGGAGGATGGTAGGCTGATATTTGGTGAGTGCTGTATTGCACGGAGGGAGGACGGTAGACTGATGATTGGTGAGTGATGTATTGCATGGAGGGTGGGCATTGGAATGATAATTCGTGAGTACTTTTTGCCCGGAGGGAGGACGGTAGACCGATAATTGGTGAGTACGCTATTGCACAGAGGGAGGATAGTAGGCTGATGATTGGTGAATACTGTATTGCACGGAGGGATGACGGTAGGCTGATAATTGGTGAATACTGTATTGCACGGAGGGAGCACGATAGGCTGATAATTGGTGAGTACTACAATGAATGGAAGAGGACAGTAGGCTGATGATTAGTGAGTACTATATTGCACGGAGGGAGGAGGGTAGGCTGAGGATTGTTGAGTGCTGTATTGCACGGAGGGAGGACGGTAGGCTGATAATTGGTGAGGAATGTATTACACGGACAGAGGACGGTAGGCTGATAATTGGTGAGTGTTGTATTGCACGGAGGGAGGACGGTAGGCTGATGATTAGTTAGCTCTGTATTGCACGGAGGGAGGACAGTAGGCTGATAATTGGTGAGTGTTGTATTGCACGGAGGGAGGACGGTAGGCTGATGATTTGTTAGCTCTGTATTGCACGGAGGGAGGACGGTAGGCTGATAATTGGTGAGTGCTGTATTGCACGGAGGGAGGATGGTAGACTGATGATTGGTGAGAACTACAATGAATGGAAGAGGACAGTAGGCTGAAGATTGGTGAGTACTGTATTGCATAGAGGGAGGATGGTAGTTTGATAATTGGTGAATACTGTATTGCACGGAGGGAGGACGGTAGGCTGGTAATTGGTGAGTACTACAATGAATGGAAGAGGACAGTAGGCTGATGATTAGTGAGTACTGTATTACTCGTAAGGAGGATGGTAGGCTGATAATTGGTGAGTGCTGTATTGCACGGAGGGAGGATGGTAGACTGATGATTGGTGAGTACTGTATTGCACGGAAGGGGGACGGTAGGCTGATAATTGGTGAGTACTGTATTGCACGGAGGGAGGACGGTAGGCTGATAATTGGTGAGTGCTGTATTGCATGGAGAGAGGACGGTAGGCTGATGATTGGTGAGTGCTGTATTGCATAGAGGGAGGATGGTAGTTTGATAATTGGTGAATACTGTATTGCACAGAGGGAGGACAGTAGGCTGATGATTGGTGAGTACTGTATTGCACGGAGGGAGGATGGTAGGCTGATAATTGGTGAGTGCTGTATTGCACGGAGGGAGGACGGTAGACTGATGATTGGTGAGTGCTGTATTGCACGGAGGGAGGATGGTAGGCTGATAATTGGTGAGTACTGTATTGCACAGAGGGAGGACGGTACGCTGATATTGGTAAGTATTGTATTACACGGAGGGAGGATGGTAGGCTGATAATTGGTGAGTACTGTATTGCACGGAGGGAGGATGGTAGGTTGATCATTGGTGTGTACTGTATTGCACGGAGGGAGGATGGTAGGCTGATAATTGGTGAGTGCTGTATTGCACGGAGGGAGGACGGTAGACTGATGATTGGTGAGTACTCTATTGTACGGAGTGAGGACGGTAGGCTGATGATTGGAGAGTGCTGTATTGCACGGAGGGAGGATGGTAGGCTGATGATTGGTGAGTGCTGTATTGCACGGAGGGTGGACGGTAGGCTGATGATTGGTGAGTGATGTATTGCATGGAGGGTGGGCATTGGAATGATAATTCGTGAGTACTTTTTGCCCGGAGGGAGGACGGTAGACCGATAATTGGTGAGTACGCTATTGCACAGAGGGAGGATAGTAGGCTGATGATTGGTGAATACTGTATTGCACGGAGGGATGACGGTAGGCTGATAATTGGTGAATACTGTATTGCACGGAGGGAGGACGGCAGGCTGATGATTGGTGAGTGCTGTATTGCACGGAGGGAGGAAGGTAGGTTGATAATTGTTGAGTACTGTATTGCATGGAGGGAGAACGGTAGGCTGATAATTGGTGAGTGCTGTATTGCATGGAGGGAGGACGGTAGGTTGATAATTGTTGAGTACTGTATTGCACGGAGGGAGGACGGTAGGATAATAATTGGTGAGTAATGTATTGCACGGAGGGAGGATGGTAGGCTGATGATTGGTGAGAACCATATGGCACGGAGGGAGGACGGAAGTCCGATAATTGGTGAGTACTGTATTGCACGGAGGGAGGACGGTAGACTGATGATTGGTGAGTACTGTATTGCACGGAGGCAGGATGGTAGGCTGATAATTGGTGAGTGCTGTATTGCACGGAAGGAGGACGGCAGGCTGATGATTGGTGAGTACTGTATTGCACGGAGGGAGGACGGTAGGATGATAATTGGTGAGTACTGTATTGCACGGAGGGAGGATGGTATGCTGATGATTGGGGAGTACCATATTGCACGGAGGGAGGACGGTAGTCTGATAATTGGTGAGTACTGTATTGCACGGAGGGAGGACGGTAGGCTGATAATTGGTGAGTACTGTATTGCACGGAGGGAGGACTGCAGGCTGATGATTGGTGAGTGCTGTATTGCATGGAGGGAGGACGGTAGGCTGATAATTGGTGACTACTGCAATGAACGGAGCAGGATGGTAGGCTAATGATTGGTGAGTACTGTATTGCATGGAGGGAGGACGGTAGGCTAATGATTGGTGAGTACTGTATTGCACGGAAGGAGGACGGTAGGCTGATGATTGATAAGTACTACAATGAATGGAAGAGGACGGTAGACTGATGATTAGTGTGTACACTATTGCACGGAGGGAGGACGGTAGGCTGATGATTTGTCAGTGCTGTATAGGAATGAGGGAAGTTGGTAGGCTGATAATTGGTGAGTGCTGTATTGCACAGAGGGGTGGATGGTAGGCTGATGATTGGTGAGTGCTGTATTGCACGGAGGGAGGACGGTAAGCTGATGATTTGTTGGCGCTGTATTGCACGGAGGGAGGACGGTAGGCTGATAATTGGTGAGTACTGTATTGCATGGAGGGAGGACGGTAGGCTGATAATTGGTGAGTACTGTATTGCACGTAGGGAGGATCTTCGGCTGATGATTGGTGAGTACTGTATTGCATGGAGGGAGGACGGTAGGCTGATGATTGGTGAGTGCTGTATTGCACGGAGGGAGGACGGTAGGCTGATGATTGGTGAGTACTGTATTGCACGGAGGGAGGACGGTAGGCTGATGATTGGTGAGTGCTGTATTGCATGGACGGAGGACGGCAGGCTGATGATTGGTGAGTGCTGTATTTCACGGAGGGAGGATGGTAGACTGATAATTGGTGAGTACTGTATTGCACGGAGGGAGGACGGTAGGCTGATAATTGGTGAGTACTGTATTGCATGGAGGGAGGACGGTAGACTGATAATTGGTGAGTAATGTATTGCACGGAGGGAGGATGGTAGGCTGATAATTGGTGAGTACTGTATTGCACGGAGGGAGGATGGTAGGCTGATAATTGGTGAGTACTCTATTGCACGGAGGGAGGAATGTAGGCCTATAATTGGTGAGTACTGTATTGCACGGAGGGAGGTCTGTAGGCTGATAATTGGTGAGTACTGTATTGCACGGAGGGAGGTCTGTAGGCTGATAATTGGTGAGTACTGTATTGCATGGAGGGAGGACGGTAGGCTGATAATTGGTGAGTACTGTATTGCATGGAGGGAGGACGGTAGACTGATAATTGGTGAGTAATGTATTGCACGGAGGGAGGATGGTAGGCTGATAATTGGTGAGTACTGTATTGCACGGAGGGAGGACGGTAGGCTGATAATTGGTGAGTACTGTATTGCACGGAGGGAGGATGGTAGGCTGATAATTGGTGAGTACTGTATTGCACGGAGGGAGGTCTGTAGGCTGATAATTGGTGAGTACTGTATTGCACGGAGGGAGGTCTGTAGGCTGATAATTGGTGAGTACTGTATTGCACGGAGGGAGGACGGTAGGCTGATAATTGGTGAGTACTGTATTGCACGGAGGGAGGACGGTAGGCTGATAATTGGTGAGTACTACAATGAATGGAAGAGGACAGTAGGCTGATGATTAGTGAGTACTATATTGCACGGAGGGAGGAGGGTAGGCTGAGGATTGTTGAGTGCTGTATTGCACGGAGGGAGGACGGTAGGCTGATAATTGGTGAGGAATGTATTACACGGACAGAGGACGGTAGGCTGATAATTGGTGAGTGTTGTATTGCACGGAGGGAGGACGGTAGGCTGATGATTAGTTAGCTCTGTATTGCACGGAGGGAGGACAGTAGGCTGATAATTGGTGAGTGTTGTATTGCACGGAGGGAGGACGGTAGGCTGATGATTTGTTAGCTCTGTATTGCACGGAGGGAGGACGGTAGGCTGATAATTGCTGAGTGCTGTATTGCACGGAGGGAGGATGGTAGACTGATGATTGGTGAGAACTACAATGAATGGAAGAGGACAGTAGGCTGAAGATTGGTGAGTACTGTATTGCATAGAGGGAGGATGGTAGTTTGATAATTGGTGAATACTGTATTGCACGGAGGGAGGACGGTAGGCTGGTAATTGGTGAGTACTACAATGAATGGAAGAGGACAGTAGGCTGATGATTAGTGAGTACTGTATTACTCGTAAGGAGGATGGTAGGCTGATAATTGGTGAGTGCTGTATTGCACGGAGGGAGGACAGTAGACTGATGATTGGTGAGTGCTGTATTGCACGGAGGGAGGATGGTAGACTGATGATTGGTGAGTACTGTATTGCACGGAAGGGGGACGGTAGGCTGATAATTGGTGAGTACTGTATTGCACGGAGGGAGGACGGTAGGCTGATAATTGGTGAGTGCTGTATTGCATGGAGAGAGGACGGTAGGCTGATGATTGGTGAGTGCTGTATTGCATAGAGGGAGGATGGTAGTTTGATAATTGGTGAATACTGTATTGCACAGAGGGAGGACAGTAGGCTGATGATTGGTGAGTACTGTATTGCACGGAGGGAGGATGGTAGGCTGATAATTGGTGAGTGCTGTATTGCACGGAGGGAGGACGGTAGACTGATGATTGGTGAGTGCTGTATTGCACGGAGGGAGGATGGTAGGCTGATAATTGGTGAGTACTGTATTGCACAGAGGGAGGACGGTACGCTGATATTGGTAAGTATTGTATTACACGGAGGGAGGATGGTAGGCTGATAATTGGTGAGTACTGTATTGCACGGAGGGAGGATGGTAGGTTGATCATTGGTGTGTACTGTATTGCACGGAGGGAGGATGGTAGGCTGATAATTGGTGAGTGCTGTATTGCACGGAGGGAGGACGGTAGACTGATGATTGGTGAGTACTCTATTGTACGGAGTGAGGACGGTAGGCTGATGATTGGAGAGTGCTGTATTGCACGGAGGGAGGATGGTAGGCTGATGATTGGTGAGTGCTGTATTGCACGGAGGGTGGACGGTAGGCTGATGATTGGTGAGTGATGTATTGCATGGAGGGTGGGCATTGGAATGATAATTCGTGAGTACTTTTTGCCCGGAGGGAGGACGGTAGACCGATAATTGGTGAGTACGCTATTGCACAGAGGGAGGATAGTAGGCTGATGATTGGTGAATACTGTATTGCACGGAGGGATGACGGTAGGCTGATAATTGGTGAATACTGTATTGCACGGAGGGAGGACGGTAGGCTGATTGTTGAGTGCTGTATTGCATGGAGGGAGGACGGTACGCTGATATTGGTAAGTACTGTATTGCACGGAGGGAGGACGGTAGGCTGATAATTGGTGAGTACTACAATGAATGGAAGAGGACAGTAGGCTGATGATTAGTGAGTACTGTATTGCTCGTAAGGAGGATGGTAGGCTGATGATTTGTCAGTGCTGTATTGGAATGAGGGAGGACGGTAAGCTGATAATTGGTGAGGAATGTATTACACGGACGTAGGACGGTAGGCTGATAATTGGTGAGTTGTATTGCACGGAGGGAGGACGGTAGGCTGATGATTTGTTAGCTGTGTATTGCACGGATGGGGGACGGTATTATGATGATTGGTGAGTGATGTATTGCATGGAGGGAGGACGGTGGAATGATAATTGGTGAGTACTGTATTGCACGGAGGGAGGATGGTAGGCTGATAATTGGTGAGTGCTGTATTGCACGGAGGGAGGACGGTAGACTGATGATTAGTGAGTGCTGTATTGCACGGAGGGAGGACGGTAGGCTGATAATTGGTGAGTACTGTATTGCACGGAGGGAGGATGGTAGGCTTATAATTGGTGATTACTGTATTGCATGGAGGGAGGACGGTAGGCTGATCATTGGTGAGTACTGTATTGCACGGAGGGAGGATGGTAGGCTGATAATTGGTGAATACTGCATTGCACGGAGGGAGGACTGAAGGCTCATAATTGGTGATTACTTTATTTAACGGAGGGAGGACGGTAGACTGATGATTGGTGAGATCTGAATTGCATTGAGGGAGGATGGTAGTTTGATAATTGCTGAATACTGTATTGCACGGAGGGTGGACGGTAGGCTGATGATTGGTGAGTGATGTATTGCATGGAGGGAGGACGGTGGAATGATAATTCGTGAGTACTTTTTGACCGGAGGGTGGACGGTAGACGGATAATTGGTGAGTACTCTATTGCACGGAGTGAGGATGGTAGGCTGATGATTGGTGAGTGCTGTATTGCACGGAGGGAGGATGGTAGGCTGATAATTGGTGAGTACTGTATTGCACGGAGGGAGGATGGTCGGCTGATAATTGGTGACTACTGCAATGAACGGAGGGGGATGGTAGGCTGATAATTGGAGTGTACTCTATTGCACGGAGTGAGGATGGTAGGCTGATGATTGGTGAGTACAGTATTGCATGGAGAGAGGTCTGTAGGCTGATAATTGGTGAGTACTGTATTGCATGGTGGGAGGATGGTAGGCTGATAATTGGTGAGTACTGTATTGCACGGAGGGAGGACGGTAGGCTGATAATTGGTGAGTACTGTATTGCACGGAGGGAGGACGGCAGGCTGATAATTGGTGAGTACTGTATTGCATGGAGGGAGGACGGTAGGCTGATAATTGGAGTGTACTCTATTGCACGGAGTGAGGATGGTAGGCTGATAATTGGAGAGTACTGTATTGCATGGAGGGAGGACGGTAGGCTGATGATTAGTGAGTACTGTATTGCTCGTAAGGAGGATGGTAGGCTGATGATTTGTCAGTGCTGTATTGGAATGAGGGAGGACGGTAAGCTGATAATTGGTGAGGAATGTATTACACGGACGTAGGACGGTAGGCTGATAATTGGTGAGTTGTATTGCACGGAGGGAGGACGGTAGGCTGATGATTTGTTAGCTGTGTATTGCACGGATGGGGGACGGTATTATGATGATTGGTGAGTGATGTATTGCATGGAGGGAGGACGGTGGAATGATAATTGGTGAGTACTGTATTGCACGGAGGGAGGATGGTAGGCTGATAATTGGTGAGTGCTGTATTGCACGGAGGGAGGACGGTAGACTGATGATTAGTGAGTGCTGTATTGCACGGAGGGAGGACGGTAGGCTGATAATTGGTGAGTACTGTATTGCACGGAGGGAGGATGGTAGGCTTATAATTGGTGATTACTGTATTGCATGGAGGGAGGACGGTAGGCTGATCATTGGTGAGTACTGTATTGCACGGAGGGAGGATGGTAGGCTGATAATTGGTGAATACTGCATTGCACGGAGGGAGGACTGAAGGCTCATAATTGGTGATTACTTTATTTAACGGAGGGAGGACGGTAGACTGATGATTGGTGAGATCTGAATTGCATTGAGGGAGAATGGTAGTTTGATAATTGCTGAATACTGTATTGCACGGAGGGTGGACGGTAGGCTGATGATTGGTGAGTGATGTATTGCATGGAGGGAGGACGGTGGAATGATAATTCGTGAGTACTTTTTGACCGGAGGGTGGACGGTAGACGGATAATTGGTGAGTACTCTATTGCACGGAGTGAGGATGGTAGGCTGATGATTGGTGAGTGCTGTATTGCACGGAGGGAGGATGGTAGGCTGATAATTGGTGAGTACTGTATTGCACGGAGGGAGGATGGTCGGCTGATAATTGGTGACTACTGCAATGAACGGAGGGGGATGGTAGGCTGATAATTGGAGTGTACTCTATTGCACGGAGTGAGGATGGTAGGCTGATGATTGGTGAGTACAGTATTGCATGGAGAGAGGTCTGTAGGCTGATAATTGGTGAGTACTGTATTGCATGGAGGGAGGACGGTAGGCTGATAATTGGTGAGTACTGTATTGCACGGAGGGAGGACGGTAGGCTGATAATTGGTGAGTACTGTATTGCACGGAGGGAGGACGGCAGGCTGATAATTGGTGAGTACTGTATTGCATGGAGGGAGGACGGTAGGCTGATAATTGGAGTGTACTCTATTGCACGGAGTGAGGATGGTAGGCTGATAATTGGAGAGTACTGTATTGCATGGAGGGAGGACGGTAGGCTGATGATTGGTGACTACTGTATTGCATGGAGGGAGGACTGTAGGCTGATAATTGGTGAGTGCTGTATTGCACGGAGGGAGGACGGTAGGCTGATGATTGGTGAGAGCTGTATTGCATGGAGGGAGGACGGTAGGCTGGTGATTGGTGAGTACTGTATTGCACCGAGGGAGGACAGTAGGCTGGTCATTGGTGAGTACTGTATTGCACAGAGGGAGGATGGTAGGGTGATGATTGGTGAGTACTGTATTGCACGTAGGGAGGACGGTAGACTGATAATTGGTGAGTGCTGTATTGCACGGAGGGAGGACGGTAGGCTGGTAATTGGTGAGTAATCTATTGCACGGAGGGAGGATGGTAGTCTGATTATTTGTTAGCGCTGTATTGCACGGAGGGAGGACCGTAGGCTGGTGATTGGTGAGTACTGTATTGCACGGAGGGAGGACAGTAGGCTGATGATTGGTGAGTACTGTACTGCACGGAGGGAGGACGGTAGGCTTAAGATTGGTGAGTACTGTATTAAACGGAGGAAGGACAGTAGGCTGTTAATTGGTGAGGACTGTATTGCACGGAGGGAGCACGATAGGCTGATAATTGGTGAGTACTGTATTGCATGGAGGTAGGTTCAGTAGGCTGATAATTGGTGAGTACTGTATTGCATGGAGGTGGGTTCAGTAGGCTGATAATTGGTGAGTACTGTATTGCACGTAGGGTTGGACGGTAGACTGATAATTGGTGAGTACTGTATTGCACGGAGGGAGGATGGTAGTCTGATTATTTGTTAGCGCTGTATTGCACGGAGAGAGGACGGTAGGCGGATAATTGATGGCTACTGTATTGCATGGTGGGAAGACGGTAGGCTGAAGATTGGAAGGTACTGTATTGCATGGAGTGAGGACGGCAGGCTGATGATTGGTGAGTACAGTATTGCACGGAGGGAGGACGGTAGGCTAATAATTGGTGAGTACTGTATTGCATGGAGGGAGGTTCAGTAGGCTGATAATTGGTGAGTACTGTATTGCATGGAGGGAGGACGGTAGGCTGATAATTGGTGAGTACTGTATTGCATGGAGGGAGGACGGCAGGCTGATGATTGGTGAGTACTGTATTGCACGGAGGGAGGACGGTAGGCTGATAATTGGTGCGTGCTGTATTGCACGGAGGGAGGACGTTAGGCTGATGATTGGTGAGTACTGTATTGAACGGAGGGAGGACGGTAGGCTTAAGATTGGTGAGTACTGTTTTAAACGGAGGGAGGACAATAGGCTGATTATTTGTTAGCGCTGTATTGCACGGAGGGAGGACGGTAGGCTGGTAATTGGTGAGTATTGTATTGCACGGAGGGAGGATGGTAGGCTGATGATTGGTGAGTACTGTATTGCACGGAGTGAGGACGGTAGGCTGATGATTGGTGAGTACTGTATTGCATGGAGTGAGGACGGTAGGCTGATGATTGGTGAGTACTGTATTGCACGGAAGGAGGGCGGTAGGCTGATAATTGGTGCGTGCTGTATTGCACGGAGGGAGGACGTTAGGCTGATGATTGGTGAGTACTGTATTGCACGGAGGGAGGACGGTAGGCTTAAGATTGGTGAGTGCTGTTTTAAACGGAGGGAGGACAGTAGGCTGTTAATTGGTGAGGACTGTATTGCACGGAGGGAGCACGATAGGCTGATAATTCGTGAGTACTGTATTGCATGGAGGTAGGTTCAGTATGCTGATAATTGGTAAGTACTGTATTGCACGTAGGGAGGACGGTAGACTGATAATTGGTGAGTACTGTATTGCACGGAGGGAGGATGGTAGTCTGATTATTTGTTAGTGCTGTATTGCACGGAGAGAGGATGGTAGGCTGATAATTGATGGCTACTGTATTGCATGGTGGGAAGACGGTAGGCTGAAGATTGGAAGGTACTGTATTGCATGGAGGGAGGACGGTAGGCTGGTGATTGTTGAGTACTGTATTGCACAGAGGGAGGATGGTAGGCTGATGATTGGTGAGTACTGTATTGCACGTAGGGAGGACGGTAGACTGATAATTGGTGAGTGCTGTATTGCACGGAGGGAGGACGGTAGGCTGATAATTGGTGCGTGCTGTATTGCACGGAGGGAGGACTGTAGGCTGATAATTGGTGAGTGCTGTATTGCAAGGAGGGTGGACTGTAGGCTGATGATTGGTGAGAGCTGTATTGCACGGAGGGTGGACGGTAGGCTGATGATTGGTGAGAGCTGTATTGCACGGAGGGAGGACGGTAGGCTGATAATTGGTGAGTACTGTATTGCATGGAGGTAGGTTCAGAAGTCTGATAATTGGTGAGTACTGTATTGCATGGAGGTAGGTTCAGTAGGCTGATAATTGGTGAGTACTGTATTGCACGTAGGAAGGACGGTAGACTGATAATTGGTGAGTACTGTATTGCACGGAGGGAGGATGGTAGTCTGATTATTTGTTAGCGCTGTATTGCACGGAGAGAGGACGGTAGGCTGATAATTGATGGCTACTGTATTGCATGGTGGGATGACGGTAGGCTGAATATTGGAAGGTACTGTATTGCATGGAGTGAGGACGGCAGGCTGATGATTGGTGAGTACTGTATTGCACGGAGTGAGGACGGTAGGCTGATAATTGGTGAGTACTGTATTGCATGGAGGGAGGTTCAGTGAGCTGATAATTGGTGAGTACTGTATTGCATGGAGGGAGGTTCAGTAGGCTGATAATTGGTGCGTGCTGTATTGCACGGAGGGAGGACGGTAGGCTTAAGATTGATGAGTACTGTTTTAAACGGAGGGAGGACAGTAGGCTGATTATTTGTTAGCGCTGTATTGCACAGAGTGAGGACGGTAGGCTGATGATTGGTGAGTACTGTATTGCATGGAGGGTGGTCTGTAGGCTGATTATTGGTAAATACATTGAATGAAAGAGGACGGTATGCTGATAATTGGTGAGTGCTGTATTGCACGGAGGGAGGACAGTAGGCTGATAATTGGTGAGTACTGTATTGCACGGAGGGAGGACGGTAGGCTGATGATTGGTGAGTACTGTATTGCATGGAGGGAGGACGGTAGGCTGGTGATTGGTGAGTACTGTATTGCACCGAGGGAGGACAGTAGGCTGGTCATTGGTGAGTACTGTATTGCACAGAGGGAGGACGGTAGGCTGATGATTGGTGAGTACTGTATTGCATGGAGGGAGGACGGTAGGCTGGTGATTGGTGAGTACTGTATTGCACCGAGGGAGGACAGTAGGCTGGTCATTGGTGAGTACTGTATTGCACAGAGGGAGGATGGTAGGCTGATGATTGGTGAGTACTGTATTGCACGTAGGGAGGACGGTAGACTGATAATTGGTGAGTGCTGTATTGCACGGAGGGAGGACGGTAGGCTGGTAATTGGTGAGTACTGTATTGCACGGAGAGAGGATGGTAGGCTGGTAATTGGTGAGTACTGTATTGCACGGAGGGAGGACAGTAGACTGATAATTGGTGAGTACTGTATTGCACGGAGAGAGGACAGTAGGCTGATAATTGGTGAGTACTGTATTGCACAGAGGGAGGACGGTAGGCTGATGATTGGTGAGAGCTGTATTGCACGGAGGGAGGACGGTAGGCTGATAATTGGTGAGTACTGTATTGCATGGAGGTAGGTTCAGTAGGCTGATAATTGGTGAGTACTGTATTGCACGGAGGGAGGATGGTAGTCTGATTATTTGTTAGCGCTGTATTGCACGGAGAGAGGACGGTAGGCTGATAATTGATGGCTACTGTATTGCATGGTGGGATGACGGTAGGCTGAATATTGGAAGGTACTGTATTGCATGGAGTGAGGACGGCAGGCTGATGATTGGTGAGTACTGTATTGCATGGAGGGAGGTTCAGTGAGCTGATAATTGGTGAGTACTGTATTGCATGGAGGGAGGTTCAGTAGGCTGATAATTGGTGCGTGCTGTATTGCACGGAGGGAGGACGGTAGGCTTAAGATTGATGAGTACTGTTTTAAACGGAGGGAGGACAGTAGGCTGATTATTTGTTAGCGCTGTATTGCACAGAGTGAGGACGGTAGGCTGATGATTGGTGAGTACTGTATTGCATGGAGGGTGGTCTGTAGGCTGATTATTGGTAAATACATTGAATGAAAGAGGACGGTATGCTGATAATTGGTGAGTGCTGTATTGCAAGGATGGTGGACGGTAGGCTGATGATTGGTGAGCACTGTATTGCACGGAGGGAGGACGGTAGGCTGATGATTGGTGAGTACTGTATTGCATGGAGGGAGGACGGTAGGCTGATGATTGGTGAGTACTGTATTGCAAGGATGGTGGACGGTAGGCTGATGATTGGTGAGTACTGTATTGCACGGAGGGAGGACAGTAGGCTGGTCATTGGTGAGTACTGTATTGCACGTAGGGAGGACGGTAGACTGATAATTGGTGAGTGCTGTATTGCACGGAGGGAGGACGGTAGGCTGGTAATTGGTGAGTACTGTATTGCACGGAGAGAGGATGGTAGGCTGGTAATTGGTGAGTACTGTATTGCACGGAGGGAGGACAGTAGACTGATAATTGGTGAGTACTGTATTGCACGGAGAGAGGACAGTAGGCTGATAATTGGTGAGTACTGTATTGCACGGAGGGAGGACGGTAGGCTGATGATTGGTGAGAGCTGTATTGCACGGAGGGAGGACGGTAGGCTGATAATTGGTGAGTACTGTATTGCATGGAGGTAGGTTCAGAAGGCTGATAATTGGTGAGTACTGTATTGCATGGAGGTAGGTTCAGTAGGCTGATAATTGGTGAGTACTGTATTGCACGTAGGAAGGACGGTAGACTGATAATTGGTGAGTACTGTATTGCACGGAGGGAGGATGGTAGTCTGATTATTTGTTAGCGCTGTATTGCACGGAGAGAGGACGGTAGGCTGATAATTGATGACTACTGTATTGCATGGTGGGATGACGGTAGGCTGAATATTGGAAGGTACTGTATTGCATGGAGTGAGGACGGCAGGCTGATGATTGGTGAGTACTGTATTGCACGGAGTGAGGACGGTAGGCTGATAATTGGTGAGTACTGTATTGCATGGAGGGAGGTTCAGTGAGCTGATAATTGGTGAGTACTGTATTGCATGGAGGGAGGTTCAGTAGGCTGATAATTGGTGCATGCTGTATTGCACGGAGGGAGGACGGTAGGCTTAAGATTGATGAGTACTGTTTTAAACGGAGGGAGGACAGTAGGCTGATTATTTGTTAGCGCTGTATTGCACAGAGTGAGGACGGTAGGCTGATGATTGGTGAGTACTGTATTGCATGGAGAGAGGACAGTAGGCTGATTATTGGTAAATACCACATTGAATGAAAGAGGACGGTATGCTGATAATTGGTGAGTGCTGTATTGCATGGAGGGTGGTCTGTAGGCTGATTATTGGTAAATACCACATTGAATGAAAGAGGACGGTATGCTGATAATTGGTGAGTGCTGTATTGCAAGGAGGATGGACTGTAGGCTGATGATTGGTTAGAGCTGTATTGCACGGAGGGAGGACAGTAGGCTGATAATTGGTGAGTACTGTATTGCATGGAGGGAGGACGGTAGGCTGGTGATTGGTGAGTACTGTATTGCACCGAGGGAGGACAGTAGGCTGGTCATTGGTGAGTACTGTATTGCACAGAGGGAGGATGGTAGGCTGATGATTGGTGAGTACTGTATTGCACGTAGGGAGGACGGTAGACTGATAATTGGTGAGTGCTGTATTGCACGGAGGGAGGACGGTAGGCTGGTAATTGGTGAGTACTGTATTGCACGGAGAGAGGACGGTAGGCTGGTAATTGGTGAGTACTGTATTGCACGGAGGGAGGACAGTAGACTGATAATTGGTGAGTACTGTATTGCACGGAGAGAGGACAGTAGGCTGATAATTGGTGAGTACTGTATTGCACGGAGGGAGGACGGCAGGCTGATGATTGGTGAGTACTGTACTGCACGGAGGGAGGACGGTAGGCTTAAGATTGGTGAGTACTGTATTAAACGGAGGAAGGACAGTAGGCTGTTAATTGGTGAGGACTGTATTGCACGGAGGGAGCACGATAGGCTGATAATTGGTGAGTACTGTATTGCATGGAGGTAGGTTCAGTAGGCTGATAATTGGTGAGTACTGTATTGCATGGAGGTGGGTTCAGTAGGCTGATAATTGGTGAGTACTGTATTGCACGGAGGGAGGACGGCAGGCTGATAATTGGTGAGTACTGTATTGCACGGAGGGAGGACGGTAGGCTGATAATTGGTGAGTACTGTATTGCATGGAGGTAGGTTCAGTAGGCTGATAATTGGTGAGTACTGTATTGCATGGAGGTAGGTTTAGTAGGCTGATAATTGGTGAGTACTGTATTGCATGGTGGGAAGACGGTAGGCTGATGATTGGAAGGTACTGTATTGCATGGAGTGAGGACGGCAGGCTGATGATTGGTGAGTACAGTATTGCACGGAGGGAGGACGGTAGGCTGATAATTGGTGAGTACTGTATTGCATGGAGGGAGGTTCAGTAGGCTGATAATTGGTGAGTACTGTATTGCTCGAAGGGAGGACGGCAGGCTGATAATTGGTGAGTACTGTATTGCATGGAGGGAGGACGGTAGGCTGATAATTGGTGAGTACTGTATTGCATGGAGGGAGGACAGCAGGCTGATAATTGGTGAGTACTGTATTGCACGGAGGGAGGACGGCAGGCTGATGATTGGTGAGTACTGTATTGCACGGAGGGAGGACGGTAGGCTGATAATTGGTGCGTGCTGTATTGCACGGAGGGAGGACGTTAGGCTGATGATTGGTGAGTACTGTATTGCACGGAGGGAGGACGGTAGGCTTAAGATTGGTGAGTACTGTTTTAAACGGAGGGAGGACAATAGGCTGATTATTTGTTAGCGCTGTATTGCACGGAGGGAGGACGGTAGGCTGGTAATTGGTGAGTATTGTATTGCACGGAGGGAGGATGGTAGGCTGATGATTGGTGAGTACTGTATTGCACGGAGTGAGGACGGTAGGCTGATGATTGGTGAGTACTGTATTGCATGGAGTGAGGACGGTAGGCTGATGATTGGTGAGTACTGTATTGCACGGAGGGAGGACAGTAGGCTGATGATTGGTGAGTACTGTATTGCACGGAGGGAGGACGGTAGGCTGATAATTGGTGCGTGCTGTATTGCACGGAGGGAGGACGTTAGGCTGATGATTGGTGAGTACTGTATTGCACGGAGGGAGGACGGTAGGCTTAAGATTGGTGAGTACTGTTTTAAACGGAGGGAGGACAGTAGGCTGTTAATTGGTGAGGACTGTATTGCACGGAGGGAGCACGATAGGCTGATAATTCGTGAGTACTGTATTGCATGGAGGTAGGTTCAGTAGGCTGATAATTGGTGAGTACTGTATTGCACGTAGGGAGGACGGTAGACTGATAATTGGTGAGTACTGTATTGCACGGAGGGAGGATGGTAGTCTGATTATTTGTTAGCGCTGTATTGCACGGAGAGAGGATGGTAGGCTGATAATTGATGGCTACTGTATTGCATGGAGGGAGGACGGTAGGCTGATGATTGGTGAGTACTGTATTGCACGGAGGGAGGACGGTAGGCTGGTGATTGGTGAGTACTGTATTGCACCGAGGGAGGACAGTAGGCTGGTCATTGGTGGGTACTGTATTGCAAAGAGGGAGGATGGTAGGCTGATGATTGGTGAGTACTGTATTGCACGTAGGGAGGACGGTAGACTGATAATTGGTGAGTGCTGTATTGCACGGAGGGAGGACGGTAGGCTGATAATTGGTGCGTGCTGTATTGCACGGAGGGAGGACTGTAGGCTGATAATTCGTGAGTGCTGTATTGCAAGGAGGGTGGACTGTAGGCTGATGATTGGTGAGAGCTGTATTGCACGGAGCGTGGACTGTAGGCTGATGATTGGTGAGAGCTGTATTGCACGGAGGGAGGACGGTAGGCTGATAATTGGTGAGTACTGTATTGCATGGAGGTAGGTTCAGAAGGCTGATAATTGGTGAGTACTGTATTGCATGGAGGTAGGTTCAGTAGGCTGATAATTGGTGAGTACTGTATTGCACGTAGGAAGGACGGTAGACTGATAATTGGTGAGTACTGTATTGCACGGAGGGAGGATGGTAGTCTGATTATTTGTTAGCGCTGTATTGCACGGAGCGAGGACGGTAGGCTGATAATTGATGGCTACTGTATTGCATGGTGGGAAGACGGTAGGCTGAAGATTGGAAGGTACTGTATTGCATGGAGTGAGGACGGCAGGCTGATGATTGGTGAGTACTGTATTGCACGGAGGGAGGACGGTAGGCTGATAATTGGTGAGTACTGTATTGCATGGAGGGAGGTTCAGTGAGCTGATAATTGGTGAGTACTGTATTGCATGGAGGGAGGTTCAGTAGGCTGATAATTGGTGAGTACTGTATTGCATGGAGGGTGGACGGTAGGCTGATGATTGGTGAGTACTGTATTGCACGGAGGGAGGTCGGTAGGCTTAAGATTGATGAGTACTGTTTTAAACGGAGGGAGGACAGTAGGCTGATTATTTGTTAGCGCTGTATTGCACAGAGTGAGGACGGTAGGCTGATGATTGGTGAGTACTGTATTGCATGGAGTGAGGACGGTAGGCTGATGATTGGTGAGTACTGTAATGCACGGAGGGAGGACGGCAGGCTGATAATTGGTGCGTGCTGTATTGCACGGAGGGAGGACGGTAGGCTGATGATTGGTGAGTACTGTATTGCACGGAGGGAGGACGGTAGGCTGATGATTGGTGAGAGCTGTATTGCACGGAGGGTGGACTGTAGGCTGATAATTGGTGAGTACTGTATTGCACGGAGGGAGGACGGTAGGCTGATAATTGGTGAGTACTGTATTGCACGGAGGGAGGACGGTATGCTGATGATCGCTGAGTACTGTATTGCATGGAGGGTGGTCTGTAGGCTGATTATTGGTAAATACCACATTGAATGGAAGAGGACGGTATGCTGATAATTGGTGAGTGCTGTATTGCACGGAGGATGGACTGTTGGCTGATGATTGGTTAGAGCTGTATTGCACGGAGGGAGGACGGTAGGCTGGTGATTGGTGAGTACTGTATTGCACCGAGGGAGGACAGTAGGCTGGTCATTGGTGAGTACTGTATTGCACAGAGGGAGGATGGTAGGCTGATGATTGGTGAGTAATGTATTGCACGTAGGGAGGACGGTAGACTGATAATTGGTGAGTGCTGTATTGCACGGAGGGAGGACGGTAGGCTGATAATTGGTGCGTGCTGTATTGCACGGAGGGAGGACCGTAGGCTGATGATTAGTGAGTACTGTATTGCACGGAGGGAGGACGGTAGGCTTAAGATTGGTGAGTACTGTTTTAAACGGAGGGAGGACAGTAGGCTGATTATTTGTTAGCGATGTATTGCACGGAGGGAGGACGGTAGGCTGGTAATTGTTGAGTATTGTATTGCACGGAGGGAGGATGGTAGTCTGATTATTTGTTAGCGCTGTATTGCACGGAGGGAGGACGGTAGGCTGGAGATTGGTGAGTACTGTATTGCACGGAGGGAGGACAGTAGGCTGATGATTGGAGAGTACTGTACTGCACGGAGGGAGGACGGTAGGCTTAAGATTGGTGAGTACTGTATTAAACGGAGGAAGGACAGTAGGCTGTTAATTGGGGAGGACTGTATTGCACCGAGGGAGCACGATAGGCTGATAATTGGTGAGTACTGTATTGCATGGAGGTAGGTTCTGTAGGCTGATAATTGGTGAGTACTGTATTGCATGGAGGTAGGTTCAGTAGGCTGATAATTGGTGAGTACTGTATTGCATGGAGGTAGGTTCAGTAGGCTGATAATTGGTGAGTACTGTATTGCATGGATGTAGGTTCAGTAGGTTGATAATTGGTGAGTACTGTATTGCACGTAGGGAGGACGGTAGGCTGATAATTGATGGCTACTGTATTGCACGGAGGGAGGACGGTAGGCTGATAATTGATGGCTACTGTATTGCATGGTGGGAAGACGGTAGGCTGAAGATTGGAAGGTACTGTATTGCATGGAGTGAGGACGGCAGGCTGATGATTGGTGAGTACTGTATTGCACGGAGGGAGGACGGTAGGCTGATAATTGGTGAGTACTGTATTGCATGGAGGGAGGTTCAGTAAGCTGATAATTGGTGAGTACTGTATTGCATGGAGGGAGGTTCAGTAGGCTGATAATTGGTGCGTGCTGTATTGCACGGAGGGAGGACGGTAGGCTGATGATTGGTGAGTACTGTATTGCACGGAGGGAGGACGGTAGGCTTAAGATTGATGAGTACTGTTTTAAATGGAGGGAGGACAGTAGGCTGATTATTTGTTAGCGCTGTATTGCACGGAGTGAGGACGGTAGGCTGATGATTGGTGAGTACTGTATTGCATGGAGTGAGGACGGTAGGCTGATGATTGGTGAGTACTGTATTGCACGTAGGGAGGATGGTCGGCATATGATTGGTGAGAACTGTATTGCACGGAGCAAGGATTGTAGGCTGATGATTGGTGAGTACTGTATTGCACGGAGGGAGGATGGCAGGCTGATGATTGGTGAGTACTGTATTGCATGGAGGGAGGACGGTAGGCTGATGATTGGTGAGTACTGTATTGCATGGAGGGAGGAAGGCAGGCTGATGATTGGTGAGTACTGTATTGCATGGAGGGAGAACGGTAGACCGATAATTGGTGAGTACTGTATTGCACGGAGGGAGGACGGTAGGCTGATAATTGGTGAGTACTGTATTGCATGGAGGGAGGACGGCAGGCTGATAATTGGTGAGTACTGTATTGCATGGAGGGAGGACGTCAGGCTGATGATTGGTGAGTACTGTATTGCACGGAGGGAGGATGATAGGCTGATAATTGGTGAGTACTGTATTGCACGGAGGGAGGTTGATAGGCTGATAATTGGTGAGTACTGTATTGCATGGAGGGAGGACGGCAGGCTGATAATTGTTGAGTACTGTATTGCACGGAGGGAGGATGGTAGGCTGATAATTGGTGAGTACTGTATTGCATGGAGGGAGGACGGCAGGCTGATAATTGGTGAGTACCATATTGCACGGAGGGAGGACGGTAGGATGATAATTGGTGAGTACTGTATTGCACGGAGGGAGGACGGTAGGCTGATAATTGGTGAGTAAGGTATTGCATGGAGGGAGGACGGCAGGCTGATAATTGGTGAGTACTGTATTGCATGGTGGGAGGACGGCAGGCTGATGATTGGTGAGTACTGTATTGCATGGAGGGAGGACGGTAGGCTGATGATTGGTGAGTACTGTATTGCACGGAGGGAGGACGGTAGGCTTAAGATTGATGAGTACTGTTTTAAACGGAGGGAGGACAGTAGGCTGATTATTTGTTAGCGCTGTATTGCACGGAGTGAGGACGGTAGGATGATGATTGGTGAGTACTGTATTGCATGGAGTGAGGACGGTAGGCTGATGATTGGTGAGTACTGTATTGCACGTAGGGAGGATGGTCGGCATATGATTGGTGAGAACTGTATTGCACGGAGCAAGGATTGTAGGCTGATGATTGCTGAGTACTGTATTGCACGGAGGGAGGACGGTAGGCTGATGATTGGTGAGTACTGTATTGCACGGAGGGAGGACTGTAGGCTGATAATTGGTGAGTACTGTATTGCACGGAGGGAGGACGGTAGGCTGATTATTGGTGAGTACTGTATTGCACGGAGGGAGGACGGTAGGCTGGTGATTGGTGAGTACTGTATTGCATTGAGGGAGGACGGTAGGCTGATGATTGGTGAGTACTGTATTGCACGGAGGGAGGACTGTAGGCTGATAATTGGTGAGTACTGTATTGCACGGAGGGAGGACGGTAGGCTGATTATTGGTGAGTACTGTATTGCACGGAGGGAGGACGGTAGGCTGGTGATTGGTGAGTACTGTATTGCATGGAGGGAGGACGGTAGGCTGATAATTGGTGAGTACTGTATTGCACGGAGGGAGGACGGTAGGCTGGTGATTGGTGAGTACTGTATTGCATGGAGGGAGGACGGTAGGCTAATGATTGGTGAGTACTGTATTGCACGGAGGGAGGACGGTAGACTGATTATTAGTGTGTACACTATTGCACGGAGTGAGGACGGTAGGCTGATGATTTGTCAGTGCTGTATAGGAATGAGGGAAGTTGGTAGGCTGATAATTGGTGAGTACTGTATTGCACGGAGGGAGGACGGTAGGCTGATAATTGGTGAGTACTGTATTGCACGGAGGGAGGATGGTAGGCTCATAATTGGTGAGTACTGTATTGCACGGAGGGAGGACGGTATGCTGATGATCGCTGAGTACTGTATTGCATGGAGGGTGGTCTGTAGGCTGATTATTGGTAAATACCACATTGAATGGAAGAGGACGGTATGCTGATAATTGGTGAGTGCTGTATTGCACGGAGGATGGACTGTAGGCTGATGATTGGTTAGAGCTGTATTGCACGGAGGGAGGACGGTAGGCTGGTGATTGGTGAGTACTGTATTGCATGGAGGGAGGACGGTAGGCTGGTCATTGGTGAGTACTGTATTGCACAGAGGGAGGATGGTAGGCTGATGATTGGTGCGTGCTGTATTGCACGGAGGGAGGACTGTAGGCTGATAATTCGTGAGTGCTGTATTGCAAGGAGGGTGGACTGTAGGCTGATGATTGGTGAGAGCTGTATTGCACGGAGGGTGGACTGTAGGCTGATGATTGGTGAGAGCTGTATTGCACGGAGGGAGGACGGTAGGCTGATAATTGGTGAGTACTGTATTGCATGGAGGTAGGTTCAGAAGGCTGATAATTGGTGAGTACTGTATTGCATGGAGGTAGGTTCAGTAGGCTGATAATTGGTGAGTACTGTATTGCACGTAGGAAGGACGGTAGACTGATAATTGGTGAGTACTGTATTGCACGGAGGGAGGATGGTAGTCTGATTATTTGTTAGCGCTGTATTGCACGGAGAGAGGACGGTAGGCTGATAATTGATGGCTACTGTATTGCATGGTGGGAAGACGGTAGGCTGAAGATTGGAAGGTACTGTATTGCATGGAGTGAGGACGGCAGGCTGATGATTGGTGAGTACTGTATTGCACGGAGGGAGGACGGTAGGCTGATAATTGGTGAGTACTGTATTGCATGGAGGGAGGTTCAGTGAGCTGATAATTGGTGAGTACTGTATTGCATGGAGGGAGGTTCAGTAGGCTGATAATTGGTGAGTACTGTATTGCATGGAGGGAGGACGGTAGGCTGATGATTGGTGAGTACTGTATTGCACGGAGGGAGGTCGGTAGGCTTAAGATTGATGAGTACTGTTTTAAACGGAGGGAGGACAGTAGGCTGATTATTTGTTAGCGCTGTATTGCACAGAGTGAGGACGGTAGGCTGATGATTGGTGAGTACTGTATTGCATGGAGTGAGGACGGTAGGCTGATGATTGGTGAGTACTGTAATGCACGGAGGGAGGACGGCAGGCTGATAATTGGTGCGTGCTGTATTGCACGGAGGGAGGACGGTAGGCTGATGATTGGTGAGTACTGTATTGCACGGAGGGAGGACGGTAGGCTTAAGATTGGTGAGTACTGTTTTAAACGGAGGGAGGACAGTAGGCTGATTATTTGTTAGCGCTGTATTGCACGGAGGGAGGATGGTAGGCTGGTTATTGGTGAGTATTGTATTGCACGGAGGGAGGATGGTAGTCTGATTTCTTGTTAGCGCTGTATTGCACGGAGGGAGAACGGTAGGCTGGTGATTGGTGAGTACTGTATTGCACGGAGGGAGGACGGTAGGCTGATAATTGGTGAGTACTGTATTGCATGGAGGGAGGACGGCAGGCTGATGATTGGTGAGTGCTGTATTGCATGGAGGGAGGGCGGCGGGCTGATGATTGGTGAGTACTGTATTGCATGGAGGGAGGACGGCAGGCTGATAATTGGTGAGTACTGTATTGCATGGAGGGAGGACGGTAGGCTTATAATTGGTGAGTGCTGTATTGCAAGGAGGGTGGACTGTAGTCTGATGATTGGTGAGAGCTGTATTGCACGGAGGGTGGACTGTAGGCTGATGATTGGTGAGAGCTGTATTGCACGGAGGGTGGACTGTAGGCTGATAATTGGTGAGTACTGTATTGCACGGAGGGAGGACGGTAGGCTGATAATTGGTGAGTACTGTATTGCACGGAGGGAGGACGGTATGCTGATGATCGCTGAGTACTGTATTGCATGGAGGGTGGTCTGTAGGCTGATTATTGGTAAATACCACATTGAATGGAAGAGGACGGTATGCTGATAATTGGTGAGTGCTGTATTGCACGGAGGATGGACTGTAGGCTGATGATTGGTTAGAGCTGTATTGCACGGAGGGAGGACGGTAGGCTGGTGATTGGTGAGTACTGTATTGCACCGAGGGAGGACAGTAGGCTGGTCATTGGTGAGTACTGTATTGCACAGAGGGAGGATGGTAGGCTGATGATTGGTGAGTAATGTATTGCACGTAGGGAGGACGGTAGACTGATAATTGGTGAGTGCTGTATTGCACGGAGGGAGGACGGTAGGCTGATAATTGGTGCGTGCTGTATTGCACGGAGGGAGGACCGTAGGCTGATGATTAGTGAGTACTGTATTGCACGGAGGGAGGACGGTAGGCTTAAGATTGGTGAGTACTGTTTTAAACGGAGGGAGGACAGTAGGCTGATTATTTGTTAGCGATGTATTGCACGGAGGGAGGACGGTAGGCTGGTAATTGTTGAGTATTGTATTGCACGGAGGGAGGATGGTAGTCTGATTATTTGTTAGCGCTGTATTGCACGGAGGGAGGACGGTAGGCTGGAGATTGGTGAGTACTGTATTGCACGGAGGGAGGACAGTAGACTGATGATTGGAGAGTACTGTACTGCACGGAGGGAGGACGGTAGGCTTAAGATTGGTGAGTACTGTATTAAACGGAGGAAGGACAGTAGGCTGTTAATTGGGGAGGACTGTATTGCACCGAGGGAGCACGATAGGCTGATAATTGGTGAGTACTGTATTGCATGGAGGAAGGTTCTGTAGGCTGATAATTGGTGAGTACTGTATTGCATGGAGGTAGGTTCAGTAGGCTGATAATTGGTGAGTACTGTATTGCATGGAGGCAGGTTCAGTAGGCTGATAATTGGTGAGTACTGTATTGCACGGAGGGAGGTTGATAGGCTGATAATTGGTGAGTACTGTATTGCATGGAGGGAGGACGGCAGGCTGATAATTGTTGAGTACTGTATTGCACGGAGGGAGGATGGTAGGCTGATAATTGGTGAGTACTGTATTGCATGGAGGGAGGACGGCAGGCTGATAATTGGTGAGTACCATATTGCACGGAGGGAGGACGGTAGGATGATAATTGGTGAGTACTGTATTGCACGGAGGGAGGACGGTAGGCTGATAATTGGTGAGTAAGGTATTGCATGGAGGGAGGACGGCAGGCTGATAATTGGTGAGTACTGTATTGCATGGTGGGAGGACGGCAGGCTGATGATTGGTGAGTACTGTATTGCATGGAGGGAGGACGGTAGGCTGATGATTGGTGAGTACTGTATTGCACGGAGGGAGGACGGTAGGCTTAAGATTGATGAGTACTGTTTTAAACGGAGGGAGGACAGTAGGCTGATTATTTGTTAGCGCTGTATTGCACGGAGTGAGGACGGTAGGATGATGATTGGTGAGTACTGTATTGCATGGAGTGAGGACGGTAGGCTGATGATTGGTGAGTACTGTATTGCACGTAGGGAGGATGGTCGGCATATGATTGGTGAGAACTGTATTGCACGGAGCAAGGATTGTAGGCTGATGATTGCTGAGTACTGTATTGCACGGAGGGAGGACGGTAGGCTGATGATTGGTGAGTACTGTATTGCACGGAGGGAGGACTGTAGGCTGATAATTGGTGAGTACTGTATTGCACGGAGGGAGGACGGTAGGCTGATTATTGGTGAGTACTGTATTGCACGGAGGGAGGACGGTAGGCTGGTGATTGGTGAGTACTGTATTGCATTGAGGGAGGACGGTAGGCTGATGATTGGTGAGTACTGTATTGCACGGAGGGAGGACTGTAGGCTGATAATTGGTGAGTACTGTATTGCACGGAGGGAGGACGGTAGGCTGATTATTGGTGAGTACTGTATTGCACGGAGGGAGGACGGTAGGCTGGTGATTGGTGAGTACTGTATTGCATGGAGGGAGGACGGTAGGCTGATAATTGGTGAGTACTGTATTGCACGGAGGGAGGACGGTAGGCTGGTGATTGGTGAGTACTGTATTGCATGGAGGGAGGACGGTAGGCTAATGATTGGTGAGTACTGTATTGCACGGAGGGAGGACGGTAGACTGATTATTAGTGTGTACACTATTGCACGGAGTGAGGACGGTAGGCTGATGATTTGTCAGTGCTGTATAGGAATGAGGGAAGTTGGTAGGCTGATAATTGGTGAGTACTGTATTGCACGGAGGGAGGACGGTAGGCTGATAATTGGTGAGTACTGTATTGCACGGAGGGAGGATGGTAGGCTCATAATTGGTGAGTACTGTATTGCACGGAGGGAGGACGGTATGCTGATGATCGCTGAGTACTGTATTGCATGGAGGGTGGTCTGTAGGCTGATTATTGGTAAATACCACATTGAATGGAAGAGGACGGTATGCTGATAATTGGTGAGTGCTGTATTGCACGGAGGATGGACTGTAGGCTGATGATTGGTTAGAGCTGTATTGCACGGAGGGAGGACGGTAGGCTGGTGATTGGTGAGTACTGTATTGCATGGAGGGAGGACGGTAGGCTGGTCATTGGTGAGTACTGTATTGCACAGAGGGAGGATGGTAGGCTGATGATTGGTGCGTGCTGTATTGCACGGAGGGAGGACTGTAGGCTGATAATTCGTGAGTGCTGTATTGCAAGGAGGGTGGACTGTAGGCTGATGATTGGTGAGAGCTGTATTGCACGGAGGGTGGACTGTAGGCTGATGATTGGTGAGAGCTGTATTGCACGGAGGGAGGACGGTAGGCTGATAATTGGTGAGTACTGTATTGCATGGAGGTAGGTTCAGAAGGCTGATAATTGGTGAGTACTGTATTGCATGGAGGTAGGTTCAGTAGGCTGATAATTGGTGAGTACTGTATTGCACGTAGGAAGGACGGTAGACTGATAATTGGTGAGTACTGTATTGCACGGAGGGAGGATGGTAGTCTGATTATTTGTTAGCGCTGTATTGCACGGAGAGAGGACGGTAGGCTGATAATTGATGGCTACTGTATTGCATGGTGGGAAGACGGTAGGCTGAAGATTGGAAGGTACTGTATTGCATGGAGTGAGGACGGCAGGCTGATGATTGGTGAGTACTGTATTGCACGGAGGGAGGACGGTAGGCTGATAATTGGTGAGTACTGTATTGCATGGAGGGAGGTTCAGTGAGCTGATAATTGGTGAGTACTGTATTGCATGGAGGGAGGTTCAGTAGGCTGATAATTGGTGAGTACTGTATTGCATGGAGGGAGGACGGTAGGCTGATGATTGGTGAGTACTGTATTGCACGGAGGGAGGTCGGTAGGCTTAAGATTGATGAGTACTGTTTTAAACGGAGGGAGGACAGTAGGCTGATTATTTGTTAGCGCTGTATTGCACAGAGTGAGGACGGTAGGCTGATGATTGGTGAGTACTGTATTGCATGGAGTGAGGACGGTAGGCTGATGATTGGTGAGTACTGTAATGCACGGAGGGAGGACGGCAGGCTGATAATTGGTGCGTGCTGTATTGCACGGAGGGAGGACGGTAGGCTGATGATTGGTGAGTACTGTATTGCACGGAGGGAGGACGGTAGGCTTAAGATTGGTGAGTACTGTTTTAAACGGAGGGAGGACAGTAGGCTGATTATTTGTTAGCGCTGTATTGCACGGAGGGAGGATGGTAGGCTGGTTATTGGTGAGTATTGTATTGCACGGAGGGAGGATGGTAGTCTGATTTCTTGTTAGCGCTGTATTGCACGGAGGGAGAACGGTAGGCTGGTGATTGGTGAGTACTGTATTGCACGGAGGGAGGACGGTAGGCTGATAATTGGTGAGTACTGTATTGCATGGAGGGAGGACGGCAGGCTGATGATTGGTGAGTGCTGTATTGCATGGAGGGAGGGCGGCGGGCTGATGATTGGTGAGTACTGTATTGCATGGAGGGAGGACGGCAGGCTGATAATTGGTGAGTACTGTATTGCATGGAGGGAGGACGGTAGGCTTATAATTGGTGAGTGCTGTATTGCAAGGAGGGTGGACTGTAGTCTGATGATTGGTGAGAGCTGTATTGCACGGAGGGTGGACTGTAGGCTGATGATTGGTGAGAGCTGTATTGCACGGAGGGTGGACTGTAGGCTGATAATTGGTGAGTACTGTATTGCACGGAGGGAGGACGGTAGGCTGATAATTGGTGAGTACTGTATTGCACGGAGGGAGGACGGTATGCTGATGATCGCTGAGTACTGTATTGCATGGAGGGTGGTCTGTAGGCTGATTATTGGTAAATACCACATTGAATGGAAGAGGACGGTATGCTGATAATTGGTGAGTGCTGTATTGCACGGAGGATGGACTGTAGGCTGATGATTGGTTAGAGCTGTATTGCACGGAGGGAGGACGGTAGGCTGGTGATTGGTGAGTACTGTATTGCACCGAGGGAGGACAGTAGGCTGGTCATTGGTGAGTACTGTATTGCACAGAGGGAGGATGGTAGGCTGATGATTGGTGAGTAATGTATTGCACGTAGGGAGGACGGTAGACTGATAATTGGTGAGTGCTGTATTGCACGGAGGGAGGACGGTAGGCTGATAATTGGTGCGTGCTGTATTGCACGGAGGGAGGACCGTAGGCTGATGATTAGTGAGTACTGTATTGCACGGAGGGAGGACGGTAGGCTTAAGATTGGTGAGTACTGTTTTAAACGGAGGGAGGACAGTAGGCTGATTATTTGTTAGCGATGTATTGCACGGAGGGAGGACGGTAGGCTGGTAATTGTTGAGTATTGTATTGCACGGAGGGAGGATGGTAGTCTGATTATTTGTTAGCGCTGTATTGCACGGAGGGAGGACGGTAGGCTGGAGATTGGTGAGTACTGTATTGCACGGAGGGAGGACAGTAGACTGATGATTGGAGAGTACTGTACTGCACGGAGGGAGGACGGTAGGCTTAAGATTGGTGAGTACTGTATTAAACGGAGGAAGGACAGTAGGCTGTTAATTGGGGAGGACTGTATTGCACCGAGGGAGCACGATAGGCTGATAATTGGTGAGTACTGTATTGCATGGAGGAAGGTTCTGTAGGCTGATAATTGGTGAGTACTGTATTGCATGGAGGTAGGTTCAGTAGGCTGATAATTGGTGAGTACTGTATTGCATGGAGGCAGGTTCAGTAGGCTGATAATTGGTGAGTACTGTATTGCATGGATGTAGGTTCAGTAGGTTGATAATTGGTGAGTACTGTATTGCACGTAGGGAGGACGGTAGGCTGATAATTGATGGCTACTGTATTGCACGGAGGGAGGACGGTAGGCTGATAATTGATGGCTACTGTATTGCATGGTGGGAAGACGGTAGGCTGAAGATTGGAAGGTACTGTATTGCATGGAGTGAGGACGGCAGGCTGATGATTGGTGAGTACTGTATTGCACGGAGGGAGGACGGTAGGCTGATAATTGGTGAGTACTGTATTGCATGGAGGGAGGTTCAGTAAGCTGATAATTGGTGAGTACTGTATTGCATGGAGGGAGGTTCAGTAGGCTGATAATTGGTGCGTGCTGTATTGCACGGAGGGAGGACGGTAGGCTGATGATTGGTGAGTACTGTATTGCACGGAGGGAGGACGGTAGGCTTAAGATTGATGAGTACTGTTTTAAATGGAGGGAGGACAGTAGGCTGATTATTTGTTAGCGCTGTATTGCACGGAGTGAGGACGGTAGGCTGATGATTGGTGAGTACTGTATTGCATGGAGTGAGGACGGTAGGCTGATGATTGGTGAGTACTGTATTGCACGTAGGGAGGATGGTCGGCATATGATTGGTGAGAACTGTATTGCACGGAGCAAGGATTGTAGGCTGATGATTGGTGAGTACTGTATTGCACGGAGGGAGGATGGCAGGCTGATGATTGGTGAGTACTGTATTGCATGGAGGGAGGACGGTAGGCTGATGATTGGTGAGTACTGTATTGCATGGAGGGAGGAAGGCAGGCTGATGATTGGTGAGTACTGTATTGCATGGAGGGAGAACGGTAGACCGATAATTGGTGAGTACTGTATTGCACGGAGGGAGGACGGTAGGCTGATAATTGGTGAGTACTGTATTGCATGGAGGGAGGACGGCAGGCTGATAATTGGTGAGTACTGTATTGCATGGAGGGAGGACGTCAGGCTGATGATTGGTGAGTACTGTATTGCACGGAGGGAGGATGATAGGCTGATAATTGGTGAGTACTGTATTGCACGGAGGGAGGTTGATAGGCTGATAATTGGTGAGTACTGTATTGCATGGAGGGAGGACGGCAGGCTGATAATTGTTGAGTACTGTATTGCACGGAGGGAGGATGGTAGGCTGATAATTGGTGAGTACTGTATTGCATGGAGGGAGGACGGCAGGCTGATAATTGGTGAGTACCATATTGCACGGAGGGAGGACGGTAGGATGATAATTGGTGAGTACTGTATTGCACAGAGGGAGGACGGTAGGCTGATAATTGGTGTGTAAGGTATTGCATGGAGGGAGGACGGCAGGCTGATAATTGGTGAGTACTGTATTGCATGGTGGGAGGACGGCAGGCTGATGATTGGTGAGTACTGTATTGCATGGAGGGAGGACGGTAGGCTGATGATTGGTGAGTACTGTATTGCACGGAGGGAGGACGGTAGGCTTAAGATTGATGAGTACTGTTTTAAACGGAGGGAGGACAGTAGGCTGATTATTTGTTAGCGCTGTATTGCACGGAGTGAGGACGGTAGGATGATGATTGGTGAGTACTGTATTGCATGGAGTGAGGACGGTAGGCTGATGATTGGTGAGTACTGTATTGCACGTAGGGAGGATGGTCGGCATATGATTGGTGAGAACTGTATTGCACGGAGCAAGGATTGTAGGCTGATGATTGCTGAGTACTGTATTGCACGGAGGGAGGACGGTAGGCTGATTATTGGTGAGTACTGTATTGCACGGAGGGAGGACGGTAGGCTGGTGATTGGTGAGTACTGTATTGCATGGAGGGAGGACGGTAGGCTGATAATTGGTGAGTACTGTATTGCACGGAGGGAGGACGGTAGGCTGGTGATTGGTGAGTACTGTATTGCATGGAGGGAGGACGGTAGGCTAATGATTGGTGAGTACTGTATTGCACGGAGGGAGGACGGTAGACTGATTATTAGTGTGTACACTATTGCACGGAGTGAGGACGGTAGGCTGATGATTTGTCAGTGCTGTATAGGAATGAGGGAAGTTGGTAGGCTGATAATTGGTGAGTACTGTATTGCACGGAGGGAGGACGGTAGGCTGATAATTGGTGAGTACTGTATTGCACGGAGGTAGGATGGTAGGCTCATAATTGGTGAGTACTGTATTGCACGGAGGGAGGACGGTATGCTGATGATCGCTGAGTACTGTATTGCATGGAGGGTGGTCTGTAGGCTGATTATTGGTAAATACCACATTGAATGGAAGAGGACGGTATGCTGATAATTGGTGAGTGCTGTATTGCACGGAGGATGGACTGTAGGCTGATGATTGGTTAGAGCTGTATTGCACGGAGGGAGGACGGTAGGCTGGTGATTGGTGAGTACTGTATTGCATGGAGGGAGGACGGTAGGCTGGTCATTGGTGAGTACTGTATTGCACAGAGGGAGGATGGTAGGCTGATGATTGGTGAGTACTGTATTGCACGTAGGGAGGACGGTAGACTGATAATTGGTGAGTGCTGTATTGCACGGAGGGAGGACGGTAGGCTGATAATTGGTGCGTGCTGTATTGCACGGAGGGAGGACCGTAGGCTGATGATTAGTGAGTACTGTATTGCACGGAGGGAGGACGGTAGGCTTAAGATTGGTGAGTACTGTTTTAAACGGAGGGAGGACAGTAGGCTGATTATTTGTTAGCGATGTATTGCACGGAGGGAGGACGGTAGGCTGGTAATTGTTGAGTATTGTATTGCACGGAGGGAGGATGGTAGTCTGATTATTTGTTAGCGCTGTATTGCACGGAGGGAGGACGGTAGGCTGGAGATTGGTGAGTACTGTATTGCACGGAGGGAGGACAGTAGGCTGATGATTGGAGAGTACTGTACTGCACGGAGGAAGGACGTTAGGCTTAAGATTGGTGAGTACTGTTTTAAACGGAGGGAGGATGGTAGTCTGTTTATTTGTTAGCGCTGTATTGCACGGAGGGAGGACGGTAGGCTGGAGATTGGTGAGTACGGTATTGCACGGAGGAAGGACAGTAGACTGATAATTGGTGAGTACTGTATTGCACCGAGGGAGCACGATAGGCTGATAATTGGTGAGTACTGTATTGCATGGAGGTAGGTTCAGTAGGCTGATAATTGGTGAGTACTGTATTGCATGGAGGTAGGTTCAGTAGGCTGATAATTGGTGAGTACTGTATTGCATGGATGTAGGTTCAGTAGGTTGATAATTGGTGAGTACTGTATTGCTCGTAGGGAGGACGGTAGGCTGATAATTGATGGCTACTGTATTGCACGGAGGGAGGACGGTAGGCTGATAATTGATGGCTACTGTATTGCATGGTGGGAAGACGGTAGGCTGAAGATTGGAAGGTACTGTATTGCATGGAGTGAGGACGGCAGGCTGATGATTGGTGAGTACTGTATTGCACGGAGGGAGGACGGTAGGCTGATAATTGGTGAGTACTGTATTGCATGGAGGGAGGTTCAGTAAGCTGATAATTGGTGAGTACTGTATTGCATGGAGGGAGGTTCAGTAGGCTGATAATTGGTGCGTGCTGTATTGCACGGAGGGAGGACGGTAGGCTGATGATTGGTGAGTACTGTATTGCACGGAGGGAGGACGGTAGGCTTAAGATTGATGAGTACTGTTTTAAACGGAGGGAGGACAGTAGGCTGATTATTTGTTAGCTCTGTATTGCACGGAGTGAGGACGGTAGGCTGATGATTGGTGAGTACTGTATTGCATGGAGTGAGGACGGTAGGCTGATGATTGGTGAGTACTGTATTGCACGTAGGGAGGATGGTCGGCATATGATTGGTGAGAACTGTATTGCACGGAGCAAGGATTGTAGGCTGATGATTGGTGAGTACTGTATTGCACGGAGGGAGGACGGCAGGCTGATGATTGGTGAGTACTGTATTGCATGGAGGGAGGACGGTAGGCTGATGATTGGTGAGTACTGTATTGCATGGAGGGAGGAAGGCAGGCTGATGATTGGTGAGTACTGTATTGCATGGAGGGAGAACGGTAGACCGATAATTGGTGAGTACTGTATTGCACGGAGGGAGGACGGTAGGCTGATAATTGGTGAGTACTGTATTGCATGGAGGGAGGACGGCAGGCTGATAATTGGTGAGTACTGTATTGCATGGAGGGAGGACGTCAGGCTGATGATTGGTGAGTACTGTATTGCACGGAGGGAGGATGATAGGCTGATAATTGGTGAGTACTGTATTGCACGGAGGGAGGTTGATAGGCTGATAATTGGTGAGTACTGTATTGCATGGAGGGAGGACGGCAGGCTGATAATTGTTGAGTACTGTTTTGCACGGAGGGAGGATGGTAGGCTGATAATTGGTGAGTACTGTATTGCATGGAGGGAGGACGGCAGGCTGATAATTGGTGAGTACCATATTGCACGGAGGGAGGACGGTAGGATGATAATTGGTGAGTACTGTATTGCACGGAGGGAGGACGGTAGGCTGATAATTGGTGAGTAAGGTATTGCATGGAGGGAGGACGGCAGGCTGATAATTGGTGAGTACTGTATTGCATGGTGGGAGGACGGCAGGCTGATGATTGGTGAGTACTGTATTGCATGGAGGGAGGACGGTAGGCTGATGATTGGTGAGTACTGTATTGCACGGAGGGAGGACGGTAGGCTTAAGATTGATGAGTACTGTTTTAAACGGAGGGAGGACAGTAGGCTGATTATTTGTTAGCGCTGTATTGCACGGAGTGAGGACGGTAGGATGATGATTGGTGAGTACTGTATTGCATGGAGTGAGGACGGTAGGCTGATGATTGGTGAGTACTGTATTGCACGTAGGGAGGATGGTCGGCATATGATTGGTGAGAACTGTATTGCACGGAGCAAGGATTGTAGGCTGATGATTGCTGAGTACTGTATTGCATGGAGTGAGGACGGTAGGCTGATGATTGGTGAGTACTGTATTGCACGGAGGGAGGACGGTAGTCTGATGATTGATAAGTACTACAATGAATGGAAGAGGACGGTAGACTGATGATTAGTGTGTACACTATTGCACGGAGTGAGGACGGTAGGCTGATGATTTGTCAGTGCTGTATAGGAATGAGGGAAGTTGGTAGGCTGATAATTGGTGAGTACTGTATTGCACGGAGGGAGGACGGTAGGCTGATAATTGGTGAGTACTGTATTGCACGGAGGGAGGATGGTAGGCTCATAATTGGTGAGTACTGTATTGCACGGAGGGAGGACGGTATGCTGATGATCGCTGAGTACTGTATTGCATGGAGGGTGGTCTGTAGGCTGATTATTGGTAAATACCACATTGAATGGAAGAGGACGGTATGCTGATAATTGGTGAGTGCTGTATTGCACGGAGGATGGACTGTAGGCTGATGATTGGTTAGAGCTGTATTGCACGGAGGGAGGACGGTAGGCTGGTGATTGGTGAGTACTGTATTGCATGGAGGGAGGACGGTAGGCTGGTCATTGGTGAGTACTGTATTGCACAGAGGAGGATGGTAGGCTGATGATTGGTGAGTACTGTATTGCACGTAGGGAGGACGGTAGACTGATAATTGGTGAGTGCTGTATTGCACGGAGGGAGGACGGTAGGCTGATAATTGGTGCGTGCTGTATTGCACGGAGGGAGGACCGTAGGCTGATGATTAGTGAGTACTGTATTGCACGGAGGGAGGACGGTAGGCTTAAGATTGGTGAGTACTGTTTTAAACGGAGGGAGGACAGTAGGCTGATTATTTGTTAGCGATGTATTGCACGGAGGGAGGACGGTAGGCTGGTAATTGTTGAGTATTGTATTGCACGGAGGGAGGATGGTAGTCTGATTATTTGTTAGCGCTGTATTGCACGGAGGGAGGACGGTAGGCTGGAGATTGGTGAGTACTGTATTGCACGGAGGGAGGACAGTAGGCTGATGATTGGAGAGTACTGTACTGCACGGAGGAAGGACGGTAGGCTTAAGATTGGTGAGTACTGTTTTAAACGGAGGGAGGATGGTAGTCTGATTATTTGTTAGCGCTGTATTGCACGGAGGGAGGACGGTAGGCTGGAGATTGGTGAGTACTGTATTGCACGGAGGAAGGACAGTAGACTGATAATTGGTGAGTACTGTATTGCACCGAGGGAGCACGATAGGCTGATAATTGGTGAGTACTGTATTGCATGGAGGTAGGTTCTGTAGGCTGATAATTGGTGAGTACTGTATTGCATGGAGGTAGGTTCAGTAGGCTGATAATTGGTGAGTACTGTATTGCATGGATGTAGGTTCAGTAGGTTGATAATTGGTGAGTACTGTATTGTACGTAGGGAGGACGGTAGGCTGATAATTGATGGCTACTGTATTGCACGGAGGGAGGACGGTAGGCTGATAATTGATGGCTACTGTATTGCATGGTGGGAAGACGGTAGGCTGAAGATTGGAAGGTACTGTATTGCATGGAGTGAGGACGGCAGGCTGATGATTGGTGAGTACTGTATTGCACGGAGGGAGGACGGTAGGCTGATAATTGGTGAGTACTGTATTGCATGGAGGGAGGACGGTAGGCTAATGATTGGTGAGTACTGTATTGCACGGAGGGAGGACGGTAGTCTGATGATTGATAAGTACTACAATGAATGGAAGAGGACGGTAGACTGATGATTAGTGTGTACACTATTGCACGGAGTGAGGACGGTAGGCTGATGATTTGTCAGTGCTGTATAGGAATGAGGGAAGTTGGTAGGCTGATAATTGGTGAGTACTGTATTGCACGGAGGGAGGACGGTAGGCTGATAATTGGTGAGTACTGTATTGCACGGAGGGAGGATGGTAGGCTCATAATTGGTGAGTACTGTATTGCACGGAGGGAGGACGGTATGCTGATGATCGCTGAGTACTGTATTGCATGGAGGGTGGTCTGTAGGCTGATTATTGGTAAATACCACATTGAATGGAAGAGGACGGTATGCTGATAATTGGTGAGTGCTGTATTGCACGGAGGATGGACTATAGGCTGATGATTGGTTAGAGCTGTATTGCACGGAGGGAGGACGGTAGGCTGGTGATTGGTGAGTACTGTATTGCATGGAGGGAGGACGGTAGGCTGGTCATTGGTGAGTACTGTATTGCACAGAGGGAGGATGGTAGGCTGATGATTGGTGAGTACTGTATTGCACGTAGGGAGGACGGTAGACTGATAATTGGTGAGTGCTGTATTGCACGGAGGGAGGACGGTAGGCTGATAATTGGTGCGTGCTGTATTGCACGGAGGGAGGACCGTAGGCTGATGATTAGTGAGTACTGTATTGCACGGAGGGAGGACGGTAGGCTTAAGATTGGTGAGTACTGTTTTAAACGGAGGGAGGACAGTAGGCTGATTATTTGTTAGCGATGTATTGCACGGAGGGAGGACGGTAGGCTGGTAATTGTTGAGTATTGTATTGCACGGAGGGAGGATGGTAGTCTGATTATTTGTTAGCGCTGTATTGCACGGAGGGAGGACGGTAGGCTGGAGATTGGTGAGTACTGTATTGCACGGAGGGAGGACAGTAGGCTGATGATTGGAGAGTACTGTACTGCACGGAGGAAGGACGGTAGGCTTAAGATTGGTGAGTACTGTTTTAAACGGAGGGAGGATGGTAGTCTGATTATTTGTTAGCGCTGTATTGCACGGAGGGAGGACGGTAGGCTGGAGATTGGTGAGTACTGTATTGCACGGAGGAAGGACAGTAGACTGATAATTGGTGAGTACTGTATTGCACCGAGGGAGCACGATAGGCTGATAATTGGTGAGTACTGTATTGCATGGAGGTAGGTTCTGTAGGCTGATAATTGGTGAGTACTGTATTGCATGGAGGTAGGTTCAGTAGGCTGATAATTGGTGAGTACTGTATTGCATGGATGTAGGTTCAGTAGGTTGATAATTGGTGAGTACTGTATTGCACGTAGGGAGGACGGTAGGCTGATAATTGATGGCTACTGTATTGCACGGAGGGAGGACGGTAGGCTGATAATTGATGGCTACTGTATTGCATGGTGGGAAGACGGTAGGCTGAAGATTGGAAGGTACTGTATTGCATGGAGTGAGGACGGCAGGCTGATGATTGGTGAGTACTGTATTGCACGGAGGGAGGACGGTAGGCTGATAATTGGTGAGTACTGTATTGCATGGAGGGAGGTTCAGTAAGCTGATAATTGGTGAGTACTGTATTGCATGGAGGGAGGTTCAGTAGGCTGATAATTGGTGCGTGCTGTATTGCACGGAGGGAGGACGGTAGGCTGATGATTGGTGAGTACTGTATTGCACGGAGGGAGGACGGTAGGCTTAAGATTGATGAGTACTGTTTTAAACGGAGGGAGGACAGTAGGCTGATTATTTGTTAGCGCTGTATTGCACGGAGTGAGTACGGTAGGCTGATGATTGGTGAGTACTGTATTGCATGGAGTGAGGACGGTAGGCTGATGATTGGTGAGTACTGTATTGCACGTAGGGAGGATGGTCGGCATATGATTGGTGAGAACTGTATTGCACGGAGCAAGGATTGTAGGCTGATGATTGGTGAGTACTGTATTGCACGGAGGGAGGACGGCAGGCTGATGATTGGTGAGTACTGTATTGCACGGAGGGAGGACGGTAGGCTGATGATTGGTGAGTACTGTATTGCATGGAGGGAGGAAGGCAGGCTGATGATTGGTGAGTACTGTATTGCATGGAGGGAGAACGGTAGACCGATAATTGGTGAGTACTGTATTGCACGGAGGGAGGACGGTAGGCTGATAATTGGTGAGTACTGTATTGCATGGAGGGAGGACGGCAGGCTGATAATTGGTGAGTACTGTATTGCATGGAGGGAGGACGTCAGGCTGATGATTGGTGAGTACTGTATTGCACGGAGGGAGGATGATAGGCTGATAATTGGTGAGTACTGTATTGCACGGAGGGAGGTTGATAGGCTGATAATTGGTGAGTACTGTATTGCATGGAGGGAGGACGGCAGGCTGATAATTGTTGAGTACTGTATTGCACGGAGGGAGGATGGTAGGCTGATAATTGGTGAGTACTGTATTGCATGGAGGGAGGACGGCAGGCTGATAATTGGTGAGTACCATATTGCACGGAGGGAGGACGGTAGGATGATAATTGGTGAGTACTGTATTGCACGGAGGGAGGACGGTAGGCTGATAATTGGTGAGTAAGGTATTGCATGGAGGGAGGACGGCAGGCTGATAATTGGTGAGTACTGTATTGCATGGAGGGAGGACGGCAGGCTGATGATTGGTGAGTACTGTATTGCATGGAGGGAGGACGGTAGGCTGATGATTGGTGAGTACTGTATTGCACGGAGGGAGGACGGTAGGCTTAAGATTGATGAGTACTGTTTTAAACGGAGGGAGGACAGTAGGCTGATTATTTGTTAGCGCTGTATTGCACGGAGTGAGGACGGTAGGATGATGATTGGTGAGTACTGTATTGCATGGAGTGAGGACGGTAGGCTGATGATTAGTGAGTACTGTATTGCACGTAGGGAGGATGGTCGGCATATGATTGGTGAGAACTGTATTGCACGGAGCAAGGATTGTAGGCTGATGATTGCTGAGTACTGTATTGCACGGAGGGAGGACGGTAGGCTGATTATTGGTGAGTACTGTATTGCACGGAGGGAGGACGGTAGGCTGGTGATTGGTGAGTACTGTATTGCATGGAGGGAGGACAGTAGGCTGATAATTGGTGAGTACTGTATTGCACGGAGGGAGGACGGCAGGCTGATGATTGGTGAGTACTGTATTGCACGGAGGGAGGACGGTAGGCTGATTATTGGTGAGTACTGTATTGCACGGAGGGAGGAAGGTAGGCTGGTGATTGGTGAGTACTGTATTGCATGGAGGGAGGACGGTAGGCTAATGATTGGTGAGTACTGTATTGCACGGAGGGAGGACGGTAGTCTGATGATTGATAAGTACTACAATGAATGGAAGAGGACGGTAGACTGATGATTAGTGTGTACACTATTGCACGGAGTGAGGACGGTAGGCTGATGATTTGTCAGTGCTGTATAGGAATGAGGGAAGTTGGTAGGCTGATAATTGGTGAGTGCTGTATTGCACAGAGGGGTGGATGGTAGGCTGATGATTGGTGAGTGCTGTATTGCACGGAGGGAGGACGGTAAGCTGATGATTTGTTGGCGCTGTATTGCACGGAGGGAGGACGGCAGGCTGATAATTGGTGAGTACTGTATTGCACGGAGGGATGACGGTAGGCTGATGATTGGTGAGTGCTGTATTGCACGGAGGGAGGACGGTAAGCTGATGATTTGTTGGCGCTGTATTGCACGGAGGGAGGACGGTAGGCTGATAATTGGTGAGTACTGTATTGCATGGAGGGAGGACGGTAGGCTGATAATTGGTGAGTACTGTATTGCACGTAGGGAGGATCTTCGGCTGATGATTGGTGAGTACTGTATTGCATGGAGGGAGGACGGTAGGCTGATGATTGGTGAGTGCTGTATTGCACGGAGGGAGGACGGTAGGCTGATGATTGGTGAGTACTGTATTGCACGGTGGGAGGACGGTAGGCTGATGATTGGTGAGTGCTGTATTGCATGGAGGGAGGACGGCAGGCTGATGATTGGTGAGTGCTGTATTTCACGGAGGGAGGATGGTAGACTGATAATTGCTGAGTACTACAATGAATGGAAGAGGACAGTATGCTGATGATTAGTGAGGAATGTATTGCACGGAAGGGGGACGGTACACTGATATTGGTAAGTACTGTATTGCACAGAGGGAGGATGGTAGGCTGATGATTGGTGAGTACTGTATTGCACGGAGGAAGGATGGTAGGTTGATCATTAGTGTGTACTGTATTGCACGGAGGGAGGATGGTAGGCTGATAATTGGTGAGTACTGTATTGCACGGAGGGAGGACGGTAGGCTGATAATTGGTGAGTACTGTATTGCACGGAGGGAGGATGGTAGGCTGATAATTGGTGAGTACTGTATTGCACGGAGGGAGGACGGTAGGCTGATAATTGGTGAGTACTGTATTGCACGGAGGGAGGACGGTAGGCTGATAATTGGTGAGTACTGTATTGCACGGAGGGAGGACGGTAGGCTGATAATTGGTGAGTACTGTATTGCACGGAGGAAGGATGGTAGGTTGATCATTAGTGTGTACTGTATTGCACGGAGGGAGGATGGTAGGCTGATAATTGGTGAGTACTGTATTGCATGGAGGGAGGACAGTAGGCTGATAATTGGTGAGTACTGTATTGCATGGAGGGAGGATGGTAGGCTGATAATTGGTGAGTACTGTATTGCACGGAGGGAAGATGGTAGGCTGATGATTGGTGAGTACTGTATTGCATGGAGGGAGGACGGCAGGCTGATAATTGGTGAGTACTGTATTGCACGGAGAGAGGACGGTAGGCTGATGATTGGTGAGTACTGTATTGCACGGAGGGAGGACGGTAGGCTGATAATTGGTGGGTACTGTATTGCACGGAGGGAGGATGGTAGGCTGATAATTGGTGAGTACTCTATTGCACGGAGGGAGGACTGTAGGCCTATAATTGGTGAGTACTGTATTGCACGGAGGGAGGTCTGTAGGCTGATAATTGGTGAGTACCGTATTGCACGGAGGGAGGTCTGTAGGCTGATAATTGGTGAGTACTGTATTGCACGGAGGGAGGACGGTAGGCTGATAATTGGTGAGTACTGTATTGCACGGAGGGAGGACGGTAGGCTGATAATTGGTGAGTACTGTATTGCACGGAGGGAGGACGGTAGGCTGATAATTGGTGAGTACTACAATGAATGGAAGAGGACAGTAGGCTGATGATTAGTGAGTACTATATAGCACGGAGGGAGGAGGGTAGGCTGAGGATTGTTGAGTGCTGTATTGCACGGAGGGAGGACGGTAGGCTGATAATTGGTGAGGAATGTATTACACGGACAGAGGACGGTAGGCTGATAATTGGTGAGTGTTGTATTGCACGGAGGGAGGACGGTAGGCTGATGATTAGTTAGCTCTGTATTGCACGGAGGGAGGACAGTAGGCTGATAATTGGTGAGTGTTGTATTGCATGGAGGGAGGACGGTAGGCTGATGATTTGTTAGCTCTGTATTGCACGGAGGGAGGACGGTAGGCTGATAATTGGTGAGTGCTGTATTGCACGGAGGGAGGATGGTAGACTGATGATTGGTGAGTACTACAATGAATGGAAGAGGACAGTAGGCTGAAGATTGGTGAGTACTGTATTGCATAGAGGGAGGATGGTAGTTTGATAATTGGTGAATACTGTATTGCACGGAGGGAGGACGGTAGGCTGGTAATTGGTGAGTACTACAATGAATGGAAGAGGACAGTAGGCTGATGATTAGTGAGTACTGTATTACTCGTAAGGAGGATGGTAGGCTGATAATTGGTGAGTGCTGTATTGCACGGAGGGAGGACAGTAGACTGATGATTGGTGAGTGCTGTATTGCACGGAGGGAGGACGGTACGCTGATATTGGTAAGTACTGTATTACACGGAGGGAGGATGGTAGGCTGATAATTGGTGAGTGTTGTATTGCACGGCGGGAGGACGGTAGGCTGATGATTTGTCAGCTCTGTATTGCACGGAGGGAGGATGGTAGACTGATGATTGGTGAGTACTGTATTGCACGGAAGGGGGACGGTAGGCTGATAATTGGTGAGTACTGTATTGCACGGAGGGAGGACGGTAGGCTGATAATTGGTGAGTGCTGTATTGCATGGAGAGAGGACGGTAGGCTGATGATTGGTGAGTGCTGTATTGCATAGAGGGAGGATGGTAGTTTGATAATTGGTGAATACTGTATTGCACAGAGGGAGGACAGTAGGCTGATGATTGGTGAGTACTGTATTGCACGGAGGGAGGATGGTAGGCTGATAATTGGTGAGTGCTGTATTGCACGGAGGGAGGACGGTAGACTGATGATTGGTGAGTGCTGTATTGCACGGAGGGAGGATGGTAGGCTGATAATTGGTGAGTACTGTATTGCACAGAGGGAGGACGGTACGCTGATATTGGTAAGTATTGTATTACACGGAGGGAGGACGGTAGGCTGATAATTGGTGAGTACTACAATGAATGGAAGAGGACAGTAGGCTGATGATTAGTGAGTACTGTATTGCTCGTAAGGAGGATGGTAGGCTGATGATTTGTCAGTGCTGTATTGGAATGAGGGAGGACGGTAGGCTGATAATTGGTGAGTACTCTATTGCACGGAGTGTGGATGGTAGGCTGATGATTGGTGAGTGCTGTATTGCACGGAGGGAGGATGGTAGGCTGATAATTGGTGAGTGCTGTATTGCACGGAGGGAGGACGGTTGACTGATGATTGGTGAGTGCTGTATTGCATGGAGGGAGGACGGCAGGCTGATAATTGTTGAGTACTGTATTGCACGGAGGCAGGATGGTAGGCTGATAATTGGTGAGTACTGTATTGCATGGAGGGAGGACGGCAGGCTGATAATTGGTGAGTACCATATTGCACGGAGGGAGGACGGTAGGATGATAATTGGTGAGTACTGTATTGCACGGAGGGAGGACGGTAGGCTGATAATTGGTGAGTAAGGTATTGCATGGAGGGAGGACGGCAGGCTGATAATTGGTGAGTACTGTATTGCATGGAGGGAGGACGGCAGGCTGATGATTGGTGAGTACTGTATTGCATGGAGGGAGGACGGTAGGCTGATGATTGGTGAGTACTGTATTGCACGGAGGGAGGACGGTAGGCTTAAGATTGATGAGTACTGTTTTAAACGGAGGGAGGACAGTAGGCTGATTATTTGTTAGCGCTGTATTGCACGGAGTGAGGACGGTAGGATGATGATTGGTGAGTACTGTATTGCATGGAGTGAGGACGGTAGGCTGATGATTAGTGAGTACTGTATTGCACGTAGGGAGGATGGTCGGCATATGATTGGTGAGAACTGTATTGCACGGAGCAAGGATTGTAGGCTGATGATTGCTGAGTACTGTATTGCACGGAGGGAGGACGGTAGGCTGATTATTGGTGAGTACTGTATTGCACGGAGGGAGGACGGTAGGCTGGTGATTGGTGAGTACTGTATTGCATGGAGGGAGGACGGTAGGCTGATAATTGGTGAGTACTGTATTGCACGGAGGGAGGACGGCAGGCTGATGATTGGTGAGTACTGTATTGCACGGAGGGAGGACGGTAGGCTGATTATTGGTGAGTACTGTATTGCACGGAGGGAGGAAGGTAGGCTGGTGATTGGTGAGTACTGTATTGCATGGTGGGAGGACGGTAGGCTAATGATTGGTGAGTACTGTATTGCACGGAGGGAGGACGGTAGTCTGATGATTGATAAGTACTACAATGAATGGAAGAGGACGGTAGACTGATGATTAGTGTGTACACTATTGCACGGAGTGAGGACGGTAGGCTGATGATTTGTCAGTGCTGTATAGGAATGAGGGAAGTTGGTAGGCTGATAATTGGTGAGTGCTGTATTGCACAGAGGGGTGGATGGTAGGCTGATGATTGGTGAGTGCTGTATTGCACGGAGGGAGGACGGTAAGCTGATGATTTGTTGGCGCTGTATTGCACGGAGGGAGGACGGCAGGCTGATAATTGGTGAGTACTGTATTGCACGGAGGGATGACGGTAGGCTGATGATTGGTGAGTGCTGTATTGCACGGAGGGAGGACGGTAAGCTGATGATTTGTTGGCGCTGTATTGCACGGAGGGAGGACGGTAGGCTGATAATTGGTGAGTACTGTATTGCATGGAGGGAGGACGGTAGGCTGATAATTGGTGAGTACTGTATTGCACGTAGGGAGGATCTTCGGCTGATGATTGGTGAGTACTGTATTGCATGGAGGGAGGACGGTAGGCTGATGATTGGTGAGTGCTGTATTGCACGGAGGGAGGACGGTAGGCTGATGATTGGTGAGTACTGTATTGCACGGTGGGAGGACGGTAGGCTGATGATTGGTGAGTGCTGTATTGCATGGAGGGAGGACGGCAGGCTGATGATTGGTGAGTGCTGTATTTCACGGAGGGAGGATGGTAGACTGATAATTGGTGAGTACTACAATGAATGGAAGAGGACAGTATGCTGATGATTAGTGAGGAATGTATTGCACGGAAGGGGGACGGTACACTGATATTGGTAAGTACTGTATTGCACAGAGGGAGGATGGTAGGCTGATGATTGGTGAGTACTGTATTGCACGGAGGAAGGATGGTAGGTTGATCATTAGTGTGTACTGTATTGCACGGAGGGAGGATGGTAGGCTGATAATTGGTGAGTACTGTATTGCACGGAGGGAGGACGGTAGGCTGATAATTGGTGAGTACTGTATTGCACGGAGGGAGGATGGTAGGCTGATAATTGGTGAGTACTGTATTGCACGGAGGGAGGACGGTAGGCTGATAATTGGTGAGTACTGTATTGCACGGAGGGAGGACGGTAGGCTGATAATTGGTGAGTACTGTATTGCACGGAGGGAGGACGGTAGGCTGATAATTGGTGAGTACTGTATTGCACGGAGGAAGGATGGTAGGTTGATCATTAGTGTGTACTGTATTGCACGGAGGGAGGATGGTAGGCTGATAATTGGTGAGTACTGTATTGCATGGAGGGAGGACAGTAGGCTGATAATTGGTGAGTACTGTATTGCATGGAGGGAGGATGGTAGGCTGATAATTGGTGAGTACTGTATTGCACGGAGGGAGGATGGTAGGCTGATGATTGGTGAGTACTGTATTGCATGGAGGGAGGACGACAGGCTGATAATTGGTGAGTACTGTATTGCACGGAGAGAGGACGGTAGGCTGATGATTGGTGAGTACTGTATTGCACGGAGGGAGGACGGTAGGCTGATAATTGGTGGGTACTGTATTGCACGGAGGGAGGATGGTAGGCTGATAATTGGTGAGTACTCTATTGCACGGAGGGAGGACTGTAGGCCTATAATTGGTGAGTACTGTATTGCACGGAGGGAGGTCTGTAGGCTGATAATTGGTGAGTACCGTATTGAACGGAGGGAGGTCTGTAGGCTGATAATTGGTGAGTACTGTATTGCACGGAGGGAGGACGGTAGGCTGATAATTGGTGAGTACTGTATTGCACGGAGGGAGGACGGTAGGCTGATAATTGGTGAGTACTGTATTGCACGGAGGGAGGACGGTAGGCTGATAATTGGTGAGTACTACAATGAATGGAAGAGGACAGTAGGCTGATGATTAGTGAGTACTATATAGCACGGAGGGAGGAGGGTAGGCTGAGGATTGTTGAGTGCTGTATTGCACGGAGGGTGGACGGTAGGCTGATAATTGGTGAGGAATGTATTACACGGACAGAGGACTGTAGGCTGATAATTGGTGAGTGTTGTATTGCACGGAGGGAGGACGGTAGGCTGATGATTAGTTAGCTCTGTATTGCACGGAGGGAGGACAGTAGGCTGATAATTGGTGAGTGTTGTATTGCATGGAGGGAGGACGGTAGGCTGATGATTTGTTAGCTCTGTATTGCACGGAGGGAGGACGGTAGGCTGATAATTGGTGAGTGCTGTATTGCACGGAGGGAGGATGGTAGACTGATGATTGGTGAGTACTACAATGAATGGAAGAGGACAGTAGGCTGAAGATTGGTGAGTACTGTATTGCATAGAGGGAGGATGGTAGTTTGATAATTGGTGAATACTGTATTGCACGGAGGGAGGACGGTAGGCTGGTAATTGGTGAGTACTACAATGAATGGAAGAGGACAGTAGGCTGATGATTAGTGAGTACTGTATTACTCGTAAGGAGGATGGTAGGCTGATAATTGGTGAGTGCTGTATTGCACGGAGGGAGGACAGTAGACTGATGATTGGTGAGTGCTGTATTGCACGGAGGGAGGACGGTACACTGATATTGGTAAGTACTGTATTACACGGAGGGAGGACGGTAGGCTGATAATTGGTGAGTGTTGTATTGCACGGCGGGAGGACGGTAGGCTGATGATTTGTCAGCTCTGTATTGCACGGAGGGAGGATGGTAGACTGATGATTGGTGAGTACTGTATTGCACGGAAGGGGGACGGTAGGCTGATAATTGGTGAGTACTGTATTGCACGGAGGGAGGACGGTAGGCTGATAATTGGTGAGTGCTGTATTGCATGGAGAGAGGACGGTAGGCTGATGATTGGTGAGTGCTGTATTGCATAGAGGGAGGATGGTAGTTTGATAATTGGTGAATACTGTATTGCACAGAGGGAGGACAGTAGGCTGATGATTGGTGAGTACTGTATTGCACGGAGGGAGGATGGTAGGCTGATAATTGGTGAGTGCTGTATTGCACGGAGGGAGGACGGTAGACTGATGATTGGTGAGTGCTGTATTGCACGGAGGGAGGATGGTAGGCTGATAATTGGTGAGTACTGTATTGCACAGAGGGAGGACGGTACGCTGATATTGGTAAGTATTGTATTACACGGAGGGAGGACGGTAGGCTGATAATTGGTGAGTACTACAATGAATGGAAGAGGACAGTAGGCTGATGATTAGTGAGTACTGTATTGCTCGTAAGGAGGATGGTAGGCTGATGATTTGTCAGTGCTGTATTGGAATGAGGGAGGACGGTAGGCTGATAATTGGTGAGTACTCTATTGCACGGAGTGTGGATGGTAGGCTGATGATTGGTGAGTGCTGTATTGCACGGAGGGAGGATGGTAGGCTGATAATTGGTGAGTGCTGTATTGCACGGAGGGAGGACGGTTGACTGATGATTGGTGAGTGCTGTATTGCACGGAGGGAGGATGGTAGGCTGATAATTGGTGAGTACTGTATTGCACGGAGGGAGGATGGTAGGTTGATCATTGGTGTGTACTGTATTGCACGGAGGGAGGATGGTACGCTGATAATTGGTGAGTGCTGTATTGCACGGAGGGAGGACGGTAGACTGATGATTGGTGAGTACTCTATTGTACGGAGTGAGGACGGTAGGCTGATGATTGGAGAGTGCTGTATTGCACGGAGGGAGGATGGTAGGCTGATGATTGGTGAGTGCTGTATTGCACGGAGGGTGGACGGTAGGCTGATGATTGGTGAGTGATGTATTGCATGGAGGGTGGGCATTGGAATGATAATTCGTGAGTACTTTTTGCCCGGAGGGAGGACGGTAGACCGATAATTGGTGAGTACGCTATTGCACAGAGGGAGGACGGCAGACTGATGATTGGTGAGTACTGTATTGCACGGAGGGAGGACGGTAGGCTGATAATTGGTGAGTACTGTATTGCACGGAGGGAGGACGGTAGACTCATGATTGGTGAGTGCTGTATTGCACGGAATCAAGACGGTAGGCTGATGATTGGTGAGTGCTGTATTGCCAGGAGGGAGGACGGTAGGCTGATGATTGGTGAATACTGTATTGCACGGAGGGATGACGGTAGGCTGATAATTGGTGAATACTGTATTGCACGGAGGGAGGACGGTAGGCTGATTGTTGAGTGCTGTATTGCATGGAGGGAGGACGGTACGCTGATATTGGTAAGTACTGTATTGCACGGAGGGAGGACGGTAGGCTGATAATTGGTGAGTACTACAATGAATGGAAGAGGACAGTAGGCTGATGATTAGTGAGTACTGTATTGCTCGTAAGGAGGATGGTAGGCTGATGATTTGTCAGTGCTGTATTGGAATGAGGGAGGACGGTAAGCTGATAATTGGTGAGGAATGTATTACACGGACGTAGGACGGTAGGCTGATAATTGGTGAGTTGTATTGCACGGAGGGAGGACGGTAGGCTGATGATTTGTTAGCTGTGTATTGCACGGATGGGGGACGGTATTATGATGATTGGTGAGTGATGTATTGCATGGAGGGAGGACGGTGGAATGATAATTGGTGAGTACTCTATTTCACGGAGGGAGGATGGTAGGCTGATAATTGGTGAGTGCTGTATTGCACGGAGGGAGGACGGTAGACTTATGATTAGTGAGTGCTGTATTGCATGGAGGGAGGATGGTAGGCTTATAATTGGTGAGTTCTGTATTGCACGGAGGGAGGACGGTAGGCTGATAATTGGTGAGTACTGTATTGCACGGAGGAAGGATGGTAGGCTTATAATTGGTGATTACTGTATTGCATGGAGGGAGGACGGTAGGCTGATCATTGGTGAGTACTGTATTGCACGGAGGGAGGATGGTAGGCTGATAATTGGTGAATAGTGCATTGCACGGAGGGAGGACTGTAGGCTCATAATTGGTGATTACTGTATTTAACGGAGGGAGGACGGTAGACTGATGATTGGTGAGATCTGAATTGCATTGAGGGAGGATGGTAGTTTGATAATTGCTGAATACTGTATTGCACGGAGGGTGGACGGTAGGCTGATGATTGGTGAGTGATGTATTGCATGGAGGGAGGACGGTGGAATGATAATTCGTGAGTACTTTTTGCCTGGAGGGTGGACGGTAGACGGATAATTGGTGAATACTCTATTGCACGGAGTGAGGACGGTAGGCTGATGATTGGTGAGTGCTGTATTGCACGGAGGGAGGATGGTAGGCTGATAATTGGTGAGTACTGTATTGCACGGAGGGAGGATGGTCGGCTGATAATTGGTGACTACTGCAATGAACGGAGGGGGATGGTAGGCTGATAATTGGAGTGTACTCTATTGCACGGAGTGAGGATGGTAGGCTGATGATTGGTGAATACTGTACTGCACGGAGGGAGGACGGCAGGCTGATGATTGGTGAGTACAGTATTGCATGGAGAGAGGTCTGTAGGCTGATAATTGGTGAGTACTGTATTGCACGGAGTGAGGATGGTAGGCTGATAATTGGTGAGTACTGTATTGCATGGAGGGAGGACGGTAGGCTGATAATTGGAGTGTACTCTATTGCACGGAGTGAGGATGGTAGGCTGATAATTGGTGAGTACTGTATTGCATGGAGGGAGGACGGTAGGCTGATGATTGGTGAATACTGTATTGCACGGAGGGAGGACTGTAGGCTGATAATTGGTGAGTGCTGTATTGCAAGGAGGGTGGACTGTAGGCTGATGATTGGTGAGAGCTGTATTGCACGGAGGGAGGACGGTAGGCTGATAATTGGTGAGTACTACAATGAATGGAAGAGGACGGTAGGCTGATGATTGGTGAGTACTGTATTGCACAGAGGGAGGACGGTAGGCTGCTAATTGGTGAGTACTGTATTGCATGGACGGAACACGGTAGGCTGATAATTGTTGAGTACTGTATTGCACGGAGGGAGGACGGTAGGCTGATGATTGGTGAGTACTGTATTGCACGGAGGGAGGACAGTAGGCTGATAATTGGTGAGTGCTGTATTGCACGGTGGGAGGACGGCAGGCTGATGATTGGTGAGTACTGTATTGCATGAAGGGAGGACGGCAGGCTGATGATTGGTGAGTACTGTATTGCACGGAAGGGGGACGGTAGGCTGATAATTGGTGAGTACTGTATTGTACGGAGGGAGGACGGTAGGCTGATGATTGGTGAGTACTGTATTGCATGGAGGGAGGACGGGAGGCTGATGATTGGTGAGTACTGTATTGCACGGAAGGGGGACGGTAGGCTGATAATTGGTGAGTACTGTATTGCATGGACGGAGGACGGTAGGCTGATAATTGGTGAGTGCTGTATTGCACGGAGGGAGGACGGTAGGCTGATAATTGGTGAGTGCTGTATTGCACGGAGGGAGGACGGTAGGCTGATAATTGGTGAGTGCTGTATTGCACGGAGGGAGGACGGTAGGCTGATAATTGGTGAGTGCTGTATTGCACGGAGGGAGGACGGTAGGCTGATAATTGGTGAGTGCTGTATTGCACGGAGGACGGTAGGCTGATAATTGGTGAGTGCTGTATTGCACGGAGGGAGGACGGTAGGCTGATGACTGGTGAGTGCTGTATTGCATGGAGGGAGGACTGTAGGCTCATAATTGGTGATTAATTTATTTAACGGAGGGAGGACGGTAGGCTGATGATCGCTGAGTACTGTATTGCATGGAGGGAGGACGGTAGGCTGATGATTGTTGGTTGTTGTATTGCACGGAGGGAGGACAGTAGGCTGATAATTGGTGAGTACTATATTGCACGGAGGGAGGACGGTAGGGTGATGATTGGTGAGTGCTGTATTGTACGGAGGGAGGATGGTAAGCTGACGATTGGTGAGTACTGTATTGCACGGAGGGAGGACTGTAGGCTGATGATTGTTGGTTATGGTATTGCACGGAGGGAAGACAGTAGGCTGATAATTGGTGAGTACTATATTGCACGGAGGGAGGACGGTAGGGTGATGATTGGTGTGTGCTGTATTGTATGGAAGGAGGATGGTAGGCTGATGATTGGTGAGTGCTGTATTGCACGGAGGGTGGACGGTAGGCTGATGATTGGTGAGTGATGTATTGCATGGAGGTGGGCATTGGAATGATAATTCGTGAGTACTTTTTGCCCGGAGGGAGGACGGTAGACCGATAATTGGTGAGTACGCTATTGCACGGAGGGAGGATGGTAGGCTGATAATTGGTGAGTACTGTATTGCACGGAGGGAGGACGGTAGGCTGATGATTATCGGTTGTTGTATTGCACGGAGGGAGGACAGTAGGCTGATAATTGGTGAGTACTATATTCCACGGAGGGAGGACGGTAGAGTGATGATTGGTGAGTGCTGTATTGTACAGAAGGAGGATGGTAGGCTGATGATTGGTGAGTGCTGTATTGCACGGAGGGTGGACGGTAGACCGATAATTGGTGAGTGATGTATTGCATGGAGGGTGGGCATTGGAATGATAATTCGTGAGTACTTTTTGCCTGGAGGGAGGACGGTAGACCGATAATTGGTGAGTACGCTATTGCACGGAGGGAGGATGGTAGGCTGATAATTGGTGAGTACTGTATTGCACGGAGGGAGGACGGTAGACTCATGATTGGTGAGTGCTGTATTGCACGGATGGAGGACGGTAGGCTAATCATTGGTGAATACTCTATTGCACGGAATCAAGACGATAGGCTGATAATTGGTGAGTACTGTATTGCACGGAGGGATGACGGTAGGCTGATAATTGGTGAGTGCTGTATTGCACGGAGGGAGGACGGTAGGCTGATAATTGGTGAGTGCTGTATTGCACGGAGGGAGGACGGTAGGCTGATAATTGGTGAGTGCTGAATTGCACGGAGGGAGGACGGTAGGCTGATAATTGGTGAGTGCTGTATTGCACGGAGGACGGTAGGCTGATAATTGGTGAGTGCTGTATTGCACGGAGGGAGGACGGTAGGCTGATGACTGGTGAGTGCTGTATTGCATGGAGGGAGGACTGTAGGCTCATAATTGGTGATTAATTTATTTAACGGAGGGAGGACGGTAGGCTGATGATCGCTGAGTACTGTATTGCATGGAGGGAGGACGGTAGGCTGATGATTGTTGGTTGTTGTATTGCACGGAGGGAGGACAGTAGGCTGATAATTGGTGAGTACTATATTGCACGGAGGGAGGACGGTAGGGTGATGATTGGTGAGTGCTGTATTGTACGGAGGGAGGATGGTAAGCTGACGATTGGTGAGTACTGTATTGCACGGAGGGAGGACTGTAGGCTCATAATTGGTGATTACTTTATTTAACGGAGGGAGGACGGTAGGCTGATGATCGCTGATTACTGTATTGCACGGAGGGAGGACAGTAGGCTGATGATTGTTGGTTATGGTATTGCACGGAGGGAAGACAGTAGGCTGATAATTGGTGAGTACTGTATTGCACGGAGGGAGGACGGTAGGCTGATAATTGGTGAGTACTGTATTGCACGGAGGGAGGACGGTAGGCTGATAATTGGTGAGTACTGTATTGCACGGAGGGAGGACGGTAGGCTGATAATTGGTGAGTACTACAATGAATGGAAGAGGACAGTAGGCTGATGATTAGTGAGTACTATATTGCACGGAGGGAGGAGGGTAGTCTGAGGATTGTTGAGTGCTGTATTGCACGGAGGGAGGACGGTAGGCTGATAATTGGTGAGGAATGTATTACACGGACAGAGGACGGTAGGCTGATAATTGGTGAGTGTTGTATTGCACGGAGGGAGGACGGTAGGCTGATGATTAGTTAGCTCTGTATTGCACGGAGGGAGGACAGTAGGCTGATAATTGGTGAGTGTTGTATTGCATGGAGGGAGGACGGTAGGCTGATGATTTGTTAGCTCTGTATTGCACGGAGGGAGGACGGTAGGCTGATAATTGGTGAGTGCTGTATTGCACGGAGGGAAGATGGTAGACTGATGATTGGTGAGTACTACAATGAATGGAAGAGGACAGTAGGCTGAAGATTGGTGAGTACTGTATTGCATAGAGGGAGGATGGTAGTTTGATAATTGGTGAATACTGTATTGCACGGAGGGAGGACGGTAGGCTGGTAATTGGTGAGTACTACAATGAATGGAAGAGGACAGTAGGCTGATGATTAGTGAGTACTGTATTACTCGTAAGGAGGATGGTAGGCTGATAATTGGTGAGTGCTGTATTGCACGGAGGGAGGACAGTAGACTGATGATTGGTGAGTGCTGTATTGCACGGAGGGAGGACGGTACGCTGATATTGGTAAGTACTGTATTGCACGGAGGGAGGACGGTAGGCTGATAATTGGTGAGTACTACAATGAATGGAAGAGGACAGTAGGCTGATGATTAGTGAGTACTGTATTGCTCGTAAGGAGGATGGTAGGCTGATGATTTGTCAGTGCTGTATTGGAATGAGGGAGGACGGTAAGCTGATAATTGGTGAGGAATGTATTACACGGACGTAGGACGGTAGGCTGATAATTGGTGAGTTGTATTGCACGGAGGGAGGACGGTAGGCTGATGATTTGTTAGCTGTGTATTGCACGGATGGGGGACGGTATTATGATGATTGGTGAGTGATGTATTGCATGGAGGGAGGACGGTGGAATGATAATTGGTGAGTACTCTATTTCACGGAGGGAGGATGGTAGGCTGATAATTGGTGAGTGCTGTATTGCACGGAGGGAGGACGGTAGACTTATGATTAGTGAGTGCTGTATTGCACGGAGGGAGGATGGTAGGCTTATAATTGGTGAGTTCTGTATTGCACGGAGGGAGGACGGTAGGCTGATAATTGGTGAGTACTGTATTGCACGGAGGAAGGATGGTAGGCTTATAATTGGTGATTACTGTATTGCATGGAGGGAGGACGGTAGGCTGATCATTGGTGAGTACTGTATTGCACGGAGGGAGGATGGTAGGCTGATAATTGGTGAATAGTGCATTGCACGGAGGGAGGACTGTAGGCTCATAATTGGTGATTACTGTATTTAACGGAGGGAGGACGGTAGACTGATGATTGGTGAGATCTGAATTGCATTGAGGGAGGATGGTAGTTTGATAATTGCTGAATACTGTATTGCACGGAGGGTGGACGGTAGGCTGATGATTGGTGAGTGATGTATTGCATGGAGGGAGGACGGTGGAATGATAATTCGTGAGTACTTTTTGCCTGGAGGGTGGACGGTAGACGGATAATTGGTGAGTACTCTATTGCACGGAGTGAGGACGGTAGGCTGATGATTGGTGAGTGCTGTATTGCACGGAGGGAGGATGGTAGGCTGATAATTGGTGAGTACTGTATTGCACGGAGGGAGGATGGTCGGCTGATAATTGGTGACTACTGCAATGAACGGAGGGGGATGGTAGGCTGATAATTGGAGTGTACTCTATTGCACGGAGTGAGGATGGTAGGCTGATGATTGGTGAATACTGTACTGCACGGAGGGAGGACGGCAGGCTGATGATTGGTGAGTACAGTATTGCATGGAGAGAGGTCTGTAGGCTGATAATTGGTGAGTACTGTATTGCACGGAGTGAGGATGGTAGGCTGATAATTGGTGAGTACTGTATTGCATGGAGGGAGGACGGTAGGCTGATAATTGGAGTGTACTCTATTGCACGGAGTGAGGATGGTAGGCTGATAATTGGTGAGTACTGTATTGCATGGAGGGAGGACGGTAGGCTGATGATTGGTGAATACTGTATTGCACGGAGGGAGGACTGTAGGCTGATAATTGGTGAGTGCTGTATTGCAAGGAGGGTGGACTGTAGGCTGATGATTGGTGAGAGCTGTATTGCACGGAGGGAGGACGGTAGGCTGATAATTGGTGAGTACTACAATGAATGGAAGAGGACGGTAGGCTGATGATTGGTGACTACTGTATTGCACGGAAGGGGGACGGTAGGCTGATAATTGGTGAGTACTGTATTGTACGGAGGGAGGACGGTAGGCTGATGATTGGTGAGTACTGTATTGCATGGAGGGAGGACGGGAGGCTGATGATTGGTGAGTACTGTATTGCACGGAAGGGGGACGGTAGGCTGATAATTGGTGAGTACTGTATTGCATGGAGGGAGGACGGTAGACTGATAATTGGTGAGTGCTGTATTGCACGGAGGGAGGACGGTAGGCTGATAATTGGTGAGTGCTGTATTGCACGGAGGGAGGACGGTAGGCTGATAATTGGTGAGTGCTGTATTGCACGGAGGGAGGACGGTAGGCTGATAATTGGTGAGTGCTGTATTGCACGGAGGGAGGACGGTAGGCTGATAATTGGTGAGTGCTGTATTGCACGGAGGACGGTAGGCTGATAATTGGTGAGTACTGTATTGCACGGAGGGAGGACGGCAGGCTGATGATTGGTGAGTACTGTATTGCACGGAGGGAGGACGGTAGGCTGATGACTGGTGAGTGCTGTATTGCATGGAGGGAGGACTGCAGGCTCATAATTGGTGATTAATTTATTTAACGGAGGGAGGACGGTAGGCTGATGATCGCTGATTACTGTATTGCACGGAGGGAGGACGGTAGGCTGATGATTGTTGGTTGTTGTATTGCACGGAGGGAGGACAGTAGGCTGATAATTGGTGAGTACTATATTGCACGGAGGGAGGACGGTAGGGTGATGATTGGTGAGTGCTGTATTGTACGGAGGGAGGATGGTAAGCTGACGATTGGTGAGTACTGTATTGCACGGAGGGAGGACTGTAGGCTCATAACTGGTGATTACTTTATTTAACGGAGGGAGGACGGTAGGCTGATGATCGCTGATTACTGTATTGCACGGAGGGAGGACGGTAGGCTGATGATTGTTGGTTATGGTATTGCACGGAGGGAAGACAGTAGGCTGATAATTGGTGAGTACTATATTGCACGGAGGGAGGACGGTAGGGTGATGATTGGTGTGTGCTGTATTGTATGGAAGGAGGATGGTAGGCTGATGATTGGTGAGTGCTGTATTGCACGGAGGGTGGACGGTAGGCTGATGATTGGTGAGTGATGTATTGCATGGAGGTGGGCATTGGAATGATAATTCGTGAGTACTTTTTGCCCGGAGGGAGGACGGTAGACCGATAATTGGTGAGTACGCTATTGCACGGAGGGAGGATGGTAGGCTGATAATTGGTGAGTACTGTATTGCACGGAGGGAGGACGGTAGGCTGATGATTATCGGTTGTTGTATTGCACGGAGGGAGGACAGTAGGCTGATAATTGGTGAGTACTATATTCCACGGAGGGAGGACGGTAGAGTGATGATTGGTGAGTGCTGTATTGTACAGAAGGAGGATAGTAGGCTGATGATTGGTGAGTGCTGTATTGCACGGAGGGTGGACGGTAGACCGATAATTGGTGAGTGATGTATTGCATGGAGGGTGGGCATTGGAATGATAATTCGTGAGTACTTTTTGCCTGGAGGGAGGACGGTAGACCGATAATTGGTGAGTACGCTATTGCACGGAGGGAGGATGGTAGGCTGATAATTGGTGAGTACTGTATTGCACGGAGGGAGGACGGTAGACTCATGATTGGTGAGTGCTGTATTGCACGGATGGAGGACGGTAGGCTAATCATTGGTGAATACTCTATTGCACGGAATCAAGACGGTAGGCTGATGATTGGTGAGTGCTGTATTGCCAGGAGGGAGGACGGTAGGCTGATGTTTGGTGAATACTGTATTGCACGGAGGGATGACGGTAGGCTGATAATTGGTGAGTGCTGTATTGCACGGAGGGAGGACGGTAGGCTGATAATTGGTGAGTGCTGTATTGCACGGAGGGAGGACGGTAGGCTGATAATTGGTGAGTGCTGTATTGCACGGAGGGAGGACGGTAGGCTGATAATTGGTGAGTGCTGTATTGCACGGAGGACGGTAGGCTGATAATTGGTGAGTGCTGTATTGCACGGAGGGAGGACGGTAGGCTGATGACTGGTGAGTGCTGTATTGCATGGAGGGAGGACTGTAGGCTCATAATTGGTGATTAATTTATTTAACGGAGGGAGGACGGTAGGCTGATGATCGCTGAGTACTGTATTGCATGGAGGGAGGACGGTAGGCTGATGATTGTTGGTTGTTGTATTGCACGGAGGGAGGACGGTAGGGTGATGATTGGTGAGTGCTGTATTGTACGGAGGGAGGATGGTAAGCTGACGATTGGTGAGTACTGTATTGCACGGAGGGAGGACTGTAGGCTCATAATTGGTGATTACTTTATTTAACGGAGGGAGGACGGTAGGCTGATGATTGTTGGTTATGGTATTGCACGGAGGGAAGACAGTAGGCTGATAATTGGTGAGTACTATATTGCACGGAGGGAGGACGGTAGGGTGATGATTGGTGTGTGCTGTATTGTATGGAAGGAGGATGGTAGGCTGATGATTGGTGAGTGCTGTATTGCATGGAGGGTGGACGGTAGGCTGATGATTGGTGAGTGATGTATTGCATGGAGGTGGGCATTGGAATGATAATTCGTGAGTACTTTTTGCCCGGAGGGAGGACGGTAGACCGATAATTGGTGAGTACGCTATTGCACGGAGGGAGGATGGTAGGCTGATAATTGGTGAGTACTGTATTGCACGGAGGGAGGACGGTAGGCTGATGATTATCGGTTGTTGTATTGCACGGAGGGAGGACAGTAGGCTGATAATTGGTGAGTACTATATTCCACGGAGGGAGGACGGTAGAGAGATGATTGGTGAGTGCTGTATTGTACAGAAGGAGGATGGTAGGCTGATGATTGGTGAGTGCTGTATTGCACGGAGGGTGGACGGTAGACCGATAATTGGTGAGTGATGTATTGCATGGAGGGTGGGCATTGGAATGATAATTCGTGAGTACTTTTTGCCTGGAGGGAGGACGGTAGACCGATAATTGGTGAGTACGCTATTGCACGGAGGGAGGATGGTAGGCTGATAATTGGTGAGTACTGTATTGCACGGAGGGAGGACGGTAGACTCATGATTGGTGAGTGCTGTATTGCACGGATGGAGGACGGTAGGCTAATCATTGGTGAATACGCTATTGCACGGAGGGAGGATGGTAGGCTGATAATTGGTGAGTACTGTATTGCACGGAGGAAGGACGGTAGGCTGATGATTGGTGAGTGCTGTATTGCCAGGAGGGAGGACGGTAGGCTGATGTTTGGTGAATACTGTATTGCACGGAGGGATGACGGTAGGCTGATAATTGGTGAATACTGTATTGCACGGAGGGAGGACGGTAGGCTGAGGATTGTTGAGTGCTGTATTGCATGGAGGGAGGACGGTACGCTGATATTGGTAAGTACTGTATTGCACGGAGGAAGGACGGTAGGCTGATAATTGGTGAGTACTACAATGAATGGAAGAGGACAGTAGGCTGATGATTAGGGAGTACTGTATTGATCGTAAGGAGGATGGTAGGCTGATGATTTGTCAGTGCTGTATTGGAATGAGGGAGGACGGTAAGCTGATAATTGGTGAGGAATGTATTACACGGACGTAGGACGGTAGGCTGATGATTGGTGAGTGCTGTATTGCACGGAGGGAGGACGGTAGGCTGATAATAGGTGAGTGCTGTATTGCTCGAAGGGAGGACGGCAGGCTGATAATTGGTGAGTACTGTATTGCATGGAGGGAGGATGGTAGGCTGATAATAGCTGAGTGCTGTATTGCTCGAAGGGAGGAAGGCAGGCTGATAATTGGTGAGTACTGTATTGCATGGAGGGAGGACGGCAGGCTGATAATTGGTGAGTACTGTATTGCACGGAGGGAGGACGGTAGGCTGCTAATTGGTGAGTACTGTATGGCACGAAGGGAGGACGGCAGGCTGATGATTGGTGAGTACTGTATTGCATGAAGGGAGGACGGTAGGCTGATAATAGGTGAGTGCTGTATTGCTCGAAGGGAGGACGGCAGGCTGATAATTGGTGAGTACTGTATTGCATGGAGGGAGGACGGTAGGCTTATAATTGGTGAGTACTGTATTGCATGGAGGGAGGACGGCAGGCTGATAATTGGTGAGTACTGTATTGCACGGGGGGAGGACGGTAGGCTGCTAATTGCTGAGTACTGTATTGCATGGACGGAGGACGGTAGGCTGATAATTGTTGAGTACTGTATTGCATGGAGGGAGGACGGTAGGCTGATGATTGGTGAGTACTGTATTGCACGGAGGGAGGACAGTAGGCTGATAATTGGTGAGTGCTGTATTGCACGGAAGGAGGACGGCAGGCTGATGATTGGTGAGTACTGTATTGCATTGAGGGAGGACGGCAGGCTGATGATTGGTGAGTACTGTATTGCACGGAAGGGGGACGGTAGGCTGATAATTGGTGAGTACTGTATTGTACGGAGGGAGGACGGTAGGCTGATGATTGGTGAGTACTGTATTGCATGGAGGGAGGATGGTAGGCTGATAATAGGTGAGTGCTGTATTGCTCGAGGGGAGGACGGCAGGCTGATAATTGGTGAGTACTGTATTGCATGGAGGGAGGACGGTAGGCTGATAATTGGTGAGTACTGTATTGCATGGAGGGAGGACGGTAGGCTGATAATTGGTGAGTAATGTATTGCATGGAGGGAGGACGGCAGGCTGATAATTGGTGAGTACTGTATTGCACGGAGGGAGGACGGTAGGCTGCTAATTGGTGAGTACTGTATTGCACGGAGGGAGGACCGAAGGCTGATGATTGGTGAGTACTGTATTGCATGATGGGAGGACAGTAGGCTGATAATAGGTGAGTGCTGTATTGCTCGAAGGGAGGACGGCAGGCTGATAATTGGTGAGTACTGTATTGCATGGAGGGAGGACGGTAGGCTGATAATTGGTGAGTACTGTATTGCATGGAGGGAGGACGGCAGGCTGATAATTGGTGAGTACTGTATTGCACGGAGGGAGGACGGTAGGCTGCTAATTGGTGAGTACTGTATTGCATGGACGGAGGACGGTAGGCTGATAATTGTTGAGTACTGTATTGCACGGAGGGAGGACGGTAGGCTGATGATTGGTGAGTACTGTATTGCACGGAGGGAGGACAGTAGGCTGATAATTGGTGAGTGCTGTATTGCATGGTGGGAGGACGGCAGGCTGATGATTGGTGAGTACTGTATTGCATGGATGGAGGACGGCAGGCTGATGATTGGTGAGTACTGTATTGCACGGAATGGGGACTGTAGGCTGATAATTGGTGAGTAATGTATTGTACGGAGGGAGGACGGTAGGCTGATAATTGGTGAGTACTGTATTGCATGGAGGGAGGACGGTAGGCTTATAATTGGTGAGTACTGTATTGCATGGAGGGAGGACGGCAGGCTGATAATTGGTGAGTACTGTATTGCACGGGGGGAGGACGGTAGGCTGCTAATTGCTGAGTACTGTATTGCATGGACGGAGGACGGTAGGCTGATAATTGTTGAGTACTGTATTGCATGGAGGGAGGACGGTAGGCTGATGATTGGTGAGTACTGTATTGCACGGAGGGAGGACAGTAGGCTGATAATTGGTGAGTGCTGTATTGCACGGAGGGAGGACGGCAGGCTGATGATTGGTGAGTACTGTATTGCATTGAGGGAGGACGGCAGGCTGATGATTGGTGAGTACTGTATTGCACGGAAGGGGGACGGTAGGCTGATAATTGGTGAGTACTGTATTGTACGGAGGGAGGACGGTAGGCTGATGATTGGTGAGTACTGTATTGCATGGAGGGAGGATGGTAGGCTGATAATAGGTGAGTGCTGTATTGCTCGAGGGGAGGACGGCAGGCTGATAATTGGTGAGTACTGTATTGCATGGAGGGAGGACGGTAGGCTGATAATTGGTGAGTACTGTATTGCATGGAGGGAGGACGGTAGGCTGATAATTGGTGAGTAATGTATTGCATGGAGGGAGGACGGCAGGCTGATAATTGGTGAGTACTGTATTGCACGGAGGGAGGACGGTAGGCTGCTAATTGGTGAGTACTGTATTGCATGGACGGAGGACGGTAGGCTGATAATTGTTGAGTACTGTATTGCACGGAGGGAGGACGGTAGGCTGATGATTGGTGAGTACTGTATTGCACGGAGGGAGGACAGTAGGCTGATAATTGGTGAGTGCTGTATTGCATGGTGGGAGGACGGCAGGCTGATGATTGGTGAGTACTGTATTGCATGGATGGAGGACGGCAGGCTGATGATTGGTGAGTACTGTATTGCACGGAATGGGGACTGTAGGCTGATAATTGGTGAGTAATGTATTGTACGGAGGGAGGACGGTAGGCTGATGATTGGTGAGTACTGTATTGCACGGAGGGAGGATGGTAGGCTTATAATTGGAGATTACTGTATTGCATGGAGGGAGGACGGTAGGCTGATCATTGGTGAGTACTGTATTGCACGGAGGGAGGATGGTAGGCTGATAATTGGTGAATACTGCATTGCACGGAGGGAGGACGGTAGACTCATGATTGGTGAGTGCTGTATTGCACGGATGGAGGACGGTAGGCTAATGATTGGTGAATACTCTATTGCACGGAATCAAGACGGTAGGCTGATGATTGGTGAGTGCTGTATTGCCAGGAGGGAGGACGGTAGGCTGATGTTTGGTGAATACTGTATTGCACGGAGGGATGACGGTAGGCTGATAATTGGTGAATACTGTATTGCACGGAGGGAGGACGGTAGGCTGAGGATTGTTGAGTGCTGTATTGCATGGAGGGAGGACGGTACGCTGATATTGGTAAGTACTGTATTGCACGGAGGGAGGACGGTAGGCTGATAATTGGTGAGTACTACAATGAATGGAAGAGGACAGTAGGCTGATGATTAGGGAGAACTGTATTGCTCGTAAGGAGGATGGTAGGCTGATGATTTGTCAGTGCTGTATTGGAATGAGGGAGGACGGTAAGCTGATAATTGGTGAGGAATGTATTACACGGACGTAGGACGGTAGGCTGATGATTGGTGAGTGCTGTATTGCACGGAGGGAGGACGGTAGGCTGATAATTGGTGAGTACTGTATTGCACGGAAGGGGGACGGTAGGCTGATAATTGGTGAGTACTGTATTGTACGGAGGGAGGACGGTAGGCTGATAATAGATGAGTGCTGTATTGCTCGAGGGGAGGACGGCAGGCTGATAATTGGTGAGTACTGTATTGTACGGAGGGAGGACGGCAGGCTGATGATTGGTGAGTACTGTATTGCATGGAGGGAGGACGGTAGGCTGATAATTGGTGAGTACTGTATTGCACGGAAGGGGGACGGTAGGCTGATAATTGGTGAGTACTGTATTGTACGGAGGGAGGACGGTAGGCTGATAATAGATGAGTGCTGTATTGCTCGAGGGGAGGACGGCAGGCTGATAATTGGTGAGTACTGTATTGCATGGAGGGAGGACGGTAGGCTGATAATTGGTGAGTACTGTATTGCATGGAGGGAGGACGGTAGGCTGATAATTGGTGAGTAATGTATTGCATGGAGGGAGGACGGCAGGCTGATAATTGGTGAGTACTGTATTGCACGGAGGGAGGACGGTAGGCTGCTAATTGGTGATTACTGTATTGCACGGAGGGAGGACGGAAGGCTGATGATTGGTGAGTACTGTATTGCATGAAGGGAGGACAGTAGGCTGATAATAGGTGAGTGCTGTATTGCTCGAAGGGAGGACGGCAGGCTGATAATTGGTGAGTACTGTATTGCATGGAGGGAGGACGGAAGGCTGATAATTGGTGAGTACTGTATTGCATGGAGGGAGGACGGCAGGCTGATAATTGGTGAGTACTGTATTGCACGGAGGGAGGACGGTAGGCTGCTAATTGGTGAGTACTGTATAGCATGGACGGAGGACGGTAGGCTGATAATTGTTGAGTACTGTATTGCACGGAGGGAGGACGGTAGGCTGATGATTGGTGAGTACTGTATTGCACGGAGGGAGGATGGTAGGCTGATAATTGGTGAGTGCTGTATTGCATGGATGGAGGACGGCAGGCTGATGATTGGTGAGTACTGTATTGCACGGAAGGGGGACTGTAGGCTGATAATTGGTGAGTAATGTATTGTACGGAGGGAGGACGGTAGGCTGATGATTGGTGAGTACTGTATTGCATGGATGGAGGACGGCAGGCTGATGATTGGTGAGTACTGTATTGCACGGAAGGGGGACTGTAGGCTGATGATTGGTGAGTACTGTATTGCACGGAGGGAGGATGGTAGGCTTATAATTGGTGATTACTGTATTGCATGGAGGGAGGACTGTAGGCTGATCATTGGTGAATACTGCATTGCACGGAGGGAGGACGGTAGACTCATGATTGGTGAGTGCTGTATTGCACGGATGGAGGACGGTAGGCTAATGATTGGTGAATACTCTATTGCACGGAATCAAGACGGTAGGCTGATGATTGGTGAGTGCTGTATTGCCAGGAGGGAGGACGGTAGGCTGATGTTTGGTGAATACTGTATTGCACGGAGGGATGACGGTAGGCTGATAATTGGTGAATACTGTATTGCACGGAGGGAGGACGGTAGGCTGATATTGGTAAGTACTGTATTGCACGGAGGGAGGACGGTAGGCTGATAATTGGTGAGTACTACAATGAATGGAAGAGGACAGTAGGCTGATGATTAGGGAGTACTGTATTGCTCGTAAGGAGGATGGTAGGCTGATGATTTGTCAGTGCTGTATTGGAATGAGGGAGGACGGTAAGCTGATAATTGGTGAGGAATGTATTACACGGACGTAGGACGGTAGGCTGATGATTGGTGAGTGCTGTATTGCACGGAGGGAGGACGGTAGGCTGATAATATGTGAGTGCTGTATTGCTCGAAGGGAGGACGGCAGGCTGATAATTGGTGAGTACTGTATTGCATGGAGGGAGGATGGTAGGCTGATAATAGGTGAGTGCTGTATTGCTCGAAGGGAGGACGGCAGGCTGATAATTGGTGAGTACTGTATTGCATGGAGGGAGGACGGTAGGCTGATAATTGGTGAGTACTGTATTGCATGGAGGGAGGACGGCAGGCTGATAATTGGTGAGTACTGTATTGCACGGAGGGAGGACGGTAGGCTGCTAATTGGTGAGTACTGTATTGCACGAAGTGAGGACGGCAGGCTGATGATTGGTGAGTACTGTATTGCATGAAGGGAGGACGGTAGGCTGATAATAGGTGAGTGCTGTATTGCTCGAAGGGAGGACGGCAGGCTGATAATTGGTGAGTACTGTATTGCATGGAGGGAGGACGGTAGGCTGATAATTGGTGAGTACTGTATTGCATGGAGGGAGGACGGTAGGCTGATAATTGGTGAGTACTGTATTGCACGGGGGGAGGACGGTAGGCTGCTAATTGGTGAGTACTGTATTGCATGGACGGAGGACGGTAGGCTGATAATTGTTGAGTACTGTATTGCACGGAGGGAGGACGGTAGGCTGATGATTGGTGAGTACTGTATTGCACGGAGGGAGGACCGTAGGCTGATGATTAGTGAGTACTGTATTGCACGGAGGGAGGACGGTAGGCTTAAGATTGGTGAGTACTGTTTTAAACGGAGGGAGGACAGTAGGCTGATTATTTGTTAGCGATGTATTGCACGGAGGGAGGACGGTAGGCTGGTAATTGTTGAGTATTGTATTGCACGGAGGGAGGATGGTAGTCTGATTATTTGTTAGCGCTGTATTGCACGGAGGGAGGACGGTAGGCTGGAGATTGGTGAGTACTGTATTGCACGGAGGGAGGACAGTAGGCTGATGATTGGAGAGTACTGTACTGCACGGTGGGAGGACGGTAGGCTTAAGATTGGTGAGTACTGTATTAAACGGAGGAAGGACAGTAGGCTGTTAATTGGGGAGGACTGTATTGCACCGAGGGAGCACGATAGGCTGATAATTGGTGAGTACTGTATTGCATGGAGGTAGGTTCTGTAGGCTGATAATTGGTGAGTACTGTATTGCATGGAGGTAGGTTCAGTAGGCTGATAATTGGTGAGTACTGTATTGCATGGAGGTAGGTTCAGTAGGCTGATAATTGGTGAGTACTGTATTGCATGGATGTAGGTTCAGTAGGTTGATAATTGGTGAGTACTGTATTGCACGTAAGGAGGACGGTAGGCTGATAATTGATGGCTACTGTATTGCACGGAGGGAGGACGGTAGGCTGATAATTGATGGCTACTGTATTGCATGGTGGGAAGACGGTAGGCTGAAGATTGGAAGGTACTGTATTGCATGGAGTGAGGACGGCAGGCTGATGATTGGTGAGTACTGTATTGCACGGAGGGAGGACGGTAGGCTGATAATTGGTGAGTACTGTATTGCATGGAGGGAGGTTCAGTAAGCTGATAATTGGTGAGTACTGTATTGCATGGAGGGAGGTTCAGTAGGCTGATAATTGGTGCGTGCTGTATTACACGGAGGGAGGACGGTAGGCTGATGATTGGTGAGTACTGTATTGCACGGAGGGAGGACGGTAGGCTTAAGATTGATGAGTACTGTTTTAAACGGAGGGAGGACAGTAGGCTGATTATTTGTTAGCGCTGTATTGCACGGAGTGAGGACGGTAGGCTGATGATTGGTGAGTACTGTATTGCATGGAGTGAGGACGGTAGGCTGATGATTGGTGAGTACTGTATTGCACGTAGGGAGGATGGCCGGCATATGATTGGTGAGAACTGTATTGCACGGAGCAAGGATTGTAGGCTGATGATTGGTGAGTACTGTATTGCACGGAGGGAGGACGGCAGGCTGATGATTGGTGAGTACTGTATTGCATGGAGGGAGGACGGTAGGCTGATGAATGGTGAGTACTGTATTGCATGGAGGGAGGAAGGCAGGCTGATGATTGGTGAGTACTGTATTGCATGGAGGGAGAACGGTAGACCGATAATTGGTGAGTACTGTATTGCACGGAGGGAGGACGGTAGGCTGATAATTGGTGAGTACTGTATTGCATGGAGGGAGGACGGCAGGCTGATAATTGGTGAGTACTGTATTGCATGGAGGGAGGACGTCAGGCTGATGATTGGTGAGTACTGTATTGCACGGAGGGAGGATGATAGGCTGATAATTGGTGAGTACTGTATTGCACGGAGGGAGGTTGATAGGCTGATAATTGGTGAGTACTGTATTGCATGGAGGGAGGACGGCAGGCTGATAATTGTTGAGTACTGTATTGCACAGAGGGAGGATGGTAGGCTGATAATTGGTGAGTACTGTATTGCATGGAGGGAGGACGGCAGGCTGATAATTGGTGAGTACCATATTGCACGGAGGGAGGACGGTAGGATGATAATTGGTGAGTACTGTATTGCACGGAGGGAGGACGGTAGGCTGATAATTGGTGAGTAAGGTATTGCATGGAGGGAGGACGGCAGGCTGATAATTGGTGAGTACTGTATTGCATGGAGGGAGGACGGCAGGCTGATGATTGGTGAGTACTGTATTGCATGGAGGGAGGACGGTAGGCTGATGATTGGTGAGTACTGTATTGCACGGAGGGAGGACGGTAGGCTTAAGATTGATGAGTACTGTTTTAAACGGAGGGAGGACAGTAGGCTGATTATTTGTTAGCGCTGTATTGCACGGAGTGAGGACGGTAGGATGATGATTGGTGAGTACTTTATTGCATGGAGTGAGGACGGTAGGCTGATGATTGGTGAGTACTGTATTGCACGTAGGGAGGATGGTCGGCATATGATTGGTGAGAACTGTATTGCACGGAGCAAGGATTGTAGGCTGATGATTGCTGAGTACTGTATTGCACGGAGGGAGGACGGTAGGCTGGTGATTGGTGAGTACTGTATTGCATGGAGGATGGACGGTAGGCTGATAATTGGTGAGTACTGTATTGCACGGAGGGAGGACGGTAGGCTGGTGATTGGTGAGTACTGTATTGCATGGAGGGAGGACGGTAGGCTAATGATTGGTGAGTACTGTATTGCACGGAGGGAGGACGGTAGTCTGATGATTGATAAGTACTACAATGAATGGAAGAGGACGGTAGACTGATGATTAGTGTGTACACTATTGCACGGAGTGAGGACGGTAGGCTGATGATTTGTCAGTGCTGTATAGGAATGAGGGAAGTTGGTAGGCTGATAATTGGTGAGTACTGTATTGCACGGAGGGAGGACGGTAGGCTGATAATTGGTGAGTACTGTATTGCACGGAGGGAGGATGGTAGGCTCATAATTGGTGAGTACTGTATTGCACGGAGGGAGGACGGTATGCTGATGATCGCTGAGTACTGTATTGCATGGAGGGTGGTCTGTAGGCTGATTATTGGTAAATACCACATTGAATGGAAGAGGACGGTATGCTGATAATTGGTGAGTGCTGTATTGCACGGAGGATGGACTGTAGGCTGATGATTGGTTAGAGCTGTATTGCACGGAGGGAGGACGGTAGGCTGGTGATTGGTGAGTACTGTATTGCATGGAGGGAGGACGGTAGGCTGGTCATTGGTGACTACTGTATTGCACAGAGGGAGGATGGTAGGCTGATGATTGGTGAGTACTGTATTGCACGTAGGGAGGACGGTAGACTGATAATTGGTGAGTGCTGTATTGCATGGAGGGAGGACGGTAGGCTGATAATTGGTGAGTACTGTATTGCATGGAGGGAGGACGGCAGGCTGATAATTGGTGAGTACTGTATTGCACGGGGGGAGGACGGTAGGCTGCTAATTGGTGAGTACTGTATTGCATGGACGGAGGATGGTAGGCTGATAATTGTTGAGTACTGTATTGCATGGAGGGAGGACGGTAGGCTGATGATTGGTGAGTACTGTATTGCATGGAGGGAGGACGGTAGGCTGATAATTGGTGAGTACTGTATTGCACGGAAGGGGGACGGTAGGCTGATAATTGGTGAGTACTGTATTGTACGGAGGGAGGACGGTAGGCTGATAATAGGTGAGTGCTGTATTGCTCGAGGGGAGGACGGCAGGCTGATAATTGGTGAGTACTGTATTGCATGGAGGGAGGACGGTAGGCTGATAATTGGTGAGTACTGTATTGCATGGAGGGAGGACGGTAGGCTGATAATTGGTGAGTAATGTATTGCATGGAGGGAGGACGGCAGGCTGATAATTGGTGAGTACTATATTGCACGGAGGGAGGACGGTAGGCTGCTAATTGGTGAGTACTGTATTGCACGGAGGGAGGACGGAAGGCTGATGATTGGTGAGTACTGTATTGCATGAAGGGAGGACAGTAGGCTGATAATAGGTGAGTGCTGTATTGCTCGAAGGGAGGACGGCAGGCTGATAATTGGTGAGTACTGTATTGCACGGAGGGAGGACGGTAGGCTGCTAATTGGTGAGTACTGTATAGCATGGACGGAGGACGGTAGGCTGATAATTGTTGAGTACTGTATTGCACGGAGGGAGGACGGTAGGCTGATGATTGGTGAGTACTGTATTGCACGGACGGAGGATGGTAGGCTGATAATTGGTGAGTGCTGTATTGCATGGTGGGAGGACGGCAGGCTGATGATTGGTGAGTACTGTATTGCATGGATGGAGGACGGCAGGCTGATGATTGGTGAGTACTGTATTGCACGGAGGGAGGACGGCAGGCTGATGATTGGTGAGTACTGTATTGCACGGAAGGGGGACTGTAGGCTGATAATTGGTGAGTAATGTATTGTACGGAGGGAGGACGGTAGGCTGATGATTGGTGAGTACTGTATTGCATGGAGGGAGGATGGTAGGCTTATAATTGGTGATTACTGTATTGCATGGAGGGAGGACGGTAGGCTGATCATTGGTGAATACTGCATTGCACGGAGGGAGGACGGTAGACTCATGATTGGTGAGTGCTGTATTGCACGGATGGAGGACGGTAGGCTAATGATTGGTGAATACTCTATTGCACGGAATCAAGACGGTAGGCTGATGATTGGTGAGTGCTGTATTGCCAGGAGGGAGGACGGTAGGCTGATGTTTGGTGAATACTGTATTGCACGGAGGGATGACGGTAGGCTGATAATTGGTGAATACTGTATTGCACGGAGGGAGGACGGTAGGCTGATATTGGTAAGTACTGTATTGCACGGAGGGAGGACGGTAGGCTGATAATTGGTGAGTACTAAAATGAATGGAAGAGGACAGTAGGCTGATGATTAGGGAGTACTGTATTGCTCGTAAGGAGGATGGTAGGCTGATGATTTGTCAGTGCTGTATTGGAATGAGGGAGGACGGTAAGCTGATAATTGGTGAGGAATGTATTACACGGACGTAGGACGGTAGGCTGATGATTGGTGAGTGCTGTATTGCACGGAGGGAGGACGGTAGGCTGATAATATGTGAGTGCTGTATTGCTCGAAGGGAGGACGGCAGGCTGATAATTGGTGAGTACTGTATTGCATGGAGGGAGGATGGTAGGCTGATAATAGGTGAGTGCTGTATTGCTCGAAGGGAGGACGGCAGGCTGATAATTGGTGAGTACTGTATTGCATGGAGGGAGGACGGTAGGCTGATAATTGGTGAGTACTGTATTGCATGGAGGGAGGACGGCAGGCTGATAATTGGTGAGTACTGTATTGCACGGAGGGAGGACGGTAGGCTGCTAATTGGTGAGTACTGTATTGCACGAAGGGAGGACGGCAGGCTGATGATTGGTGAGTACTGTATTGCATGAAGGGAGGACGGTAGGCTGATAATAGGTGAGTGCTGTATTGCTCGAAGGGAGGACGGCAGGCTGATAATTGGTGAGTACTGTATTGCATGGAGGGAGGACGGTAGGCTGATAATTGGTGAGTACTGTATTGCATGGAGGGAGGACGGTAGGCTGATAATTGGTGAGTACTGTATTGCACGGGGGGAGGACGGTAGGCTGCTAATTGGTGAGTACTGTATTGCATGGACGGAGGACGGTAGGCTGATAATTGTTGAGTACTGTATTGCACGGAGGGAGGACGGTAGGCTGATGATTGGTGAGTACTGTATTGCACGGAGGGAGGACCGTAGGCTGATGATTAGTGAGTACTGTATTGCACGGAGGGAGGACGGTAGGCTTAAGATTGGTGAGTACTGTTTTAAACGGAGGGAGGACAGTAGGCTGATTATTTGTTAGCGATGTATTGCACGGAGGGAGGACGGTAGGCTGGTAATTGTTGAGTATTGTATTGCACGGAGGGAGGATGGTAGTCTGATTATTTGTTAGCGCTGTATTGCACGGAGGGAGGACGGTAGGCTGGAGATTGGTGAGTACTGTATTGCACGGAGGGAGGACAGTAGGCTGATGATTGGAGAGTACTGTACTGCACGGAGGGAGGACGGTAGGCTTAAGATTGGTGAGTACTGTATTAAACGGAGGAAGGACAGTAGGCTGTTAATTGGGGAGGACTGTATTGCACCGAGGGAGCACGATAGGCTGATAATTGGTGAGTACTGTATTGCATGGAGGTAGGTTCTGTAGGCTGATAATTGGTGAGTACTGTATTGCATGGAGGTAGGTTCAGTAGGCTGATAATTGGTGAGTACTGTATTGCATGGAGGTAGGTTCAGTAGGCTGATAATTGGTGAGTACTGTATTGCATGGATGTAGGTTCAGTAGGTTGATAATTGGTGAGTACTGTATTGCACGTAGGGAGGACGGTAGGCTGATAATTGATGGCTACTGTATTGCACGGAGGGAGGACGGTAGGCTGATAATTGATGGCTACTGTATTGCATGGTGGGAAGACGGTAGGCTGAAGATTGGAAGGTACTGTATGGCATGGAGTGAGGACGGCAGGCTGATGATTGGTGAGTACTGTATTGCACGGAGGGAGGACGGTAGGCTGATAATTGGTGAGTACTGTATTGCATGGAGGGAGGTTCAGTAAGCTGATAATTGGTGAGTACTGTATTGCATGGAGGGAGGTTCAGTAGGCTGATAATTGGTGCGTGCTGTATTGCACGGAGGGAGGACGGTAGGCTGATGATTGGTGAGTACTGTATTGCACGGAGGGAGGACGGTAGGCTTAAGATTGATGAGTACTGTTTTAAACGGAGGGAGGACAGTAGGCTGATTATTTGTTAGCGCTGTATTGCACGGAGTGAGGACGGTAGGCTGATGATTGGTGAGTACTGTATTGCATGGAGTGAGGACGGTAGGCTGATGATTGGTGAGTACTGTATTGCACGTAGGGAGGATGGTCGGCATATGATTGGTGAGAACTGTATTGCACGGAGCAAGGATTGTAGGCTGATGATTGGTGAGTACTGTATTGCACGGAGGGAGGACGGCAGGCTGATGATTGGTGAGTACTGTATTGCATGGAGGGAGGACGGTAGGCTGATGAATGGTGAGTACTGTATTGCATGGAGGGAGGAAGGCAGGCTGATGATTGGTGAGTACTGTATTGCATGGAGGGAGAACGGTAGACCGATAATTGGTGAGTACTGTATTGCACGGAGGGAGGACGGTAGGCTGATAATTGGTGAGTACTGTATTGCATGGAGGGAGGACGGCAGGCTGATAATTGGTGAGTACTGTATTGCATGGAGGGAGGACGTCAGGCTGATGATTGGTGAGTACTGTATTGCACGGAGGGAGGATGATAGGCTGATAATTGGTGAGTACTGTATTGCACGGAGGGAGGTTGATAGGCTGATAATTGGTGAGTACTGTATTGCATGGAGGGAGGACGGCAGGCTGATAATTGTTGAGTACTGTATTGCACGGAGGGAGGATGGTAGGCTGATAATTGGTGAGTACTGTATTGCATGGAGGGAGGACGGCAGGCTGATAATTGGTGAGTACCATATTGCACGGAGGGAGGACGGTAGGATGATAATTGGTGAGTACTGTATTGCACGGAGGGAGGACGGTAGGCTGATAATTGGTGAGTAAGGTATTGCATGGAGGGAGGACGGCAGGCTGATAATTGGTGAGTACTGTATTGCATGGAGGGAGGACGGCAGGCTGATGATTGGTGAGTACTGTATTGCATGGAGGGAGGACGGTAGGCTGATGATTGGTGAGTACTGTATTGCACGGAGGGAGGACGGTAGGCTTAAGATTGATGAGTACTGTTTTAAACGGAGGGAGGACAGTAGGCTGATTATTTGTTAGCGCTGTATTGCACGGAGTGAGGACGGTAGGATGATGATTGGTGAGTACTGTATTGCATGGAGTGAGGACGGTAGGCTGATGATTGGTGAGTACTGTATTGCACGTAGGGAGGATGGTCGGCATATGATTGGTGAGAACTGTATTGCACGGAGCAAGGATTGTAGGCTGATGATTGCTGAGTACTGTATTGCACGGAGGGAGGACGGTAGGCTGATTATTGGTGAGTACTGTATTGCACGGAGGGAGGACGGTAGGCTGGTGATTGGTGAGTACTGTATTGCATGGAGGGAGGACGGTAGGCTGATAATTGGTGAGTACTGTATTGCACGGAGGGAGGACGGTAGGCTGGTGATTGGTGAGTACTGTATTGCATGGAGGGAGGACGGTAGGCTAATGATTGGTGAGTACTGTATTGCACGGAGGGAGGACGGTAGTCTGATGATTGATAAGTACTACAATGAATGGAAGAGGACGGTAGACTGATGATTAGTGTGTACACTATTGCACGGAGTGAGGACGGTAGGCTGATGATTTGTCAGTGCTGTATAGGAATGAGGGAAGTTGGTAGGCTGATAATTGGTGAGTACTGTATTGCACGGAGGGAGGACGGTAGGCTGATAATTGGTGAGTACTGTATTGCACGGAGGGAGGATGGTAGGCTCATAATTGGTGAGTACTGTATTGCACGGAGGGAGGACGGTATGCTGATGATCGCTGAGTACTGTATTGCATGGAGGGTGGTCTGTAGGCTGATTATTGGTAAATACCACATTGAATGGAAGAGGACGGTATGCTGATAATTGGTGAGTGCTGTATTGCACGGAGGATGGACTGTAGGCTGATGATTGGTTAGAGCTGTATTGCACGGAGGGAGGACGGTAGGCTGGTGATTGGTGAGTACTGTATTGCATGGAGGGAGGACGGTAGGCTGGTCATTGGTGAGTACTGTATTGCACAGAGGGAGGATGGTAGGCTGATGATTGGTGAGTATTGTATTGCACGTAGGGAGGACGGTAGACTGATAATTGGTGAGTGCTGTATTGCACGGAGGGAGGACGGTAGGCTGATAATTGGTGCGTGCTGTATTGCACGGAGGGAGGACGGTAGGCTGGAGATTGGTGAGTACTGTATTGCACGGAGGGAGGACAGTAGGCTGATGATTGGAGAGTACTGTACTGCACGGAGGGAGGACGGTAGGCTTAAGATTGGTGAGTACTGTATTAAACGGAGGAAGGACAGTAGGCTGTTAATTGGGGAGGACTGTATTGCACCGAGGGAGCACGATAGGCTGATAATTGGTGAGTACTGTATTGCATGGAGGTAGGTTCTGTAGGCTGATAATTGGTGAGTACTGTATTGCATGGAGGTAGGTTCAGTAGGCTGATAATTGGTGAGTACTGTATTGCATGGAGGTAGGTTCAGTAGGCTGATAATTGGTGAGTACTGTATTGCATGGATGTAGGTTCAGTAGGTTGATAATTGGTGAGTACTGTATTGCACGTAGGGAGGACGGTAGGCTGATAATTGATGGCTACTGTATTGCACGGAGGGAGGACGGTAGGCTGATAATTGATGGCTACTGTATTGCATGGTGGGAAGACGGTAGGCTGAAGATTGGAAGGTACTGTATGGCATGGAGTGAGGACGGCAGGCTGATGATTGGTGAGTACTGTATTGCACGGAGGGAGGACGGTAGGCTGATAATTGGTGAGTACTGTATTGCATGGAGGGAGGTTCAGTAAGCTGATAATTGGTGAGTACTGTATTGCATGGAGGGAGGTTCAGTAGGCTGATAATTGGTGCGTGCTGTATTGCACGGAGGGAGGACGGTAGGCTGATGATTGGTGAGTACTGTATTGCACGGAGGGAGGACGGTAGGCTTAAGATTGATGAGTACTGTTTTAAACGGAGGGAGGACAGTAGGCTGATTATTTGTTAGCGCTGTATTGCACGGAGTGAGGACGGTAGGCTGATGATTGGTGAGTACTGTATTGCATGGAGTGAGGACGGTAGGCTGATGATTGGTGAGTACTGTATTGCACGTAGGGAGGATGGTCGGCATATGATTGGTGAGAACTGTATTGCACGGAGCAAGGATTGTAGGCTGATGATTGGTGAGTACTGTATTGCACGGAGGGAGGACGGCAGGCTGATGATTGGTGAGTACTGTATTGCATGGAGGGAGGACGGTAGGCTGATGAATGGTGAGTACTGTATTGCATGGAGGGAGGAAGGCAGGCTGATGATTGGTGAGTACTGTATTGCATGGAGGGAGAACGGTAGACCGATAATTGGTGAGTACTGTATTGCACGGAGGGAGGACGGTAGGCTGATAATTGGTGAGTACTGTATTGCATGGAGGGAGGACGGCAGGCTGATAATTGGTGAGTACTGTATTGCATGGAGGGAGGACGTCAGGCTGATGATTGGTGAGTACTGTATTGCACGGAGGGAGGATGATAGGCTGATAATTGGTGAGTACTGTATTGCACGGAGGGAGGTTGATAGGCTGATAATTGGTGAGTACTGTATTGCATGGAGGGAGGACGGCAGGCTGATAATTGTTGAGTACTGTATTGCACGGAGGGAGGATGGTAGGCTGATAATTGGTGAGTACTGTATTGTATGGAGGGAGGACGGCAGGCTGATAATTGGTGAGTACCATATTGCACGGAGGGAGGACGGTAGGATGATAATTGGTGAGTACTGTATTGCACGGAGGGAGGACGGTAGGCTGATAATTGGTGAGTAAGGTATTGCATGGAGGGAGGACGGCAGGCTGATAATTGGTGAGTACTGTATTGCATGGAGGGAGGACGGCAGGCTGATGATTGGTGAGTACTGTATTGCATGGAGGGAGGACGGTAGGCTGATGATTGGTGAGTACTGTATTGCACGGAGGGAGGACGGTAGGCTTAAGATTGATGAGTACTGTTTTAAACGGAGGGAGGACAGTAGGCTGATTATTTGTTAGCGCTGTATTGCACGGAGTGAGGACGGTAGGATGATGATTGGTGAGTACTGTATTGCATGGAGTGAGGACGGTAGGCTGATGATTGGTGAGTACTGTATTGCACGTAGGGAGGATGGTCGGCATATGATTGGTGAGAACTGTATTGCACGGAGCAAGGATTGTAGGCTGATGATTGCTGAGTACTGTATTGCACGGAGGGAGGACGGTAGGCTGATTATTGGTGAGTACTGTATTGCACGGAGGGAGGACGGTAGGCTGGTGATTGGTGAGTACTGTATTGCATGGAGGGAGGACGGTAGGCTGATAATTGGTGAGTACTGTATTGCACGGAGGGAGGACGGTAGGCTGGTGATTGGTGAGTACTGTATTGCATGGAGGGAGGACGGTAGGCTAATGATTGGTGAGTACTGTATTGCACGGAGGGAGGACGGTAGTCTGATGATTGATAAGTACTACAATGAATGGAAGAGGACGGTAGACTGATGATTAGTGTGTACACTATTGCACGGAGTGAGGACGGTAGGCTGATGATTTGTCAGTGCTGTATAGGAATGAGGGAAGTTGGTAGGCTGATAATTGGTGAGTACTGTATTGCACGGAGGGAGGACGGTAGGCTGATAATTGGTGAGTACTGTATTGCACGGAGGGAGGATGGTAGGCTCATAATTGGTGAGTACTGTATTGCACGGAGGGAGGACGGTATGCTGATGATCGCTGAGTACTGTATTGCATGGAGGGTGGTCTGTAGGCTGATTATTGGTAAATACCACATTGAATGGAAGAGGACGGTATGCTGATAATTGGTGAGTGCTGTATTGCACGGAGGATGGACTGTAGGCTGATGATTGGTTAGAGCTGTATTGCACGGAGGGAGGACGGTAGGCTGGTGATTGGTGAGTACTGTATTGCATGGAGGGAGGACGGTAGGCTGGTCATTGGTGAGTACTGTATTGCACAGAGGGAGGATGGTAGGCTGATGATTGGTGAGTATTGTATTGCACGTAGGGAGGACGGTAGACTGATAATTGGTGAGTGCTGTATTGCACGGAGGGAGGACGGTAGGCTGATAATTGGTGCGTGCTGTATTGCACGGAGGGAGGACCGTAGGCTGATGATTAGTGAGTACTGTATTGCACGGAGGGAGGACGGTAGGCTTAAGATTGGTGAGTACTGTTTTAAACGGAGGGAGGACAGTAGGCTGATTATTTGTTAGCGATGTATTGCACCGAGGGAGGACGGTAGGCTGGTAATTGTTGAGTATTGTATTGCACGGAGGGAGGATGGTAGTCTGATTATTTGTTAGCGCTGTATTGCACGGAGGGAGGACGGTAGGCTGGAGATTGGTGAGTACTGTATTGCACGGAGGGAGGACAGTAGGCTGATGATTGGAGAGTACTGTACTGCACGGAGGAAGGACGGTAGGCTTAAGATTGGTGAGTACTGTTTTAAACGGAGGGAGGATGGTAGTCTGATTATTTGTTAGCGCTGTATTGCACGGAGGGAGGACGGTAGGCTGGAGATTGGTGAGTACTGTATTGCACGGAGGAAGGACAGTAGACTGATAATTGGTGAGTACTGTATTGCACCGAGGGAGCACGATAGGCTGATAATTGGTGAGTACTGTATTGCATGGAGGTAGGTTCTGTAGGCTGATAATTGGTGAGTACTGTATTGCATGGAGGTAGGTTCAGTAGGCTGATAATTGGTGAGTACTGTATTGCATGGATGTAGGTTCAGTAGGTTGATAATTGGTGAGTACTGTATTGCACGTAGGGAGGACGGTACGCTGATAATTGATGGCTACTGTATTGCACGGAGGGAGGACGGTAGGCTGATAATTGATGGCTACTGTATTGCATGGTGGGAAGACGGTAGGCTGAAGATTGGAAGGTACTGTATTGCATGGAGTGAGGACGGCAGGCTGATGATTGGTGAGTACTGTATTGCACGGAGGGAGGACGGTAGGCTGATAATTGGTGAGTACTGTATTGCATGGAGGGAGGTTCAGTAAGCTGATAATTGGTGAGTACTGTATTGCATGGAGGGAGGTTCAGTAGGCTGATAATTGGTGCGTGCTGTATTGCACGGAGGGAGGACGGTAGGCTGATGATTGGTGAGTACTGTATTGCACGGAGGGAGGACGGTAGGCTTAAGATTGATGAGTACTGTTTTAAACAGAGGGAGGACAGTAGGCTGATGATTTGTTAGCGCTGTATTGCACGGAGTGAGGACGGTAGGCTGATGATTGGTGAGTACTGTATTGCATGGAGTGAGGACGGTAGGCTGATGATTGGTGAGTACTGTATTGCACGTAGGGAGGATGGTCGGCATATGATTGGTGAGAACTGTATTGCACGGAGCAAGGATTGTAGGCTGATGATTGGTGAGTACTGTATTGCACGGAAGGAGGACGGCAGGCTGATGATTGGTGAGTACTGTATTGCACGGAGGGAGGACGGTAGGCTGATGATTGGTGAGTACTGTATTGCATGGAGGGAGGAAGGCAGGCTGATGATTGGTGAGTACTGTATTGCATGGAGGGAGAACGGTAGACCGATAATTGGTGAGTACTGTATTGCACGGAGGGAGGACGGTAGGCTGATAATTGGTGAATACTGTATTGCATGGAGGGAGGACGGCAGGCTGATAATTGGTGAGTACTGTATTGCATGGAGGGAGGACGTCAGGCTGATGATTGGTGAGTACTGTATTGCACGGAGGGAGGATGATAGGCTGATAATTGGTGAGTACTGTATTGCACGGAGGGAGGTTGATAGGCTGATAATTGGTGAGTACTGTATTGCATGGAGGGAGGACGGCATGCTGATAATTGTTGAGTACTGTATTGCACGGAGGGAGGATGGTAGGCTGATAATTGGTGAGTACTGTATTGCATGGAGGGAGGACGGCAGGCTGATAATTGGTGAGTACCATATTGCACGGAGGGAGGACGGTAGGATGATAATTGGTGAGTACTGTATTGCACGGAGGGAGGACGGTAGGCTGATAATTGGTGAGTACTGTATTGCATGGAGGGAGGACGGCAGGCTGATAATTGGTGAGTACTGTATTGCATGGAGGGAGGACGGCAGGCTGATGATTGGTGAGTACTGTATTGCATGGAGGGAGGACGGTAGGCTGATGATTGGTGAGTACTGTATTGCACGGAGGGAGGACGGTAGGCTTAAGATTGATGAGTACTGTTTTAAACGGAGGGAGGACAGTAGGCTGATTATTTGTTAGCGCTGTATTGCACGGAGTGAGGACGGTAGGATGATGATTGGTGAGTACTGTATTGCACGTAGGGAGGATGGTCGGCATATGATTGGTGAGAACTGTATTGCACGGAGCAAGGATTGTAGGCTGATGATTGCTGAGTACTGTATTGCACGGAGGGAGGACGGTAGGCTGATTATTGGTGAGTACTGTATTGCACGGAGGGAGGACGGTAGGCTGGTGATTGGTGAGTACTCTATTGCATGGAGGGAGGACGGTAGGCTGATAATTGGTGAGTACTGTATTGCACGGAGGGAGGACGGTAGTCTGATGATTGATAAGTACTACAATGAATGGAAGAGGACGGTAGACTGATGATTAGTGTGTACACTATTGCACGGAGTGAGGACGGTAGGCTGATGATTTGTCAGTGCTGTATAGGAATGAGGGAAGTTGGTAGGCTGATAATTGGTGAGTGCTGTATTGCACAGAGGGGTGGATGGTAGGCTGATGATTGGTGAGTGCTGTATTGCACGGAGAGAGGACGGTAAGCTGATGATTTGTTGGCGCTGTATTGCACGGAGGGAGGACGGCAGGCTGATAATTGGTGAGTACTGTATTGCACGGAGGTATGACGGTAGGCTGATGATTGGTGAGTGCTGTATTGCACGGAGGGAGGACGGTAAGCTGATGATTTGTTGGCGCTGTATTGCACGGAGGGAGGACGGTAGGCTAATAATTGGTGAGTACTGTATTGCATGGAGGGAGGACGGTAGGCTGATAATTGGTGAGTACTGTATTGCACGTAGGGAGGATCTTCGGCTGATGATTGGTGAGTACTGTATTGCATGGAGGGAGGACGGTAGGCTGATGATTGGTGAGTGCTGTATTGCACGGAGGGAGGACGGTAGGCTGATGATTGGTGAGTACTGTATTGCACGGTGGGAGGACGGTAGGCTGATGATTGGTGAGTGCTGTATTGCATGGAGGGAGGACGGCAGGCTGATGATTGGTGAGTGCTGTATTTCACGGAGGGAGGATGGTAGACTGATAATTGGTGAGTACTAGAATGAATGGAAGAGGACAGTATGCTGATGATTAGTGAGGAATGTATTGCACGGAAGGGGGAGGGTACACTGATATTGGTAAGTACTGTATTGCACAGAGGGAGGATGGTAGGCTGATGATTGGTGAGTACTGTATTGCACGGAGGAAGGATGGTAGGTTGATCATTAGTGAGTACTGTATTGCACGGAGGGAGGATGGTAGGCTGATAATTGGTGAGTACTGTATTGCACGGAGGGAGGATGGTAGGCTGATGATTGGTGAGTACTGTATTGCATGGAGGGAGGACGGCAGGCTGATAATTGGTGAGTAATGTATTGCACGGAGAGAGGACGGTAGGCTGATGATTGGTGAGTACTGTATTGCACGGAGGGAGGACGGTAGGCTGATAATTGGTGAGTACTGTATTGCACGGAGGGAGGATGGTAGGCTGATAATTGGTGAGTACTCTATTGCACGGAGGGAGGACTGTAGGCCTATAATTGGTGAGTACTGTATTGCACGGAGGGAGGTCTGTAGGCTGATAATTGGTGAGTACTGTATTGCACGGAGGGAGGTCTGTAGGCTGATAATTGGTGAGTACTGTATTGCACGGAGGGAGGACGGTAGGCTGATAATTGGTGAGTACTGTATTGCACGGAGGGAGGACGGTAGGCTGATAATTGGTGAGTACTGTATTGCACGGAGGGAGGACGGTAGGCTGATAATTGGTGAGTACTACAATGAATGGAAGAGGACAGTAGGCTGATGATTAGTGAGTACTATATTGCACGGAGGGAGGAGGGTAGGCTGAGGATTGTTGAGTGCTGTATTGCACGGAGGGAGGACGGTAGGCTGATAATTGGTGAGGAATGTATTACACGGACCGAGGACGGTAGGCTGATAATTGGTGAGTGTTGTATTGCACGGAGGGAGGACGGTAGGCTGATGATTAGTTAGCTCTGTATTGCACGGAGGGAGGACAGTAGGCTGATAATTGGTGAGTGTTGTATTGCATGGAGGGAGGACGGTAGGCTGATGATTTGTTAGCTCTGTATTGCACGGAGGGAGGACGGTAGGCTGATAATTGGTGAGTGCTGTATTGCACGGAGGGAGGATGGTAGACTGATGATTGGTGAGTACTACAATGAATGGAAGAGGACAGTAGGCTGAAGATTGGTGAGTACTGTATTGCATAGAGGGAGGATGGTAGTTTGATAATTGGTGAATACTGTATTGCACGGAGGGAGGACGGTAGGCTGGTAATTGGTGAGTACTACAATGAATGGAAGAGGACAGTAGGCTGATGATTAGTGAGTACTGTATTACTCGTAAGGAGGATGGTAGGCTGATAATTGGTGAGTGCTGTATTGCACGGAGGGAGGACAGTAGACTGATGATTGGTGAGTGCTGTATTGCACGGAGGGAGGACGGTACGCTGATATTGGTAAGTACTGTATTACACGGAGGGAGGAAGGTAGGCTGATAATTGGTGAGTGTTGTATTGCACGGCGGGAGGACGGTAGGCTGATGATTTGTCAGCTCTGTATTGCACGGAGGGAGGATGGTAGACTGATGATTGGTGAGTACTGTATTGCACGGAAGGGGGACGGTAGGCTGATAATTGGTGAGTACTGTATTGCACGGAGGGAGGACGGTAGGCTGATAATTGGTGACTGCTGTATTGCATGGAGAGAGGACGGTAGGCTGATGATTGGTGAGTGCTGTATTGCATAGAGGGAGGATGGTAGTTTGATAATTGGTGAATACTGTATTGCACAGAGGGAGGACAGTAGGCTGATGATTGGTGAGTACTGTATTGCACGGAGGGAGGATGGTAGGCTGATAATTGGTGAGTGCTGTATTGCACGGAGGGAGGACGGTAGACTGATGATTGGTGAGTACTGTATTGCATGGAGGGAGGACGGTAGGCTGATAATTGGTGAGTACTGTATTGCACAGAGGGAGGACGGTACGCTGATATTGGTAAGTATTGTATTACACGGAGGGAGGACGGTAGGCTGATAATTGGTGAGTACTACAATGAATGGAAGAGGACAGTAGGCTGATGATTAGTGAGTACTGTATTGCTCGTAAGGAGGATGGTAGGCTGATGATTTGTCAGTGCTGTATTGGAATGAGGGAGGACGGTAGGCTGATAATTGGTGAGTACTCTATTGCACGGAGTGTGGATGGTAGGCTGATGATTGGTGAGTGCTGTATTGCACGGAGGGAGGATGGTAGGCTGATAATTGGTGAGTGCTGTATTGCACGGAGGGAGGACGGTTGACTGATGATTGGTGAGTGCTGTATTGCACGGAGGGAGGATGGTAGGCTGATAATTGGTGAGTACTGTATTGCACGGAGGGAGGATGGTAGGTTGATCATTGGTGTGTACTGTATTGCACGGAGGGAGGATGGTACGCTGATAATTGGTGAGTGCTGTATTGCACGGAGGGAGGACGGTAGACTGATGATTGGTGAGTACTCTATTGTACGGAGTGAGGACGGTAGGCTGATGATTGGAGAGTGCTGTATTGCACGGAGGGAGGATGGTAGGCTGATGATTGGTGAGTGCTGTATTGCACGGAGGGTGGACGGTAGGCTGATGATTGGTGAGTGATGTATTGCATGGAGGGTGGGCATTGGAATGATAATTCGTGAGTACTTTTTGCCCGGAGGGAGGACGGTAGACCGATAATTGGTGAGTACGCTATTGCACAGAGGGAGGACGGCAGACTGATGATTGGTGAGTACTGTATTGCACGGAGGGAGGACGGTAGGCTGATAATTGGTGAGTACTGTATTGCACGGAGGGAGGACGGTAGACTCATGATTGGTGAGTGCTGTATTGCACGGAATCAAGACGGTAGGCTGATGATTGGTGAGTGCTGTATTGCCAGGAGGGAGGACGGTAGGCTGATGATTGGTGAATACTGTATTGCACGGAGGGATGACGGTAGGCTGATAATTGGTGAATACTGTATTGCACGGAGGGAGGACGGTAGGCTGATTGTTGAGTGCTGTATTGCATGGAGGGAGGACGGTACGCTGATATTGGTAAGTACTGTATTGCACGGAGGGAGGACGGTAGGCTGATAATTGGTGAGTACTACAATGAATGGAAGAGGACAGTAGGCTGATGATTAGTGACTACTGTATTGCTCGTAAGGAGGATGGTAGGCTGATGATTTGTCAGTGCTGTATTGGAATGAGGGAGGACGGTAAGCTGATAATTGGTGAGGAATGTATTACACGGACGTAGGACGGTAGGCTGATAATTGGTGAGTTGTATTGCACGGAGGGAGGACGGTAGGCTGATGATTTGTTAGCTGTGTATTGCACGGAGGGAGGATGGTAGGCTTATAATTGGTGAGTTCTGTATTGCACGGAGGGAGGACGGTAGGCTGATAATTGGTGAGTACTGTATTGCACGGAGGAAGGATGGTAGGCTTATAATTGGTGATTACTGTATTGCATGGAGGGAGGACGGTAGGCTGATCATTGGTGAGTACTGTATTGCACGGAGGGAGGATGGTAGGCTGATAATTGGTGAATAGTGCATTGCACGGAGGGAGGACTGTAGGCTCATAATTGGTGATTACTGTATTTAACGGAGGGAGGACGGTAGACTGATGATTGGTGAGATCTGAATTGCATTGAGGGAGGATGGTAGTTTGATAATTGCTGAATACTGTATTGCACGGAGGGTGGACGGTAGGCTGATGATTGGTGAGTGATGTATTGCATGGAGGGAGGACGGTGGAATGATAATTCGTGAGTACTTTTTGCCTGGAGGGTGGACGGTAGACGGATAATTGGTGAGTACTCTATTGCACGGAGTGAGGACGGTAGGCTGATGATTGGTGAGTGCTGTATTGCACGGAGGGAGGATGGTAGGCTGATAATTGGTGAGTACTGTATTGCATGGAGGGAGGACGGTAGGCTGATAATTGGAGTGTACTCTATTGCACGGAGTGAGGATGGTAGGCTGATAATTGGTGAGTACTGTATTGCATGGAGGGAGGACGGTAGGCTGATGATTGGTGAATACTGTATTGCACGGAGGGAGGACTGTAGGCTGATAATTGGTGAGTGCTGTATTGCAAGGAGGGTGGACTGTAGGCTGATGATTGGTGAGAGCTGTATTGCACGGAGGGAGGACGGTAGGCTGATAATTGGTGAGTACTACAATGAATGGAAGAGGACAGTAGGCTGATGATTAGGGAGTACTGTATTGATCGTAAGGAGGATGGTAGGCTGATGATTTGTCAGTGCTGTATTGGAATGAGGGAGGACGGTAAGCTGATAATTGGTGAGGAATGTATTACACGGACGTAGGACGGTAGGCTGATGATTGGTGAGTGCTGTATTGCACGGAGGGAGGACGGTAGGCTGATAATAGGTGAGTGCTGTATTGCTCGAAGGGAGGACGGCAGGCTGATAATTGGTGAGTACTGTATTGCATGGAGGGAGGAAGGTAGGCTGATAATAGGTGAGTGCTGTATTGCTCGAAGGGAGGAAGGCAGGCTGATAATTGGTGAGTACTGTATTGCATGGAGGGAGGACGGTAGGCTGATAATTGGTGAGTACTGTATTGCATGGAGGGAGGACGGCAGGCTGATAATTGGTGAGTACTGTATTGCTCGAAGGGAGGACGGCAGGCTGATAATTGGTGAGTACTGTATTGCATGAAGGGAGGACGGTAGGCTGATAATAGGTGAGTGCTGTATTGCTCGAAGGGAGGACGGCAGGCTGATAATTGGTGAGTACTGTATTGCATGGAGGGAGGACGGTAGGCTGATAATTGGTGAGTACTGTATTGCATGGAGGGAGGACGGCAGGCTGATAATTGGTGAGTACTGTATTGCACGGGGGGAGGACGGTAGGCTGCTAATTGCTGAGTACTGTATTGCATGGACGGAGGACGGTAGGCTGATAATTGTTGAGTACTGTATTGCATGGAGGGAGGACGGTAGGCTGATGATTGGTGAGTACTGTATTGCACGGAGGGAGGACAGTAGGCTGATAATTGGTGAGTGCTGTATTGCACGGAGGGAGGACGGCAGGCTGATGATTGGTGAGTACTGTATTGCATTGAGGGAGGACGGCAGGCTGATGATTGGTGAGTACTGTATTGCACGGAAGGGGGACGGTAGGCTGATAATTGGTGAGTACTGTATTGTACGGAGGGAGGACGGTAGGCTGATGATTGGTGAGTACTGTATTGCATGGAGGGAGGATGGTAGGCTGATAATAGGTGAGTGCTGTATTGCTCGAGGGGAGGACGGCAGGCTGATAATTGGTGAGTACTGTATTGCATGGAGGGAGGACGGTAGGCTGATAATTGGTGAGTACTGTATTGCATGGAGGGAGGACGGTAGGCTGATAATTGGTGAGTAATGTATTGCATGGAGGGAGGACGGCAGGCTGATAATTGGTGAGTACTGTATTGCACGGAGGGAGGACGGTAGGCTGCTAATTGGTGAGTACTGTATTGCACGGAGGGAGGACGGAAGGCTGATGATTGGTGAGTACTGTATTGCATGATGGGAGGACAGTAGGCTGATAATAGGTGAGTGCTGTATTGCTCGAAGGGAGGACGGCAGGCTGATAATTGGTGAGTACTGTATTGCATGGAGGGAGGACGGTAGGCTGATAATTGGTGAGTACTGTATTGCATGGAGGGAGGACGGCAGGCTGATAATTGGTGAGTACTGTATTGCACGGAGGGAGGACGGTAGGCTGCTAATTGGTGAGTACTGTATTGCATGGACGGAGGACGGTAGGCTGATAATTGTTGAGTACTGTATTGCACGGAGGGAGGACGGTAGGCTGATGATTGGTGAGTACTGTATTGCACGGAGGGAGGACAGTAGGCTGATAATTGGTGAGTGCTGTATTGCATGGTGGGAGGACGGCAGGCTGATGATTGGTGAGTACTGTATTGCATGGATGGAGGACGGCAGGCTGATGATTGGTGAGTACTGTATTGCACGGAAGGGGGACTGTAGGCTGATAATTGGTGAGTAATGTATTGTACGGAGGGAGGACGGTTGGCTGATGATTGGTGAGTACTGTATTGCACGGAGGGAGGATGGTAGGCTTATAATTGGTGATTACTGTATTGCATGGAGGGAGGACGGTAGGCTGATCATTGGTGAGTACTGTATTGCACGGAGGGAGGATGGTAGGCTGATAATTGGTGAATACTGCATTGCACGGAGGGAGGACGGTAGACTCATGATTGGTGAGTGCTGTATTGCACGGATGGAGGACGGTAGGCTGATAATTGGTGAATACTGTTTTGCACGGAGGGAGGACGGTAGGCTGAGGATTGTTGAGTGCTGTATTGCATGGAGGGAGGACGGTACGCTGATATTGGTAAGTACTCTATTGCACGGAGGGAGGACGGTAGGCTGATAATTGGTGAGTACTACAATGAATGGAAGAGGACAGTAGGCTGATGATTAGGGAGTACTGTATTGCTCGTAAGGAGGATGGTAGGCTGATGATTTGTCAGTGCTGTATTGGAATGAGGGAGGACGGTAAGCTGATAATTGGTGAGGAATGTATTACACGGACGTAGGACGGTAGGCTGATGATTGGTGAGTGCTGTATTGCACGGAGGGAGGACGGTAGGCTGATAATAGGTGAGTGCTGTATTGCTCTAAGGGAGGACGGCAGGCTGATAATTGGTGAGTACTGTATTGCATGGAGGGAGGATGGTAGGCTGATAATTGGTGAGTACTGTATTGCATGGAGGGAGGACGGCAGGCTGATAATTGGTGAGTGCTGTATTGTACGAAGGGAGGACGGCAGGCTGATGATTGGTGAGTACTGTATTGCATGAAGGCAGGACGGTAGGCTGATAATAGGTGAGTGCTGTATTGCTCGAAGGGAGGACGGCAGGCTGATAATTGGTGAGTACTGTATTGCATGGAGGGAGGACGGTAGGCTGATAATTGGTGAGTACTGTATTGCATGGAGGGAGGACGGCAGGCTGATAATTGGTGAGTACTGTATTGCACGGGGGGAGGACGGTAGGCTGCTAATTGGTGAGTACTGTATTGCATGGACGGAGGACGGTAGGCTGATAATTGTTGAGTACTGTATTGCATGGAGGGAGGACGGTAGGCTGATGATTGGTGAGTACTGTATTGCACGGAGGGAGGACAGTAGGCTGATAATTGGTGAGTGCTGTATTGCACGGAGGGAGGACGGCAGGCTGATGATTGGTGAGTACTGTATTGCATTGAGGGAGGACGGCAGGCTGATGATTGGTGAGTACTGTATTGCATGGAGGGAGGACGGTAGGCTGATAATTGGTGAGTAATGTATTGCATGGAGGGAGGACGGCAGGCTGATAATTGGTGAGTACTGTATTGCACGGAGGGAGGACGGTAGGCTGCTAATTGGTGAGTACTGTATTGCACGGAGGGAGGACGGAAGGCTGATGATTGGTGAGTACTGTATTGCATGAAGGGAGGACAGTAGGCTGATAATAGGTGAGTGCTGTATTGCTCGAAGGGAGGACGGCAGGCTGATAATTGGTGAGTACTGTATTGCATGGAGGGAGGACGGTAGGCTGATAATTGGTGAGTACCATATTGCACGGAGGGAGGACGTCAGGCTGATGATTGGTGAGTACTGTATTGCACGGAGGGAGGATGATAGGCTGATAATTGGTGAGTACTGTATTGCACGGAGGGAGGTTGATAGGCTGATAATTGGTGAGTACTGTATTGCATGGAGGGAGGACGGCATGCTGATAATTGTTGAGTACTGTATTGCACGGAGGGAGGATGGTAGGCTGATAATTGGTGAGTACTGTATTGCATGGAGGGAGGACGGCAGGCTGATAATTGGTGAGTACCATATTGCACGGAGGGAGGACGGTAGGATGATAATTGGTGAGTACTGTATTGCACGGAGGGAGGACGGTAGGCTGATAATTGGTGAGTACTGTATTGCATGGAGGGAGGACAGCAGGCTGATAATTGGTGAGTACTGTATTGCATGGAGGGAGGACGGCAGGCTGATGATTGGTGAGTACTGTATTGCATGGAGGGAGGACGGTAGGCTGATGATTGGTGAGTACTGTATTGCACGGAGGGAGGACGGTAGGCTTAAGATTGATGAGTACTGTTTTAAACGGAGGGAGGACAGTAGGCTGATTATTTGTTAGCGCTGTATTGCACGGAGTGAGGACGGTAGGATGATGATTGGTGAGTACTGTATTGCACGTAGGGAGGATGGTCGGCATATGATTGGTGAGAACTGTATTGCACGGAGCAAGGATTGTAGGCTGATGATTGCTGAGTACTGTATTGCACGGAGGGAGGACGGTAGGCTGATTATTGGTGAGTACTGTATTGCACGGAGGGAGGACGGTAGGCTGGTGATTGGTGAGTACTCTATTGCATGGAGGGAGGACGGTAGGCTGATAATTGGTGAGTACTGTATTGCACGGAGGGAGGACGGTAGTCTGATGATTGATAAGTACTACAATGAATGGAAGAGGACGGTAGACTGATGATTAGTGTGTACACTATTGCACGGAGTGAGGACGGTAGGCTGATGATTTGTCAGTGCTGTATAGGAATGAGGGAAGTTGGTAGGCTGATAATTGGTGAGTGCTGTATTGCACAGAGGGGTGGATGGTAGGCTGATGATTGGTGAGTGCTGTATTGCACGGAGAGAGGACGGTAAGCTGATGATTTGTTGGCGCTGTATTGCACGGAGGGAGGACGGCAGGCTGATAATTGGTGAGTACTGTATTGCACGGAGGTATGACGGTAGGCTGATGATTGGTGAGTGCTGTATTGCACGGAGGGAGGACGGTAAGCTGATGATTTGTTGGCGCTGTATTGCACGGAGGGAGGACGGTAGGCTAATAATTGGTGAGTACTGTATTGCATGGAGGGAGGACGGTAGGCTGATAATTGGTGAGTACTGTATTGCACGTAGGGAGGATCTTCGGCTGATGATTGGTGAGTACTGTATTGCATGGAGGGAGGACGGTAGGCTGATGATTGGTGAGTGCTGTATTGCACGGAGGGAGGACGGTAGGCTGATGATTGGTGAGTACTGTATTGCACGGTGGGAGGACGGTAGGCTGATGATTGGTGAGTGCTGTATTGCATGGAGGGAGGACGGCAGGCTGATGATTGGTGAGTGCTGTATTTCACGGAGGGAGGATGGTAGACTGATAATTGGTGAGTACTAGAATGAATGGAAGAGGACAGTATGCTGATGATTAGTGAGGAATGTATTGCACGGAAGGGGGAGGGTACACTGATATTGGTAAGTACTGTATTGCACAGAGGGAGGATGGTAGGCTGATGATTGGTGAGTACTGTATTGCACGGAGGAAGGATGGTAGGTTGATCATTAGTGAGTACTGTATTGCACGGAGGGAGGATGGTAGGCTGATAATTGGTGAGTACTGTATTGCACGGAGGGAGGATGGTAGGCTGATGATTGGTGAGTACTGTATTGCATGGAGGGAGGACGGCAGGCTGATAATTGGTGAGTAATGTATTGCACGGAGAGAGGACGGTAGGCTGATGATTGGTGAGTACTGTATTGCACGGAGGGAGGACGGTAGGCTGATAATTGGTGAGTACTGTATTGCACGGAGGGAGGATGGTAGGCTGATAATTGGTGAGTACTCTATTGCACGGAGGGAGGACTGTAGGCCTATAATTGGTGAGTACTGTATTGCACGGAGGGAGGTCTGTAGGCTGATAATTGGTGAGTACTGTATTGCACGGAGGGAGGTCTGTAGGCTGATAATTGGTGAGTACTGTATTGCACGGAGGGAGGACGGTAGGCTGATAATTGGTGAGTACTGTATTGCACGGAGGGAGGACGGTAGGCTGATAATTGGTGAGTACTGTATTGCACGGAGGGAGGACGGTAGGCTGATAATTGGTGAGTACTACAATGAATGGAAGAGGACAGTAGGCTGATGATTAGTGAGTACTATATTGCACGGAGGGAGGAGGGTAGGCTGAGGATTGTTGAGTGCTGTATTGCACGGAGGGAGGACGGTAGGCTGATAATTGGTGAGGAATGTATTACACGGACCGAGGACGGTAGGCTGATAATTGGTGAGTGTTGTATTGCACGGAGGGAGGACGGTAGGCTGATGATTAGTTAGCTCTGTATTGCACGGAGGGAGGACAGTAGGCTGATAATTGGTGAGTGTTGTATTGCATGGAGGGAGGACGGTAGGCTGATGATTTGTTAGCTCTGTATTGCACGGAGGGAGGACGGTAGGCTGATAATTGGTGAGTGCTGTATTGCACGGAGGGAGGATGGTAGACTGATGATTGGTGAGTACTACAATGAATGGAAGAGGACAGTAGGCTGAAGATTGGTGAGTACTGTATTGCATAGAGGGAGGATGGTAGTTTGATAATTGGTGAATACTGTATTGCACGGAGGGAGGACGGTAGGCTGGTAATTGGTGAGTACTACAATGAATGGAAGAGGACAGTAGGCTGATGATTAGTGAGTACTGTATTACTCGTAAGGAGGATGGTAGGCTGATAATTGGTGAGTGCTGTATTGCACGGAGGGAGGACAGTAGACTGATGATTGGTGAGTGCTGTATTGCACGGAGGGAGGACGGTACGCTGATATTGGTAAGTACTGTATTACACGGAGGGAGGAAGGTAGGCTGATAATTGGTGAGTGTTGTATTGCACGGCGGGAGGACGGTAGGCTGATGATTTGTCAGCTCTGTATTGCACGGAGGGAGGATGGTAGACTGATGATTGGTGAGTACTGTATTGCACGGAAGGGGGACGGTAGGCTGATAATTGGTGAGTACTGTATTGCACGGAGGGAGGACGGTAGGCTGATAATTGGTGACTGCTGTATTGCATGGAGAGAGGACGGTAGGCTGATGATTGGTGAGTGCTGTATTGCATAGAGGGAGGATGGTAGTTTGATAATTGGTGAATACTGTATTGCACAGAGGGAGGACAGTAGGCTGATGATTGGTGAGTACTGTATTGCACGGAGGGAGGATGGTAGGCTGATAATTGGTGAGTGCTGTATTGCACGGAGGGAGGACGGTAGACTGATGATTGGTGAGTACTGTATTGCATGGAGGGAGGACGGTAGGCTGATAATTGGTGAGTACTGTATTGCACAGAGGGAGGACGGTACGCTGATATTGGTAAGTATTGTATTACACGGAGGGAGGACGGTAGGCTGATAATTGGTGAGTACTACAATGAATGGAAGAGGACAGTAGGCTGATGATTAGTGAGTACTGTATTGCTCGTAAGGAGGATGGTAGGCTGATGATTTGTCAGTGCTGTATTGGAATGAGGGAGGACGGTAGGCTGATAATTGGTGAGTACTCTATTGCACGGAGTGTGGATGGTAGGCTGATGATTGGTGAGTGCTGTATTGCACGGAGGGAGGATGGTAGGCTGATAATTGGTGAGTGCTGTATTGCACGGAGGGAGGACGGTTGACTGATGATTGGTGAGTGCTGTATTGCACGGAGGGAGGATGGTAGGCTGATAATTGGTGAGTACTGTATTGCACGGAGGGAGGATGGTAGGTTGATCATTGGTGTGTACTGTATTGCACGGAGGGAGGATGGTACGCTGATAATTGGTGAGTGCTGTATTGCACGGAGGGAGGACGGTAGACTGATGATTGGTGAGTACTCTATTGTACGGAGTGAGGACGGTAGGCTGATGATTGGAGAGTGCTGTATTGCACGGAGGGAGGATGGTAGGCTGATGATTGGTGAGTGCTGTATTGCACGGAGGGTGGACGGTAGGCTGATGATTGGTGAGTGATGTATTGCATGGAGGGTGGGCATTGGAATGATAATTCGTGAGTACTTTTTGCCCGGAGGGAGGACGGTAGACCGATAATTGGTGAGTACGCTATTGCACAGAGGGAGGACGGCAGACTGATGATTGGTGAGTACTGTATTGCACGGAGGGAGGACGGTAGGCTGATAATTGGTGAGTACTGTATTGCACGGAGGGAGGACGGTAGACTCATGATTGGTGAGTGCTGTATTGCACGGAATCAAGACGGTAGGCTGATGATTGGTGAGTGCTGTATTGCCAGGAGGGAGGACGGTAGGCTGATGATTGGTGAATACTGTATTGCACGGAGGGATGACGGTAGGCTGATAATTGGTGAATACTGTATTGCACGGAGGGAGGACGGTAGGCTGATTGTTGAGTGCTGTATTGCATGGAGGGAGGACGGTACGCTGATATTGGTAAGTACTGTATTGCACGGAGGGAGGACGGTAGGCTGATAATTGGTGAGTACTACAATGAATGGAAGAGGACAGTAGGCTGATGATTAGTGACTACTGTATTGCTCGTAAGGAGGATGGTAGGCTGATGATTTGTCAGTGCTGTATTGGAATGAGGGAGGACGGTAAGCTGATAATTGGTGAGGAATGTATTACACGGACGTAGGACGGTAGGCTGATAATTGGTGAGTTGTATTGCACGGAGGGAGGACGGTAGGCTGATGATTTGTTAGCTGTGTATTGCACGGAGGGAGGATGGTAGGCTTATAATTGGTGAGTTCTGTATTGCACGGAGGGAGGACGGTAGGCTGATAATTGGTGAGTACTGTATTGCACGGAGGAAGGATGGTAGGCTTATAATTGGTGATTACTGTATTGCATGGAGGGAGGACGGTAGGCTGATCATTGGTGAGTACTGTATTGCACGGAGGGAGGATGGTAGGCTGATAATTGGTGAATAGTGCATTGCACGGAGGGAGGACTGTAGGCTCATAATTGGTGATTACTGTATTTAACGGAGGGAGGACGGTAGACTGATGATTGGTGAGATCTGAATTGCATTGAGGGAGGATGGTAGTTTGATAATTGCTGAATACTGTATTGCACGGAGGGTGGACGGTAGGCTGATGATTGGTGAGTGATGTATTGCATGGAGGGAGGACGGTGGAATGATAATTCGTGAGTACTTTTTGCCTGGAGGGTGGACGGTAGACGGATAATTGGTGAGTACTCTATTGCACGGAGTGAGGACGGTAGGCTGATGATTGGTGAGTGCTGTATTGCACGGAGGGAGGATGGTAGGCTGATAATTGGTGAGTACTGTATTGCATGGAGGGAGGACGGTAGGCTGATAATTGGAGTGTACTCTATTGCACGGAGTGAGGATGGTAGGCTGATAATTGGTGAGTACTGTATTGCATGGAGGGAGGACGGTAGGCTGATGATTGGTGAATACTGTATTGCACGGAGGGAGGACTGTAGGCTGATAATTGGTGAGTGCTGTATTGCAAGGAGGGTGGACTGTAGGCTGATGATTGGTGAGAGCTGTATTGCACGGAGGGAGGACGGTAGGCTGATAATTGGTGAGTACTACAATGAATGGAAGAGGACAGTAGGCTGATGATTAGGGAGTACTGTATTGATCGTAAGGAGGATGGTAGGCTGATGATTTGTCAGTGCTGTATTGGAATGAGGGAGGACGGTAAGCTGATAATTGGTGAGGAATGTATTACACGGACGTAGGACGGTAGGCTGATGATTGGTGAGTGCTGTATTGCACGGAGGGAGGACGGTAGGCTGATAATAGGTGAGTGCTGTATTGCTCGAAGGGAGGACGGCAGGCTGATAATTGGTGAGTACTGTATTGCATGGAGGGAGGAAGGTAGGCTGATAATAGGTGAGTGCTGTATTGCTCGAAGGGAGGAAGGCAGGCTGATAATTGGTGAGTACTGTATTGCATGGAGGGAGGACGGTAGGCTGATAATTGGTGAGTACTGTATTGCATGGAGGGAGGACGGCAGGCTGATAATTGGTGAGTACTGTATTGCTCGAAGGGAGGACGGCAGGCTGATAATTGGTGAGTACTGTATTGCATGAAGGGAGGACGGTAGGCTGATAATAGGTGAGTGCTGTATTGCTCGAAGGGAGGACGGCAGGCTGATAATTGGTGAGTACTGTATTGCATGGAGGGAGGACGGTAGGCTGATAATTGGTGAGTACTGTATTGCATGGAGGGAGGACGGCAGGCTGATAATTGGTGAGTACTGTATTGCACGGGGGGAGGACGGTAGGCTGCTAATTGCTGAGTACTGTATTGCATGGACGGAGGACGGTAGGCTGATAATTGTTGAGTACTGTATTGCATGGAGGGAGGACGGTAGGCTGATGATTGGTGAGTACTGTATTGCACGGAGGGAGGACAGTAGGCTGATAATTGGTGAGTGCTGTATTGCACGGAGGGAGGACGGCAGGCTGATGATTGGTGAGTACTGTATTGCATTGAGGGAGGACGGCAGGCTGATGATTGGTGAGTACTGTATTGCACGGAAGGGGGACGGTAGGCTGATAATTGGTGAGTACTGTATTGTACGGAGGGAGGACGGTAGGCTGATGATTGGTGAGTACTGTATTGCATGGAGGGAGGATGGTAGGCTGATAATAGGTGAGTGCTGTATTGCTCGAGGGGAGGACGGCAGGCTGATAATTGGTGAGTACTGTATTGCATGGAGGGAGGACGGTAGGCTGATAATTGGTGAGTACTGTATTGCATGGAGGGAGGACGGTAGGCTGATAATTGGTGAGTAATGTATTGCATGGAGGGAGGACGGCAGGCTGATAATTGGTGAGTACTGTATTGCACGGAGGGAGGACGGTAGGCTGCTAATTGGTGAGTACTGTATTGCACGGAGGGAGGACGGAAGGCTGATGATTGGTGAGTACTGTATTGCATGATGGGAGGACAGTAGGCTGATAATAGGTGAGTGCTGTATTGCTCGAAGGGAGGACGGCAGGCTGATAATTGGTGAGTACTGTATTGCATGGAGGGAGGACGGTAGGCTGATAATTGGTGAGTACTGTATTGCATGGAGGGAGGACGGCAGGCTGATAATTGGTGAGTACTGTATTGCACGGAGGGAGGACGGTAGGCTGCTAATTGGTGAGTACTGTATTGCATGGACGGAGGACGGTAGGCTGATAATTGTTGAGTACTGTATTGCACGGAGGGAGGACGGTAGGCTGATGATTGGTGAGTACTGTATTGCACGGAGGGAGGACAGTAGGCTGATAATTGGTGAGTGCTGTATTGCATGGTGGGAGGACGGCAGGCTGATGATTGGTGAGTACTGTATTGCATGGATGGAGGACGGCAGGCTGATGATTGGTGAGTACTGTATTGCACGGAAGGGGGACTGTAGGCTGATAATTGGTGAGTAATGTATTGTACGGAGGGAGGACGGTTGGCTGATGATTGGTGAGTACTGTATTGCACGGAGGGAGGATGGTAGGCTTATAATTGGTGATTACTGTATTGCATGGAGGGAGGACGGTAGGCTGATCATTGGTGAGTACTGTATTGCACGGAGGGAGGATGGTAGGCTGATAATTGGTGAATACTGCATTGCACGGAGGGAGGACGGTAGACTCATGATTGGTGAGTGCTGTATTGCACGGATGGAGGACGGTAGGCTGATAATTGGTGAATACTGTTTTGCACGGAGGGAGGACGGTAGGCTGAGGATTGTTGAGTGCTGTATTGCATGGAGGGAGGACGGTACGCTGATATTGGTAAGTACTCTATTGCACGGAGGGAGGACGGTAGGCTGATAATTGGTGAGTACTACAATGAATGGAAGAGGACAGTAGGCTGATGATTAGGGAGTACTGTATTGCTCGTAAGGAGGATGGTAGGCTGATGATTTGTCAGTGCTGTATTGGAATGAGGGAGGACGGTAAGCTGATAATTGGTGAGGAATGTATTACACGGACGTAGGACGGTAGGCTGATGATTGGTGAGTGCTGTATTGCACGGAGGGAGGACGGTAGGCTGATAATAGGTGAGTGCTGTATTGCTCTAAGGGAGGACGGCAGGCTGATAATTGGTGAGTACTGTATTGCATGGAGGGAGGATGGTAGGCTGATAATTGGTGAGTACTGTATTGCATGGAGGGAGGACGGCAGGCTGATAATTGGTGAGTGCTGTATTGTACGAAGGGAGGACGGCAGGCTGATGATTGGTGAGTACTGTATTGCATGAAGGCAGGACGGTAGGCTGATAATAGGTGAGTGCTGTATTGCTCGAAGGGAGGACGGCAGGCTGATAATTGGTGAGTACTGTATTGCATGGAGGGAGGACGGTAGGCTGATAATTGGTGAGTACTGTATTGCATGGAGGGAGGACGGCAGGCTGATAATTGGTGAGTACTGTATTGCACGGGGGGAGGACGGTAGGCTGCTAATTGGTGAGTACTGTATTGCATGGACGGAGGACGGTAGGCTGATAATTGTTGAGTACTGTATTGCATGGAGGGAGGACGGTAGGCTGATGATTGGTGAGTACTGTATTGCACGGAGGGAGGACAGTAGGCTGATAATTGGTGAGTGCTGTATTGCACGGAGGGAGGACGGCAGGCTGATGATTGGTGAGTACTGTATTGCATTGAGGGAGGACGGCAGGCTGATGATTGGTGAGTACTGTATTGCATGGAGGGAGGACGGTAGGCTGATAATTGGTGAGTAATGTATTGCATGGAGGGAGGACGGCAGGCTGATAATTGGTGAGTACTGTATTGCACGGAGGGAGGACGGTAGGCTGCTAATTGGTGAGTACTGTATTGCACGGAGGGAGGACGGAAGGCTGATGATTGGTGAGTACTGTATTGCATGAAGGGAGGACAGTAGGCTGATAATAGGTGAGTGCTGTATTGCTCGAAGGGAGGACGGCAGGCTGATAATTGGTGAGTACTGTATTGCATGGAGGGAGGACGGTAGGCTGATAATTGGTGAGTACTGTATTGCATGGAGGGAGGACGGCAGGCTGATAATTGGTGAGTACTGTATTGCACGGAGGGAGGACGGTAGGCTGCTAATTGGTGAGTACTGTATAGCATGGACGGAGGACGGCAGGCTGATAATTGTTGAGTACTGTATTGCACGGAGGGAGGACGGTAGGCTGATGATTGGTGAGTACTGTATTGCACGGAGGGAGGATGGTAGGCTGATAATTGGTGAGTGCTGTATTGCATGGTGGGAGGACGGCAGGCTGATGATTGGTGAGTACTGTATTGCATGGATGGAGGACGGCAGGCTGATGATTGGTGAGTACTGTATTGCACGGAAGGGGGACTGTAGGCTGATAATTGGTGAGTAATGTATTGTACGGAGGGAGGACGGTAGGCTGATGATTGGTGACTACTGTATTGCACGGAGGGAGGATGGTAGGCTTATAATTGGTGATTACTGTATTGCATGGAGGGAGGACGGTAGGCTGATCATTGGTGAATACTGCATTGCACGGAGGGAGGACGGTAGACTCATAATTGGTGAGTGCTGTATTGCACGGATGGAGGACGGTAGGCTAATGATTGGTGAATACTCTATTGCACGGAATCAAGACGGTAGGCTGATGATTGGTGAGTGCTGTATTGCCAGGAGGGAGGACGGTAGGCTGATGTTTGGTGAATACTGTATTGCACGGAGGGATGACGGCAGGCTGATAATTGGTGAATACTGTATTGCACGGAGGGAGGACGGTAGGCTGATATTGGTAAGTACTGTATTGCACGGAGGGAGGACGGTAGGCTGATAATTGGTGAGTACTACAATGAATGGAAGAGGACAGTAGGCTGATGATTAGGGAGTACTGTATTGCTCGTAAGGAGGATGGTAGGCTGATGATTTGTCAGTGCTGTATTGGAATGAGGGAGGACGGTAAGCTGATAATTGGTGAGGAATGTATTACACGGACGTAGGACGGTAGGCTGATGATTGGTGAGTGCTATATTGCACGGAGGGAGGACGGTAGGCTGATAATAGGTGAGTGCTGTATTGCTCGAAGGGAGGACGGCAGGCTGATAATTGGTGAGTACTGTATTGCATGGAGGGAGGATGGTAGGCTGATAATAGGTGAGTGCTGTATTGCTCGAAGGGAGGACGGCAGGCTGATAATTGGTGAGTACTGTATTGCATGGAGGGAGGACGGTAGGCTGATAATTGGTGAGTACTGTATTGCATGGAGGGAGGACGGTAGGCTGATAATTGGTGAGTACTGTATTGCATGGAGGGAGGACGGCAGGCTGATAATTGGTGAGTACTGTATTGCACGGAGGGAGGACGGTAGGCTGCTAATTGGTGAGTACTGTATTGCACGAAGGGAGGACGGCAGGCTGATGATTGGTGAGTACTGTATTGCATGAAGGGAGGACGGTAGGCTGATAATAGGTGAGTGCTGTATTGCTCGAAGGGAGGACGGCAGGCTGATAATTGGTGAGTACTGTATTGCATGGAGGGAGGACGGTAGGCTGATAATTGGTGAGTACTGTATTGCATGGAGGGAGGACGGTAGGCTGATAATTGGTGAGTACTGTATTGCACGGGGGGAGGACGGTAGGCTGCTAATTGGTGAGTACTGTATTGCATGGACGGAGGACGGTAGGCTGATAATTGTTGAGTACTGTATTGCACGGAGGGAGGACGGTAGGCTGATGATTGGTGAGTACTGTATTGCACGGAGGGAGGACAGTAGGCTGATAATTGTTGAGTACTGTATTGCACGGAGGGAGGACGGTAGGCTGATGATTGGTGAGTACTGTATTGCACGGAGGGAGAACAGTAGGCTGATGATTGGTGAGTACTGTATTGCATTGAGGGAGGACGGCAGGCTGATGATTGGTGAGTACTGTATTGCACGGAAGGGGGACGGTAGGCTGATAATTGGTGAGTACTGTATTGTACGGAGGGAGGACGGTAGGCTGATGATTGGTGAGTACTGTATTGCATGGAGGGAGGATGGTAGGCTGATAATAGGTGAGTGCTGTATTGCTCGAGGGGAGGACGGCAGGCTGATAATTGGTGAGTACTGTATTGCATGGAGGGAGGACGGTAGGCTGATAATTGGTGAGTACTGTATTGCATGGAGGGAGGACGGTAGGCTGATAATTGGTGAGTAATGTATTGCATGGAGGGAGGACGGCAGGCTGATAATTGGTGAGTACTGTATTGCACGGAGGGAGGACGGTAGGCTGCTAATTGGTGAGTACTGTATTGCACGGAGGGAGGACGGAAGGCTGATGATTGGTGAGTACTGTATTGCATGAAGGGAGGACAGTAGGCTGATAATAGGTGAGTGCTGTATTGCTCGAAGGGAGGACGGCAGGCTGATAATTGGTGAGTACTACAATGAATGGAAGAGGACAGTAGGCTGATGATTAGTGAGTACTGTATTGCTCGTAAGGAGGATGGTAGGCTGATGATTTGTCAGTGCTGTATTGGAATGAGGGAGGACGGTAAGCTGATAATTGGTGAGGAATGTATTACACGGACGTAGGACGGTAGGCTGATAATTGGTGAGTTGTATTGCACGGAGGGAGGACGGTAGGCTGATGATTTGTTAGCTGTGTATTGCACAGATGGGGGACGGTATTATGATGATTGGTGAGTGATGTATTGCATGGAGGGAGGACGGTGGAATGATAATTGGTGAGTACTCTATTGCACGGAGGGAGGATGGTAGGCTGATAATTGGTGAGTGCTGTATTGCACGGAGGGAGGACGGTAGACTTATGATTAGTGAGTGCTGTATTGCACGGAGGGAGGATGGTAGGCTTATAATTGGTGAGTACTGTATTGCACGGAGGGAGGACGGTAGGCTGATAATTGGTGAGTACTGTATTGCACGGAGGAAGGATGGTAGACTTATAATTGGTGATTACTGTATTGCATGGAGGGAGGACGGTAGGCTGATCATTGGTGAGTACTGTATTGCACGGAGGGAGGATGGTAGGCTGATAATTGGTGAATAGTGCATTGCACGGAGGGAGGACTGTAGGCTCATAATTGGTGATTACTGTATTTAACGGAGGGAGGACGGTAGACTGATGATTGGTGAGATCTGAATTGCATTGAGGGAGGATGGTAGTTTGATAATTGCTGAATACTGTATTGCACGGAGGGTGGACGGTAGGCTGATGATTGGTGAGTGATGTATTGCATGGAGGGAGGACGGTGGAATGATAATTCGTGAGTACTTTTTGCCTGGAGGGTGGACGGTAGACGGATAATTGGTGAGTACTCTATTGCACGGAGTGAGGACGGTAGGCTGATGATTGGTGAGTGCTGTATTGCACGGAGGGAGGATGGTAGGCTGATAATTGGTGAGTACTGTATTGCACGGAGGGAGGATGGTCGGCTGATAATTGGTGACTACTGCAATGAACGGAGGGGGATGGTAGGCTGATAATTGGAGTGTACTCTATTGCAAGGAGTGAGGATGGTAGGCTGATGATTGGTGAATACTGTACTGCACGGAGGGAGGACGGCAGGCTGATGATTGGTGAGTACAGTATTGCATGGAGAGAGGTCTGTAGGCTGATAATTGGTGAGTACTGTATTGCACGGAGTGAGGATGGTAGGCTGATAATTGGTGAGTACTGTATTGCATGGAGGGAGGACGGTAGGCTGATAATTGGAGTGTACTCTATTGCACGGAGTGAGGATGGTAGGCTGATAATTGGTGAGTACTGTATTGCATGGAGGGAGGACGGTAGGCTGATGATTGGTGACTACTGTATTGCACGGAAGGAGGACTGTAGGCTGATAATTGGTGAGTGCTGTATTGCAAGGAGGGTGGACTGTAGGCTGATGATTGGTGAGAGCTGTATTGCACGGAGGGAGGACGATAGGCTGATATTTGGTGAGTACAGTATTGCATGGAGAGAGGTCTGTAGGCTGATAATTGGTGAGTACTGTATTGCACGGAGTGAGGATGGTAGGCTGATAATTTGTGAGTACTGTATTGCATGGAGGGAGGACAGTAGGCTGATAATTGGTGAGTACTGTATTGCACGGAGGGTGGACTGTAGGCTGAAGATTGGTGAGAGCTGTATTGCACGGAGGGAGGACGGTAGGCTGATATTTGGTGAGTACTACAATGAATGGAAGAGGACGGTAGGCTGATGATTGGTGAGTACTGTATTGCACGGAGGGAGGACTGTAGGCTCATAATTGGTGACTACTTTATTGCACAGAGGGAGGACGGTAGGCTGCTAATTGGTGAGTACTGTATTGCATGGACGGAACACGGTAGACTGATAATTGTTGAGTACTGTATTGCACGGAGGGAGGACGGTAGGCTGATGATTGGTGAGTACTGTATTGCACGGAGGGAGGACAGTAGGCTGATAATTGGTGAGTGCTGTATTGCACGGTGGGAGGACGGTAGGCTGATAATTGGTGAGTACTGTATTGCATGAAGGGAGGACAGTAGGCTGATAATAGGTGAGTGCTGTATTGCTCGAACGGAGGACGGCAGGCTGATAATTGGTGAGTACTACAATGAATGGAAGAGGACAGTAGGCTGATGATTAGTGAGTACTGTATTGCACGGAGGGTGGACTGTAGGCTGAAGATTGGTGAGAGCTGTATTGCACGGAGGGAGGACGGTAGGCTGATATTTGGTGAGTACTACAATGAATGGAAGAGGACGGTAGGCTGATGATTGGTGAGTACTGTATTGCACGGAGGGAGGACTGTAGGCTCATAATTGGTGACTACTTTATTGCACAGAGGGAGGACGGTAGGCTGCTAATTGGTGAGTACTGTATTGCATGGACGGAACACGGTAGACTGATAATTGTTGAGTACTGTATTGCACGGAGGGAGGACGGTAGGCTGATGATTGGTGAGTACTGTATTGCACGGAGGGAGGACAGTAGGCTGATAATTGGTGAGTGCTGTATTGCACGGTGGGAGGACGGCAGGCTGATGATTGGTGAGTACTGTATTGCATGGAGGGAGGACGGTAGGCTGATAATTGGTGAGTACTGTATTGCATGGAGGGAGGACGGTAGGCTGATAATTGGTGAGTAATGTATTGCATGGAGGGAGGACGGCAGGCTGATAATTGGTGAGTACTGTATTGCACGGAGGGAGGACGGTAGGCTGCTAATTGGTGAGTACTGTATTGCACGAAGGGAGGACGGCAGGCTGATGATTGGTGAGTACTGTATTGCATGAAGGGAGGACGGTAGGCTGATAATAGGTGAGTGCTGTATTGCTCGAAGGGAGGACGGTAGGCTGATAATTGGTGAGTACTGTATTGCATGGAGGGAGGACGGTAGGCTGATAATTGGTGCGTACTGTATTGCATGGAGGGAGGACGGCAGGCTGATAATTGGTGAGTACTGTATTGCACGGGGGGAAGACGGTAGGCTGCTAATTGGTGAGTACTGTATTGCATGGACGGAGGACGGTAGGCTGATAATTGGTGAGTACTGTATTGCACGGAGGGAGGACGGTAGGCTGATGATTGGTGAGTACTGTATTGCACGGAGGGAGGACAGTAGGCTGATAATTGGTGAGTGCTGTATTGCACGGAGGGAGGACGGCAGGCTGATGATTGGTGAGTACTGTATTGCATTGAGGGAGGACGGCAGGCTGATGATTGGTGAGTACTGTATTGCACGGAAGGGGGACGGTAGGCTGATAATTGGTGAGTACTGTATTGTACGGAGGGAGGACGGTAGGCTGATGATTGGTGAGTACTGTATTGCATGGAGGGAGGATGGTAGGCTGATAATAGGTGAGTGCTGTATTGCTCGAGGGGAGGACGGCAGGCTGATAATTGGTGAGTACTGTATTGCATGGAGGGAGGACGGTAGGCTGATAATTGGTGAGTACTGTATTGCATGGAGGGAGGACGGTAGGCTGATAATTGGTGAGTAATGTATTGCATGGAGGGAGGACGGCAGGCTGATAATTGCTGAGTACTGTATTGCACGGAGGGAGGACTGTAGACTTCTAATTGGTGAGTACTGTATTGCACGGAGGGAGGACGGAAGGCTGATGATTGGTGAGTACTGTATTGCATGAAGGGAGGACAGTAGGCTGATAATAGGTGAGTGCTGTATTGCTCGAACGGAGGACGGCAGGCTGATAATTGGTGAGTACTACAATGAATGGAAGAGGACAGTAGGCTGATGATTAGTGAGTACTGTATTGCTCGTAAGGAGGATGGTAGGCTGATGATTTGTCAGTGCTGTATTGGAATGAGGGAGGACGGTAAGCTGATAATTGGTGAGGAATGTATTACACGGACGTAGGACGGTAGGCTGATAATTGGTGAGTTGTATTGCACGGAGGGAGGACGGTAGGCTGATGATTTGTTAGCTGTGTATTGCACGGATGGGGGACGGTATTATGATGATTGGTGAGTGATGTATTGCATGGAGGGAGGACGGTGGAATGATAATTGGTGAGTACTCTATTGCACGGAGGGAGGATGGTAGGCTGATAATTGGTGAGTGCTGTATTGCACGGAGGGAGGACGGTAGACTTATGATTAGTGAGTGCTGTATTGCACGGAGGGAGGATGGTAGGCTTATAATTGGTGAGTACTGTATTGCACGGAGGGAGGACGGTAGGCTGATAATTGGTGAGTACTGTATTGCACGGAGGAAGGATGGTAGGCTTATAATTGGTGATTACTGTATTGCATGGAGGGAGGACGGTAGGCTGAGCATTCGTGAGTACTGTATTGCACGGAGGGAGGATGGTAGGCTGATAATTGGTGAATAGTGCATTGCACGGAGGGAGGACTGTAGGCTCATAATTGCTGAATACTGTATTGCACGGAGGGTGGACGGTAGGCTGATGATTGGTGAGTGATGTATTGCATGGAGGGAGGACGGTGGAATGATAATTCGTGAGTACTTTTTGCCTGGAGGGTGGACGGTAGACGGATAATTGGTGAGTACTCTATTGCACGGAGTGAGGACGGTAGGCTGATGATTGGTGAGTGCTGTATTGCACGGAGGGAGGATGGTAGGCTGATAATTGGTGAGTACTGTATTGCACGGAGGGAGGATGGTCGGCTGATAATTGGTGACTACTGCAATGAACGGAGGGGGATGGTAGGCTGATAATTGGAGTGTACTCTATTGCACGGAGTGAGGATGGTAGGCTGATGATTGGTGAATACTGTACTGCACGGAGGGAGGACGGCAGGCTGATGATTGGTGAGTACAGTATTGCATGGAGAGAGGTCTGTAGGCTGATAATTGGTGAGTACTGTATTGCACGGAGTGAGGATGGTAGGCTTATAATTGGTGAGTACTGTATTGCACGGAGGGAGGACGGTAGGCTGATAATTGGTGAGTACTGTATTGCACGGAGGAAGGATGGTAGGCTTATAATTGGTGATTACTGTATTGCATGGAGGGAGGACGGTAGGCTGATCATTGGTGAGTACTGTATTGCACGGAGGGAGGATGGTAGGCTGATAATTGGTGAATAGTGCATTGCACGGAGGGAGGACTGTAGGCTCATAATTGGTGATTACTGTATTTAACGGAGGGAGGACGGTAGACTGATGATTGGTGAGATCTGAATTGCATTGAGGGAGGATGGTAGTTTGATAATTGCTGAATACTGTATTGCACGGAGGGTGGACGGTAGGCTGATGATTGGTGAGTGATGTATTGCATGGAGGGAGGACGGTGGAATGATAATTCGTGAGTACTTTTTGCCTGGAGGGTGGACGGTAGACGGATAATTGGTGAGTACTCTATTGCACGGAGTGAGGACGGTAGGCTGATGATTGGTGAGTGCTGTATTGCACGGAGGGAGGATGGTAGGCTGATAATTGGTGAGTACTGTATTGCACGGAGGGAGGATGGTCGGCTGATAATTGGTGACTACTGCAATGAACGGAGGGGGATGGTAGGCTGATAATTGGAGTGTACTCTATTGCAAGGAGTGAGGATGGTAGGCTGATGATTGGTGAATACTGTACTGCACGGAGGGAGGACGGCAGGCTGATGATTGGTGAGTACAGTATTGCATGGAGAGAGGTCTGTAGGCTGATAATTGGTGAGTACTGTATTGCACGGAGTGAGGATGGTAGGCTGATAATTGGTGAGTACTGTATTGCATGGAGGGAGGACGGTAGGCTGATAATTGGAGTGCACTCTATTGCACGGAGTGAGGATGGTAGGCTGATAATTGGTGAGTACTGTATTGCATGGAGGGAGGACGGTAGGCTGATGATTGGTGACTACTGTATTGCACGGAAGGAGGACTGTAGGCTGATAATTGGTGAGTGCTGTATTGCAAGGAGGGTGGACTGTAGGCTGATGATTGGTGAGAGCTGTATTGCACGGAGGGAGGACGATAGGCTGATATTTGGTGAGTACAGTATTGCATGGAGAGAGGTCTGTAGGCTGATAATTGGTGAGTACTGTATTGCACGGAGTGAGGATGGTAGGCTGATAATTTGTGAGTACTGTATTGCATGGAGGGAGGACAGTAGGCTGATAATTGGTGAGTACTGTATTGCACGGAGGGTGGACTGTAGGCTGAAGATTGGTGAGAGCTGTATTGCACGGAGGGAGGACGGTAGGCTGATATTTGGTGAGTACTACAATGAATGGAAGAGGACGGTAGGCTGATGATTGGTGAGTACTGTATTGCACGGAGGGAGGACTGTAGGCTCATAATTGGTGACTACTTTATTGCACAGAGGGAGGACGGTAGGCTGCTAATTGGTGAGTACTGTATTGCATGGACGGAACACGGTAGACTGATAATTGTTGAGTACTGTATTGCACGGAGGGAGGACGGTAGGCTGATGATTGGTGAGTACTGTATTGCACGGAGGGAGGACAGTAGGCTGATAATTGGTGAGTGCTGTATTGCACGGTGGGAGGACGTCAGGCTGATGATTGGTGAGTACTGTATTGCATGGAGGGAGGACGGTAGGCTGATAATTGGTGAGTACTGTATTGCATGGTGGGAGGACGGTAGGCTGATAATTGGTGAGTAATGTATTGCATGGAGGGAGGACAGTAGGCTGATAATTGGTGAGTACTGTATTGCACGGAGGGTGGACTGTAGGCTGAAGATTGGTGAGAGCTGTATTGCACGGAGGGAGGACGGTAGGCTGATATTTGGTGAGTACTACAATGAATGGAAGAGGACGGTAGGCTGATGATTGGTGAGTACTGTATTGCACGGAGGGAGGACTGTAGGCTCATAATTGGTGACTACTTTATTGCACAGAGGGAGGACGGTAGGCTGCTAATTGGTGAGTACTGTATTGCATGGACGGAACACGGTAGACTGATAATTGTTGAGTACTGTATTGCACGGAGGGAGGACGGTAGGCTGATGATTGGTGAGTACTGTATTGCACGGAGGGAGGACAGTAGGCTGATAATTGGTGAGTGCTGTATTGCACGGTGGGAGGACGGCAGGCTGATGATTGGTGAGTACTGTATTGCATGGAGGGAGGACGGTAGGCTGATAATTGGTGAGTACTGTATTGCATGGAGGGAGGACGGTAGGCTGATAATTGGTGAGTAATGTATTGCATGGAGGGAGGACGGCAGGCTGATAATTGGTGAGTACTGTATTGCACGGAGGGAGGACGGTAGGCTGCTAATTGGTGAGTACTGTATTGCACGAAGGGAGGACGGCAGGCTGATGATTGGTGAGTACTGTATTGCATGAAGGGAGGACGGTAGGCTGATAATAGGTGAGTGCTGTATTGCTCGAAGGGAGGACGGTAGGCTGATAATTGGTGAGTACTGTATTGCATGGAGGGAGGACGGTAGGCTGATAATTGGTGAGTACTGTATTGCATGGAGGGAGGACGGCAGGCTGATAATTGGTGAGTACTGTATTGCACGGGGGGAAGACGGTAGGCTGCTAATTGGTGAGTACTGTATTGCATGGACGGAGGACGGTAGGCTGATAATTGGTGAGTACTGTATTGCACGGAGGGAGGACGGTAGGCTGATGATTGGTGAGTACTGTATTGCACGGAGGGAGGACAGTAGGCTGATAATTGGTGAGTGCTGTATTGCACGGAGGGAGGACGGCAGGCTGATGATTGGTGAGTACTGTATTGCATTGAGGGAGGACGGCAGGCTGATGATTGGTGAGTACTGTATTGCACGGAAGGGGGACGGTAGGCTGATAATTGGTGAGTACTGTATTGTACGGAGGGAGGACGGTAGGCTGATGATTGGTGAGTACTGTATTGCATGGAGGGAGGATGGTAGGCTGATAATAGGTGAGTGCTGTATTGCTCGAGGGGAGGACGGCAGGCTGATAATTGGTGAGTACTGTATTGCATGGAGGGAGGACGGTAGGCTGATAATTGGTGAGTACTGTATTGCATGGAGGGAGGACGGTAGGCTGATAATTGGTGAGTACTGTATTGCACGGAGGGAGGACGGTAGACTTCTAATTGGTGAGTACTGTATTGCACGGAGGGAGGACGGAAGGCTGATGATTGGTGAGTACTGTATTGCATGAAGGGAGGACAGTAGGCTGATAATAGGTGAGTGCTGTATTGCTCGAAGGGAGGACGGCAGGCTGATAATTGGTGAGTACTACAATGAATGGAAGAGGACAGTAGGCTGATGATTAGTGAGTACTGTATTGCTCGTAAGGAGGATGGTAGGCTGATGATTTGTCAGTGCTGTATTGGAATGAGGGAGGACGGTAAGCTGATAATTGGTGAGGAATGTATTACACGGACGTAGGACGGTAGGCTGATAATTGGTGAGTTGTATTGCACGGAGGGAGGACGGTAGGCTGATAATTGGTGAGTTGTATTGCACGGAGGGAGGACGGTAGGCTGATGATTTGTTAGCTGTGTATTGCACGGATGGGGGACGGTATTATGATGATTGGTGAGTGATGTATTGCATGGAGGGAGGACGGTGGAATGATAATTGGTGAGTACTCTATTGCACGGAGGGAGGATGGTAGGCTGATAATTGGTGAGTGCTGTATTGCACGGAGGGAGGACGGTAGACTTATGATTAGTGAGTGCTGTATTGCACGGAGGGAGGATGGTAGGCTTATAATTGGTGAGTACTGTATTGCACGGAGGGAGGACGGTAGGCTGATAATTGGTGAGTACTGTATTGCACGGAGGAAGGATGGTAGGCTTATAATTGGTGATTACTGTATTGCATGGAGGGAGGACGGTAGGCTGAGCATTGGTGAGTACTGTATTGCACGGAGGGAGGATGGTAGGCTGATAATTGGTGAATAGTGCATTGCACGGAGGGAGGACTGTAGGCTCATAATTGCTGAATACTGTATTGCACGGAGGGTGGACGGTAGGCTGATGATTGGTGAGTGATGTATTGCATGGAGGGAGGACGGTGGAATGATAATTCGTGAGTACTTTTTGCCTGGAGGGTGGACGGTAGACGGATAATTGGTGAGTACTCTATTGCACGGAGTGAGGACGGTAGGCTGATGATTGGTGAGTGCTGTATTGCACGGAGGGAGGATGGTAGGCTGATAATTGGTGAGTACTGTATTGCACGGAGGGAGGATGGTCGGCTGATAATTGGTGACTACTGCAATGAACGGAGGGGGATGGTAGGCTGATAATTGGAGTGTACTCTATTGCACGGAGTGAGGATGGTAGGCTGATGATTGGTGAATACTGTACTGCACGGAGGGAGGACGGCAGGCTGATGATTGGTGAGTACAGTATTGCATGGAGAGAGGTCTGTAGGCTGATAATTGGTGAGTACTGTATTGCACGGAGTGAGGATGGTAGGCTGATAATTGGTGAGTACTGTATTGCATGGAGGGAGGACGGTAGGCTGATAATTGGAGTGTAATCTATTGCACGGAGTGAGGATGGTAGGCTGATAATTGGTGAGTACTGTATTGCATGGAGGGAGGACGGTAGGCTGATGATTGGTGACTACTGTATTGCACGGAGGGAGGACTGTAGGCTGATAATTGGTGAGTGCTGTATTGCAAGGAGGGTGGACTGTAGGCTGATGATTGGTCTGAGCTGTATTGCACGGAGGGAGGACGGTAGGCTGATAATTGGTGAGTACAGTATTGCATGGAGAGAGGTCTGTAGGCTGATAATTGGTGAGTACTGTATTGCACGGAGTGAGGATGGTAGGCTGATAATTGGTGAGTACTGTATTGCATGGAGGGAGGACGGTAGGCTGATAATTGGTGAGTACTGTATTGCATGGAGAGAGGTCTGTAGGCTGATAATTGGTGAGTACTGTATTGCACGGAGTGAGGATGGTAGGCTGATAATTGGTGAGTACTGTATTGCATGGAGGGAGGATGGTAGGCTGATGATTGGTGAGTACTGTATTGCACGGAGGGTGGACTGTAGGCTGATGATTGGTGAGAGCTGTATTGCACGGAGGGAAGACGGTAGGCTGATAATTGTTGAGTACTGTATTGCACGGAGGGAGGACGGTAGGCTGATGATTGGTGAGTACTGTATTGCACGGAGGGAGGACAGTAGGCTGATAATTGGTGAGTGCTGTATTGCACGGTGGGAGGACGGCAGGCTGATGATTGGTGAGTACTGTATTGCATGGAGGGAGGACGGCAGTCTGATGATTGGTGAGTACTGTATTGCACGGAAGGGGGACAGTAGGCTGATAATTGGTGAGTACTGTATTGTACGGAGGGAGGACGGTAGGCTGATGATTGGTGAGTACTGTATTGCATGGAGGGAGGACGGGAGGCTGATGATTGGTGAGTACTGTATTGCACGGAAGGGGGACGGTAGGCTGATAATTGGTGAGTACTGTATTGCATGGAGGGAGGACGGTAGGCTGATAATTGGTGAGTGCTGTATTGCACGGAGGGAGGACGGTAGGCTGATAATTGGTGAGTGCTGTATTGCACGGAGGGAGGACGGCAGGCTGATGATTGGTGAGTACTGTATTGCATTGAGGGAGGACGGCAGGCTGATGATTGGTGAGTACTGTATTGCACGGAAGGGGGACGGTAGGCTGATAATTGGTGAGTACTGTATTGTACGGAGGGAGGACGGTAGGCTGATGATTGGTGAGTACTGTATTGCATGGAGGGAGGATGGTAGGCTGATAATAGGTGAGTGCTGTATTGCTCGAGGGGAGGACGGCAGGCTGATAATTGGTGAGTACTGTATTGCATGGAGGGAGGACGGTAGGCTGATAATTGGTGAGTACTGTATTGCATGGAGGGAGGACGGTAGGCTGATAATTGGTGAGTAATGTATTGCATGGAGGGAGGACGGCAGGCTGATAATTGGTGAGTACTGTATTGCACGGAGGGAGGACGGTAGGCTGCTAATTGGTGAGTACTGTATTGCACGGAGGGAGGACGGAAGGCTGAGGATTGGTGAGTACTGTATTGCATGAAGGGAGGACAGTAGGCTGATAATAGGTGAGTGCTGTATTGCTCGAAGGGAGGACGGCAGGCTGATAATTGGTGAGTACTGTATTGCATGGAGGGAGGACGGTAGGCTGATAATTGGTGAGTACTGTATTGCATGGAGGGAGGACGGCAGGCTGATAATTGGTGAGTACTGTATTGCACGGAGGGAGGACGGTAGGCTGATGATTGGTGAGTACTGTATTGCACGGAGGGAGGACAGTAGGCTGATAATTGGTGAGTGCTGTATTGCATGGTGGGAGGACGGCAGGCTGATGATTGGTGAGTACTGTATTGCATGGATGGAGGACGGCAGGCTGATGATTGGTGAGTACTGTATTGCACGGAAAGGGGACTGTAGGCTGATGATTGGTGAGTACTGTATTGCATGGATGGAGGACGGCAGGCTGATGATTGGTGAGTACTGTATTGCACGGAAGGGGGACTGTAGGCTGATAATTGGTGAGTACTGTATTGTACGGAGGGAGGACGGTAGGCTGATGATTGGTGAGTACTGTATTGCACGGAGGGAGGATGGTAGGCTGATAATTGGTGATTACTGTATTGCATGGAGGGAGGACGGTAGGCTGATCATTGGTGAGTACAGTATTGCACGGAAGGAGGATGGTAGGCTGATAATTGGTGAATACTGCATTGCACGGAGGGAGGACGGTAGAGTCATGATTGGTGAGTGCTGTATTGCACGGAGGGAGGACGGTAGGCTGATAATTGGTGAGTACTGTATTGCACGGAGGGAGGACGGTAGGCTGATAATTGGTGAGTACTGTATTGCACGGAGGGAGGACGGTAGGCCTATAATTAGTGAGTACTACAATGAATGGAAGAGGACAGTAGGCTGATGATTAGGGAGTACTGTATTGCTCGTAAGGAGGATGGTAGGCTGATGATTTGTCAGTGCTGTATTGGAATGAGGGAGGACGGTAAGCTGATAATTGGTGAGGAATGTATTACACGGACGTAGGACGGTAGGCTGATGATTGGTGAGTGCTGTATTGCACGGAGGGAGGACGGTAGGCTGATAATAGGTGAGTGCTGTATTGCTCGAAGGGAGGACGGCAGGCTGATAATTGGTGAGTACTGTATTGCATGGAGGGAGGATGGTAGGCTGATAATAGGTGAGTGCTGTATTGCTCGAAGGGAGGACGGCAGGCTGATAATTGGTGAGTACTATATTGCATGGAGGGAGGACGGTAGGCTGATAATTGGTGAGTACTGTATTGCATGGAGGGAGGACGGCAGGCTGATAATTGGTGAGTACTGTACTGCACGGAGGGAGGACGGTAGGCTGCTAATTGGTGAGTACTGTATTGCACGAAGGGAGGACGGCAGGCTGATGATTGGTGAGTACTGTATTGCATGAAGGGAGGACGGTAGGCTGATAATAGGTGAGTGCTGTATTGCTCGAAGGGAGGACGGCAGGCTGATAATTGGTGAGTACTGTATTGCATGGAGGGAGGACGGTAGGCTGATAATTGGTGAGTACTGTATTGCATGGAGGGAGGACGGCAGGCTGATAATTGGTGAGTACTGTATTGCACGGGGGGAGGATGGTATGCTGCTAATTGGTGAGTACTATATTGCATGGACGGAGGACGGTAGGCTGATAATTGTTGAGTACTGTATTGCACGGAGGGTGGACGGTAGGCTGATGATTGGTGAGTACTGTATTGCACGGAGGGAGGACAGTAGGCTGATAATTGGTGAGTGCTGTATTGCACGGAGGGAGGACGGCAGGCTGATGATTGTTGAGTACTGTATTGCATTGAGGGAGGACGGCAGGCTGATGATTGGTGAGTACTGTATTGCACGGAAGGGGGACGGTAGGCTGATAATTGGTGAGTACTGTATTGTACGGAGGGAGGACGGTAGGCTGATGATTGGTGAGTACTGTATTGCATGGAGGGAGGATGGTAGGCTGATAATAGGTGAGTGCTGTATTGCTCGAGGGGAGGACGGCAGGCTGATAATTGGTGAGTACTGTATTGCATGGAGGGAGGACGGTAGGCTGATAATTGCTGAGTACTGTATTGCATGGAGGGAGGACGGTAGGCTGATAATTGGTGAGTAATGTATTGCATGGAGGGAGGACGGCAGGCTGATAATTGGTCAGTACTGTATTGCACGGAGGGAGGACGGTAGGCTGCTAATTGGTGAGTACTGTATTGCACGGAGGGAGGACGGAAGGCTGATGATTGGTGAGTACTGTATTGCATGAAGGGAGGACAGTAGGCTGATAATAGGTGAGTGCTGTATTGCTCGAAGGGAGGACGGCAGGCTGATAATTGGTGAGTACTACAATGAATGGAAGAGGACAGTAGGCTGATGATTAGTGAGTACTGTATTGCTCGTAAGGAGGATGGTAGGCTGATGATTTGTCAGTGCTGTATTGGAATGAGGGAGGACGGTAAGCTGATAATTGGTGAGGAATGTATTACACGGACGTAGGACGGTAGGCTGATAATTGGTGAGTTGTATTGCACGGAGGGAGGACGGTAGGCTGATGATTTGTTAGCTGTGTATTGCACGGATGGGGGACGGTATTATGATGATTGGTGAGTGATGTATTGCATGGAGGGAGGACGGTGGAATGATAATTGGTGAGTACTCTATTGCACGGAGGGAGGATGGTAGGCTGATAATTGGTGAGTGCTGTATTGCACGGAGGGAGGACGGTAGACTTATGATTAGTGAGTGCTGTATTGCACGGAGGGAGGATGGTAGGCTTATAATTGGTGAGTACTGTATTGCACGGAGGGAGGACGGTAGGCTGATGATTGGTGAGTACTGTATTGCACGGAGGGAGGACAGTAGGCTGATAATTGGTGAGTGCTGTATTGCACGGTGGGAGGACGGCAGGCTGATGATTGGTGAGTACTGTATTGCATGGAGGGAGGACGGCAGGCTGATGATTGGTGAGTGCTGTATTGCACGGAGGGAGGACGGTAGGCTGATAATCGGTGAGTACTGTATTGCACGGAAGGGGGACGGTAGGCTGATAATTGGTGAGTACTGTATTGTACGGAGGGAGGACGGTAGGCTGATGATTGGTGAGTACTGTATTGCATGGAGGGAGGACGGGAGGCTGATGATTGGTGAGTACTGTATTGCACGGAAGGGGGACAGTAGGCTGATAATTGGTGAGTACTGTATTGCATGGAGGGAGGACGGTAGGCTGATAATTGGTGAGTGCTGTATTGCACGGAGGGAGGACGGTAGGCTGATAATTGGTGAGTGCTGTATTGCACGGAGGGAGGACGGTAGGCTGATAATTGGTGAGTGCTGTATTGCACGGAGGGAGGACGGTAGGCTGATAATTGGTGAGTGCTGTATTGCACGGAGGGAGGACGGTAGGCTGATAATTGGTGAGTGCTGTATTGCACGGAGGGAGGACGGTAGGCTGATAATTGGTGAGTGCTGTATTGCACGGAGGGAGGACGGTAGGCTGATAATTGGTGAGTGCTGTATTGCACGGAGGGAGGACAGTAGGCTGATAATTGGTGAGTGCTGTATTGCACGGAGGGAGGACGGTAGGCTGATGACTGCTGAGTGCTGTATTGCATGGAGGGAGGACTGTAGGCTGATAATTGGTGATTAATTTATTTAACGGAGGGAGGACGGTAGGCTGATGATCGCTGAGTACTTTATTGCATGGAGGGAGGACGGTAGGCTGATGACTGGTGAGTACTGCATTGCACGGAGGGAGGACTGTAGGCTCATAATTGGTGATTAATTTATTTAACGGAGGGAGGACGGTAGGCTGATGATCGCTGAGTACTTTATTGCATGGAGGGAGGACGGTAGGCTGATGATTGGTGAGTGCTGTATTGCACGGAGGGAGGACGGTAGGCTGATGATTGTTGATTGTTGTATTGCACGGAGGGAGGACAGTAGGCTGATAATTGGTGAGTACTATATTGCACGGAGGGAGGACGGTAGGGTGATGATTGGTGAGTGCTGTATTGTACGGAGGGAGGATGGTAAGCTGACGATTGGTGAGTACTGTATTGCACGGAGGGAGGACTGTAGGCTCATAATTGGTGATTACTTTATTTAACGGAGGGAGGACGGTAGGCTGATTGTCGCTGATTACTGTATTGCACGGAGGGCGGACGGTAGGCTGATAATTGGTGAGTACTATATTGCACGGAGGGAGGACGGTAGGGTGATGATTGGTGTGTGCTGTATTGTATGGAAGGAGGATGGTAGGCTGATGATTGGTGAGTGCTGTATTGCACGGAGGGTGGACGGTAGGCTGATGATTGGTGAGTGATGTATTGCATGGAGGTGGGCATTGGAATGATAATTCGTGAGTACTTTTTGCCCGGAGGGAGGACGGTAGACCGATAATTGGTGAGTACGCTATTGCACGGAGGGAGGATGGTAGGCTGATAATTGGTGAGTACTGTATTGCACAGAGGGAGGACGGTAGAGTGATGATTGGTGAGTGCTGTATTGTACAGAAGGAGGATGGTAGGCTGATGATTGGTGAGTGCTGTATTGCACGGAGGGTGGACGGTAGACCGATAATTGGTGAGTGATGTATTGCATGGAGGGTGGGCATTCGAATGATAATTCGTGAGTACTTTTTGCCTGTAGGGAGGACGGTAGACCGATAATTGGTGAGTACGCTATTGCACGGAGGGAGGATGGTAGGCTGATAATTGGTGAGTACTGTATTGCACGGAGGGAGGACGGTAGACTCATGATTGGTGAGTGCTGTATTGCACGGATGGAGGACGGTAGGCTAATGATTGGTGAATACTCTATTGCACGGAATCAAGACGGTAGGCTGATGATTGGTGAGTGCTGTATTGCCAGGAGGGAGGACGGTAGGCTGATGTTTGGTGAATACTGTATTGCACGGAGGGATGACGGTAGGCTGATAATTGGTGAATACTGTATTGCACGGAGGGAGGACGGTAGGCTGAGGATTGTTGAGTGCTGTATTGCATGGAGGGAGGACGGTACGCTGATATTGGTAAGTACTGTATTGCACGGAGGGAGGACGGTAGGCTGATAATTGGTGAGTACTACAATGAATGGAAGAGGACAGTAGGCTGATGATTAGGGAGTACTGTATTGCTCGTAAGGAGGATGGTAGGCTGATGATTTGTCAGTGCTGTATTGGAATGAGGGAGGACGGTAAGCTGATAATTGGTGAGGAATGTATTACGCGGACGTAGGACGGTAGGCTGATGATTGGTGAGTGCTGTATTGCACGGAGGGAGGACGGTAGGCTGATAATAGGTGAGTGCTGTATTGCTCGAAGGGAGGACGGCAGGCTGATAATTGGTGAGTAATGTATTGCATGGAGGGAGGATGGTAGGCTGATAATAGGTGAGTGCTGTATTGCTCGAAGGGAGGACGGCAGGCTGATAATTGGTGAGTACTGTATTGCATGGAGGGAGGACGGTAGGCTGATAATTGGTGAGTACTGTATTGCATGGAGGGAGGACGGCAGGCTGATAATTGGTGAGTACTGTATTGCACGGAGGGAGGACGGTAGGCTGCTAATTGGTGAGTACTGTATTGCATGGACGGAGGACGGTAGGCTGATAATTGTTGAGTACTGTATTGCACGGAGGGAGGACGGTAGGCTGATGATTGGTGAGTACTGTATTGCACGGAGGGAGGACAGTAGGCTGATAATTGGTGAGTGCTGTATTGCTCGAGGGGAGGACGGCAGGCTGATAATTGGTGAGTACTGTATTGCATGGAGGGAGGACGGTAGGCTGATAATTGGTGAGTACTGTATTGCATGGAGGGAGGACGGTAGGCTGATAATTGGTGAGTAATGTATTGCATGGAGGGAGGACGGCAGGCTGATAATTGGTGAGTACTGTATTGCACGGAGGGAGGACGGTAGGCTGCTAATTGGTGAGTACTGTATTGCACGGAGGGAGGACGGAAGGCTGATGATTGGTGAGTACTGTATTGCATGAAGGGAGGACGGTAGGCTGATGATTGGTGAGTAATGTATTGCATGGAGGGAGGACGGCAGGCTGATAATTGGTGAGTACTGTATTGCACGGAGGGAGGACGGTAGGCTGCTAATTGGTGAGTACTGTATTGCACGGAGGGAGGACGGAAGGCTGATGATTGGTGAGTACTGTATTGCATGAAGGGAGGACAGTAGGCTGATAATAGGTGAGTGCTGTATTGCTCGAAGGGTGGACGGCAGGCTGATAATTGGTGAGTACTGTATTGCATGGACGGAGGACGGTAGACTGATAATTGGTGAGTAGTGTATTGCACGGAGGGAGGACGGTAGGCTGATGATTGGTGAGTACTGTATTGCACCGAGGGAGGACAGTAGGCTGATAATTGTTGAGTACTGTATTGCATGGAGGGAGGACGGTAGGCTGATGATTGGTGAGTACTGTATTGCACCGAGGGAGGACAGTAGGCTGATAATTGTTGAGTACTGTATTGCACGGAGGGAGGACGGTAGGCTGATGATTGGTGAGTACTGTATTGCATGGATGGAGGACGGCAGGCTGATGATTGGTGAGTACTGTATTGCACGGAAGGGGGACTGTAGGCTGATAATTGGTGAGTACTGTATTGTACGGAGGGAGGACGGTAGGCTGATGATTGGTGAGTACTGTATTGCACGGAGGGAGGATGGTAGGCTTATAATTGGTGATTACTGTATTGCATGGAGGGAGGACGGTAGGCTGATCATTGGTGAATACTGTATTGCACGGAGGGAGGATGGTAGGCTGATAATTGGTGAATACTGCATTGCACGGAGGGAGGACGGTAGACTCATGATTGGTGAGTGCTGTATTGCACGGATGGAGGACGGTAGGCTAATGATTGGTGAATACTCTATTGCACGGAATCAAGACGGTAGGCTGATGATTGGTGAGTGCTGTATTGCCAGGAGGGAGGACGGTAGGCTGATGTTTGGTGAATACTGTATTGCACGGAGGGATGACGGTAGGCTGATAATTGGTGAATACTGTATTGCACGGAGGGAGGACGGTAGGCTGAGGATTGGTGAATACTGTATTGCACGGAGGGAGGACAGTAGGCTGATAATTGGTGAATACTGTATTGCATGGAGGGAGGACGGTACGCTGATATTGGTAAGTACTGTATTGCACGGAGGGAGGACGGTAGGCTGATAATTGGTGAGTACTACAATGAATGGAAGAGGACAGTAGGCTGATGATTAGGGAGTACTGTATTGCTCGTAAGGAGGATGGTAGGCTGATGATTTGTCAGTGCTGTATTGGAATGAGGGAGGACGGTAAGCTGATATTTGGTGAGGAATGTATTACACGGACGTAGGACGGTAGGCTGATGATTGGTGAGTGCTGTATTGCACGGAGGGAGGACGGTAGGCTGATAATAGGTGAGTGCTGTATTGCTCGAAGGGAGGACGGCAGGCTGATAATTGGTGAGTACTGTATTGCATGGAGGGAGGATGGTAGGCTGATAATAGGTGAGTGCTGTATTGCTCGAAGGGAGGACGGCAGGCTGATAATTGGTGAGTACTGTATTGCATGGAGGGAGGACGGTAGGCTGATAATTGGTGAGTACTGTATTGCATGGAGGGAGGACGGCAGGCTGATAATTGGTGAGTACTGTATTGCACGGAGGGAGGACCGTAGGCTGATAATTGGTGAGTACTGTATTGCACGGAGGGAGGACGGTAGGCTGCTAATTGGTGAGTACTGTATTGCACGAAGGGAGGACGGCAGGCTGATGATTGGTGAGTACTGTATTGCATGAAGGGAGGACGGTAGGCTGATAATAGGTGAGTGCTGTATTGCTCGAAGGGAGGACGGCAGGCTGATAATTGGTGAGTACTGTATTGCATGGAGGGAGGACGGTAGGCTGATAATTGGTGAGTACTGTATTGCATGGAGGGAGGACGGCAGGCTGATAATTGGTGAGTACTGTATTGCACGGGGGGAGGACGGTAGGCTGCTAATTGGTGAGTACTGTATTGCATGGACGGAGGACGGTAGGCTGATAATTGTTGAGTACTGTATTGCACGGAGGGAGGACGGTAGGCTGATGATTGGTGAGTACTGTATTGCACGGAGGGAGGACAGTAGGCTGATAATTGGTGAGTGCTGTATTGCACGGAGGGAGGACGGCAGGCTGATGATTTGTGAGTACTGTATTGCATTGAGGGAGGACGGCAGGCTGATGATTGGTGAGTACTGTATTGCATGGAAGGGGGACGGTAGGCTGATAATTGGTGAGTACTGTATTGTACGGAGGGAGGACGGTAGGCTGATGATTGGTGAGTACTGTATTGCATGGAGGGAGGATGGTAGGCTGATAATAGGTGAGTGCTGTATTGCTCGAGGGGAGGACGGCAGGCTGATAATTGGTGAGTACTGTATTGCATGGAGGGAGGACGGTAGGCTGATAATTGGTGAGTACTGTATTGCATGGAGGGAGGACAGTAGGCTGATAATTGGTGAGTAATGTATTGCATGGAGGGAGGACGGCAGGCTGATAATTGGTGAGTACTGTATTGCACGGAGGGAGGACGGTAGGCTGCTAATTGGTGAGTACTGTATTGCACGGAGGGAGGACGGAAGGCTGATGATTGGTGAGTACTGTATTGCATGAAGGCAGGACAGTAGGCTGATAATAGGTGAGTGCTGTATTGCTCGAAGGGAGGACGGCAGGCTGATAATTGGTGAGTACTGTATTGCATGGAGGGAGGACGGTAGGCTGATAATTGGTGAGTACTGTATTGCATTGAGGGAGGACGGCAGGCTGATAATTGGTGAGTACTGTATTGCACGGAGGGAGGACGGTAGGCTGCTAATTGGTGAGTACTGTATTGCATGGACGGAGGACGGTAGGCTGATAATTGTTGAGTACTGTATTGCACGGAGGGAGGACGGTAGGCTGATGATTGGTGAGTACTGTATTGCACGGAGGGAGGACAGTAGGCTGATAATTGGTGAGTGCTGTATTGCATGGTGGGAGGACGGCAGGCTGATGATTGGTGAGTACTGTATTGGAATGAGGGAGGACGGTAAGCTGATAATTGGTGAGGAATGTATTACACAGACGTAGGACGGTAGGCTGATAATTGGTGAGTTGTATTGCACGGAGGGAGGACGGTAGGCTGATGATTTGTTAGCTGTGTATTGCACGGATGGGGGACGGTATTATGATGATTGGTGAGTGATGTATTGCATGGAGGGAGGACGGTAGGCTGATGATTTGTTAGCTGTGTATTGCACGGATGGGGGACGGTATTATGATGATTGGTGAGTGATGTATTGCATGGAGGTGGGCATTGGAATGATAATTCGTGAGTACTTTTTGCCAGGAGGGAGGACGGTAGACCGATAATTGGTGAGTATGCTATTGCACGGAGGGAGGATGGTAGGCTGATAATTGGTGAGTACTGTATTGCACGGAGGGAGGACGGTAGACTCATGATTGGTGAGTGCTGTATTGCACGGATGGAGGACGGTAGGCTAATGATTGGTGAATACTCTATTGCACGGAATCAAGACGGTAGGCTGATGATTGGTGAGTGCTGTATTGCCAGGAGGGAGGACGGTAGGCTGATGTTTGGTGAATACTGTATTGCACGGAGGGATGACGGAAGGCTGATAATTGGTGAATACTGTATTGCACGGAGGGAGTACGGTAGGCTGAGGATTGTTGAGTGCTGTATTGCATGGAGGGAGGACGGTACGCTGATATTGGTAAGTACTGTATTGCACGGAGGGAGGACGGTAGGCTGATAATTGGTGAGTACTACAATGAATGGAAGAGGACAGTAGGCTGATGATTAGGGAGTACTGTATTGCTTGTAAGGAGGATGGTAGGCTGATGATTTGTCAGTGCTGTATTGGAATGAGGGAGGACGGTAAGCTGATAATTGGTGAGGAATGGATTACACGGACGTAGGACGGTAGGCTGATGATTGGTGAGTGCTGTATTGCACGGAGGGAGGACGGCAGGCTGATGATTGGTGAGTACCGTATTGCACGGAGGGAGGACGGCAGGCTGATGATTGGTGAGTACTGTATTGCATGGAGGGAGGACGGTAGGCTGATAATAGGTGAGTGCTGTATTGCTGGAAGGGAGGACGGCTAGCTGATAATTGGTGAGTACTGTATTGCACGGAGGGAGGACGGTAGACTGATAATTGGTGAGTACTGTATTGCACGGAGGGAGGACGGCAGGCTGATGATTCGTGAGTGATGTATTGCATGGAGGTGGGCATTGGAATGATAATTCGTGAGTACTTTTTGCCCGGAGGGAGGACGGCAGGCTGATGATTGGTGAGTACTGTATTGCATGAAGGGAGGACGGTAGGCTGATAATAGGTGAGTGCTGTATTGCTCGAAGGGAGGACGGCAGGCTGATAATTGGTGAGTACTGTATTGCATGGAGGGAGGACGGTAGGCTGATAATTGGTGAGTACTGTATTGCATGGAGGGAGGACGGCAGGCTGATAATTGGTGAGTACTGTATTGCACGGGGGGAGGACGGTAGGCTGCTAATTGGTGAGTACTGTATTGCATGGACGGAGGACGGTAGGCTGATAATTGTTGAGTACTGTATTGCACGGAGGGAGGACGGTAGGCTGATGATTGGTGAGTACTGTATTGCACGGAGGGAGAACAGTAGGCTGATAATTGGTGAGTGCTGTATTGCACGGAGGGAGGACGGCAGGCTGATGATTGGTGAGTGATGTATTGCATGGAGGTGGGCATTGGAATGATAATTCGTGAGTACTTTTTGCCCCGAGGGAGGACGGCAGGCTGATGATTGGTGAGTACTGTATTGCATGGAGGGAGGACGGTAGGCTGATAATAGGTGAGTGCTGTATTGCTCGAAGGGAGGACGGCAGGCTGATAATTGGTGAGTACTGTATTGCATGGAGGGAGGACGGTAGGCTGATAATTGGTGAGTACTGTATTGCATGGAGGGAGGACGGCAGGCTGATAATTGGTGAGTACTGTATTGCACGGAGGGAGGACGGTAGGCTGCTAATTGGTGAGTACTGTATTGCACGAAGGGAGGACGGCAGGCTGATGATTGGTGAGAACTGTATTGCATGAAGGGAGGACGGTAGGCTGATAATAGGTGAGTGCTGTATTGCTCGAAGGGAGGACGGCAGGCTGATAATTGGTGAGTACTGTATTGCATGGAGGGAGGACGGTAGGCTGATAATTGGTGAGTACTGTATTGCATGGAGGGAGGACGGCAGGCTGATAATTGGTGAGTACTGTATTGCACGGGGGAGGACGGTAGGCTGCTAATTGGTGAGTACTGTATTGCATGGAGGGAGGACGGTAGGCTGATGATTGGTGAGTGCTGTATTGCACGGAGAGAGGACGGTAGGCTGCTAATTGGTGAGTACTGTATTGCATGGACGGAGGACGGTAGGCTGATAATTGTTGAGTACTGTATTGCACGGATGGAGGACGGTAGGCTGATGATTGGTGAGTACTGTATTGCATGGAGGGAGGACAGTAGGCTGATAATTGGTGAGTGCTGTATTGCACGGAGGGAGGACGGCAGGCTGATGATTGGTGAGTACTGTATTGCATTGAGGGAGGACGGCAGGCTGATGATTGGTGAGTACTGTATTGCACGGAAGGGGGACGGTAGGCTGATAATTGGTGAGTACTGTATTGTACGGAGGGAGGACGGTAGGCTGATGATTGGTGAGTACTGTATTGCATGGAGGGAGGATGGTAGGCTGATAATAGGTGAGTGCTGTATTGCTCGAGGGGAGGACGGCAGGCTGATAATTGGTGAGTACTGTATTGCATGGAGGGAGGACGGTAGGCTGATAATTGGTGAGTACTGTATTGCATGGAGGGAGGACGGTAGGCTGATAATTGGTGAGTAATGTATTGCATGGAGGGAGGACGGCAGGCTGATAATTGTGAGTACTGTATTGCACGGAGGGAGGACCGTAGGCTGCTAATTGGTGAGTCCTGTATTGCACGGAGGGAGGACGGAAGGCTGATGATTGGTGAGTACTGTATTGCATGAAGGGAGGACAGTAGGCTGATAATAGGTGAGTGCTGTATTGCTCGAAGGGAGGACGGCAGGCTGATAATTGGTGAGTACTGTATTGCATGGAGGGAGGACGGTAGGCTGATAATTGGTGAGTACTGTATTGCCTGGAGGGAGGACGGCAGGCTGATAATTGGTGAGTACTGTATTGCACGGAGGGAGGACGGTAGGCTGCTTATTCGTGAGTACTGTATTGCATGGAGGGAGGACGGTAGGCTGATAATTGGTGAGTACTGTATTGCATGGAGGGAGGACGGTAGGCTGATAATTGTTGAGTACTGTATTGCACGGAGGGAGGACGGTAGGCTGATGATTGGTGAGTACTGTATTGCACGGAGGGAGGACAGTAGGCTGATAATTGGTGAGTGCTGTATTGCATGGTGGGAGGACGGCAGGTTGATGATTGGTGAGTACTGTATTGCATGGATGGAGGACGGCAGGCTGATGATTGGTGAGTACTGTATTGCACGGAAGGGGGACTGTAGGCTGATAATTGGTGAGTACTGTATTGTACGGAGGGAGGACGGTAGGCTGATGATTGGTGAGTACTGTATTGCATGGAGGGAGGACGGCAGTCTGATGATTGGTGAGTACTGTATTGCACGGAAGGGGGACGGTAGGCTGATAATTGGTGAGTGCTGTATTGCATGGAGGGAGGATGGTAGGCTTATAATTGGTGATTACTGTATTGCATGGAGGGAGGACGGTAGGCTGATCATTGGTGAGTACTGTATTGCACAGAGGGAGGATGGTAGGCGGATAATTGGTGAATACTGCATTGCACGGAGGGAGGACTGTAGGCTCATAATTGGTGATTACTTTATTTAACGGAGGGAGGACGGTAGACTGATGATTGGTGAGATCTGAATTGCATTGAGGGAGGATGGTAGTTTGATAATTGCTGAATACTGTATTGCACGGAGGGTGGACGGTAGGCTGATGATTGGTGAGTGATGTATTGCATGCAGGGAGGACGATGGAATGATAATTCGTGAGTACTTTTTGCCTGGAGGGTGGACGGTAGACGAATAATTGGTGAGTACTCTATTGCACGGAGTGAGGACGGTAGGCTGATGATTGGTGAGTGCTGTATTGCACGGAGGGAGGATGGTAGGCTGATAATTGGTGAGTACTGTATTGCACGGAGGGAGGATGGTCGGCTGATAATTGGTGACTACTGCAATGAACGGAGGGGGATGGTAGGCTGATAATTGGAGTGTACTCTATTGCACGGAGGGAGGACGGCAGGCTGATGATTGGTGAGTACTGTATTGCATGGAGGGAGGACGGTAGGCTGCTAATTGGTGAGTACTGTATTGCACGAAGGGAGGACGGCAGGCTGATAATTGGTGATTACTGTATTGCATGGAGGGAGGTCGGCAGGCTGATAATTGGTGAGTGCTGTATTGCACGGAAGGAGGACGGTAGGCTGCTAATTGGTGAGTACTGTATTGCACGAAGGGAGGACGGCAGGCTGATGATTGGTGAGGACTGTATCTCATGAAGGGAGGACGGTAGGCTGATAATAGGTGAGTGCTGTATTGCTCGAACGGAGGACGGCAGGCTGATAATTGGTGAGTACTGTATTGCATGGAGGGAGGACGGTAGGCTGAAAATTGGTGAGTACTGTATTGCATGGAGGGAGGATGGCAGGCTGATAATTGTTGAGTACTGTATTGCACGGGGGGAGGACGGTAGGCTGCTAATTGGTGAGTACTGTATTGCACGGAGGGAGGACAGTAGGCTGATAATTGGTGAGTGCTGTATTGCACGGAGGGAGGACGGCAGGCTGATGATTGGTGAGTACTGTATTGCATTGAGGGAGGACGGCAGGCTGATGATTGGTGAGTACTGTATTGCACGGAAGGGGGACGGTAGGCTGATAATTGGTGAGTACTGTATTGTACGGAGGGAGGACGGTAGGCTGATGATTGGTGAGTACTGTATTGCATTGAGGGAGGATGGTAGTCTGATAATAGGTGAGTGCTGTATTGCTCGAGGGGAGGACGGCAGGCTGATAATTGGTGAGTACTGTATTGCATGGAGGGAGGACGGTAGGCTGATAATTGGTGAGTACTGTATTGCATGGAGGGAGGACGGTAGGCTGATAATTGGTGAGTGCTGTATTGCATGGTGGGAGGACGGCAGGTTGATGATTGGTGAGTACTGTATTGCATGGATGGAGGACGGCAGGCTGATGATTGGTGAGTACTGTATTGCACGGAAGGGGGACTGTAGGCTGATAATTGGTGAGTACTGTATTGTACGGAGGGAGGACGGTAGGCTGATGATTGGTGAGTACTGTATTGCATGGAGGGAGGACGGCAGTCTGATGATTGGTGAGTACTGTATTGCACGGAAGGGGGACGGTAGGCTGATAATTGGTGAGTGCTGTATTGCATGGAGGGAGGATGGTAGGCTTATAATTGGTGATTACTGTATTGCATGGAGGGAGGACGGTAGGCTGATCATTGGTGAGTACTGTATTGCACAGAGGGAGGATGGTAGGCGGATAATTGGTGAATACTGCATTGCACGGAGGGAGGACTGTAGGCTCATAATTGGTGATTACTTTATTTAACGGAGGGAGGACGGTAGACTGATGATTGGTGAGATCTGAATTGCATTGAGGGAGGATGGTAGTTTGATAATTGCTGAATACTGTATTGCACGGAGGGTGGACGGTAGGCTGATGATTGGTGAGTGATGTATTGCATGCAGGGAGGACGATGGAATGATAATTCGTGAGTACTTTTTGCCTGGAGGGTGGACGGTAGACGAATAATTGGTGAGTACTCTATTGCACGGAGTGAGGACGGTAGGCTGATGATTGGTGAGTGCTGTATTGCACGGAGGGAGGATGGTAGGCTGATAATTGGTGAGTACTGTATTGCACGGAGGGAGGATGGTCGGCTGATAATTGGTGACTACTGCAATGAACGGAGGGGGATGGTAGGCTGATAATTGGAGTGTACTCTATTGCACGGAGGGAGGACGGCAGGCTGATGATTGGTGAGTACTGTATTGCATGGAGGGAGGACGGTAGGCTGCTAATTGGTGAGTACTGTATTGCACGAAGGGAGGACGGCAGGCTGATAATTGGTGATTACTGTATTGCATGGAGGGAGGTCGGCAGGCTGATAATTGGTGAGTGCTGTATTGCACGGAAGGAGGACGGTAGGCTGCTAATTGGTGAGTACTGTATTGCACGAAGGGAGGACGGCAGGCTGATGATTGGTGAGGACTGTATCTCATGAAGGGAGGACGGTAGGCTGATAATAGGTGAGTGCTGTATTGCTCGAACGGAGGACGGCAGGCTGATAATTGGTGAGTACTGTATTGCATGGAGGGAGGACGGTAGGCTGAAAATTGGTGAGTACTGTATTGCATGGAGGGAGGATGGCAGGCTGATAATTGTTGAGTACTGTATTGCACGGGGGGAGGACGGTAGGCTGCTAATTGGTGAGTACTGTATTGCACGGAGGGAGGACAGTAGGCTGATAATTGGTGAGTGCTGTATTGCACGGAGGGAGGACGGCAGGCTGATGATTGGTGAGTACTGTATTGCATTGAGGGAGGACGGCAGGCTGATGATTGGTGAGTACTGTATTGCACGGAAGGGGGACGGTAGGCTGATAATTGGTGAGTACTGTATTGTACGGAGGGAGGACGGTAGGCTGATGATTGGTGAGTACTGTATTGCATTGAGGGAGGATGGTAGTCTGATAATAGGTGAGTGCTGTATTGCTCGAGGGGAGGACGGCAGGCTGATAATTGGTGAGTACTGTATTGCATGGAGGGAGGACGGTAGGCTGATAATTGGTGAGTACTGTATTGCATGGAGGGAGGACGGTAGGCTGATAATTGGTGAGTAATGTTTTGCATGGAGGGAGGACGGCAGGCTGATAATTGGTGAGTACTGTATTGCACGGAGGGAGGACGGTAGGCTGCTAATTGGTGAGTACTATATTGCACGGAGGGAGGACGGTAGGCTGATGATTGGTGAGTACTGTATTGCACGGAGGGAGGACAGTAGGCTGATAATTGGTGAGTGCTGTATTGCATGGTGGGAGGACGGCAGGCTGATGATTGGTGAGTACTGTATTGCATGGATGGAGGACGGCAGGCTGATGATTGGTGAGTACTGTATTGCATGGATGGAGGACGGCAGGCTGATAATTGGTGAGTACTGTATTGCACGGAAGGGGGACTGTAGGCTGATAATTGGTGAGTACTGTATTGTACGGAGGGAGGACGGTAGGCTGATGATTGGTGAGTACTGTATTGCATGGAGGGAGGACGGCAGTCTGATGATTGGTGAGTACTGAATTGCACGGAAGGGGGACTGTAGGCTGATAATTGGTGAGTACTGTATTGTACGGAGGGAGGACGGTAGGCTGATGATTGGTGAGTACTGTATTGCACGGAGGGAGGACGGTAGGCTGATAATAGGTGAGTGCTGTATTGCTCGAAGGGAGGACGGCAGGCTGATAATTGGTGAGTACTGTATTGCATGGAGGGAGGATGGTAGGCTGATAATAGGTGAGTGCTGTATTGCTCGAAGGGAGGACGGCAGGCTGATAATTGGTGAGTACTGTATTGCATGGAGGGAGGACGGTAGGCTGATAATTGGTGAGTACTGTATTGCATGGAGGGAGGAAGGCAGGCTGATAATTGGTGAGTACTGTATTGCACGGAGGGAGGACGGTAGGCTGCTAATTGGTGAGTACTGTATTGCACGAAGGGAGGATGGCAGGCTGATGATTGGTGAGTACTGTATTGCATGAAGGGAGGACGGTAGGCTGATAATAGGTGAGTGCTGTATTGCTCGAAGGGAGGACGGCAGGCTGATAATTGGTGAGTACTGTATTGCATGGAGGGAGGACGGTAGGCTGATAATTGGTGAGTACTGTATTGCATGGAGGGAGGACAGCAGGCTGATAATTGGTGAGTACTGTATTGCACGGGGGGAGGACGGTAGGCTGCTAATTGGTGAGTGCTGTATTGCTCGAAGGGAGGACGGTAGGCTGCTAATTGGTGAGTACTGTATTGCATGGACGGAGGACGGTAGGCTGATAATTGTTGAGTACTGTATTGCACGGAGGGAGGACGGTAGGCTGATAATTGGTGAGTGCTGTATTGCACGGAGGGAGGACGGCAGGCTGATGATTGGTGAGTACTGTATTGCATTGAGGGAGGACGGCAGGCTGATGATTGGTGAGTACTGTATTGCACGGAAGGGGGACGGTAGGCTGATAATTGGTGAGTACTGTATTGTACGGAGGGAGGACGGTAGGCTGATGATTGGTGAGTACTGTATTGCATGGAGGGAGGATGGTAGGCTGATAATAGGTGAGTGCTGTATTGCTCGAGGGGAGGACGGCAGGCTGATAATTGGTGAGTACTGTATTGCATGGAGGGAGAACGGTAGGCTGATAATTGGTGAGTGCTGTATTGCACGGAGGGAGGACGGCAGGCTGATGATTGGTGAGTACTGTATTGCATTGAGGGAGGACGGCAGGCTGATGATTGGTGAGTACTGTATTGCACGGAAGGGGGACGGTAGGCTGATAATTGGTGAGTACTGTATTGTACGGAGGGAGGACGGTAGGCTGATGATTGGTGAGTACTGTATTGCATGGAGGGAGGATGGTAGGCTGATAATAGGTGAGTGCTGTATTGCTCGAGGGGAGGACGGTAGGCTGATGATTGGTGAGTACTGTATTGCACGGAGGGAGGACAGTAGGCTGATAATTGGTGAGTGCTGTATTGCACGGAGGGAGGACGGCAGGCTGATGATTGGTGAGTACTGTATTGCATTGAGGGAGGACGGCAGGCTGATGATTGGTGAGTACTGTATTGCACGGAAGGGGGACGGTAGGCTGATAATTGGTGAGTACTGTATTGTACGGAGGGAGGACGGTAGGCTGATGATTGGTGAGTACTGTATTGCATGGAGGGAGGATGGTAGGCTGATAATAGGTGAGTGCTGTATTGCTCGAGGGGAGGACGGCAGGCTGATAATTGGTGAGTACTGTATTGCATGGAGGGAGGACGGTAGGCTGATAATTGGTGAGTACTGTATTGCATGGAGGGAGGACGGTAGGCTGATAATTGGTGAGTAATGTATTGCATGGAGGGAGGACGGCAGGCTGATAATTGGTGAGTACTGTATTGCACGGAGGGAGGACGGTAGGCTGCTAATTGGTGAGTACTGTATTGCACGGAGGGAGGACGGAAGGCTGATGATTGGTGAGTACTGTATTGCATGAAGGGAGGACGGCAGGCTGATAATTGGTGAGTACTGTATTGCATGGAGGGAGGACGGCAGGCTGATAATTGGTGAGTACTGTATTGCACGGAGGGAGGACGGTAGGCTGCTAATTGGTGAGTACTGTATTGCATGGACGGAGGACGGTAGGCTGATAATTGTTGAGTACTGTATTGCACGGAGGGAGGACGGTAGGCTGATGATTGGTGAGTACTGTATTGCACGGAGGGAGGACAGTAGGCTGATAATTGGTGAGTGCTGTATTGCATGGTGGGAGGACGGCAGGCTGATGATTGGTGAGTACTGTATTGGAATGAGGGAGGACGGTAAGCTGATAATTGGTGAGGAATGTATTACACAGACGTAGGACAGTAGGCTGATAATTGGTGAGTTGTATTGCACGGAGGGAGGACGGTAGGCTGATGATTTGTTAGCTGTGTATTGCACGGATGGGGGTCGGTATTATGATGATTGGTGAGTGATGTATTGCATGGAGGGAGGACGGTAGGCTGATGATTTGTTAGCTGTGTATTGCACGGATGGGGGACGGTATTATGATGATTGGTGAGTGATGTATTGCATGGAGGTGGGCATTGGAATGATAATTCGTGAGTACTTTTTGCCAGGAGGGAGGACGGTAGACCGATAATTGGTGAGTATGCTATTGCACGGAGGGAGGATGGTAGGCTGATAATTGGTGAGTACTGTATTGCACGGAGGGAGGACGGTAGACTCATGATTGGTGAGTGCTGTATTGCACGGATGGAGGACGGTAGGCTAATGATTGGTGAATACTCTATTGCACGGAATCAAGATGGTAGGCTGATGATTGGTGAGTGCTGTATTGCCAGGAGGGAGGACGGTAGGCTGATGTTTGGTGAATACTGTATTGCACGGAGGGATGACGGTAGGCTGATAATTGGTGAATACTGTATTGCACGGAGGGAGTACGGTAGGCTGAGGATTGTTGAGTGCTGTATTGCATGGAGGGAGGACGGTACGCTGATATTGGTAAGTACTGTATTGCACGGAGGGAGGACGGTAGGCTGATAATTGGTGAGTACTACAATGAATGGAAGAGGACAGTAGGCTGATGATTAGGGAGTACTGTATTGCTCGTAAGGAGGATGGTAGGCTGATGATTTGTCAGTGCTGTATTGGAATGAGGGAGGACGGTAAGCTGATAATTGGTGAGGAATGGATTACACGGACGTAGGACGGTAGGCTGATGATTGGTGAGTGCTGTATTGCACGGAGGGAGGACGGCAGGCTGATGATTGGTGAGTACCGTATTGCACGGAGGGAGGACGGCAGGCTGATGATTGGTGAGTACTGTATTGCATGGAGGGAGGACGGTAGGCTGATAATAGGTGAGTGCTGTATTGCTGGAAGGGAGGACGGCTAGCTGATAATTGGTGAGTACTGTATTGCACGGAGGGAGGACGGTAGACTGATAATTGGTGAGTACTGTATTGCACGGAGGGAGGACGGCAGGCTGATGATTCGTGAGTGATGTATTGCATGGAGGTGGGCATTGGAATGATAATTCGTGAGTACTTTTTGCCCGGAGGGAGGACGGCAGGCTGATGATTGGTGAGTACTGTATTGCATGAAGGGAGGACGGTAGGCTGATAATAGGTGAGTACTGTATTGCACGGAGGGAGGACAGTAGGCTGATAATTGGTGAGTGCTGTATTGCATGGTGGGAGGACGGCAGGCTGATGATTGGTGAGTACTGTATTGCATGGATGGAGGACGGCAGGCTGATGATTGGTGAGTACTGTATTGCATGGATGGAGGACGGCAGGCTGATAATTGGTGAGTACTGTATTGCACGGAAGGGGGACTGTAGGCTGATAATTGGTGAGTACTGTATTGTACGGAGGGAGGACGGTAGGCTGATGATTGGTGAGTACTGTATTGCATGGAGGGAGGACGGCAGTCTGATGATTGGTGAGTACTGAATTGCACGGAAGGGGGACTGTAGGCTGATAATTGGTGAGTACTGTATTGTACGGAGGGAGGACGGTAGGCTGATGATTGGTGAGTACTGTATTGCACGGAGGGAGGACGGTAGGCTGATAATAGGTGAGTGCTGTATTGCTCGAAGGGAGGACGGCAGGCTGATAATTGGTGAGTACTGTATTGCATGGAGGGAGGATGGTAGGCTGATAATAGGTGAGTGCTGTATTGCTCGAAGGGAGGACGGCAGGCTGATAATTGGTGAGTACTGTATTGCATGGAGGGAGGACGGTAGGCTGATAATTGGTGAGTACTGTATTGCATGGAGGGAGGAAGGCAGGCTGATAATTGGTGAGTACTGTATTGCACGGAGGGAGGACGGTAGGCTGCTAATTGGTGAGTACTGTATTGCACGAAGGGAGGATGGCAGGCTGATGATTGGTGAGTACTGTATTGCATGAAGGGAGGACGGTAGGCTGATAATAGGTGAGTGCTGTATTGCTCGAAGGGAGGACGCCATGCTGATAATTGGTGAGTACTGTATTGCATGGAGGGAGGACGGTAGGCTGATAATTGGTGAGTACTGTATTGCATGGAGGGAGGACAGCAGGCTGATAATTGGTGAGTACTGTATTGCACGGGGGGAGGACGGTAGGCTGCTAATTGGTGAGTGCTGTATTGCTCGAAGGGAGGACGGTAGGCTGCTAATTGGTGAGTACTGTATTGCATGGACGGAGGACGGTAGGCTGATAATTGTTGAGTACTGTATTGCACGGAGGGAGGACGGTAGGCTGATAATTGGTGAGTGCTGTATTGCACGGAGGGAGGACGGCAGGCTGATGATTGGTGAGTACTGTATTGCATTGAGGGAGGACGGCAGGCTGATGATTGGTGAGTACTGTATTGCACGGAAGGGGGACGGTAGGCTGATAATTGGTGAGTACTGTATTGTACGGAGGGAGGACGGTAGGCTGATGATTGGTGAGTACTGTATTGCATGGAGGGAGGATGGTAGGCTGATAATAGGTGAGTGCTGTATTGCTCGAGGGGAGGACGGCAGGCTGATAATTGGTGAGTACTGTATTGCATGGAGGGAGAACGGTAGGCTGATAATTGGTGAGTGCTGTATTGCACGGAGGGAGGACGGCAGGCTGATGATTGGTGAGTACTGTATTGCATTGAGGGAGGACGGCAGGCTGATGATTGGTGAGTACTGTATTGCACGGAAGGGGGACGGTAGGCTGATAATTGGTGAGTACTGTATTGTACGGAGGGAGGACGGTAGGCTGATGATTGGTGAGTACTGTATTGCATGGAGGGAGGATGGTAGGCTGATAATAGGTGAGTGCTGTATTGCTCGAGGGGAGGACGGTAGGCTGATGATTGGTGAGTACTGTATTGCACGGAGGGAGGACAGTAGGCTGATAATTGGTGAGTGCTGTATTGCACGGAGGGAGGACGGCAGGCTGATGATTGGTGAGTACTGTATTGCATTGAGGGAGGACGGCAGGCTGATGATTGGTGAGTACTGTATTGCACGGAAGGGGGACGGTAGGCTGATAATTGGTGAGTACTGTATTGTACGGAGGGAGGACGGTAGGCTGATGATTGGTGAGTACTGTATTGCATGGAGGGAGGATGGTAGGCTGATAATAGGTGAGTGCTGTATTGCTCGAGGGGAGGACGGCAGGCTGATAATTGGTGAGTACTGTATTGCATGGAGGGAGGACGGTAGGCTGATAATTGGTGAGTACTGTATTGCATGGAGGGAGGACGGTAGGCTGATAATTGGTGAGTAATGTATTGCATGGAGGGAGGACGGCAGGCTGATAATTGGTGAGTACTGTATTGCACGGAGGGAGGACGGTAGGCTGCTAATTGGTGAGTACTGTATTGCACGGAGGGAGGACGGAAGGCTGATGATTGGTGAGTACTGTATTGCATGAAGGGAGGACGGCAGGCTGATAATTGGTGAGTACTGTATTGCATGGAGGGAGGACGGCAGGCTGATAATTGGTGAGTACTGTATTGCACGGAGGGAGGACGGTAGGCTGCTAATTGGTGAGTACTGTATTGCATGGACGGAGGACGGTAGGCTGATAATTGTTGAGTACTGTATTGCACGGAGGGAGGACGGTAGGCTGATGATTGGTGAGTACTGTATTGCACGGAGGGAGGACAGTAGGCTGATAATTGGTGAGTGCTGTATTGCATGGTGGGAGGACGGCAGGCTGATGATTGGTGAGTACTGTATTGGAATGAGGGAGGACGGTAAGCTGATAATTGGTGAGGAATGTATTACACAGACGTAGGACAGTAGGCTGATAATTGGTGAGTTGTATTGCACGGAGGGAGGACGGTAGGCTGATGATTTGTTAGCTGTGTATTGCACGGATGGGGGTCGGTATTATGATGATTGGTGAGTGATGTATTGCATGGAGGGAGGACGGTAGGCTGATGATTTGTTAGCTGTGTATTGCACGGATGGGGGACGGTATTATGATGATTGGTGAGTGATGTATTGCATGGAGGTGGGCATTGGAATGATAATTCGTGAGTACTTTTTGCCAGGAGGGAGGACGGTAGACCGATAATTGGTGAGTATGCTATTGCACGGAGGGAGGATGGTAGGCTGATAATTGGTGAGTACTGTATTGCACGGAGGGAGGACGGTAGACTCATGATTGGTGAGTGCTGTATTGCACGGATGGAGGACGGTAGGCTAATGATTGGTGAATACTCTATTGCACGGAATCAAGATGGTAGGCTGATGATTGGTGAGTGCTGTATTGCCAGGAGGGAGGACGGTAGGCTGATGTTTGGTGAATACTGTATTGCACGGAGGGATGACGGTAGGCTGATAATTGGTGAATACTGTATTGCACGGAGGGAGTACGGTAGGCTGAGGATTGTTGAGTGCTGTATTGCATGGAGGGAGGACGGTACGCTGATATTGGTAAGTACTGTATTGCACGGAGGGAGGACGGTAGGCTGATAATTGGTGAGTACTACAATGAATGGAAGAGGACAGTAGGCTGATGATTAGGGAGTACTGTATTGCTCGTAAGGAGGATGGTAGGCTGATGATTTGTCAGTGCTGTATTGGAATGAGGGAGGACGGTAAGCTGATAATTGGTGAGGAATGGATTACACGGACGTAGGACGGTAGGCTGATGATTGGTGAGTGCTGTATTGCACGGAGGGAGGACGGCAGGCTGATGATTGGTGAGTACCGTATTGCACGGAGGGAGGACGGCAGGCTGATGATTGGTGAGTACTGTATTGCATGGAGGGAGGACGGTAGGCTGATAATAGGTGAGTGCTGTATTGCTGGAAGGGAGGACGGCTAGCTGATAATTGGTGAGTACTGTATTGCACGGAGGGAGGACGGTAGACTGATAATTGGTGAGTACTGTATTGCACGGAGGGAGGACGGCAGGCTGATGATTCGTGAGTGATGTATTGCATGGAGGTGGGCATTGGAATGATAATTCGTGAGTACTTTTTGCCCGGAGGGAGGACGGCAGGCTGATGATTGGTGAGTACTGTATTGCATGAAGGGAGGACGGTAGGCTGATAATAGGTGAGTGCTGTATTGCTCCAAGGGAGGACGGCAGGCTGATAATTGGTGAGTACTGTATTGCATGGAGGGAGGACGGCAGGCTGATAATTGGTGAGTACTGTATTGCACGGGGGGAGGACGGTAGGCTGCTAATTGGTGAGTACTGTATTGCATGGACGGAGGACGGTAGGCTGATAATTGTTGAGTACTGTATTGCACGGAGGGAGGACGGTAGGCTGATGATTGGTGAGTACTGTATTGCACGGAGGGAGGACAGTAGGCTGATAATTGGTGAGTGCTGTATTGCACGGAGGGAGGACGGCAGGCTGATGATTGGTGAGTGATGTATTGCATGGAGGTGGGCATTGGAATGATAATTCGTGAGTACTTTTTGCCCGGAGGGAGGACGGCAGGCTGATGATTGGTGAGTACTGTATTGCATGGAGGGAGGACGGTAGGCTGATAATAGGTGAGTGCTGTATTGCTCGAAGGGAGGACGGCAGGCTGATAATTGGTGAGTACTGTATTGCATGGAGGGAGGACGGCAGGCTGATAATTGGTGAGTACTGTATTGCACGGAGGGAGGACGGTAGGCTGCTAATTGGTGAGTACTGTATTGCACGGAGAGAGGACAGAAGACTGATGATTGGTGAGTACTGTATTGCACGGAGGGAGGACAGTAGGCTGATAATTGGTGAGTGCTGTATTGCATGGTGGGAGGACGGCAGGCTGATGATTGGTGAGTACTGTATTGGAATGAGGGAGGACGGTAAGCTGATAATTGGTGAGGAATGTATTACACAGACGTAGGACAGTAGGCTGATAATTGGTGAGTTGTATTGCACGGAGGGAGGACGGTAGGCTGATGATTTGTTAGCTGTGTATTGCACGGATGGGGGTCGGTATTATGATGATTGGTGAGTGATGTATTGCATGGAGGGAGGACGGTAGGCTGATGATTTGTTAGCTGTGTATTGCACGGATGGGGGACGGTATTATGATGATTGGTGAGTGATGTATTGCATGGAGGTGGGCATTGGAATGATAATTCGTGAGTACTTTTTGCCAGGAGGGAGGACGGTAGACCGATAATTGGTGAGTATGCTATTGCACGGAGGGAGGATGGTAGGCTGATAATTGGTGAGTACTGTATTGCACGGAGGGAGGACGGTAGACTCATGATTGGTGAGTGCTGTATTGCACGGATGGAGGACGGTAGGCTAATGATTGGTGAATACTCTATTGCACGGAATCAAGACGGTAGGCTGATGATTGGTGAGTGCTGTATTGCCAGGAGGGAGGACGGTAGGCTGATGTTTGGTGAATAATGTATTGCACGGAGGGATGACGGTAGGCTGATAATTGGTGAATACTGTATTGCACGGAGGGAGTACGGTAGGCTGAGGATTGTTGAGTGCTGTATTGCATGGAGGGAGGACGGTACGCTGATATTGGTAAGTACTGTATTGCACGGAGGGAGGACGGTAGGCTGATAATTGGTGAGTACTACAATGAATGGAAGAGGACAGTAGGCTGATGATTAGGGAGTACTGTATTGCTCGTAAGGAGGATGGTAGGCTGATGATTTGTCAGTGCTGTATTGGAATGAGGGAGGACGGTAAGCTGATAATTGGTGAGGAATGGATTACACGGACGTAGGACGGTAGGCTGATGATTGGTGAGTGCTGTATTGCACGGAGGGAGGACGGCAGGCTGATGATTGGTGAGTACCGTATTGCACGGAGGGAGGACGGCAGGCTGATGATTGTTGAGTACTGTATTGCATGGAGGGAGGACGGTAGGCTGATAATAGGTGAGTGCTGTATTGCTGGAAGGGAGGACGGCTAGCTGATAATTGGTGAGTACTGTATTGCACGGAGGGAGGACGGTAGACTGATAATTGGTGAGTACTGTATTGCACGGAGGGAGGACGGCAGGCTGATGATTCGTGAGTGATGTATTGCATGGAGGTGGGCATTGGAATGATAATTCGTGAGTACTTTTTGCCCGGAGGGAGGAAGGCAGGCTGATGATTGGTGAGTACTGTATTGCATGAAGGGAGGACGGTAGGCTGATAATATGTGAGTGCTGTATTGCTCGAAGGGAGGACGGCAGGCTGATAATTGGTGAGTACTGTATTGCATGGAGGGAGGACGGTAGGCTGATAATTGGTGAGTACTGTATTGCATGGAGGGAGGACGGCAGGCTGATAATTGGTGAGTACTGTATTGCACGGAGGGAGGACGGTAGGCTGCTAATTGGTGAGTAATGTATTGCACGAAGGGAGGACGGCAGGCTGATGATTGGTGAGTACTGTATTGCTCGAAGGGAGGACGGCAGGCTGATAATTGGTGAGTACTGTATTGCATGGAGGGAGGACGGTAGGCTGATAATTGGTGAGTACTGTATTGCATGGAGGGAGGACGGCAGGCTGATAATTGGTGAGTACTGTATTGCACGGAGGGAGGACGGTAGGCTGCTAATTGGTGAGTAATGTATTGCACGAAGGGAGGACGGCAGGCTGATGATTGGTGAGTACTGTATTGCATGAAGGGAGGACGGTAGGCTGATAATAGGTGAGTGCTGTATTGCTCGAAGGGAGGACGGCAGGCTGATAATTGGTGAGTACTGTATTGCATGGAGGGAGGACGGTAGGCTGATAATTGGTGAGTACTGTATTGCATGGAGGGAGGACGGCAGGCTGATAATTGGTGAGTACTGTATTGCACGGGGGGAGGACGGTAGGCTGCTAATTGGTGAGTACTGTATTGCATGGACGGAGGACGGTAGGCTGATAATTGTTGAGTACTGTATTGCACGGATGGAGGACGGTAGGCTGATGATTGGTGAGTACTGTATTGCACGGAGGGAGGACAATAGGCTGATAATTGGTGAGTGCTGTATTGCACGGAGGGAGGACGGCAGGCTGATGATTGGTGAGTACTGTATTGCATTGAGGGAGGACGGCAGGCTGATGATTGGTGAGTACTGTATTGCACGGAAGGGGGACGGTAGGCTGATAATTGGTGAGTACTGTATTGTACGGAGGGAGGACGGTAGGCTGATGATTGGTGAGTACTGTATTGCATGGAGGGAGGATGGTAGGCTGATAATAGGTGAGTGCTGTATTGCCCGAGGGGAGGACGGCAGGCTGATAATTGGTGAGTACTGTATTGCATGGAGGGAGGACGGTAGGCTGATAATTGGTGAGTACTGTATTGCATGGAGGGAGGACGGTAGGCTGATAATTGGTGAGTAATGTATTGCATGGAGGGAGGACGGCAGGCTGATAATTGGTGAGTACTGTATTGCACGGAGGGAGGACCGTAGGCTGCTAATTGGTGAGTCCTGTATTGCACGGAGGGAGGACGGAAGGCTGATGATTGGTGAGTACTGTATTGCATGAAGGGAGGACAGTAGGCTGATAATAGGTGAGTGCTGTATTGCTCGAAGGGAGGACGGCAGGCTGATAATTGGTGAGTACTGTATTGCATGGAGGGAGGACGGTAGGCTGATAATTGGTGAGTACTGTATTGCATGGAGGGAGGACGGCAGGCTGATAATTGGTGAGTACTGTATTGCACGGAGGGAGGACGGTAGGCTGCTAATTCGTGAGTACGGTATTGCATGGACGGAGGACGGTAGGCTGATAATTGTTGAGTACTGTATTGCACGGAGGGAGGAAGGTAGGCTGATGATTGGTGAGTACTGTATTGCACGGAGGGAGGACAGTAGGCTGATAATTGGTGAGTGCTGTATTGCATGGTGGGAGGACGGCAGGCTGATGATTGGTGAGTACTGTATTGCATGGATGGAGGACGGCAGGCTGATGATTGGTGAGTACTGTATTGCACGGAAGGGGGACTGTAGGCTGATAATTGGTGAGTACTGTATTGTACGGAGGGAGGACGGTAGGCTGATGATTGGTGAGTACTGTATTGCATGGAGGGAGGACGGCAGTCTGATGATTGGTGAGTACTGTATTGCACGGAAGGGGGACGGTAGGCTGATAATTGGTGAGTGCTGTATTGCACGGAGGGAGGACGGTAGACTGATGATTAGTGAGTGCTGTATTGCATGGAGGGAGGATGGTAGGCTTATAATTGGTGAGTACTGTATTGCACGGAGGGAGGACGGTAGGCTGATAATTGGTGAGTACTGTATTGCACGGAGGGAGGATGGTAGGCTTATAATTGGTGATTACTGTATTGCATGGAGGGAGGACGGTAGGCTGATCATTGGTGAGTACTGTATTGCACGGAGGGAGCATGGTAGGCTGATAATTGGTGAATACTGCATTGCACGGAGGGAGGACTGTAGGCTCATAATTGGTGATTACTTTATTTAACGGAGGGAGGACGGTAGACTGATGATTGGTGAGATCTGAATTGCATTGAGGGAGGATGGTAGTTTGATAATTGCTGAATACTGTATTGCACGGAGGGTGGACGGTAGGCTGATGATTGGTGAGTGATGTATTGCATGCAGGGAGGACGATGGAATGATAATTCGTGAGTACTTTTTGCCTGGAGTGTGGACGGTAGACGAATAATTGGTGAGTACTCTATTGCACGGAGTGAGGACGGTAGGCTGATGATTGGTGAGTGCTGTATTGCACGGAGGGAGGATGGTAGGCTGATAATTGGTGAGTACTGTATTGCACGGAGGGAGGATGGTCGGCTGATAATTGGTGACTACTGCAATGAACGGAGGGGGATGGTAGGCTGATAATTGGAGTGTACTCTATTGCACGGAGGGAGGACGGCAGGCTGATGATTGGTGAGTACTGTATTGCATGGAGGGAGGACGGTAGGCTGATAATAGGTGAGTGCTGTATTGCTCGAAGGGAGGACGGTACGCTGATAATTGGTGAGTACTGTATTGCACGGAAGGAGGACGGTAGGCTGCTAATTGGTGAGTACTGTATTGCACGAAGGGAGGACGGCAGGCTGATGATTGGTGAGTACTGTATCTCATGAAGGGAGGACGGTAGGCTGATAATAGGTGAGTGCTGTATTGCTCGAACGGAGGACGGCAGGCTGATAATTGGTGAGTACTGTATTGCATGGAGCAAGGACGGTAGGCTGCTAATTGGTGAGTACTGTATTGCATGGACGGAGGACGGTAGGCTGATAATTGTTGAGTACTGTATTGCACGGAGGGAGGACGGTAGGCTGATGATTGGTGAGTACTGTATTGCACGGAGGGAGGACAGTAGGCTGATAATTGGTGAGTGCTGTATTGCACGGAGGGAGGACGGCAGGCTGATGATTGGTGAGTACTGTATTGCATTGAGGGAGGACGGCAGGCTGATGATTGGTGAGTACTGTATTGCACGGAAGGGGGACGGTAGGCTGATAATTGGTGAGTACTGTATTGTACGGAGGGAGGACGGTAGGCTGATGATTGGTGAGTACTGTATTGCATGGAGGGAGGATGGTAGTCTGATAATAGGTGAGTGCTGTATTGCTCGAGGGGAGGACGGCAGGCTGATAATTGGTGAGTACTGTATTGCATGGAGGGAGGACGGTAGGCTGATAATTGGTGAGTACTGTATTGCATGGAGGGAGGACGGTAGGCTGATAATTGGTGAGTAATGTATTGCACGGAGGGAGGACGGTAGGCTGCTAATTGGTGAGTACTATATTGCACGGAGGGAGGACGGTAGGCTGATGATTGGTGAGTACTGTATTGCACGGAGGGAGGACAGTAGGCTGATAATTGGTGAGTGCTGTATTGCATGGTGGGAGGACGGCAGGCTGATGATTGGTGAGTACTGTATTGCATGGATGGAGGACGGCAGGCTGATGATTGGTGAGTACTGTATTGCACGGAAGGGGGACTGTAGGCTGATAATTGGTGAGTACTGTATTGTACGGAGGGAGGACGGTAGGCTGATGATTGGTGAGTACTGTATTGCATGGAGGGAGGACGGCAGTCTGATGATTGGTGAGTACTGTATTGCACGGAAGGGGGACTGTAGGCTGATAATTGGTGAGTACTGTATTGTACGGAGGGAGGACGGTAGGCTGATGATTGGTGAGTACTGTATTGCATGGAGGGAGGACGGCAGTCTGATGATTGGTGAGAACTGTATTGCACGGAAGGGGGACTGTAGGCTGATAATTGGTGATTACTGTATTGCATGGAGGGAGGACGGTAGACTGATCATTGGTGAGTACTGTATTGCACGGAGGGAGGATGGTAGGCTGATAATTGGTGAATACTGCATTGCACGGAGGGAGGACTGTAGGCTCATAATTGGTGATTACTTTATTTAACGGAGGGAGGACGGTAGACTGAAGATTGGTGAGATCTGAATTGCATTGATGGAGGATGGTAGTTTGATAATTGCTGAATACTGTATTGCACGGAGGGTGGACGGTAGGCTGATGATTGGTGAGTGATGTATTGCATGGAGGGAGGACGGTGGAATGATAATTCGTGAGTACTTTTTGCCTGGAGGGTGGACGGTAGACGGATAATTGGTGAGTACTCTATTGCACGGAGTGAGGACGGTAGGCTGATGATTGGTGAGTGCTGTATTGCACGGAGGGAGGACGGTAGAGTGATGATTGGTGAGTGCTGTATTGTACAGAAGGAGGATGGTAGGCTGATGATTGGTGAGTGCTGTATTGCACGGAGGGTGGACGGTAGACCGATAATTGGTGAGTGATGTATTGCATGGAGGGTGGGCATTGGAATGATAATTCGTGAGTACTTTTTGCCTGTAGGGAGGACGGTAGACCGATAATTGGTGAGTACGCTATTGCACGGAGGGAGGATGGTAGGCTGATAATTGGTGAGTACTGTATTGCACGGAGGGAGGACGGTAGACTCATGATTGGTGAGTGCTGTATTGCACGGATGGAGGACGGTAGGCTAATGATTGGTGAATACTCTATTGCACGGAATCAAGACGGTAGGCTGATGATTGGTGAGTGCTGTATTGCCAGGAGGGAGGACGGTAGGCTGATGTTTGGTGAATACTGTATTGCACGGAGGGATGACGGTAGGCTGATATTTGGTGAATACTGTATTGCACGGAGGGAGGACGGTAGGCTGAGGATTGTTGAGTGCTGTATTGCATGGAGGGAGGACGGTACGCTGATAATGGTAAGTACTGTATTGCACGGAGGGAGGACGGTAGGCTGATAATTGGTGAGTACTACAATGAATGGAAGAGGACAGTAGGCTGATGATTAGGGAGTACTGTATTGCTCGTAAGGAGGATGGTAGGCTGATGATTTGTCAGTGCTGTATTGGAATGAGGGAGGACGGTAAGCTGATAATTGGTGAGGAATGTATTACACGGAGGGAGGACGGTAGGCTGATAATAGGTGAGTGCTGTATTGCACGGAGGGAGGACGGTAGGCTGATAATAGGTGAGTGCTGTATTGCTCGAAGGGAGGACGGCAGGCTGATAATTGGTGAGTAATGTATTGCATGGAGGGAGGATGGTAGGCTGATAATAGGTGAGTGCTGTATTGCTCGAAGGGAGGACGGCAGGCTGATAATTGGTGAGTACTGTATTGCATGGAGGGAGGACGGTAGGCTGATAATTGGTGAGTACTGTATTGCATGGAGGGAGGACGGCAGGCTGATAATTGGTGAGTACTGTATTGCACGGAGGGAGGACGGTAGGCTGCTAATTGGTGAGTACTGTATTGCACGAAGGGAGGACGGCAGGCTGATGATTGGTGAGTACTGTATTGCATGAAGGGAGGACGGTAGGCTGATAATAGGTGAGTGCTGTATTGCTCGAAGGGAGGACGGCAGGCTGATAATTGGTGAGTACTGTATTGCATGGAGGGAGGACGGTAGGCTGATAATTGGTGAGTACTGTATTGCATGGAGGGAGGACGTCAGGCTGATAATTGGTGAGTACTGTATTGCACGGAGGGAGGACGGTAGGCTGATGATTGGTGAGTAATGTATTGCATGGACGGAGGACGGTAGGCTGATAATTGTTGAGTACTGTATTGCACGGAGGGAGGACGGTAGGCTGATGATTGGTGAGTACTGTATTGCACGGAGGGAGGACAGTAGGCTGATAATTGGTGAGTGCTGTATTGCACGGAGGGAGGACGGCAGGCTGATGATTGGTGAGTACTGTATTGCATTGAGGGAGGACGGCAGGCTGATGATTGGTGAGTACTGTATTGCATAGAGGGAGGACGGCAGGCTGATGATTGGTGAGTACTGTATTGCACGGAAGGGGGACGGTAGGCTGATAATTGCTGAGTACTGTATTGTACGGAGGGAGGACGGTAGGCTGATGATTGGTGAGTACTGTATTGCATGGAGGGAGGATGGTAGGCTGATAATAGGTGAGTGCTGTATTGCTCGAGGGGAGGACGGCAGGCTGATAATTGGTGAGTACTGTATTGCATGGAGGGAGGACGGTAGGCTGATAATTGGTGAGTACTGTATTGCATGGAGGGAGGACGGTAGACTCATGATTGGTGAGTGCTGTATTGCACGGATGGAGGACGGTAGGCTAATGATTGGTGAATACTCTATTGCACGGAATCAAGACGGTAGGCTGATGATTGGTGAGTGCTGTATTGCCAGGAGGGAGGACGGTAGGCTGATGTTTGGTGAATACTGTATTGCACGGAGGGATGACGGTAGGCTGATATTTGGTGAATACTGTATTGCACGGAGGGAGGACGGTAGGCTGAGGATTGTTGAGTGCTGTATTGCATGGAGGGAGGACGGTATGCTGATAATGGTAAGTACTGTATTGCACGGAGGGAGGACGGTAGGCTGATAATTGGTGAGTACTACAATGAATGGAAGAGGACAGTAGGCTGATGATTAGGGAGTACTGTATTGCTCGTAAGGAGGATGGTAGGCTGATGATTTGTCAGTGCTGTATTGGAATGAGGGAGGACGGTAAGCTGATAATTGGTGAGGAATGTATTACACGGAGGGAGGACGGTAGGCTGATAATAGGTGAGTGCTGTATTGCACGGAGGGAGGACGGTAGGCTGATAATAAGTGAGTGCTGTATTGCTCGAAGGGAGGACGGCAGGCTGATAATTGGTGAGTAATGTATTGCATGGAGGGAGGATGGTAGGCTGATAATAGGTGAGTGCTGTATTGCTCGAAGGGAGGACGGCAGGCTGATAATTGGTGAGTACTGTATTGCATGGAGGGAGGACGGTAGGCTGATAATTGGTGAGTACTGTATTGCAAGGAGGGAGGACGGCAGGCTGATAATTGGTGAGTACTGTATTGCACGGAGGGAGGACGGTAGGCTGCTAATTGGTGAGTACTGTATTGCACGAAGGGAGGACGGCAGGCTGATGATTGGTGAGTACTGTATTGCATGAAGGGAGGACGGTAGGCTGATAATAGGTGAGTGCTGTATTGCTCGAAGGGAGGACGGCAGGCTGATAATTGGTGAGTACTGTATTGCATGGAGGGAGGACGGTAGGCTGATAATTGGTGAGTACTGTATTGCATGGAGGGAGGACGTCAGGCTGATAATTGGTGAGTACTGTATTGCACGGAGGGAGGACGGTAGGCTGATGATTGGTGAGTAATGTATTGCATGGACGGAGGACGGTAGGCTGATAATTGTTGAGTACTGTATTGCACGGAGGGAGGACGGTAGGCTGATGATTGGTGAGTACTGTATTGCACGGAGGGAGGACAGTAGGCTGATAATTGGTGAGTGCTGTATTGCACGGAGGGAGGACGGCAGGCTGATGATTGGTGAGTACTGTATTGCATTGAGGGAGGACGGCAGGCTGATGATTGGTGAGTACTGTATTGCATTGAGGGAGGACGGCAGGCTGATGATTGGTGAGTACTGTATTGCACGGAAGGGGGACGGTAGGCTGATAATTGCTGAGTACTGTATTGTACGGAGGGAGGACGGTAGGCTGATGATTGGTGAGTACTGTATTGCATGGAGGGAGGATGGTAGGCTGATAATAGGTGAGTGCTGTATTGCTCGAGGGGAGGACGGCAGGCTGATAATTGGTGAGTACTGTATTGCATGGAGGGAGGACGGTAGGCTGATAATTGGTGAGTACTGTATTGCATGGAGGGAGGACGGTAGGCTGATAATTGGTGAGTAATGTATTGCATGGAGGGAGGACGGCAGGCTGATAATTGGTGAGTACTGTATTGCACGGAGGGAGGACGGTAGGCTGCTAATTGGTGAGTACTGTATTGCATGAAGGTAGGACAGTAGGCTGATAATAGGTGAGTGCTGTATTGCATGGAGGGAGGACGGTAGGCTGATAATTGGTGAGTACTGTATTGCATGGAGGGAGGACGGTAGGCTGATAATTGGTGAGTAATGTATTGCATGGAGGGAGGACGGCAGGCTGATAATTGGTGAGTACTGTATTGCACGGAGGGAGGACGGTAGGCTGATAATAGGTGAGTGCTGTATTGCTCGAAGGGAGGACGGCAGGCTGATAATTGGTGAGTACTGTATTGCATGGAGGGAGGACGTCAGGCTGATAATTGGTGAGTACTGTATTGCACGGAGGGAGGACGGTAGGCTGATGATTGGTGAGTACTGTATTGCATGGAGGGAGGACGGTAGGCTGCTAATTGGTGAGTACTGTATTGCATGGACGGAGGACGGTAGGCTGATAATTGTTGAGTACTGTATTGCACGGAGGGAGGACGGTAGGCTGATGATTGGTGAGTACTGTATTGCACGGAGGGAGGACGGTAGGCTGATAATTGGTGAGTACTACAATGAATGGAAGAGGACAGTAGGCTGATGATTAGGGAGTACTGTATTGCTCGTAAGGAGGATGGTAGGCTGATGATTTGTCAGTGCTGTATTGGAATGAGGGAGGACGGTAAGCTGATAATTGGTGAGGAATGTATTACACGGACGTAGGACGGTAGGCTGATGATTGGTGAGTGCTGTATTGCACGGAGGGAGGACGGTAGGCTGATAATAGGTGAGTGCTGTATTGCTCGAAGGGAGGACGGCAGGCTGATAATTGGTGAGTACTGTATTGCATGGAGGGAGGATGGTAGGCTGATAATAGGTGAGTGCTGTATTGCTCGAAGGGAGGACGGTAGGCTGCTAATTGGTGAGTACTGTATTGCATGGAGGGAGGACGGTAGGCTGATAATTGGTGAGTACTGTATTGCATGGAGGGAGGACGGCAGGCTGATAATTGGTGAGTACTGTATTGCACGGAGGGAGGACGGTAGGCTGCTAATTGGTGAGTACTGTATTGCACGAAGGGAGGACGGCAGGCTGATGATTGGTGAGTACTGTATTGCATGAAGGGAGGACGGTAGGCTGATAATAGGTGAGTGCTGTATTGCTCGAAGGGAGGACGGCAGGCTGATAATTGGTGAGTACTGTATTGCATGGAGGGAGGACGGTAGGCTGATAATTGGTGAGTACTGTATTGCATGGAGGGAGGACGGCAGGCTGATAATTGGTGAGTACTGTATTGCACGGGGGGAGGACGGTAGGCTGCTAATTGGTGAGTACTGTATTGCATGGACGGAGGACGGTAGGCTGATAATTGTTGAGTACTGAATTGCACGGAGGGAGGACGGTAGGCTGATGATTGGTGAGTACTGTATTGCACGGAGGGAGGACAGTAGGCTGATAATTGGTGAGTGCTGTATTGCACGGAGGGAGGACGGCAGTCTGATGATTGGTGAGTACTGTATTTCATTGAGGGAGGACGGCAGGCTGATGATTGGTGAGTACTGTATTGCACGGAAGGGGGACGGTAGGCTGATAATTGGTGAGTACTGTATTGTACGGAGGGAGGACGGTAGGCTGATGATTGGTGAGTACTGTATTGCATGGAGGGAGGATGGTAGGCTGATAATTGGTGAGTACTGTATTGCATGGAGGGAGGACGGTAGGCTGATAATTGGTGAGTAATGTATTGCATGGAGGGAGGACGGCAGGCTGATAATTGGTGAGTACTGTATTGCACGGAGGGAGGACGGTAGGCTGCTAATTGGTGAGTACTGTATTGCATGGACGGAGGACGGTAGGCTGATAATTGTTGAGTACTGTATTGCACGGAGGGAGGACGGTAGGCTGATGATTGGTGAGTACTGTATTGCACGGAGGGAGGACAGTAGGCTGATAATTGGTGAGTGCTGTATTGCATGCTGGGAGGACGGCAGGCTGATGATTGGTGAGTACTGTATTGGAATGAGGGAGGACGGTAAGCTGATAATTGGTGAGGAATGTATTACACAGACGTAGGACGGTAGGCTGATAATTTGTGAGTTGTATTGCACGGAGGGAGGACGATAGGCTGATGATTTGTTGGCTGTGTATTGCACGGATGGGGGACGGTATTATGATGATTGGTGAGTGATGTATTGCATGGAGGGAGGACGGTAGGCTGATGATTTGTTAGCTGTGTATTGCACGGATGGGGGACGGTATTATGATGATTGGTGAGTGATGTATTGCATGTAGGTGGGCATTGGAATGATAATTCGTGAGTACTTTTTGCCAGGAGGGAGGACGGTAGACCGATAATTGGTGAGTATGCTATTGCACGGAGGGAGGATGGTAGGCTGATAATTGGTGAGTACTGTATTGCACGGAGGGAGGACGGTAGACTCATGATTGGTGAGTGCTGTATTGCACGGATGGAGGACGGTAGGCTAATGATTGGTGAATACTCTATTGCACGGAATCAAGACGGTAGGCTGATGATTGGTGAGTGCTGTATTGCCAGGAGGGAGGACGGTAGGCTGATGTTTGGTGAATACTGTATTGCACGGAGGGATGACGGTAGGCTGATAATTGGTGAATACTGTATTGCACGGAGGGAGTACGGTAGGCTGAGGACTGTTGACTGCTGTATTGCATGGAGGGAGGACGGTACGCTGATATTGGTAAGTACTGTATTGCACGGAGGGAGGACGGTAGGCTGATAATTGGTGAGTACTACAATGAATGGAAGAGGACAGTAGGCTGATGATTAGGGAGTACTGTATTGCTCGTAAGGAGGATGGTAGGCTGATGATTTGTCAGTGCTGTATTGGAATGAGGGAGGACGGTAAGCTGATAATTGGTGAGGAATGGATTACACGGACGTAGGACGGTAGGCTGATGATTGGTGAGTGCTGTATTGCACGGAGGGAGGACGGCAGGCTGATGATTGGTGAGTACCGTATTGCACGGAGGGAGGACAGCAGGCTGATAATTGGTGAATACTGTATTGCACGGAGGGAGGACGGTAGGCTGAGGATTGTTGTGTGCTGTATTGCATGGAGGGAGGACGGTACGCTGATATTGGTAAGTACTGTATTGCACGGAGGGAGGACGGTAGGCTGATAATTGGTGAGTACTACAATGAATGGAAGAGGACAGTAGGCTGATGATTAGGGAGTACTGTATTGCTCGTAAGGAGGATGGTAGGCTGATGATTTGTCAGTGCTGTATTGGAATGAGGGAGGACGGTAAGCTGATAATTGGTGAGGAATGGATTACACGGACGTAGGACGGTAGGCTGATGATTGGTGAGTGCTGTATTGCACGGAGGGAGGACGGCAGGCTGATGATTGGTGAGTACCGTATTGCACGGAGGGAGGACAGCAGGCTGATTATTGGTGAGTACTGTATTGCATGGAGGGAGGACGGTAGGCTGATAATAGGTGAGTGCTGTATTGCTGGAAGGGAGGACGGCTAGCTGATAATTGGTGAGTACTGTATTGCACGGAGGGAGGACGGTAGACTGATAATTGGTGAGTACTGTATTGTACGGAGGGAGGACGGCAGGCTGATGATTCGTGAGTGATGTATTGCATGGAGGTGGGCATTGGAATGATAATTCGTGAGTACTTTTTGCCCGGAGGGAGGACGGCAGGCTGATGATTGGTGAGTACTGTATTGCATGAAGGGAGGACGATAGGCTGATAATAGGTGAGTGCTGTATTGCTCGAAGGGAGGACGGCAGGCTGATTATTGGTGAGTACTGTATTGCATGGAGGGAGGACGGTAGGCTGATAATTGGTGAGTACTGTATTGCATGGAGGGAGGACGGCAGGCTGATAATTGGTGAGTACTGTATTGCACGGGGGGAGGACGGTAGGCTGCTAATTGGTGAGTACTGTATTGCATGGACGGAGGACGGTAGGCTGATAATTGTTGAGTACTGTATTGCACGGAGGGAGGACGGTAGGCTGATGATTGGTGAGTACTGTATTGCACGGAGGGAGGACAGTAGGCTGATAATTGGTGAGTGCTGTATTGCACGGAGGGAGGACGGCAGGCTGATGATTGGTGAGTGATGTATTGCATGGAGGTGGGCATTGGAATGATAATTCGTGAGTACTTTTTGCCCGGAGGGAGGACGGCAGGCTGATGATTGGTGAGTACTGTATTGCATGGAGGGAGGACGGTAGGCTGATAATAGGTGAGTGCTGTATTGCTCGAAGGGAGGACGGCAGGCTGATAATTGGTGACTACTGTATTGCATGGAGGGAGGACGGTAGGCTGATAATTGGTGAGTACTGTATTGCATGGAGGGAGGACGGCAGGCTGATAATTGGTGAGTACTGTATTGCACGGAGGGAGGACGGTAGGCTGCTAATTGGTGAGTACTGTATTGCACGAAGGGAGGACGGCAGCCTGATGATTGGTGAGTACTGTATTGCATGAAGGGAGGACGGTAGGCTGATAATAGGTGAGTGCTGTATTGCTCGAAGGGAGGACGGCAGGCTGATAATTGGTGAGTACTGTATTGCATGGAGGGAGGACGGTAGGCTGATAATTGGTGAGTACTGTATTGCATGCAGGGAGGACGGCAGGCTGATAATTGGTGAGTACTGTATTGCACGGGGGGAGGACGGTAGGCTGCTAATTGTTGAGTACTGTATTGTATGGACGGAGGACGGTAGGCTGATAATTGTTGAGTACTGTATTGCACGGATGGAGGACGGTAGGCTGATGATTGGTGAGTACTGTATTGCACGGAGGGAGGACAGTAGGCTGATAATTGGTGAGTGCTGTATTGCACGGAGGGAGGACGGCAGGCTGATGATTGGTGAGTACTGTATTGCATTGAGGGAGGACGGCAGGCTGATGATTGGTGAGTACTGTATTGCACGGAAGGGGGACGGTAGGCTGATAATTGGTGAGTACTGTATTGTACGGAGGGAGGACGGTAGGCTGATGATTGGTGAGTACTGTATTGCATGGAGGGAGGATGGTAGGCTGATAATAGGTGAGTGCTGTATTGCTCGAGGGGAGGACGGCAGGCTGATAATTGGTGAGTACTGTATTGCATGGAGGGAGGACGGTAGGCTGATAATTGGTGAGTACTGTATTGCATGGAGGGAGGACGGTAGGCTGATAATTGGTGAGTAATGTATTGCATGGAGGGAGGACGGCAGGCTGATAATTGGTGAGTACTGTATTGCACGGAGGGAGGACCGTAGGCTGCTAATTGGTGAGTCCTGTATTGCACGGAGGGAGGACGGAAGGCTGATGATTGGTGAGTACTGTATTGCATGAAGGGAGGACAGTAGGCTGATAATAGGTGAGTGCTGTATTGCTCGAAGGGAGGACGGCAGGCTGATAATTGGTGAGTACTGTATTGCACGGAGGGAGGACGGTAGGCTGATGATTGGTGAGTACTGTATTGCACGGAGGGAGGACGGCAGGCAGATAATTGGTGAGTACTGTATTGCACGGAGGGAGGACGGCAGGCTGATAATTGGTGAGTACTGTATTGCACGGAGGGAGGACGGCAGGCTGATAATTGGTCAGTGCTGTATTGCACGGAGGGAGGACAGTAGGCTGATAATTGGTGAGTGCTGTATTGCACGGAGGGAGGACGGTAGGCTGATGATTGGTGAGTGCTGTATTGCATGGTGCGAGGACGGCAGGCTGATGATTGGTGATTACTGTATTGCACGGAGGGAGGACGGCAGGCTGATGATTGGTGAGTACTGTATTGCACGGAAGGGGGACTGTATGCTGATAATTGGTGAGTACTGTATTGTACGGAGGGAGGACGGTAGGCTGATGATTGGTGAGTACTGTATTGCATGGAGGGAGGACGGCAGTCTGATGATTGGTGAGTACTGTATTGCACGGAAGGGGGACGGTAGGCTGATAATTGGTGAGTGCTGTATTGCACGGAGGGAGGACGGTAGACTGATGATTAGTGAGTGCTGTATTGCATGGAGGGAGGATGGTAGGCTTATAATTGGTGAGTACTGTATTGCACGGAGGGAGGACGGTAGGCTGATAATTGGTGATTACTGTATTGCAAGGAGGGAGGACGGTAGGCTGATCATTGGTGAATACTGTATTGCACGGAGGGAGGATGGTAGGCTGATAATTGGTGAATACTGCATTGCACGGAGGGAGGACTGTAGGCTCATAATTGGTGATTACTTTATTTAACGGAGGGAGGACGGTAGACTGATGATTGGTGAGATCTGAATTGCATTGAGGGAGGATGGTAGTTTGATAATTGCTGAATACTGTATTGCACGGAGGGTGGACGGTAGGCTGATGATTGGTGAGTGATGTATTGCATGCAGGGAGGACGATGGAATGATAATTCGTGAGTACTTTTTGCCTGGAGGGTGGACGGTAGACGAATAATTGGTGAGTACTGTATTGCACGGAGGGAGGACGGTAGGCTGATGATTGGTGAGTACTGTATTGCACGGAGGGAGGACAGTAGGCTGATAATTGGTGAGTGCTGTATTGCATGCTGGGAGGACGGCAGGCTGATGATTGGTGAGTACTGTATTGGAATGAGGGAGGACGGTAAGCTGATAATTGGTGAGGAATGTATTACACAGACGTAGGACGGTAGGCTGATAATTTGTGAGTTGTATTGCACGGAGGGAGGATGGTAGGCTGATGATTTGTTAGCTGTGTATTGCACGGATGGGGGACGGTATTATGATGATTGGTGAGTGATGTATTGCATGGAGGGAGGACGGTAGGCTGATGATTTGTTAGCTGTGTATTGCACGGATGGGGGACGGTATTATGATGATTGGTGAGTGATGTATTGCATGGAGGTGGGCATTGGAATGATAATTCGTGAGTACTTTTTGCCAGGAGGGAGGACGGTAGACCGATAATTGGTGAGTATGCTATTGCACGGAGGGAGGATGGTAGGCTGATAATTGGTGAGTACTGTATTGCACGGAGGGAGGACGGTAGACTCATGATTGGTGAGTGCTGTATTGCACGGATGGAGGACGGTAGGCTAATGATTGGTGAATACTCTATTGCACGGAATCAAGACGGTAGGCTGATGATTGGTGAGTGCTGTATTGCCAGGAGGGAGGACGGTAGGCTGATGTTTGGTGAATACTGTATTGCACGGAGGGATGACGGTAGGCTGATAATTGGTGAATACTGTATTGCACGGAGGGAGTACGGTAGGCTGAGGACTGTTGACTGCTGTATTGCATGGAGGGATGACGGTAGGCTGATAATTGGTGAGTACTGTATTGTACGGAGGGAGGACGGCAGGCTGATGATTCGTGAGTGATGTATTGCATGGAGGTGGGCATTGGAATGATAATTCGTGAGTACTTTTTGCCCGGAGGGAGGACGGCAGGCTGATGATTGGTGAGTACTGTATTGCATGAAGGGAGGACGGTAGGCTGATAATAGGTGAGTGCTGTATTGCTCGAAGGGAGGACGGCAGGCTGATTATTGGTGAGTACTGTATTGCATGGAGGGAGGACGGTAGGCTGATAATTGGTGAGTACTGTATTGCATGGAGGGAGGACGGCAGGCTGATAATTGGTGAGTACTGTATTGCATGGAGGGAGGACGGCAGGCTGATAATTGGTGAGTACTGTATTGCACGGAGGGAGGACGGTAGGCTGCTAATTGGTGAGTACTGTATTGCACGAAGGGAGGACGGCAGCCTGATGATTGGTGAGTACTGTATTGCATGAAGGGAGGACGGTAGGCTGATAATAGGTGAGTGCTGTATTGCTCGAAGGGAGGACGGCAGGCTGATAATTGGTGAGTACTGTATTGCATGGAGGGAGGACGGTAGGCTGATAATTGGTGAGTACTGTATTGCATGCAGGGAGGACGGCAGGCTGATAATTGGTGAGTACTGTATTGCACGGGGGGAGGACGGTAGGCTGCTAATTGTTGAGTACTGTATTGTATGGACGGAGGACGGTAGGCTGATAATTGTTGAGTACTGTATTGCACGGATGGAGGACGGTAGGCTGATGATTGGTGAGTACTGTATTGCACGGAGGGAGGACAGTAGGCTGATAATTGGTGAGTGCTGTATTGCACGGAGGGAGGACGGCAGGCTGATGATTGGTGAGTACTGTATTGCATTGAGGGAGGACGGCAGGCTGATGATTGGTGAGTACTGTATTGCACGGAAGGGGGACGGTAGGCTGATAATTGGTGAGTACTGTATTGTACGGAGGGAGGACGGTAGGCTGATGATTGGTGAGTACTGTATTGCATGGAGGGAGGATGGTAGGCTGATAATAGGTGAGTGCTGTATTGCTCGAGGGGAGGACGGCAGGCTGATAATTGGTGAGTACTGTATTGCATGGAGGGAGGACGGTAGGCTGATAATTGGTGAGTACTGTATTGCATGGAGGGAGGACGGTAGGCTGATAATTGGTGAGTAATGTATTGCATGGAGGGAGGACGGCAGGCTGATAATTGGTGAGTACTGTATTGCACGGAGGGAGGACCGTAGGCTGCTAATTGGTGAGTCCTGTATTGCACGGAGGGAGGACGGAAGGCTGATGATTGGTGAGTACTGTATTGCATGAAGGGAGGACAGTAGGCTGATAATAGGTGAGTGCTGTATTGCTCGAAGGGAGGACGGCAGGCTGATAATTGGTGAGTACTGTATTGCACGGAGGGAGGACGGTAGGCTGATGATTGGTGAGTACTGTATTGCACGGAGGGAGGACGGCAGGCAGATAATTGGTGAGTACTGTATTGCACGGAGGGAGGACGGCAGGCTGATAATTGGTGAGTACTGTATTGCACGGAGGGAGGACGGCAGGCTGATAATTGGTCAGTGCTGTATTGCACGGAGGGAGGACAGTAGGCTGATAATTGGTGAGTGCTGTATTGCACGGAGGGAGGACGGTAGGCTGATGATTGGTGAGTGCTGTATTGCATGGTGCGAGGACGGCAGGCTGATGATTGGTGATTACTGTATTGCACGGAGGGAGGACGGCAGGCTGATGATTGGTGAGTACTGTATTGCACGGAAGGGGGACTGTATGCTGATAATTGGTGAGTACTGTATTGTACGGAGGGAGGACGGTAGGCTGATGATTGGTGAGTACTGTATTGCATGGAGGGAGGACGGCAGTCTGATGATTGGTGAGTACTGTATTGCACGGAAGGGGGACGGTAGGCTGATAATTGGTGAGTGCTGTATTGCACGGAGGGAGGACGGTAGACTGATGATTAGTGAGTGCTGTATTGCATGGAGGGAGGATGGTAGGCTTATAATTGGTGAGTACTGTATTGCACGGAGGGAGGACGGTAGGCTGATAATTGGTGATTACTGTATTGCAAGGAGGGAGGACGGTAGGCTGATCATTGGTGAATACTGTATTGCACGGAGGGAGGATGGTAGGCTGATAATTGGTGAATACTGCATTGCACGGAGGGAGGACTGTAGGCTCATAATTGGTGATTACTTTATTTAACGGAGGGAGGACGGTAGACTGATGATTGGTGAGATCTGAATTGCATTGAGGGAGGATGGTAGTTTGATAATTGCTGAATACTGTATTGCACGGAGGGTGGACGGTAGGCTGATGATTGGTGAGTGATGTATTGCATGCAGGGAGGACGATGGAATGATAATTCGTGAGTACTTTTTGCCTGGAGGGTGGACGGTAGACGAATAATTGGTGAGTACTGTATTGCACGGAGGGAGGACGGTAGGCTGATGATTGGTGAGTACTGTATTGCACGGAGGGAGGACAGTAGGCTGATAATTGGTGAGTGCTGTATTGCATGCTGGGAGGACGGCAGGCTGATGATTGGTGAGTACTGTATTGGAATGAGGGAGGACGGTAAGCTGATAATTGGTGAGGAATGTATTACACAGACGTAGGACGGTAGGCTGATAATTTGTGAGTTGTATTGCACGGAGGGAGGATGGTAGGCTGATGATTTGTTAGCTGTGTATTGCACGGATGGGGGACGGTATTATGATGATTGGTGAGTGATGTATTGCATGGAGGGAGGACGGTAGGCTGATGATTTGTTAGCTGTGTATTGCACGGATGGGGGACGGTATTATGATGATTGGTGAGTGATGTATTGCATGGAGGTGGGCATTGGAATGATAATTCGTGAGTACTTTTTGCCAGGAGGGAGGACGGTAGACCGATAATTGGTGAGTATGCTATTGCACGGAGGGAGGATGGTAGGCTGATAATTGGTGAGTACTGTATTGCACGGAGGGAGGACGGTAGACTCATGATTGGTGAGTGCTGTATTGCACGGATGGAGGACGGTAGGCTAATGATTGGTGAATACTCTATTGCACGGAATCAAGACGGTAGGCTGATGATTGGTGAGTGCTGTATTGCCAGGAGGGAGGACGGTAGGCTGATGTTTGGTGAATACTGTATTGCACGGAGGGATGACGGTAGGCTGATAATTGGTGAATACTGTATTGCACGGAGGGAGTACGGTAGGCTGAGGACTGTTGACTGCTGTATTGCATGGAGGGATGACGGTAGGCTGATAATTGGTGAGTACTGTATTGTACGGAGGGAGGACGGCAGGCTGATGATTCGTGAGTGATGTATTGCATGGAGGTGGGCATTGGAATGATAATTCGTGAGTACTTTTTGCCCGGAGGGAGGACGGCAGGCTGATGATTGGTGAGTACTGTATTGCATGAAGGGAGGACGGTAGGCTGATAATAGGTGAGTGCTGTATTGCTCGAAGGGAGGACGGCAGGCTGATTATTGGTGAGTACTGTATTGCATGGAGGGAGGACGGTAGGCTGATAATTGGTGAGTACTGTATTGCATGGAGGGAGGACGGCAGGCTGATAATTGGTGAGTACTGTATTGCACGGGGGGAGGACGGTAGGCTGCTAATTGGTGAGTACTGTATTGCATGGACGGAGGACGGTAGGCTGATAATTGTTGAGTACTGTATTGCACGGAGGGAGGACGGTAGGCTGATGATTGGTGAGTACTGTATTGCACGGAGGGAGGACAGTAGGCTGATAATTGGTGAGTGCTGTATTGCACGGAGGGAGGACGGCAGGCTGATGATTGGTGAGTGATGTATTGCATGGAGGTGGGCATTGGAATGATAATTCGTGAGTACTTTTTGCCCGGAGGGAGGACGGCAGGCTGATGATTGGTGAGTACTGTATTGCATGGAGGGAGGACGGTAGGCTGATAATAGGTGAGTGCTGTATTGCTCGAAGGGAGGACGGCAGGCTGATAATTGGTGACTACTGTATTGCATGGAGGGAGGACGGTAGGCTGATAATTGGTGAGTACTGTATTGCATGGAGGGAGGACGGCAGGCTGATAATTGGTGAGTACTGTATTGCACGGAGGGAGGACGGTAGGCTGCTAATTGGTGAGTACTGTATTGCACGAAGGGAGGACGGCAGCCTGATGATTGGTGAGTACTGTATTGCATGAAGGGAGGACGGTAGGCTGATAATAGGTGAGTGCTGTATTGCTCGAAGGGAGGACGGCAGGCTGATAATTGGTGAGTACTGTATTGCATGGAGGGAGGACGGTAGGCTGATAATTGGTGAGTACTGTATTGCATGGAGGGAGGACGGCAGGCTGATAATTGGTGAGTACTGTATTGCACGGGGGGAGGACGGTAGGCTGCTAATTGGTGAGTACTGTATTGCATGGACGGAGGACGGTAGGCTGATAATTGTTGAGTACTGTATTGCACGGATGGAGGACGGTAGGCTGATGATTGGTGAGTACTGTATTGCACGGAGGGAGGACAGTAGGCTGATAATTGGTGAGTGCTGTATTGCACGGAGGGAGGACGGCAGGCTGATGATTGGTGAGTACTGTATTGCATTGAGGGAGGACGGCAGGCTGATGATTGGTGAGTACTGTATTGCACGGAAGGGGGACGGTAGGCTGATAATTGGTGAGTACTGTATTGTACGGAGGGAGGACGGTAGGCTGATGATTGGTGAGTACTGTATTGCATGGAGGGAGGATGGTAGGCTGATAATAGGTGAGTGCTGCATTGCTCGAGGGGAGGACGGCAGGCTGATAATTGGTGAGTACTGTATTGCATGGAGGGAGGACGGTAGGCTGATAATTGGTGAGTACTGTATTGCATGGAGGGAGGACGGTAGGCTGATAATTGGTGAGTAATGTATTGCATGGAGGGAGGACGGCAGGCTGATAATTGGTGAGTACTGTATTGCACGGAGGGAGGACCGTAGGCTGCTAATTGGTGAGTCCTGTATTGCACGGAGGGAGGACGGAAGGCTGATGATTGGTGAGTACTGTATTGCATGAAGGGAGGACAGTAGGCTGATAATAGGTGATTGCTGTATTGCTCGAAGGGAGGACGGCAGGCTGATAATTGGTGAGTACTGTATTGCACGGAGGGAGGACGGTAGGCTGATGATTGGTGAGTACTGTATTGCACGGAGGGAGGACGGCAGGCAGATAATTGGTGAGTACTGTATTGCACGGAGGGAGGACGGCAGGCTGATAATAGGTGAGTGCTGTATTGCTCGAAGGGAGGACGGCAGGCTGATAATTGGTGAGTACTGTATTGCACGGAGTGAGGACGGCAGGCTGATAATTGGTGAGTACTGTATTGCACGGAGGGAGGACGGCAGGCTGATAATTGGTGAGTGCTGTATTGCACGGAGGGAGGACAGTAGGTTGATAATTGGTGAGTGCTGTATTGCACGGAGGGAGGACGGTAGGCTGATGATTGGTGAGTGCTGTATTGCATGGTGGGAGGACGGCAGGCTGATGATTGGTGAGTACTGTATTGCATGGATGGAGGACGGCAGGCTGATGATTGGTGAGTACTGTATTGCACGGAAGGGGGACTGTAGGCTGATAATTGGTGAGTACTGTATTGTACGGAGGGAGGACGGTAGGCTGATGATTGGTGAGTACTGTATTGCATGGAGGGAGGACGGCAGTCTGATGATTGGTGAGTACTGTATTGCACGGAAGGGGGACGGTAGGCTGATAATTGGTGAGTGCTGTATTGCACGGAGGGAGGACGGTAGACTGATGATTAGTGAGTGCTGTATTGCATGGAGGGAGGATGGTAGGCTTATAATTGGTGAGTACTGTATTGCACGGAGGGAGGACGGTAGGCTGATAATTGGTGATTACTGTATTGCATGGAGGGAGGACGGTAGGCTGATCATTGGTGAGTACTGTATTGCACGGAGGGAGGATGGTAGGCTGATAATTGGTGAATACTGCATTGCACGGAGGGAGGACGGTAGACTGATGATTGGTGAGATCTGAATTGCATTGAGGGAGGATGGTAGTTTGATAATTGCTGAATACTGTATTGCACGGAGGGTGGACGGTAGGCTGATGATTGGTGAGTGATGTATTGCATGCAGGGAGGACGATGGAATGATAATTCGTGAGTACTTTTTGCCTGGAGGGTGGACGGTAGACGAATAATTGGTGAGTACTCTATTGCACGGAGTGAGGACGGTAGGCTGATGATTGGTGAGTGCTGTATTGCACGGAGGGAGGATGGTAGGCTGATAATTGGTGAGTACTGTATTGCACGGAGGGAGGATGGTCGGCTGATAATTGGTGACTACTGCAATGAACGGAGGGGGATGGTAGGCTGATAATTGGAGTGTACTCTATTGCACGGAGGGAGGACGGCAGGCTGATGATTGGTGAGTACTGTATTGCATGGAGGGAGGACGGCAGGCTGATAATTGTTGAGTACTGTATTGCATGGAGGGAGGACGGCAGGCTGATAATTGGAGTGTACTCTATTGCACGGAGGGAGGACGGCAGGCTGATAATTGGTGAGTACTGTATTGCATGGAGGGAGGACGGCAGGCTGATAATTGGTGAGTACTGTATTGCATGGAGGGAGGACGGCAGGCTGATAATTGGTGAGTACTGTATTGCATGGAGGGAGGACGGTAGGCTGATAATTGGTGAGTACTGTATTGCATGGAGGGAGGACGGCAGGCTGATAATTGGTGAGTACTGTATTGCACGGGGGGAGGACGGTAGGCTGCTAATTGGTGAGTACTGTATTGCATGGACGGAGGACGGTAGGCTGATAATTGTTGAGTACTGTATTGCACGGAGGGAGGACGGTAGGCTGATGATTGGTGAGTACTGTATTGCACGGAGGGAGGACAGTAGGCTGATAATTGGTGAGTGCTGTATTGCACGGAGGGAGGACGGCAGGCTGATGATTGGTGAGTACTGTATTGCATTGAGGGAGGACGGCAGGCTGATGATTGGTGAGTACTGTATTGCACGGAAGGGGGACGGTAGGCTGATAATTGGTGAGTACTGTATTGTACGGAGGGAGGACGGTAGGCTGATGATTGGTGAGTACTGTATTGCATGGAGGGAGGATGGTAGTCTGATAATAGGTGAGTGCTGTATTGCTCGAGGGGAGGACGGCAGGCTGATAATTGGTGAGTACTGTATTGTACGGAGGGAGGACGGTAGGCTGATGATTGGTGAGTACTGTATTGCATGGAGGGAGGACGGCAGTCTGATGATTGGTGAGTACTGTATTGCACGGAAGGGGGACTGTAGGCTGATAATTGGTGAGTACTGTATTGTACGGAGGGAGGACGGTAGGCTGATGATTGGTGAGTACTGTATTGCATGGAGGGAGGACGGCAGTCTGATGATTGGTGAGTACTGCATTTCACGGAAGGGGGACTGTAGGCTGATAATTGGTGATTACTCTATTGCATGGAGGGAGGACGGTAGGCTGATCATTGGTGAGTACTGTATTGCACGGAGGGAGGATGGTAGGCTGATAATTGGTGAATACTGCATTGCACGGAGGGAGGACTGTAGGCTCATAATTGGTGATTACTTTATTTAACGGAGGGAGGACGGTAGACTGATGATTGGTGAGATCTGAATTGCATTGATGGAGGATGGTAGTTTGATAATTGCTGAATACTGTATTGCACGGAGGGTGGACGGTAGGTTGATGATTGGTGAGTGATGTATTGCATGGAGGGAGGACGGTGGAATGATAATTCGTGAGTACTTTTTGCCTGGAGGGTGGACGGTAGACGGATAATTGGTGAGTACTCTATTGCACGGAGTGAGGACGGTAGGCTGATGATTGGTGAGTGCTGTATTGCACGGAGGGAGGATGGTAGGCTGATAATTGGTGAGTACTGTATTGCACGGAGGGAGGATGGTCGGCTGATAATTGGTGACTACTGCAATGAACGGAGGGGGATGGTAGGCTGATAATTGGAGTGTACTCTATTGCACGGAGTGAGGACAGTAGGCTGATAATTGGTGAGTGCTGTATTGCACGGAGGGAGGACGGCAGGCTGATGATTGGTGAGTACTGTATTGCATTGAGGGAGGACGGCAGGCTGATGATTGGTGAGTACTGTATTGCACGGAAGGGGGACGGTAGGCTGATAATTGGTGAGTACTGTATTGTACGGAGTGAGGACGGTAGTCTGATGATTGGTGAGTACTGTATTGCTCGAGGGGAGGACGGCAGGCTGATAATTGGTGAGTACTGTATTGCATGGAGGGAGGACGGTAGGCTGATAATTGGTGAGTACTGTATTGCATGGAGGGAGGACGGTAGGCTGATAATTGGTGAGTACTGTATTGCACGGAAGGGGGACTGTAGGCTGATAATTGGTGAGTACTTTATTGTACGGAGGGAGGACGGTAGGCTGATGATTGGTGAGTACTGTATTGCATGGAGGGAGGACGGCAGTCTGATGATTGGTGAGTACTGTATTGCACGGAAGGGGGACGGTAGGCTGATAATTGGTGAGTGCTGTATTGCACGGAGGGAGGACGGTAGACTGATGATTAGTGAGTGCTGTATTGCATGGAGGGAGGATGGTAGGCTTATAATTGGTGAGTACTGTATTGCACGGAGGGAGGACGGTAGGCTGATAATTGGTGATTACTGTATTGCATGGAGGGAGGACGGTAGGCTGATCATTGGTGAGTACTGTATTGCACGGAGGGAGGATGGTAGGCTGATAATTGGTGAATACTGCATTGCACGGAGGGAGGACTGTAGGCTCATAATTGGTGATTACTTTATTTAACGGAGGGAGGACGGTAGACTGATGATTGGTGAGATCTGAATTGCATTGAGGGAGGATGGTAGTTTGATAATTGCTGAATACTGTATTGCACGGAGGGTGGACGGTAGGCTGATGATTGGTGAGTGATGTATTGCATGCAGGGAGGACGATGGAATGATAATTCGTGAGTACTTTTTGCCTGGAGGGTGGACGGTAGACGAATAATTGGTGAGTACTCTATTGCACGGAGTGAGGACGGTAGGCTGATGATTGGTGAGTGCTGTATTGCACGGAGGGAGGATGGTAGGCTGATAATTGGTGAGTACTGTATTGCACGGAGGGAGGATGGTCGGCTGATAATTGGTGACTACTGCAATGAACGGAGGGGGATGGTAGGCTGATAATTGGAGTGTACTCTATTGCACGGAGGGAGGACGGCAGGCTGATGATTGGTGAGTACTGTATTGCATGGAGGGAGGACGGCAGGCTGATAATTGGTGAGTACTGTATTGCATGGAGGGAGGACGGCAGGCTGATAATTGGAGTGTACTTTATTGCACGGAGGGAGGACGGCAGGCTGATAATTGGTGAGTACTGTATTGCATGGAGGGAGGACGGCAGGCTGATAATTGGTGAGTACTGTATTGCATGGAGGGAGGACGGCAGGCTGATAATTGGTGAGTACTGTATTGCATGGAGGGAGGACGGTAGGCTGATAATTGGTGAGTACTGTATTGCATGGAGGGAGGACGGCAGGCTGATAATTGGTGAGTACTGTATTGCACGGGGGGAGGACGGTAGGCTGCTAATTGGTGAGTACTGTATTGCATGGACGGAGGACGGTAGGCTGATAATTGTTGAGTACTGTATTGCACGGAGGGAGGACGGTAGGCTGATGATTGGTGAGTACTGTATTGCACGGAGGGAGGACAGTAGGCTGATAATTGGTGAGTGCTGTATTGCACGGAGGGAGGACGGCAGGCTGATGATTGGTGAGTACTGTATTGCATTGAGGGAGGACGGCAGGCTGATGATTGGTGAGTACTGTATTGCACGGAAGGGGGACGGTAGGCTGATAATTGGTGAGTACTGTATTGTACGGAGGGAGGACGGTAGGCTGATGATTGGTGAGTACTGTATTGCATGGAGGGAGGATGGTAGTCTGATAATAGGTGAGTGCTGTATTGCTCGAGGGGAGGACGGCAGGCTGATAATTGGTGAGTACTGTATTGCATGGAGGGAGGACGGTAGGCTGATAATTGGTGAGTACTGTATTGCATGGAGGGAGGACGGTAGGCTGATAATTGCTGAGTAATGTATTGCATGGAGGGAGGACGGCAGGCTGATAATTGGTGAGTACTGTATTGCACGGAGGGAGGACGGTAGGCTGCTAATTGGTGAGTACTATATTGCACGGAGGGAGGACGGTAGGCTGATGATTGGTGAGTACTGTATTGCACGGAGGGAGGACAGTAGGCTGATAATTGGTGAGTGCTGTATTGCATGGTGGGAGGACGGCAGGCTGATGATTGGTGAGTACTGTATTGCATGGATGGAGGACGGCAGGCTGATGATTGGTGAGTACTGTATTGCACGGAAGGGGGACTGTAGGCTAATAATTGGTGAGTACTGTATTGTACGGAGGGAGGACGGTAGGCTGATGATTGGTGAGTACTGTATTGCATGGAGGGAGGACGGCAGTCTGATGATTGGTGAGTACTGTATTTCACGGAAGGGGGACTGTAGGCTGATAATTGGTGATTACTGTATTGCATGGAGGGAGGACGGTAGGCTGATCATTGGTGAGTACTGTATTGCACGGAGGGAGGATGGTAGGCTGATAATTGGTGAATACTGCATTGCACGGAGGGAGGACTGTAGGCTCATAATTGGTGATTACTTTATTTAACGGAGGGAGGACGGTAGACTGATGATTGGTGAGATCTGAATTGCATTGATGGAGGATGGTAGTTTGATAATTGCTGAATACTGTATTGCACGGAGTGTCGACGGTAGGTTGATGATTGGTGAGTGATGTATTGCATGGAGGGAGGACGGTGGAATGATAATTCGTGAGTACTTTTTGCCTGGAGGGTGGACGGTAGACGGATAATTGGTGAGTACTCTATTGCACGGAGTGAGGACGGTAGGCTGATGATTGGTGAGTGCTGTATTGCACGGAGGGAGGATGGTAGGCTGATAATTGGTGAGTACTGTATTGCACGGAGGGAGGATGGTCGGCTGATAATTGGTGACTACTGCAATGAACGGAGGGGGATGGTAGGCTGATAATTGGAGTGTACTCTATTGCACGGAGTGAGGACAGTAGGCTGATAATTGGTGAGTGCTGTATTGCACGGAGGGAGGACGGCAGGCTGATGATTGGTGAGTACTGTATTGCATTGAGGGAGGACGGCAGGCTGATGATTGGTGAGTACTGTATTGCACGGAAGGGGGACGGTAGGCTGATAATTGGTGAGTACTGTATTGTACGGAGTGAGGACGGTAGGCTGATGATTGGTGAGTACTGTATTGCATGGAGGGAGGATGGTAGGCTGATAATAGGTGAGTGCTGTATTGCTCGAGGGGAGGACGGCAGGCTGATAATTGGTGAGTACTGTATTGCATGGAGGGAGGACGGTAGGCTGATAATTGGTGAGTACTGTATTGCATGGAGGGAGGACGGTAGGCTGATAATTGGTGAGTAATGTATTGCATGGAGGGAGGACGGCAGGCTGATAATTGGTGAGTACTGTATTGCACGGAGGGAGGACGGTAGGCTGCTAATTGGTGAGTTCTGTATTGCACGGAGGGAGGGCGGAAGGCTGATGATTGGTGAGTACTGTATTGCATGAAGGGAGGACAGTAGGCTGATAATAGTTGAGTGCTGTATTGCTCGAAGGGAGGACGGCAGGCTGATAATTGGTGAGTACTGTATTGCATGGAGGGAGGACGGTAGGCTGATAATTGGTGAGTACTGTATTGCATGGAGGGAGGACGGCAGGCTGATAATTGGTGAGTAATGTATTGCACGGAGGGAGGACGGTAGGCTGCTAATTGGTGAGTACTGTATTGCATGGACGGAGGACGGTAGGCTGATAATTGTTGAGTACTGTATTGCACGGAGGGAGGACGGTAGGCTGATGATTGGTGAGTACTGTATTGCACGGAGGGAGGACAGTAGGCTGATAATTGGTGAGTGCTGTATTCCATGGTGGGAGGACGGCAGGCTGATGATTGGTGAGTACTGTATTGCATGGATGGAGGACGGCAGGCTGATGATTGGTGAGTACTGTATTGCACGGAAGGGGGACTGTAGGCTGATAATTGGTGAGTACTTTATTGTACGGAGGGAGGACGGTAGGCTGATGATTGGTGAGTACTGTATTGCATGGAGGGAGGACGGCAGTCTGATGATTGGTGAGTACTGTATTGCACGGAAGGGGGACGGTAGGCTGATAATTGGTGAGTGCTGTATTTCACGGAGGGAGGACGGTAAACTGATGATTAGTGAGTGCTGTATTGCACGGAGGGAGGATGGTAGGCTTATAATTGGTGAGTACTGTATTGCACGGAGGGAGGACGGTAGGCTGATAATTGGTGAGTACTGTATTGCACGGAGGGAGGATGGTAGGCTTATAATTGGTGATTACTGTATTGCATGGAGGGAGGACGGTAGGCTGATCATTGGTGAGTACTGTATTGCACGGAGGGAGGATGGTAGGCTGATAATTGGTGAATACTGCATTGCACGGAGGGAGGACTGTAGGCTCATAATTGGTGATTACTTTATTTAACGGAGGGAGGACGGTAGACTGATGATTGGTGAGATCTGAATTGCATTGATGGAGGATGGTAGTTTGATAATTGCTGAATACTGTATTGCACGGAGGGTGGACGGTAGGCTGATGATTGGTGAGTGATGTATTGCACGGAGGGAGGACGGTGGAATGATAATTCGTGAGTACTTTTTGCCTGGAGGGTGGACGGTAGACGGATAATTGGTGAGTACCCTATTGCACGGAGTGAGGACGGTAGGCTGATGATTGGTGAGTGCTGTATTGCACGGAGGGAGGATGGTAGGCTGATAATTGGTGAGTACTGTATTGCACGGAGGGAGGATGGTCGGCTGATAATTGGTGACTACTGCAATGAACGGAGGGGGATGGTAGGCTGATAATTGGAGTGTACTCTATTGCACGGAGTGAGGATGGTAGGCTGATGATTGGTGAATACTGTACTGCACGGAGGGAGGACGGCAGGCTGATGATTGGAGTGTACTCTATTGCACGGAGTGAGGATGGTAGGCTGATAATTGGTGAGTACTGTATTGCATGGAGGGAGGACGGTAGGCTGATGATTGGTGACTACTGTATTGCACGGAGGGAGGACTGTAGGCTGATAATTGGTGAGTACTGTATTGCACGGAGGGAGGATGGTAGGCTCATAATTGGTGAGTACTGTATTGCACGGAGGGAGGACGGTATGCTGATGATCACTGAGTACTGTATTGCATGGAGGGTGGTCTGTAGGCTGATTATTGGTAAATACCACATTGAATGGAAGAGGATGGTATGCTGATAATTGGTGAGTGCTGTATTGCACGTAGGGTGGTCTGTAGGCTGATTATTGGTAAATACCACATTGAATGGAAGAGGACGGTATGCTGATGATTGGTGAGTACTGTATTGCATGGAGGGAGGACGGTAGGCTGATAATTGGTGAGTACTGTATTGCACGGAGGGAGGACGGTAGGCTGATAATTGGTGAGTACTGTATTGCACGGAGGGAGGACGGTAGGCTGATAATTGGTGAGTACTACAATGAATAGAAGAGGACGGTAGGCTGATGATTGGTGAGTACTGTATTGCACGGTGGGAGGACGGCAGGCTGATGATTGGTGAGTACTGTATTGCATGGAGGGAGGACGGCAGGCTGATGTTTGGTGAGTACTGTATTGCACGGAAGGGGGACGGTAGGCTGATAATTGGTGAGTACTGTATTGTACGGAGGGAGGACGGTAGGCTGATGATTGGTGAGTACTGTATTGCATGGAGGGAGGACGGCAGGCTGATGATTGGTGAGTACTGTATTGCACGGAAGGGGGACGGTAGGCTGATAATTGGTGAGTACTGTATTGCATGGAGGGAGGACGGTAGGCTGATAATTGGTGAGTGCTGTATTGCACGGAGGGAGGACGGTAGGCTGATAATTGGTGAGTGCTGTATTGCACGGAGGGAGGACGGTAGGCTGATAATTGGTGAGTGCTGTATTGCACGGAGGGAGGACGGTAGGCTGATGATTGGTGAGTGCTGTATTGCATGGAGGGAGGACTGTAGGCTCATAATTGGTGATTAATTTATTTAACGGAGGGAGGACGGTAGGCTGATGATCGCTGAGTACTGTATTGCATGGAGGGAGGACGGTAGGCTGATGATTGTTGGTTGTTGTATTGCACGGAGGGAGGACAGTAGGCTGATAATTGGTGAGTACTATATTGCACGGAGGGAGGACGGTAGGGTGATGATTGGTGAGTGCTGTATTGTACGGAGGGAGGATGGTAAGCTGACGATTGGTGAGTACTGTATTGCACGGAGGGAGGACTGTAGGCTCATAATTGGTGATTACTTTATTTAACGGAGGGAGGACGGTAGGCTGATGATCGCTGATTACTATATTGCACGGAGGGAGGACGGTAGGCTGATGATTGTTGGTTATGGTATTGCACGGAGGGAAGACAGTAGGCTGATAATTGGTGAGTACTATATTGCACGGAGGGAGGACGGTAGGGTGATGATTGGTGTGTGCTGTATTGTATGGAAGGAGGATGGTAGGCTGATGATTGGTGAGTGCTGTATTGCACGGAGTGTGGACGGTAGGCTGATGATTGGTGAGTGATGTATTGCATGGAGGTGGACATTGGAATGATAATTCGTGAGTACTTTTTGCCCGGAGGGAGGACGGTAGACCGATAATTGGTGAGTACGCTATTGCACGGAGGGAGGATGGTAGGCTGATAATTGGTGAGTACTGTATTGCACGGAGGGAGGACGGTAGGCTGATGATTATCGGTTGTTGTATTGCACGGAAGGAGGACAGTAGGCTGATAATTGGTGAGTACTATATTCCACGGAGGGAGGACGGTAGAGTGATGATTGGTGAGTGCTGTATTGTACAGAAGGAGGATGGTAGGCTGATGATTGGTGAGTGCTGTATTGCACGGAGGGTGGACGGTAGACCGATAATTGGTGAGTGATGTATTGCATGGAGGGTGGGCATTGGAATGATAATTCGTGAGTACTTTTTGCCCGGAGGGAGGACGGTAGACCGATAATTGGTGAGTACGCTATTGCACGGAGGGAGGATGGTAGGCTGATAATTGGTGAGTACTGTATTGCACGGAGGGAGGACGGTAGACTCATGATTGGTGAGTGCTGTATTGCACGGATGGAGGACGGTAGGCTAATGATTGGTGAATACTCTATTGCACGGAATCAAGACGGTAGGCTGATGATTGGTGAGTGCTGTATTGCCATGAGGGAGGACGGTAGGCTGAGGATTGTTGAGTGCTGTATTGCATGGAGGGAGGACGGTACGCTGATATTGGTAAGTACTGTATTGCACGGAGGGAGGACGGTAGGCTGATAATTGGTGAGTACTACAATGAATGGAAGAGGACAGTAGGCTGATGATTAGGGAGTACTGTATTGCTCGTAAGGAGGATGGTAGGCTGATGATTTGTCAGTGCTGTATTGGATTGAGGGAGGACGGTAAGCTGATAATTGGTGAGGAATGTATTACACGGACGTAGGACGGTAGGCTGATGATTGGTGAGTGCTGTATTGCACAGAGGGAGGACGGTAGGCTGATAATTGGTGAGTACTGTATTGCACGGAGGGAGGACGGTAGACCGATAATTGGTGAGTATGCTATTGCACGGAGGGAGGATGGTAGGCTGATAATTGGTGAGTACTGTATTGCACGGAGGGAGGACGGTACGCTGATATTGGTAAACTCTCCAGTACTTTACCCACGACAGAGCCCGCCTTCCTTATCAGCTTATTAAGACGTGAGGCGTCCTTCTTCTTAATGCTTCCTCCCCAACACGCCACCACAAAGAAGAGGGCGCTCTCAACAACTGACCTATAGAACATCTTCAGCATCTCACTGCAGACATTGAATGACGCCAACCTTCTAAGGAAGTACAGTCGACTCTGTGCCTTCCTGCACAAGGCATCTGTGTTGGCAGTCCAGTCTAGCTTCTCGTCTAACTGTACGCCCAGATACTTGTAGGTCTTAACCTGCTCCACACATTTCCCATTAATGATCACTGGCTCCATATGAGGCCTAGATCTCCTAAAGTCCACCACCATCTCCTTGGTCTTGGTGATATTGAGACGCAGGTAGTTTGAGTTGCACCATATCACAAAGTCCTGTATCAGTTTCCTATACTCTTCCTCCTGTCCATTCCTGACACACCCCACTATGGCCGTGTCATCAGCGAACTTCTGCACATGGCAGGACTCCGAGTTATATTGGAAGTCTGATGTGTACAGGGTGAACAGGACCGGAGAGAGCACGGTCCCCTGCGGCGCTCCTGTGCTGCTGACCACCGTGTCAGACCTACAGTCTCCCAACCACACATGCTGAGGTCTCTCAGTCAAGTAGTCCACTATCCAATCCACCATGTGAGTACTGTATTGCACGGAGGGAGGACGGTAGGCTGATAATTGGTGAGTACTGTATTGCACGGAGGGAGGACGGTAGGCTGATAATTGGTGAGTACTGGATTGCACGGAGGGAGGACTGTAGGCTCATAATTGGTGACTACTTTATTGCACAGAGGGAGGACGGTAGGCTGATAATTGGTGAGTACTGTATTGCACGGAGGGAGGACGGTAGGCTGATGATTTGTGAGTACTGTATTGCACGGAGGGAGGACTGTAGGCTCATAATTGGTGACTACTTTATTGCACAGAGGGAGGACGGTAGGCTGATAATTGGTGAGTACTGTATTGCACGGAGGGAGGACGGTAGGCTAATAATTGGTGAGTACTGTATTGCACGGACGGAGGACGGCAGGCTGATAATCGGTGAGTACTGTATTGCACGGACGGAGGACGGTAGGCTGATAATTGGTGAGTACTGTATTGCACAGAGGGAGGACGGCAGGCTGATGATTGGTGAGTACTGTATTGCACGGAGGGAGGACGGCAGGCTGATAATTGGTGAGTACTGTATTGCACGGAGGGATGACGGTAGGCTGATAATTGGTGAGTACTGTATTGCACGGAGGGAGGACGGTAGGCTGATGATTGGTGAGTACTGGATTGCACGGAGGGAGGACGGTAGGCTGAGCATTGTTGAGTGCTGTATTGCACGGAGTGAGGACGGTAGGCTGATGATTGGTGAGTGCTGTATTGCACGGAGGGAGGATGGTAGGCTGATCATTGGTGAGTACTGTATTGCACGGAGGGAGGATGGTCGGCTGATAATTGGTGACTACTGCAATGAACGGAGGGGGATGGTAGGCTGATAATTGGAGTGTACTCTATTGCACGGAGTGAGGATGGTAGGCTGATGATTGGTGAATACTGTACTGCACGGAGGGAGGACGGCAGGCTGATGATTGGAGTGTACTCTATTGCACGGAGTGAGGATGGTAGGCTGATAATTGGTGAGTACTGTATTGCATGGAGGGAGGACGGTAGGCTGATGATTGGTGACTACTGTATTGCACGGAGGGTGGACTGTAGGCTGATGATTGGTGAGAGCTGTATTGCACGGAGGGAGGACGGTAGGCGGATAATTGGTGAGTACTGTATTGCACGGTGGGAGGACGGTATGCTGATGATCGCTGAGTACTGTATTGCACGTAGGGTGGTCTGTAGGCTGATTATTGGTAAATACCACATTGAATGGAAGAGGACGGTATGCTGATAATTGGTGAGTGCTGTATTGCACGTAGGGTGGTCTGTAGGCTGATTATTGGTAAATACCACATTGAATGGAAGACGACGGTAGGCTGATGATTGGTGAGTACTGTATTGCACGGAGGGAGGACGGTAGGCTGATAATTGGTGAGTACTACAATGAATAGAAGAGGACGGTAGGCTGATGATTGGTGAGTACTGTATTGCACGGAGGGAGGACTGTAGGCTCATAATTGGTGACTACTTTATTGCACAGAGGGAGGACGGTAGGCTGCTAATTGGTGAGTACTGTATTGCATGGACGGAGGACGGTAGGCTGATAATTGTTGAGTACTGTATTGCACGGAGGGAGGACGGCAGGCTGATGATTGGTGAGTACTGTATTGCATGGAGGGAGGACGGCAGGCTGATGTTTGGTGAGTACTGTATTGCACGGAAGGGGGACGGTAGGCTGATAATTGGTGAGTACTGTATTGTACGGAGGGAGGACGGTAGGCTGATGATTGGTGAGTACTGTATTGCATGGAGGGAGGACGGCAGGCTGATGATTGGTGAGTACTGTATTGCACGGAAGGGGGACGGTAGGCTGATAATTGGTGAGTACTGTATTGTACGGAGGGAGGACGGCAGGCTGATGATTGGTGAGTACTGTATTGCATGGAGGGAGGACGGCAGGCTGATGATTGGTGAGTACTGTATTGCACGGAAGGGGGACGGTAGGCTGATAATTGGTGAGTACTGTATTGCATGGAGGGAGGACGGTAGGCTGATAATTGGTGAGTGCTGTATTGCACGGAGGGAGGACGGTAGGCTGATAATTGGTGAGTGCTGTATTGCACGGAGGGAGGACGGTAGGCTGATAATTGGTGAGTGCTGTATTGCACGGAGGGAGGACGGTAGGCTGATGATTGGTGAGTGCTGTATTGCATGGAGGGAGGACTGTAGGCTCATAATTGGTGATTAATTTATTTAACGGAGGGAGGACGGTAGGCTGATGATCGCTGAGTACTGTATTGCATGGAGGGAGGACGGTAGGCTGATGATTGTTGGTTGTTGTATTGCACGGAGGGAGGACAGTAGGCTGATAATTGGTGAGTACTATATTGCACGGAGGGAGGACGGTAGGGTGATGATTGGTGAGTGCTGTATTGTACGGAGGGAGGATGGTAGGCTGATGATTGGTGACTACTGTATTGCACGGAGGGTGGACTGTAGGCTGATGATAGGTGAGAGCTGTATTGCACGGAGGGAGGACAGTAGGCTGATAATTGGTGAGTACTGTATTGCACGTAGGGTGGTCTGTAGGCTGATTATTGGTAAATACCACATTGAATGGAAGAGGACGGTATGCTGATAATTGGTGAGTGCTGTATTGCACGTAGGGTGGTCTGTAGGCTGATTATTGGTAAATACCACATTGAATGGAAGACGACGGTAGGCTGATGATTGGTGAGTACTGTATTGCACGGAGGGAGGACGGTAGGCTGATAATTGGTGAGTACTGTATTGCACGGAGGGAGGACGGTAGGCTGATAATTGGTGAGTACTACAATGAATAGAAGAGGACGGTAGGCTGATGATTGGTGAGTACTGTATTGCACGGAGGGAGGACTGTAGGCTCATAATTGGTGACTACTTTATTGCACAGAGGGAGGACGGTAGGCTGCTAATTGGTGAGTACTGTATTGCATGGACGGAGGACGGTAGGCTGATAATTGTTGAGTACTGTATTGCACGGAGGGAGGACGGCAGGCTGATGATTGGTGAGTACTGTATTGCATGGAGGGAGGACGGCAGGCTGATGTTTGGTGAGTACTGTATTGCACGGAAGGGGGACGGTAGGCTGATAATTGGTGAGTACTGTATTGTACGGAGGGAGGACGGTAGGCTGATGATTGGTGAGTACTGTATTGCATGGAGGGAGGACGGCAGGCTGATGATTGGTGAGTACTGTATTGCACGGAAGGGGGACGGTAGGCTGATAATTGGTGAGTACTGTATTGTACGGAGGGAGGACGGTAGGCTGATGATTGGTGAGTACTGTATTGCATGGAGGGAGGACGGCAGGCTGATGATTGGTGAGTACTGTATTGCACGGAAGGGGGACGGTAGGCTGATAATTGGTGAGTACTGTATTGCATGGAGGGAGGACGGTAGGCTGATAATTGGTGAGTGCTGTATTGCACGGAGGGAGGACGGTAGGCTGATAATTGGTGAGTGCTGTATTGCACGGAGGGAGGACGGTAGGCTGATAATTGGTGAGTGCTGTATTGCACGGAGGGAGGACGGTAGGGTGATGATTGGTGAGTGCTGTATTGTACGGAGGGAGGATGGTAAGCTGACGATTGGTGAGTACTGTATTGCACGGAGGGAGGACTGTAGGCTCATAATTGGTGATTACTTTATTTAACGGAGGGAGGACGGTAGGCTGATGATTGTTGGTTATGGTATTGCACGGAGGGAAGACAGTAGGCTGATAATTGGTGAGTACTATATTGCACGGAGGGAGGACGGTAGGGTGATGATTGGTGTGTGCTGTATTGTATGGAAGGAGGATGGTAGGCTGATGATTGGTGAGTGCTGTATTGCACGGAGGGTGGACGGTAGGCTGATGATTGGTGAGTGATGTATTGCATGGAGGTGGACATTGGAATGATAATTCGTGAGTACTTTTTGCCCGGAGGGAGGACGGTAGACCGATAATTGGTGAGTACGCTATTGCACGGAGGGAGGATGGTAGGCTGATAATTGGTGAGTACTGTATTGCACGGAGGGAGGACGGTAGGCTGATGATTATCGTTTGTTGTATTGCACGGAAGGAGGACAGTAGGCTGATAATTGGTGAGTACTATATTCCACGGAGGGAGGACGGTAGAGTGATGATTGGTGAGTGCTGTATTGTACAGAAGGAGGATGGTAGGCTGATGATTGGTGAGTGCTGTATTGCACGGAGGGTGGACGATAGACCGATAATTGGTGAGTGATGTATTGCATGGAGGGTGGGCATTGGAATGATAATTCGTGAGTACTTTTTGCCCGGAGGGAGGACGGTAGACCGATAATTGGTGAGTACGCTATTGCACGGAGGGAGGATGGTAGGCTGATAATTGGTGAGTACTGTATTGCACGGAGGGAGGACGGTAGACTCATGATTGGTGAGTGCTGTATTGCACAGATGGAGGACGGTAGGCTAATGATTGGTGAATACTCTATTGCACGGAATCAAGACGGTAGGCTGATGATTGGTGAGTGCTGTATTGCCATGAGGGAGGACGGTAGGCTGATGTTTGGTGAATACTGTATTGCACGTAGGGATGACGGTAGGCTGATAATTGGTGAATACTGTATTGCACGGAGGGAGGACGGTAGGCTGAGGATTGTTGAGTGCTGTATTGCATGGAGGGAGGACGGTACGCTGATATTGGTAAGTACTGTATTGCACGGAGGGAGGACGGTAGGCTGATAATTGGTGAGTACTACAATGAATGGAAGAGGACAGTAGGCTGATGATTAGGGAGTACTGTATTGCTCGTAAGGAGGATGGTAGGCTGATGATTTGTCAGTGCTGTATTGGAATGAGGGAGGACGGTAGGCTGATAATTGGTGAGTACTGTATTGCACGGAGGGAGGACGGTAGACCGATAATTGGTGAGTATGCTATTGCACGGAGGGAGGATGGTAGGCTGATAATTGGTGAGTACTGTATTGCACGGAGGGAGGACGGTACGCTGATATTGGTAAACTCTCCAGTACTTTGCCCACGACAGAGCCCGCCTTCCTTATCAGCTTATTAAGACGTGAGGCGTCCTTCTTCTTAATGCTTCCTCCCCAACACGCCACCACAAAGAAGAGGGCGCTCTCAACAACTGACCTATAGAACATCTTCAGCATCTCACTGCAGACATTGAATGACGCCAACCTTCTAAGGAAGTACAGTCGACTCTGTGCCTTCCTGCACAAGGCATCTGTGTTGGCAGTCCAGTCTAGCTTCTCGTCTAACTGTACTCCCAGTTACTTGTAGGTCTTAACCTGCTCCACACATTCTCCATTAATGATCACTGGCTCCATATGAGGCCTAGATCTCCTAAAGTCCACCACCATCTCCTTGGTCTTGGTGATATTGAGACGCAGGTAGTTTGAGTTGCACCATATCACAAAGTCCTGTATCAGTTTCCTATACTCTTCCTCCTGTCCATTCCTGACACACCCCACTATGGCCGTGTCATCAGCGAACTTCTGCACATGGCAGGACTCCGAGTTATATTGGAAGTCTGATGTGTACAGGGTGAACAGGACCGGAGAGAGCACGGTCCCCTGCGGCGCTCCTGTGCTGCTGACCACCGTGTCAGACCTACAGTCTCCCAACCACACATGCTGAGGTCTATCAGTCAAGTAGTCCACTATCCAATCCACCATGTGAGTACTGTATTGCACGGAGGGAGGACGGTAGGCTGATAATTGGTGAGTACTGTATTGCACGGAGGGAGGACGGTAGGCTGGTGATTGGTGAGTACTGTATTGCACGGAGGGAGGATGGTAGGCTGATAATTGGTGAGTACTGTATTACACGGACGGAGGACGGTAGGCTGATAATTGGTGAGTACTGTATTACACGGACGGAGGACGGTAGGCTGATAATTGGTGAGTACTGTATTACACGGACGGAGGACGGTAGGCTGATAATTGGTGAGTACTGTATTACACGGACGGAGGACGGTAGGCTGATAATTGGTGAGTGCTGTATTGCACGGAAGGGGGACGGTAGGCTGATAATTGGTGAGTGCTGTATTGCACAGAGGGAGGACGGTAGGCTGATAATTGGTGAGTGCTGTATTGCACGGAGGGAGGACGGTAGGCTGGTGATTGGTGAGTACTGTATTGCACGGAGGGAGGATGGTAGGATGATAATTGGTGAGTACTGTATTACACGGACGGAGGACGGTAGGCTGATAATTGGTGAGTACTGTATTGCACAGAGGGAGGACGGCAGGCTGATGATTGGTGAGTACTGTATTGCACGGAGGGAGGACGGCAGGCTGATAATTGGTGAGTACTGTATTGCACGGAGGGAGGACGGTAGGCTGATAATTGGTGAGTACTGTATTGCACGGAGGGAGGACGGTAGGCTGATGATTGGTGAGTACTGTATTGCACGGAGGGAGGACGGTAGGCTGATGATTGGTGAGTACTGGATTGCACGGAGGGAGGACGGTAGGCTGAGCATTGTTGAGTGCTGTATTGCACGGAGAGAGGACGGTAGGCTGATAATTGGTGCATGCTGTATTGCATGGAGGGAGGACTGTAGGCTCATAATTGGTGATTAATTTATTTAACGGAGGGAGGACGGTAGGCTGATAATTGGTGAGTACTATATTGCACGGAGGGAGGACGGTAGGGTGATGATTGGTGAGTGCTGTATTGCACGGAGGGAGGACTGTAGGCTCATAATTGGTGATTACTTTATTTAACGGAGGGAGGACGGTAGGCTGATGATCGCTGATTACTGTATTGCATGGAGGGAAGACGGTAGGCTGATGATTGTTGGTTGTTGTATTGCACGGAGGGAAGACAGTAGGCTGATAATTGGTGAGTACTATATTGCACGGAGGGAGGACGGTAGGGTGATGATTGGTGAGTGCTGTATTGTATGGAAGGAGGATGGTAGGCTGATGATTGGTGAGTGCTGTATTGCACGGAGGGTGGACGGTAGGCTGATGATTGGTGAGTGATGTATTGCATGGAGGGTGGGCATTGGAATGATAATTCGTGAGTACTTTTTGCCCGGAGGGAGGACGGTAGACCGATAATTGGTGAGTACGCTATTGCACGGAGGGAGGATGGTAGGCTGATAATTGGTGAGTACTGTATTGCACGGAGGGAGGATGGTAGGCTGATAATTGGTGAGTACTGTATTGCACGGAGGGAGGACAGTAGGCTGATAATTGGTGAGTACGCTATTGCACGGAGGGAGGATGGTAGGCTGATAATTGGTGAGTACTATATTGCACGGAGGGAGGACGGTAGGCTGATGATTGGTGAGTGCTGTATTGTACGGAATGAGGATGGTAGGCTGATGATTGGTGAGTGCTGTATTGCACGGAGGGTGGACGGTAGGCTGATGATTGGTGAGTGATGTATTGCACGGAGGGTGGGCATTGGAATGATAATTCGTGAGTACTTTTTGCCCGGAGGGAGGACGGTAGACTGATAATTGGTGAGTACGCTATTGCACGGAGGGAGGATGGTAGGCTGATAATTGGTGACTACTGCAATGAACGGAGGAGGATGCTAGCCTGATAATTGGAGTGTACTCTATTGCACGGAGTGAGGATGGTAGGCTGATAATTGGTGAGTACTGTATTGCATGGAGGGAGGACGGTAGGCTGATGATTGGTGACTACTGTATTGCACGGAGGGTGGACTGTAGGCTGATGATTGGTGAGAGCTGTATTGCACGGAGGGAGGACGGTAGGCTGTTAATTGGTGAGTACTGTATTGCACGGAAGGGGGACGGTAGGCTGATAATTGGTGACTACTGCAATGAATGGAAGAGGACGGTAGACTGATGATTAGTGTGTACACTATTGCACGGAGGGGAGGGACGGTAGGCTGATGATTGATAGATAGATACTTTATTCATCCCCATGGGGAAATTCAACATTTTTTCCAATGTCCCATACACTTATTGTAGCAAAACTAATTACATACAATACTTAACTCAGTAAAAATATGATATGCCTCTAAAATCACCCTCTCAAAAAGCATTAATAATAGCTTTTAAAAAGTTCTTAAGTAGTTTACTTAAATACATTGAGTCCTAACCCCGGCACTTTAACATATCTTACTCCTGGCGGTTGAATTGTAAAGCCGAATGGCATTGGGGAGTATTGATCTCTTCATCCTGTCTGAGGAGCATTGCATCGATAGTAACCTGTCGCTGAAACTGCTTCTCTGTCTCTGGATGGTGCTATGTAGAGGATGTTCAGAGTTATCCATAATTGACCGTAGCCTACTCAGCGCCCTTCGCTCTGCTACCGATGTTATACTCTCCAGTACTTTGCCCACGACAGAGCCCGCCTTCCTTACCAGCTTATTAGATAGATAGATAGATACTTTATTCATCCCCATGGGGAAATTCAACATTTTTTCCAATGTCCCATACACTTGTTGTAGCAAAAACTCATTACATACAATACTTAACTCAGTAATAATATGATATGCATCTAAATCACTAACTCAAAAAGCATTAATAATAGCTTTAAAAAAAGTTCTTAAGTCCTGGCAGTTGAATTGTAAAGCCTAATGGCATTGGGGAGTATTGACCTCTTCATCCTGTCTGAGGAGCATTGCATCGACAGTAACCTGTCGCTGAAACTGCTTCTCTGTCTCTGGATGGTGCTATCTAGAGGATGTTCAGGGTTTTCCATAATTGACCGTAGCCTACTCAGCGCCCTTCGCTCAGCTACCGATGTTAAACTCTCCAGTACTTTGCCCACGACAGAGCCCGCCTTCCTTATCAGCTTATTAAGACGTGAGGCGTCCTTCTTCTTAATGCTTCCTCCCCAACACGCCACCACAAAGAAGAGGGCGCTCTCAACAACTGACCTATAGAACATCTTCAGCATCTCACTGCAGACATTGAATGACGCCAACCTTCTAAGGAAGTACAGTCGACTCTGTGCCTTCCTGCACAAGGCATCTGTGTTGGCAGTCCAGTCTAGCTTCTTGTCTAACTGTACTCCCAGATACTTGTAGGTCTTAACCTGCTCCACACATTTCCCATTAATGATCACTGGCTCCATATGAGGCCTAGATCTCCTAAAGTCCACCACCATCTCCTTGGTCTTGGTGATATTGAGACGCAGGTAGTTTGAGTTGCACCATATCACAAAGTCCTGTATCAGTTTCCTATACTCTTCCTCCTGTCCATTCCTGACACACCCCACTATGGCCGTGTCATCAGCGAACTTCTGCACATGGCAGGACTCCGAGTTATATTGGAAGTCTGATGTGTACAGGGTGAACAGGACCGGAGAGAGCACGGTCCCCTGCGGCGCTCCTGTGCTGCTGACCACCGTGTCAGACCTACAGTCTCCCAACCACACATGCTGAGGTCTCTCAGTCAAGTAGTCCACTATCCAATCCACCATGTGAGTACTGTATTGCACGGAGGGAGGACAGTAGGCTGATAATTGGTGAGTACTGTATTGCACGGAGGGAGGACGGTAGGCTGATGATTGGTGAGTACTATATTGCACGGAGGGAGGACGGTAGGCTGATAATTGGTGCGTGCTGTATTGCACGGAGGGAGGACGGTAGGCTGATGATTGGTGAGTGCTGTATTGCACGGAGGGAGGACGGTAGGCTGATGATTGGTGAGTGCTGTATTGCACGGAGGGAGGACGGTAGGCTGATAATTGGTGAGTACTACAATGAATGGAAGAGGACGGTTGGCTGATGATTTGTGAGTACTGTATTGCACGGAGGGAGGACTGTAGGCTCATAATTGGTGACTACTTTATTGCACAGAGGGAGGACGATAGGCTGATAATTGATGAGTACTGTATTGCACGGAGGGAGGACGGTAGGCTGATAATTGGTGAGTACTGTATTGCACGGAGGGAGGACAGCAGGCTGATAATTGGTGAGTACTGTATTGCACGGAGGGAGGACTGTAGGCTCATAATTGGTGATTAATTTATTTAACGGAGGGAGGACGGTAGGCTGATGATCGCTGAGTACTGTATTGCATGGAGGGAGGACAGTAGACTGATAATTGGTGAGTACTGTATTGCATGGAGGGAGGACAGTAGGCTGATAATTGGTGAGTACTATATTGCACGGAGGGAGGACGGTAGGGTGATGATTGGTGAGTACTGTATTGCACGGAGGGAGGACAGCAGGCTGATAATTGGTGAGTACTGTATTGCACGGAGGGAGGACGGTAGTCTGATGATTGGTGAGTGCTGTATTGCATGGAGGGAGGACTGTAGGCTCATAATTGGTGATTAATTTATTTAACGGAGGGAGGACGGTAGGCTGATGATCGCTGAGTACTGTATTGCATGGAGGGAGGACGGTAGGCTGATGATTGTTGGTTGTTGTATTGCACGGAGGGAGGACAGTAGGCTGATAATTGGTGAGTACTATATTGCATGGAGGGAGGACGGTAGGGTGATGATTGGTGAGTGCTGTATTGTACGGAGGGAGGATGGTAGGCTGATGATTGGTGAGTACTGTATTGCACGGAGGGAGGACTGTAGGCTCATAATTGGTGATTACTTTATTTAACGGAGGGAGGACGGTAGGCTGATGATTGTTGGTTGTTGTATTGCACGGAGGGAAGACAGTAGGCTGATAATTGGTGAGTGATGTATTGCATGGAGGGTGGGCATTGGAAAGATAATTCGTGAGTACTTTTTGCCCAGAGGGAGGACGGTAGACCGATTATTGGTGAGTACGCTATTGCACGGAGTGAGGATGGTAGGCTGATAATTGGTGAGTACTGTATTGCACGGAGGGAGGACGGTATGCTGATGATTGTTGGTTGTTGTATTGCACGGAGGGAGGACAGTAGGCTGATAATTGGTGAGTACTATATTGCACGGAGGGAGGACAGTAGGGTGATGATTGGTGAGTGCTGTATTGTACAGAAGGAGGATGGTAGGCTGATGATTGGTGAATGCTGTATTGCACGGAGGGTGGACGGTAGGCTGATGATTGGTGAGTGATGTATTGCATGGAGGCTGGGCATTGGAATGATAATTCGTGAGTACTTTTTGCCCGGAGGGAGGACGGTAGACCGATAATTGGTGAGTACGCTATTGCACGGAGGGAGGATGGTAGGCTGATAATTGGTGAGTACTGTATTGCATGGAGGGAGGACGGTAGGCTGATAATTGGTGAGTACTATATTGCACGGAGGGAGGACGGTAGGGTGATGATTGGTGAGTGCTGTATTGTACGGAGGGAGGATGGTAGGCTGATAATTGGTGAGTACTGTATTGCACAGAGGGAGGATGGTCGGCTGATAATTGGTGACTACTGTAATGAACGGAGGAGGATGGTAGCCTGATAATTGGAGTGTACTCTATTGCACGGAGTGAGGATGGTAGGCTGATAATTGGTGAGTACTGTATTGCATGGAGGGAGGACGGTAGGCTGATAATTGGTGAGTGCTGTATTGCACGGAGGGAGGACGGTAGGCTGATAATTGGTGCGTGCTGTATTGCACGGAGGGAGGACTGTAGGCTGATGATTGGTGAGAGCTGTATTGCACGGAGGGTGGACTGTAGGCTGATGATTGGTGAGAGCTGTATTGCACGGAGGGAGGACGGTAGGCTGATAATTGGTGAGTACTGTATTGCACGGAGGGAGGACGGTAGGCTTAAGATTTGTGAGTACTGTTTTAAACGGAGGGAGGACAGTAGGCTGATTATTTGTTAGCGCTGTATTGCACGGAGGGAGGACGGTAGGCTGGTAATTGGTGAGTATTGTATTGCACGGAGGGAGGACGGTATGCTGATGATTGGTGAGTGCTGTATTGCATGGAGGGAGGACTGTAGGCTCATAATTGGAGATTAATTTATTTAACGGAGGGAGGACGGTAGGCTGATGATCGCTGAGTACTGTATTGCACGGGAGGTGGACGGTAGGCTGATGATTGTTGGTTGTTGTATTGCACGGAGGGAGGACAGTAGGCTGATAATTGGTGAGTACTATATTGCACGGAGGGAGGACGGTAGGGTGATGATTGGTGAGTGCTGTATTGTACGGAGGGAGGATGGTAGGCTGATGATTGGTGATTACTGTATTGCACGGAGGGAGGACTGTAGGTTCATAATTGGTGATTACTTTATTTAATGGAGGGAGGACGGTAGGCTGATGATTGGTGAGTACTGTATTGCATGGAGGGAGGATGGTAGTCTGATAATAGGTGAGTGCTGTATTGCTCGAGGGGAGGACGGCAGGCTGATAATTGGTGAGTACTGTATTGCATGGAGGGAGGACGGTAGGCTGATAATTGGTGAGTACTGTATTGCATGGAGGGAGGACGGCAGGCTGATAATTGGTGAGTACTGTATTGCATGGAGGGAGGACGGTAGGCTGATGATTGGTGAGAGCTGTATTGCATGGAGGGTGGACTGTAGGCTGATGATTGGTGAGAGCTGTATTGCACGGAGGGTGGACGGTAGGCTGATGATTGGTGAGAGCTGTATTGCACGGAGGGAGGACGGTAGGCTGATAATTGGTGAGTACTGTATTGCACGGAGGGAGGATGGTAGGCTCATAATTGGTGAGTACTGTATTGCACGGAGGGAGGACGGTATGCTGATGATCGCTGAGTACTGTATTGCATGGAGGGAGGAAGGTATGCTGATGATCGCTGAGTACTGTATTGCATGGAGGGTGGTCTGTAGGCTGATTATTGGTAAATACCACATTGAATGGAAGAGGACGGTATGCTGATAATTGGTGAGTGCTGTATTGCAAGGAGGGTGGACTGTAGGCTGGTGATTGGTGAGTACTGTATTGCACGGAGTGAGGACGGTAGGCTGATGATTGGTGAGTACTGTATTGCATGGAGTGAGGACGGTAGGCTGATGATTGGTGAGTACTGTATTGCACGGTGGGAGGATGGTAGTCTGATTATTTGTTAGCGCTGTATTGCACGGAGGGAGGACGGTAAGCTGGTGATTGGTGAGTACTGTATTGCACGGAGGGAGGACAGTAGGCTGATGATTGGTGAGTACTGTATTGCATGGAGGGAGGACGGTAGGCTGATAATTGGTGAGTACTGTATTGCATGGAGGGAGGATGGCAGGCTGATGATTGGTGAGTGCTGTATTGCATGGAGGGAGGACGGCAGGCTGATGATTGGTGAGTACTGTATTGCATGGAGGGAGGACGGCAGGCTGATAATTGGTGAGTACTGTATTGCATGGAGGGAGGACGGTAGGCTGATAATTGGTGAGTACTGTATTGCACAGAGTGAGGACGGTATGCTGCTAATTGGTGAGTACTGTATTGCAAGGAGGGTGGACTGTAGGCTGATGATTGGTGAGAGCTGTATTGCACGGAGGGTGGACTGTAGGCTGATGATTGGTGAGAGCTGTATTGCACGGAGGGAGGACGGTAGGCTGATAATTGGTGAGTACTGTATTGCATGGAGGTAGGTTCAGTAGGCTGATAATTGGTGAGTACTGTATTGCACGTAGGGAGGACGGTAGACTGATAATTGGTGAGTACTGTATTGCACGGAGGGAGGATGGTAGTCTGATTATTTGTTAGCGCTGTATTGCACAGAGAGAGGACGGTAGGCTGATAATTGATGGCTACTGTATTGCATGGTGGGAAGACGGTAGGCTGAAGATTGGAAGGTACTGTATTGCATGGAGTGAGGACGGCAGGCTGATGATTGGTGAGTACAGTATTGCACGGAGGGAGGACGGTAGGCTGATAATTGGTGAGTACTGTATTGCATGGAGGGAGGTTCAGTAGGCTGATAATTGGTGAGTACTGTATTGCATGGAGGGAGGACGGTAGGCTGATAATTGGTGAGTACTGTATTGCATGGAGGGAGGACGGCAGGCTGATGATTGGTGAGTACTGTTTTGCACGGAGGGAGGACGTTAGGCTGATGATTGGTGAGTACTGTATTGCATGGAGGGAGGACGGCAGGCTGATAATTGGTGCGTGCTGTTTTGCACGGAGGGAGGACGTTAGGCTGATGATTGGTGAGTACTGTATTGCACGGACGGAGGACGTTAGGCTGATGATTGGTGAGTACTGTATTGCACGGAGGGAGGACGGTAGGCTTAAGATTGGTGAGTACTGTTTTAAACGGAGGGAGGACAGTAGGCTGATAATTTGTTAGCGCAGTATTGCACGGAGGGAGGACGGTAGGCTGGTAATTGGTGAGTATTGTATTGCACGGAGGGAGGATGGTAGGCTGATGATTGGTGAGTACTGTATTGCACGGAGTGAGGATGGTAGGCTGATGATTGGTGAGTACTGTATTGCATGGAGTGAGGACGGTAGGCTGATGATTGGTGAGTACTGTATTGCACGGAGGGAGGACGGTAGGCTGATAATTGGTGCGTGCTGTATTGCACGGAGGGAGGACGTTAGGCTGATGATTGGTGAGTACTGTATTGCACGGAGGGAGGACGGTAGGCTTAAGATTGGTGAGTACTGTTTTAAACGGAGGGAGGACAGTAGGCTGTTAATTGGTGAGGACTGTATTGCACGGAGGGAGCACGATAGGCTGATAATTGGTGAGTACTGTATTGCACGGAGGGAGGATGGTAGTCTGATTATTTGTTAGCGCTGTATTGCACGGAGAGAGGATGGTAGGCTGATAATTGATGGCTACTGTATTGCATGGTGGGAAGACGGTAGGCTGAAGATTGGAAGGTACTGTTTTGCATGGAGTGAGGACGGCAGGCTGATGATTGGTGAGTACTGTATTGCATGGAAGGGGGACGGTAGGCTGATGATTGGTGAGTACTGTATTGCACGGAGGGAGGACGGTAGGCTTAAGATTGGTGAGTACTGTTTTAAACGGAGGGACGACAGAAGGCTGATTATTTGTTAGCGCTTTATTGCACGGAGGGAGGACGGTAGGCTGGTGATTGGTGAGTACTGTATTGCACGGAGGGAGGACTGTAGGCTGATGATTGGTGAGTACTGTATTGCATTGAGGGAGGACGGTAGGCTGATAATTGGTGAGAACTGTATTGCATGGAGGGAGGACGGCAGGCTGATGATTGGTGAGTGCTGTATTGCATGGAGGGAGGACGGCAGGCTGATAATTGTTGAGTACTGTATTGCATGGAGGGAGGACGGCAGGCTGATAATTGGTGAGTACTGTATTGCATGGAGGGAGGACGGTAGGCTGATAATTGGTGAGTACTGTATTGCACGGAGTGAGGACGGTAGACTTATAATTGGTGAGTACAGTATTGCACGGAGGGAGGACGGTAGGCTGATAATTGGTGAGTGCTGTATTGCATGGAGGGAGGACGGTAGGCTGATAATTGGTGAGTACTGTATTGCACGGAGTGAGGACGGTAGACTTATAATTGGTGAGTACAGTATTGCACGGAGGGAGGACGGTAGGCTGATAATTGGTGAGTGCTGTATTGCACGGAGGGTGGACTGTAGGCTGATGATTGGTGAGAGCTGTATTGCACGGAGGGTGGACTGTAGGCTGATGATTGGTGAGAGCTGTATTGCACGGAGGGAGGACGGTAGGATGATAATTGGTGAGTACTGTATTGCACGGAGGGAGGACGGTAGGCTGATAATTGGTGAGTACTGTATTGCATGGAGGGAGGACGGTAGGCTGATAATTGGTGAGTACTGTATTGCACGGAGTGAGGACGGTAGACTTATAATTGGTGAGTACAGTATTGCACGGAGGGAGGACGGTAGGCTGATAATTGGTGAGTGCTGTATTGCACGGAGGGTGGACTGTAGGCTGATGATTGGTGAGAGCTGTATTGCACGGAGGGTGGACTGTAGGCTGATGATTGGTGAGAGCTGTATTGCACGGAGGGAGGACGGTAGGATGATAATTGGTGAGTACTGTATTGCACGGAGGGAGGATGGTAGGCTCATAATTGGTGAGTACTGTATTGCACGGAGAGAGGACGGTATGCTGATGATCACTGAGTACTGTATTGCATGGAGGGTGGTCTGTAGGCTGATTATTGGTAAATACCACATTGAATGGAAGAGGACGGTATGCTGATAATTGGTGCGTGCTGTTTTGCACAGAGGGAGGACAGTAGGCTGATAATTGGTGAGTACTGTATTGCATGGAGGGAGGACGGTAGGCTGGTGATTGTTGAGTACTGTATTGCACCGAGGGAGGACAGTAGGCTGGTCATTGGTGAGTACTGTATTGGACAGAGGGAGGATGGTAGGCTGATGATTGGTGAGTACTGTATTGCACGTAGAGAGGACGGTAGACTGATAATTGGTGAGTGCTGTATTGCACGGAGGGAGGACGGTAGGCTGATAATTGGTGCGTGCTGTATTGCACGGAGGGAGGACTGTAGGCTGATAATTGGTGAGTGCTGTATTGCAAGGAGGGTGGACTGTAGGCTGATGATTGGTGAGAGCTGTATTGCACGGAGGGTGGACTGTAGGCTGATGATTGGTGAGAGCTGTATTGCACGGAGGGAGGACGGTAGGCTGATAATTGGTGAGTACTGTATTGCATGGAGGTAGGTTCAGAAGGCTGATAATTGGTGAGTACTGTATTGCATGGAGGTAGGTTCAGTAGGCTGATAATTGGTGAGTACTGTATTGCACGTAGGAAGGACGGTAGACTGATAATTGGTGAGTACTGTATTGCACGGAGGGAGGATGGTAGTCTGATTATTTGTTAGCGCTGTATTGCACGGAGAGAGGACGGTAGGCTGATAATTGATGGCTACTGTCTTGCATGGTGGGACGACGGTAGGCTGAAGATTGGAAGGTACTGTATTGCATGGAGTGAGGACGGCAGGCTGATGATTGGTGAGTACTGTATTGCACGGAGTGAGGACGGCAGGCTGATGATTGGTGAGTACTGTATTGCATGGAGTGAGGACGGCAGGCTGATGATTGGTGAGTACTGTATTGCACGGAGGGAGGACGGTAGGCTGATAATTGGTGAGTACTGTATTGCATGGAGGGAGGTTCAGTGAGCTGATAATTGGTGAGTACTGTATTGCATGGAGGGAGGTTCAGTAGGCTGATAATTGGTGCGAGCTGTATTGCACGGAGGGAGGACGGTAGGCTGATGATTGGTGAGTACTGTATTGCACGGAGGGAGGACGGTAGGCTTAAGATTGATGAGTACTATTTTAAACGGAGGGAGGACAGTAGGCTGATTATTTGTTAGCGCTGTATTGCACAGAGTGAGGACGGTAGGCTGATGATTGGTGAGTACTGTATTGCATGGAGTGAGGACGGTAGGCTGATGATTGGTGAGTACTGTATTGCACGGAGGGAGGACGGCAGGCTGATAATTGGTGCGTGCTGTATTGCACGGAGGGAGGACGGTAGGCTGATAATTGTTGAGTACTGTATTGCATGGAGGTAGGTTCAGAAGGCTGATAATTGGTGAGTACTGTATTGCATGGACGGAGGACGGTAGGCTGATAATTGTTGAGTACTGTATTGCATGGAGGGAGGACGGTAGGCTGATAATTGGTGAGTACTGTATTGCATGGAGGTAGGTTCAGAAGGCTGATAATTGGTGAGTACTGTATTGCATGGAGGTAGGTTCAGTAGGCTGATAATTGGTGAGTACTGTATTGCACGTAGGAAGGACGGTAAACTGATAATTGGTGAGTACTGTATTGCACGGAGGGAGGATGGTAGTCTGATTATTTGTTAGCGCTGTATTGCACGGAGAGAGGACGGTAGGCTGATAATTGATGGCTACTGTATTGCATGGTGGGAAGACGGTAGGCTGAAGATTGGAAGGTACTGTATTGCATGGAGTGAGGACGGCAGGCTGATGATTGGTGAGTACTGTATTGCACGGAGGGAGGACGGTAGGCTGATAATTGGTGAGTACTGTATTGCATGGAGGGAGGTTCAGTGAGCTGATAATTGGTGAGTACTGTATTGCATGGAGGGAGGTTCAGTAGGCTAATAATTGGTGCGAGCTGTATTGCACGGAGGGAGGACGGTAGGCTGATGATTGGTGAGTACTGTATTGCACGGAGGGAGGACGGTAGGCTTAAGATTGATGAGTACTGTTTTAAACGGAGGGAGGACAGTAGGCTGATTATTTGTTAGCGCTGTATTGCACAGAGTGAGGACGGTAGGCTGATGATTGGTGAGTACTGTATTGCATGGAGTGAGGACGGTAGGCTGATGATTGGTGAGTACTGTATTGCACGGAGGGAGGATGGCAGGCTGATAATTGGTGCGTGCTGTATTGCACGGAGGGAGGACGGTAGGCTGATGATTGGTGAGTACTGTATTGCACGGAGGGAGGACGGTAGGCTTAAGATTGGTGAGTACTGTTTTAAACGGAGGGAGGACAGTAGGCTGATTATTTGTTAGCGCTGTATTGCACGGAGGGAGGACGGTAGGCTGGTTATTGGTGAGTATTGTATTGCACGGAGGGAGGATGGTAGTCTGATTACTTGTTAGCGCTGTATTGCACGGAGGGAGGACGGTAGGCTGGTGATTGGTGAGTACTGTATTGCACGGAGGGAGGACAGTAGGCTTATGATTGGTGAGTACTGTATTGCATGGAGGGAGGACGGTAGGCTGATAATTGGTGAGTACTGTATTGCATGGAGGGAGGACGGCAGGCTGATGATTGGTGAGTGCTGTATTGCATGGAGGGAGGACGGCAGGCTGATGATTGGTGAGTACTGTATTGCATGGAGGGAGGACGGCAGGCTGATAATTGGTGAGTACTGTATTGCATGGAGGGAGGACGGTAGGCTGATAATTGGTGAGTACTGTATTGCACGGAGTGAGGACGGTAGGCTTATAATTGGTGAGTACTGTATTGCACGGAGGGAGGACGGTAGGCTGATAATTGGTGAGTGCTGTATTGCAAGGAGGGTGGACTGTAGGCTGATGATTGGTGAGAGCTGTATTGCACGGAGGGTGGACTGTAGGCTGATGATTGGTGAGAGCTGTATTGCACGGAGGGAGGACGGTAGGCTGATAATTGGTGAGTACTGTATTGCACGGAGGGAGGACGGTATGCTGATGATCGCTGAGTACTGTATTGCACCGAGGGAGGACAGCAGGCTGGTCATTGGTGAGTACTGTATTGCACAGAGGTAGGATGGTAGGCTGATGATTGGTGAGTACTGTATTGCACGTAGGGAGGACGGTAGACTGATAATTGGTGCGTGCTGTATTGCACGGAGGGAGGACAGTAGGCTGATGATTAGTGAGTACTGTATTGCACGGAGGGAGGACGGTAGGCTTAAGATTGGTGAGTATTGTTTTAAACGGAGGGAGGACAGTAGGCTGTTAATTGGTGAGGACTATATTGCACGGAGGGAGCACGATAGGCTGATAATTCGTGAGTACTGTATTGCATGGAGGTAGGTTCAGTAGGCTGATAATTGGTGAGTACTGTATTGCACGTAGGGAGGACGGTAGACTGATAATTGGTGAGTACTGTATTGCACGGAGGGAGGATGGTAGTCTGATTATTTGTTAGCGCTGTATTGCACGGAGAGAGGATGGTAGGCTGATAATTGATGGCTACTGTATTGCATGGTGGGAAGACGGTAGGCTGAAGATTGGAAGGTACTGTATTGCATGGAGTGAGGACGGCAGGCTGATGATTGGTGAGTACTGTATTGCACGGAGGGAGGACGGTAGGCTTAAGATTGGTGAGTACTGTTTTAAACGGAGGGACGACAGAAGGCTGATTATTTGTTAGCGCTGTATTGCACGGAGGGAGGACGGTAGGCTGGTGATTGGTGAGTACTGTATTGCACGGAGGGAGGACAGTAGGCTGATGATTGGTGAGTACTGTATTGCATGGAGGGAGGACGGTAGGCTGATAATTGGTGAGAACTGTATTGCATGGAGGGAGGACGGCAGGCTGATGATTGGTGAGTGCTGTATTGCATGGAGGGAGGACGGCAGGCTGATAATTGTTGAGTACTGTATTGCATGGAGGGAGGACGGTAGGCTGATAATTGGTGAGTACTGTATTGCATGGAGGGAGGACGGTAGGCTGATAATTGGTGAGTACTGTATTGCACGGAGTGAGGACGGTACACTTATAATTGGTGAGTACAGTATTGCACGGAGGGAGGACGGTAGGCTGATAATTGGTGAGTGCTGTATTGCACGGAGGGTGGACTGTAGGCTGATGATTGGTGAGAGCTGTATTGCACGGAGGGTGGACTGTAGGCTGATGATTGGTGAGAGCTGTATTGCACGGAGGGAGGACGGTAGGATGATAATTGGTGAGTACTGTATTGCACGGAGGGAGGATGGTAGGCTCATAATTGGTGAGTACTGTATTGCACGGAGGGAGGACGGTATGCTGATGATCACTGAGTACTGTATTGCATGGAGGGTGGTCTGTAGGCTGATTATTGGTAAATACCACATTGAATGGAAGAGGACGGTATGCTGATAATTGGTGCGTGCTGTATTGCACGGAGGGAGGACAGTAGGCTGATAATTGGTGAGTACTGTATTGCATGGAGGGAGGACGGTAGGCTGGTGATTGGTGAGTACTGTATTGCACCGAGGGAGGACAGTAGGCTGGTCATTGGTGAGTACTGTATTGCACAGAGGGAGGATGGTAGGCTGATGATTGGTGAGTACTGTATTGCACGTAGAGATGACGGTAGACTGATAATTGGTGAGTGCTGTATTGCACGGAGGGAGGACGGTAGGCTGATAATTGGTGCGTGCTGTATTGCACGGAGGGAGGACTGTAGGCTGATAATTGGTGAGTGCTGTATTGCAAGGAGGGTGGACTGTAGGCTGATGATTGGTGAGAGCTGTATTGCACGGAGGGTGGACTGTAGGCTGATGATTGGTGAGAGCTGTATTGCATGGAGGGAGGACGGTAGGCTGATAATTGGTGAGTACTGTATTGCATGGAGGTAGGTTCAGAAGGCTGATAATTGGTGAGTACTGTATTGCATGGAGGTAGGTTCAGTAGGCTGATAATTGGTGAGTACTGTATTGCACGTAGGAAGGACGGTAAACTGATAATTGGTGAGTACTGTATTGCACGGAGGGAGGATGGTAGTCTGATTATTTGTTAGCGCTGTATTGCACGGAGAGAGGACGGTAGGCTGATAATTGATGGCTACTGTATTGCATGGTGGGAAGACGGTAGGCTGAAGATTGGAAGGTACTGTATTGCATGGAGTGAGGACGGCAGGCTGATGATTGGTGAGTACTGTATTGCACGGAGGGAGGACGGTAGGCTGATAATTGGTGAGTACTGTATTGCATGGAGGGAGGTTCAGTGAGCTGATAATTGGTGAGTACTGTATTGCATGGAGGGAGGTTCAGTAGGCTGATAATTGGTGCGAGCTGTATTGCACGGAGGGAGGACGGTAGGCTGATGATTGGTGAGTACTGTATTGCACGGAGGGAGGACGGCAGGCTGATGATTGGTGAGTACTGTATTGCACGGAGGGAGGACGGTAGGCTTAAGATTGATGAGTACTGTTTTAAACGGAGGGAGGACAGTAGGCTGATTATTTGTTAGCGCTGTATTGCACAGAGTGAGGACGGTAGGCTGATGATTGGTGAGTACTGTATTGCATGGAGTGAGGACGGTAGGCTGATGATTGGTGAGTACTGTATTGCACGGAGGGAGGATGGCAGGCTGATAATTGCTGCGTGCTGTATTGCACGGAGGGAGGACGGTAGGCTGATGATTGGTGAGTACTGTATTGCACGGAGGGAGGACGGTAGGCTTAAGATTGGTGAGTACTGTTTTAAACGGAGGGAGGACAGTAGGCTGATTATTTGTTAGCGCTGTATTGCACGGAGGGAGGACGGTAGCTGGTTATTGGTGAGTATTGTATTGCACGGAGGGAGGATGGTAGTCTGATTACTTGTTAGCGCTGTATTGCACGGAGGGAGGACGGTAGGCTGGTGATTGGTGAGTACTGTATTGCACGGAGGGAGGACAGTAGGCTTATGATTGGTGAGTACTGTATTGCACGGAGGGAGGATGGTAGTCTGATTATTTGTTAGCGCTGTATTGCACGGAGAGAGGACGGTAGGCTGATAATTGATGGCTACTGTATTGCATGGTGGGAAGACGGTAGGCTGAAGATTGGAAGGTACTGTATTGCACGGAGGGAGGACGGTAGGCTGATAATTGGTGAGTACTGTATTGCATGGAGGGACGTTCAGTAAGCTGATAATTGGTGAGTACTGTATTGCATGGAGGGAGGTTCAGTAGGCTGATAATTGGTGCGTGCTGTATTGCACGGAGGGAGGACGGTAGGCTGATGATTGGTGGGTACTGTATTGCACGGAGGGAGGACGGTAGGCTTAAGATTGATGAGTACTGTTTTAAACGGAGGGAGGACAGTAGGCTGATTATTTGTTAGCGCTGTATTGCACGGAGTGAGGACGGTAGGCTGATGATTGGTGAGTACTGTATTGCATGGAGTGAGGACGGTAGGCTGATGATTGTTGAGTACTGTATTGCACGTAGGGAGGATGGTCGGCATATGATTGGTGAGAACTGTATTGCACGGAGCAAGGATTGTAGGCTGATGATTGGTGAGTACTGTATTGCACGGAGGGAGGACGGCAGGCTGATGATTGGTGAGTACTGTATTGCACGGAGGGAGGACGGTAGGCTGATGATTGGTGAGTACTGTATTGCATGGAGGGAGGACGGCAGGCTGATGATTGGTGAGTACTGTATTGCATGGAGGGAGAACGGTAGACCGATAATTGGTGAGTACTGTATTGCACGGAGGGAGGACGGTAGGCTGATAATTGGTGAGTACTGTATTGCATGGAGGGAGGACGGCAGGCTGATAATTGGTGAGTACTGTATTGCATGGAGGGAGGACGTCAGGCTGATGATTGGTGAGTACTGTATTGCACGGAGGGAGGATGATAGGCTGATAATTGGTGAGTACTGTATTGCACGGAGGGAGGTTGATAGGCTGATAATTGGTGAGTACTGTATTGCATGGAGGGAGGACGGCAGGCTGATAATTGTTGAGTACTGTATTGCACGGAGGGAGGATGGTAGGCTGATAATTGGTGAGTACTGTATTGCATGGAGGGAGGACGGCAGGCTGATAATTGGTGAGTACCATATTGCACGGAGGGAGGACGGTAGGATGATAATTGGTGAGTACTGTATTGCACGGAGGGAGGACGGTAGGCTGATAATTGGTGAGTAAGGTATTGCATGGAGGGAGGACGGCAGGCTGATAATTGGTGAGTACTGTATTGCATGGAGGGAGGACGGCAGGCTGATGATTGGTGAGCACTGTATTGCATGGAGGGAGGACGGTAGGCTGATGATTGGTGAGTACTGTATTGCATGGAGGTAGGTTCAGTAGGCTGATAATTGGTGAGTACTGTATTGCACGTAGGGAGGACGGTAGACTGATAATTGGTGAGTACTGTATTGCACGGAGGGAGGATGGTAGTCTGATTATTTGTTAGCGCTGTATTGCACAGAGAGAGGACGGTAGGCTGATAATTGATGGCTACTGTATTGCATGGTGGGAAGACGGTAGGCTGAAGATTGGAAGGTACTGTATTGCATGGAGTGAGGACGGCAGGCTGATGATTGGTGAGTACAGTATTGCACGGAGGGAGGACGGTAGGCTGATAATTGGTGAGTACTGTATTGCATGGAGGGAGGTTCAGTAGGCTGATAATTGGTGAGTACTGTATTGCATGGAGGGAGGACGGTAGGCTGATAATTGGTGAGTACTGTATTGCATGGAGGGAGGACGGCAGGCTGATGATTGGTGAGTACTGTATTGCACGGAGGGAGGACGGTAGGCTGATAATTGGTGCGTGCTGTTTTGCACGGATGGAGGACGTTAGGCTGATGATTGGTGAGTACTGTATTGCACGGAGGGAGGACGGTAAGCTTAAGATTGGTGAGTACTGTTTTAAACGGAGGGAGGACAGTAGGCTGATAATTTGTTAGCGCAGTATTGCACGGAGGGAGGACGGTAGGCTGGTAATTGGTAAGTATTGTATTGCACGGAGGGAGGATGGTAGGCTGATGATTGGTGAGTACTGTATTGCACGGAGTGAGGACGGTAGGCTGATGATTGGTGAGTACTGTATTGCATGGAGTGAGGACGGTAGGCTGATGATTGGTGAGTACTGTATTGCACGGAGGGTGGACGGTAGGCTGATAATTGGTGCGTGCTGTATTGCACGGAGGGAGGACGTTAGGCTGATGATTGGTGAGTACTGTATTGCACGGAGGGAGGACGGAAGGCTTAAGATTGGTGAGTACTGTTTTAAACGGAGGGAGGACAGTAGGCTGTTAATTGGTGAGGACTGTATTGCACGGAGGGAGCACGATAGGCTGATAATTCGTGAGTACTGTATTGCATGGAGGTAGGACGGTAGGCTGATGATTGGTGAGTACTGTATTGCATGGAGGGAGGACGGTAGGCTGATAATTGGTGAGAACTGTATTGCATGGAGGGAGGACGGCAGGCTGATGATTGGTAGGTGCTGTATTGCATGGAGGGAGGACGGCAGGCTGATAATTGTTGAGTACTGTATTGCATGGAGGGAGGACGGCAGGCTGATAATTGGTGAGTACTGTATTGCATGGAGGGAGGACGGTAGGCTGATAATTGGTGAGTACTGTATTGCACGGAGTGAGGACGGTAGACTTATAATTGGTGAGTACAGTATTGCACGGAGGGAGGACGGTAGGCTGATAATTGGTGAGTGCTGTATTGCACGGAGGGTGGACTGTAGGCTGATGATTGGTGAGAGCTGTATTGCACGGAGGGTGGACTGTAGGCTGATGATTGGTGAGAGCTGTATTGCACGGAGGGAGGACGGTAGGATGATAATTGGTGAGTACTGTATTGCACGGAGGGAGGATGGTAGGCTCATAATTGGTGAGTACTGTATTGCACGGAGGGAGGACGGTATGCTGATGATCACTGAGTACTGTATTGCATGGAGGGTGGTCTGTAGGCTGATTATTGGTAAATACCACATTGAATGGAAGAGGACGGTATGCTGATAATTGGTGCGTGCTGTTTTGCACGGAGGGAGGACAGTAGGCTGATAATTGGTGAGTACTGTATTGCATGGAGGGAGGACGGTAGGCTGGTGATTGGTGAGTACTGTATTGCACAGAGGGAGGATGGTAGGCTGATGATTGGTGAGTGCTGTATTGCACGGAGGGAGGACGGTAGGCTGATAATTGGTGCGTGCTGTATTGCACAGAGGGAGGATGGTAGGCTGATGATTGGTGAGTGCTGTATTGCACGGAGGGAGGACGGTAGGCTGATAATTGGTGCATGCTGTATTGCACGGAGGGAGGACTGTAGGCTGATAATTGGTGACTGCTGTATTGCAAGGAGGGTGGACTGTAGGCTGATGATTGGTGAGAGCTGTATTGCACGGAGGGTGGACTGTAGGCTGATGATTGGTGAGAGCTGTATTGCACGGAGGGAGGACGGTAGGCTGATAATTGGTGAGTACTGTATTGCATGGAGGTAGGTTCAGAAGGCTGATAATTGGTGAGTACTGTATTGCATGGAGGTAGGTTCAGTAGGCTGATAATTGGTGAGTACTGTATTGCACGTAGGAAGGACGGTAAACTGATAATTGGTGAGTACTGTATTGCACGGAGGGAGGATGGTAGTCTGATTATTTGTTAGCGCTGTATTGCACGGAGAGAGGACGGTAGGCTGATAATTGATGGCTACTGTATTGCATGGTGGGAAGACGGTAGGCTGAAGATTGGAAGGTACTGTATTGCATGGAGTGAGGACGGCAGGCTGATGATTGGTGAGTACTGTATTGCACGGAGGGAGGACGGTAGGCTTATAATTGGTGAGTACTGTATTGCATGGAGGGAGGTTCAGTGAGCTGATAATTGGTGAGTACTGTATTGCATGGAGGGAGGTTCAGTAGGCTGATAATTGGTGCGAGCTGTATTGCACGGAGGGAGGACGGTAGGCTGATGATTGGTGAGTACTGTATTGCACGGAGGGAGGACGGTAGGCTTAAGATTGATGAGTACTGTTTTAAACGGAGGGAGGACAGTAGGCTGATTATTTGTTAGCGCTGTATTGCACAGAGTGAGGACGGTAGGCTGATGATTGGTGAGTACTGTATTGCATGGAGTGAGGAAGGTAGGCTGATGATTGGTGAGTACTGTATTGCACGGAGGGAGGATGGCAGGCTGATAATTGGTGCGTGCTGTATTGCACGGAGGGAGGACGGTAGGCTGATGATTGGTGAGTACTGTATTGCACGGAGGGAGGACGGTAGGCTTAAGATTGGTGAGTACTGTTTTAAACGGAGGGAGGACAGTAGGCTGATTATTTGTTAGCGCTGTATTGCACGGAGGGAGGACGGTAGGCTGGTTATTGGTGAGTATTGTATTGCACGGAGGGAGGATGGTAGTCTGATTACTTGTTAGCGCTGTATTGCACGGAGGGAGGACGGTAGGCTGGTGATTGGTGAGTACTGTATTGCACGGAGGGAGGACAGTAGGCTTATGATTGGTGAGTACTGTATTGCATGGAGGGAGGACGGTAGGCTGATAATTGGTGAGTACTGTATTGCATGGAGGGAGGACGGCAGGCTGATGATTGGTGAGTGCTGTATTGCATGGAGGGAGGACGGCAGGCTGATGATTGGTGAGTACTGTATTGCATGGAGGGAGGACGGCAGGCTGATAATTGGTGAGTACTGTATTGCATGGAGGGAGGACGGTAGGCTGATAATTGGTGAGTACTGTATTGCACGGAGTGAGGACGGTAGGCTTATAATTGGTGAGTACTGTATTGCACGGAGGGAGGACGGTAGGATGATAATTGGTGAGTGCTGTATTGCAAGGAGGGTGGACTGTAGGCTGATGATTGGTGAGAGCTGTATTGCACGGAGGGTGGACTGTAGGCTGATGATTGGTGAGAGCTGTATTGCACGGAGGGAGGACGGTAGGCTGATAATTGGTGAGTACTGTATTGCACGGAGGGAGGACGGTATGCTGATGATCGCTGAGTACTGTATTGCATGGAGGGTGGTCTGTAGGCTGATTATTGGTAAATACCAGATTGAATGGAAGAGGACGGTATGCTGATAATTGGTGAGTGCTGTATTGCACGGAGGAAGGACGGTAGGCTGGTGATTGGTGAGTACTGTATTGCACGGAGGGAGGACAGTAGGCTGATAATTGGTGAGTACTGTATTGCACGGAGGGAGGACGGTAGGCTGATGATTGGTGAGTACTGTATTGCATGGAGGGAGGACGGTAGACTGATAATTGGTGAGTACTGTATTGCACAGAGGGAGGATGGTAGGCTGATAATTGGTGAGTGCTGTATTGCAAGGAGGGTGGACTGTATGCTGATGATTGGTTAGAGCTGTATTGCATGGAGGAAGGACGGTAGGCTGGTGATTGGTGAGTACTGTATTGCATGGAGGGAGGACGGCAGGCTGATGATTGGTGAGTACTGTATTGCACGGAGGGAGGACGGTAGGATGATAATTGGTGAGTACTGTATTGCACCGAGGGAGGACAGTAGGCTGATAATTGGTGAGTACTGTATTGCATGGAGGGAGGACGGTAGACTGATAATTGGTGAGTACTGTATTGCACAGAGGGAGGATGGTAGGCTGATGATTGGTGAGTACTGTATTGCACGTAGGGAGGACGGTAGACTGATAATTGGTGCGTGCTGTATTGCACGGAGGGAGGACAGTAGGCTGATGATTAGTGAGTACTGTATTGCACGGAGGGAGGACGGTAGGCTTAAGATTGGTGAGTACTGTTTTAAACGGAGGGAGGACAGTAGGCTGATTATTTGTTAGCGATGTATTGCACGGAGGGAGGACGGTAGGCTGGTAATTGTTGAGTATTGTATTGCATGGAGGGAGGATGGTAGTCTGATTATTTGTTAGCGCTGTATTGCACGGAGGGAGGACGGTAGGCTGGTGATTGGTGAGTACTGTATTGCACGGAGGGAGGACAGTAGGCTGATGATTGGAGAGTACTGTACTGCACGGAGGGAGGACGGTAGGCTTAAGATTGGTGAGTACTGTATTAAACGGAGGAAGGACAGTAGGCTGTTAATTGGTGAGGACTGTATTGCACGGAGGGAGCACGATAGGCTGATAATTGGTGAGTACTGTATTGCATGGAGGTAGGTTCTGTAGGCTGATAATTGGTGAGTACTGTATTGCATGGAGGTAGGTTCAGTAGGCTGATAATTGGTGAGTACTGTATTGCACGGAGGGAGGACGGTAGGCTGATAATTGGTGAGTAAGGTATTGCATGGAGGGAGGACGGCAGGCTGATAATTGGTGAGTACTGTATTGCATGGAGGGAGGACGGCAGGCTGATGATTGGTGAGCACTGTATTGCATGGAGGGAGGACGGTAGGCTGATGATTGGTGAGTACTGTATTGCATGGAGGTAGGTTCAGTAGGCTGATAATTGGTGAGTACTGTATTGCACGTAGGGAGGACGGTAGACTGATAATTGGTGAGTACTGTATTGCACGGAGGGAGGATGGTAGTCTGATTATTTGTTAGCGTGGTATTGCACAGAGAGAGGACGGTAGGCTGATAATTGATGGCTACTGTATTGCATGGTGGGAAGACGGTAGGCTGAAGATTGGAAGGTACTGTATTGCATGGAGTGAGGACGGCAGGCTGATGATTGGTGAGTACAGTATTGCACGGAGGGAGGACGGTAGGCTGATAATTGGTGAGTACTGTATTGCATGGAGGGAGGTTCAGTAGGCTGATAATTGGTGAGTACTGTATTGCATGGTGGGAGGACGGTAGGCTGATAATTGGTGAGTACTGTATTGCATGGAGGGAGGACGGCAGGCTGATGATTGGTGAGTACTGTATTGCACGGAGGGAGGACGGTAGGCTGATAATTGGTGCGTGCTGTTTTGCACGGATGGAGGACGTTAGGCTGATGATTGGTGAGTACTGTATTGCACGGAGGGAGGACGGTAGGCTTAAGATTGGTGAGTACTGTTTTAAACGGAGGGAGGACAGTAGGCTGATAATTTGTTAGCGCAGTATTGCACGGAGGGAGGACGGTAGGCTGGTAATTGGTAAGTATTGTATTGCACGGAGGGAGGATGGTAGGCTGATGATTGGTGAGTACTGTATTGCACGGAGTGAGGACGGTAGGCTGATGATTGGTGAGTACTGTATTGCATGGAGTGAGGACGGTAGGCTGATGATTGGTGAGTACTGTATTGCACGGAGGGAGGACGGTAGGCTGATAATTGGTGCGTGCTGTATTGCACGGAGGGAGGACGTTAGGCTGATGATTGGTGAGTACTGTATTGCACGGAGGGAGGACGGAAGGCTTAAGATTGGTGAGTACTGTTTTAAACGGAGGGAGGACAGTAGGCTGTTAATTGGTGAGGACTGTATTGCACGGAGGGAGCACGATAGGCTGATAATTCGTGAGTACTGTATTGCATGGAGGTAGGACGGTAGGCTGATGATTGGTGAGTACTGTATTGCATGGAGGGAGGACGGTAGGCTGATAATTGGTGAGAACTGTATTGCATGGAGGGAGGACGGCAGGCTGATGATTGGTAGGTGCTGTATTGCATGGAGGGAGGACGGCAGGCTGATAATTGTTGAGTACTGTATTGCATGGAGGGAGGACGGCAGGCTGATAATTGGTGAGTACTGTATTGCATGGAGGGAGGACGGTAGGCTGATAATTGGTGAGTACTGTATTGCACGGAGTGAGGACGGTAGACTTATAATTGGTGAGTACAGTATTGCACGGAGGGAGGACGGTAGGCTGATAATTGGTGAGTGCTGTATTGCACGGAGAGTGGACTGTAGGCTGATGATTGGTGAGAGCTGTATTGCACGGAGGGTGGACTGTAGGCTGATGATTGGTGAGAGCTGTATTGCACGGAGGGAGGACGGTAGGATGATAATTGGTGAGTACTGTATTGCACGGAGGGAGGATGGTAGGCTCATAATTGGTGAGTACTGTATTGCACGGAGGGAGGACGGTATGCTGATGATCACTGAGTACTGTATTGCATGGAGGGTGGTCTGTAGGCTGATTATTGGTAAATACCACATTGAATGGAAGAGGACGGTATGCTGATAATTGGTGCGTGCTGTTTTGCACGGAGGGAGGACAGTAGGCTGATAATTGGTGAGTACTGTATTGCATGGAGGGAGGACGGTAGGCTGGTGATTGGTGAGTACTGTATTGCACAGAGGGAGGATGGTAGGCTGATGATTGGTGAGTGCTGTATTGCACGGAGGGAGGACGGTAGGCTGATAATTGGTGCGTGCTGTATTGCACAGAGGGAGGATGGTAGGCTGATGATTGGTGAGTGCTGTATTGCACGGAGGGAGGACGGTAGGCTGATAATTGGTGCGTGCTGTATTGCACGGAGGGAGGACTGTAGGCTGATAATTGGTGAGTGCTGTATTGCAAGGAGGGTGGACTGTAGGCTGATGATTGGTGAGAGCTGTATTGCACGGAGGGTGGACTGTAGGCTGATGATTGGTGAGAGCTGTATTGCACGGAGGGAGGACGGTAGGCTGATAATTGGTGAGTACTGTATTGCATGGAGGTAGGTTCAGAAGGCTGATAATTGGTGAGTACTGTATTGCATGGAGGTAGGTTCAGTAGGCTGATAATTGGTGAGTACTGTATTGCACGTAGGAAGGACGGTAAACTGATAATTGGTGAGTACTGTATTGCACGGAGGGAGGATGGTAGTCTGATTATTTGTTAGCGCTGTATTGCACGGAGAGAGGACGGTAGGCTGATAATTGATGGCTACTGTATTGCATGGTGGGAAGACGGTAGGCTGAAGATTGGAAGGTACTGTATTGCATGGAGTGAGGACGGCAGGCTGATGATTGGTGAGTACTGTATTGCACGGAGGGAGGACGGTAGGCTTATAATTGGTGAGTACTGTATTGCATGGAGGGAGGTTCAGTGAGCTGATAATTGGTGAGTACTGTATTGCATGGAGGGAGGTTCAGTAGGCTGATAATTGGTGCGAGCTGTATTGCACGGAGGGAGGACGGTAGGCTGATGATTGGTGAGTACTGTATTGCACGGAGGGAGGACGGTAGGCTTAAGATTGATGAGTACTGTTTTAAACGGAGGGAGGACAGTAGGCTGATTATTTGTTAGCGCTGTATTGCACAGAGTGAGGACGGTAGGCTGATGATTGGTGAGTACTGTATTGCATGGAGTGAGGACGGTAGGCTGATGATTGGTGAGTACTGTATTGCACGGAGGGAGGATGGCAGGCTGATAATTGGTGCGTGCTGTATTGCACGGAGGGAGGACGGTAGGCTGATGATTGGTGAGTACTGTATTGCACGGAGGGAGGACGGTAGGCTTAAGATTGGTGAGTACTGTTTTAAACGGAGGGAGGACAGTAGGCTGATTATTTGTTAGCGCTGTATTGCACGGAGGGAGGACGGTAGGCTGGTTATTGGTGAGTATTGTATTGCACGGAGGGAGGATGGTAGTCTGATTACTTGTTAGCGCTGTATTGCACGGAGGGAGGACGGTAGGCTGGTGATTGGTGAGTACTGTATTGCACGGAGGGAGGACAGTAGGCTTATGATTGGTGAGTACTGTATTGCATGGAGGGAGGACGGTAGGCTGATAATTGGTGAGTACTGTATTGCATGGAGGGAGGACGGCAGGCTGATGATTGGTGAGTGCTGTATTGCATGGAGGGAGGACGGCAGGCTGATGATTGGTGAGTACTGTATTGCATGGAGGGAGGACGGCAGGCTGATAATTGGTGAGTACTGTATTGCATGGAGGGAGGACGGTAGGCTGATAATTGGTGAGTACTGTATTGCACGGAGTGAGGACGGTAGGCTTATAATTGGTGAGTACTGTATTGCACGGAGGGAGGACGGTAGGCTGATAATTGGTGAGTGCTGTATTGCAAGGACGGTGGACTGTAGGCTGATGATTGGTGAGAGCTGTATTGCACGGAGGGTGGACTGTAGGCTGATGATTGGTGAGAGCTGTATTGCACGGAGGGAGGACGGTAGGCTGATAATTGGTGAGTACTGTATTGCACGGAGGGAGGACGGTATGCTGATGATCGCTGAGTACTGTATTGCATGGAGGGTGGTCTGTAGGCTGATTATTGGTAAATACCAGATTGAATGGAAGAGGACGGTAGGCTAATAATTGGTGAGTGCTGTATTGCAAGGAGGGTGGACTGTATGCTGATGATTGGTTAGAGCTGTATTGCACGGAGGAAGGACGGTAGGCTGGTGATTGGTGAGTACTGTATTGCACCGAGTGAGGACAGTAGGCTGGTGATTGGTGAGTACTGTATTGCACCGAGGGAGGACAGTAGGCTGGTCATTGGTGAGTACTGTATTGCACAGAGGGAGGATGGTAGGCTGATGATTGGTGAGTACTGTATTGCACGTAGGGAGGACGGTAGGCTGATAATTGGTGCGTGCTGTATTGCACGGAGGGAGGACAGTAGGCTGATGATTAGTGAGTACTGTATTGCACGGAGGGAGGACGGTAGGCTTAAGATTGGTGAGTACTGTTTTAAACGGAGGGAGGACAGTAGGCTGATTATTTGTTAGCGATGTATTGCACGGAGGGAGGACGGTAGGCTGGTAATTGTTGAGTATTGTATTGCATGGAGGGAGGATGGTAGTCTGATTATTTGTTAGCGCTGTATTGCACGGAGGGAGGACGGTAGGCTGGTGATTGGTGAGTACTGTATTGCACGGAGGGAGGACAGTAGGCTGATGATTGGAGAGTACTGTACTGCACGGAGGGAGGACGGTAGGCTTAAGATTGGTGAGTACTGTATTAAACGGAGGAAGGACAGTAGGCTGTTAATTGGTGAGGACTGTATTGCACGGAGGGAGCACGATAGGCTGATAATTGGTGAGTACTGTATTGCATGGAGGTAGGTTCTGTAGGCTGATAATTGGTGAGTACTGTATTGCATGGAGGTAGGTTCAGTAGGCTGATAATTGGTGAGTACTGTATTGCATGGAGGTAGGACGGTAGACTGATAATTGGTGAGTACTGTATTGCACGGAGGGAGGATGGTAGTCTGATTATTTGTTAGCGCTGTATTGCAGGGAGAGAGGACGGTAGGCTGATAATTGATGGCTACTGTATTGCATGGTGGGAAGACGGTAGGCTGAAGATTGGAAGGTACTGTATTGCACGGAGGGAGGACGGTAGGCTGATAATTGGTGAGTACTGTATTGCATGGAGGGAGGTTCAGTAAGCTGATAATTGGTGAGTACTGTATTGCATGGAGGGAGGTTCAGTAGGCTGATAATTGGTGCGTGCTGTATTGCACGGAGGGAGGACGGTAGGCTGATGATTGGTGAGTACTGTATTGCACGGAGGGAGGACGGTAGGCTTAAGATTGATGAGTACTGTTTTAAACGGAGGGAGGACAGTAGGCTGATTATTTGTTAGCGCTGTATTGCACGGAGTGAGGACGGTAGGCTGATGATTGGTGAGTACTGTATTGCACGGAGTGAGGACGGCAGGCTGATGATTGGTGAGTACTGTATTGCATGGACGGAGGACGGTAGGCTGATGATTGTTGAGTACTGTATTGCACGTAGGGAGGATGGTCGGCATATGATTGGTGAGAACTGTATTGCACGGAGCAAGGATTGTAGGCTGATGATTGGTGAGTACTGTATTGCACGGAGGGAGGACGGCAGGCTGATGATTGGTGAGTACTGTATTGCACGGAGGGAGGACGGTAGGCTGATGATTGGTGAGTACTGTATTGCATGGAGGGAGGACGGCAGGCTGATGATTGGTGAGTACTGTATTGCATAGAGGGAGAACGGTAGACCGATAATTGGTGAGTACTGTATTGCACGGAGGGAGGACGGTAGGCTGATAATTGGTGAGTACTGTATTGCATGGAGGGAGGACGGCAGGCTGATAATTGGTGAGTACTGTATTGCATGGAGGGAGGACGTCAGGCTGATGATTGGTGAGTACTGTATTGCACGGAGGGAGGATGATAGGCTGATAATTGGTGAGTACTGTATTGCACGGAGGGAGGTTGATAGGCTGATAATTGGTGAGTACTGTATTGCATGGAGGGAGGACGGCAGGCTGATAATTGTTGAGTACTGTATTGCACGGAGGGAGGATGGTAGGCTGATAATTGGTGAGTACTGTATTGCATGGAGGGAGGACGGCAGGCTGATAATTGGTGAGTACCATATTGCACGGAGGGAGGACGGTAGGATGATAATTGGTGAGTACTGTATTGCACGGAGGGAGGACGGTAGGCTGATAATTGGTGAGTAAGGTATTGCATGGAGGGAGGACGGCAGGCTGATAATTGGTGAGTACTGTATTGCATGGAGGGAGGACGGCAGGCTGATGATTGGTGAGCACTGTATTGCATGGAGGGAGGACGGTAGGCTGATGATTGGTGAGTACTGTATTGCATGGAGGTAGGTTCAGTAGGCTGATAATTGGTGAGTACTGTATTGCACGTAGGGAGGACGGTAGACTGATAATTGGTGAGTACTGTATTGCACGGAGGGAGGATGGTAGTCTGATTATTTGTTAGCGCTGTATTGCACAGAGAGAGGACGGTAGGCTGATAATTGATGGCTACTGTATTGCATGGTGGGAAGACGGTAGGCTGAAGATTGGAAGGTACTGTATTGCATGGAGTGAGGACGGCAGGCTGATGATTGGTGAGTACAGTATTGCACGGAGGGAGGACGGTAGGCTGATAATTGGTGAGTACTGTATTGCATGGAGGGAGGTTCAGTAGGCTGATAATTGGTGAGTACTGTATTGCATGGAGGGAGGACGGTAGGCTGATAATTGGTGAGTACTGTATTGCATGGAGGGAGGACGGCAGGCTGATGATTGGTGAGTACTGTATTGCACGGAGGGAGGACGGTAGGCTGATAATTGGTGCGTGCTGTTTTGCACGGAGGGAGGACGTTAGGCTGATGATTGGTGAGTACTGTATTGCACGGAGGGAGGACGGTAGGCTTAAGATTGGTGAGTACTGTTTTAAACGGAGGGAGGACAGTAGGCTGATAATTTGTTAGCGCAGTATTGCACGGAGGGAGGACGGTAGGCTGGTAATTGGTAAGTATTGTATTGCACGGAGGGAGGATGGTAGGCTGATGATTGGTGAGTACTGTATTGCACGGAGTGAGGACGGTAGGCTGATGATTGGTGAGTACTGTATTGCATGGAGTGAGGACGGTAGGCTGATGATTGGTGAGTACTGTATTGCACGGAGGGAGGACGGTAGGCTGATAATTGGTGCGTGCTGTATTGCACGGAGGGAGGACGTTAGGCTGATGATTGGTGAGTACTGTATTGCACGGAGGGAGGACGGTAGGCTTAAGATTGGTGAGTACTGTTTTAAACGGAGGGAGGACAGTAGGCTGTTAATTGGTGAGGACTGTATTGCACGGAGGGAGCACGATAGGCTGATAATTCGTGAGTACTGTATTGCATGGAGGTAGGACGGTAGGCTGATGATTGGTGAGTACTGTATTGCATGGAGGGAGGACGGTAGGCTGATAATTGGTGAGAACTGTATTGCATGGAGGGAGGACGGCAGGCTGATGATTGGTAGGTGCTGTATTGCATGGAGGGAGGACGGCAGGCTGATAATTGTTGAGTACTGTATTGCATGGAGGGAGGACGGCAGGCTGATAATTGGTGAGTACTGTATTGCATGGAGGGAGGACGGTAGGCTGATAATTGGTGAGTACTGTATTGCACGGAGGGAGGACGGTAGGCTGATAATTGGTGAGTGCTGTATTGCACGGAGGGTGGACTGTAGGCTGATGATTGGTGAGAGCTGTATTGCACGGAGGGTGGACTGTAGGCTGATGATTGGTGAGAGCTGTATTGCACGGAGGGAGGACGGTAGGCTGATAATTGGTGAGTACTGTATTGCATGGAGGTAGGTTCAGAAGGCTGATAATTGGTGAGTACTGTATTGCATGGAGGTAGGTTCAGTAGGCTGATAATTGGTGAGTACTGTATTGCACGTAGGAAGGACGGTAGACTGATAATTGGTGAGTACTGTATTGCACGGAGGGAGGATGGTAGTCTGATTATTTGTTAGCGCTGTATTGCACGGAGAGAGGACGGTAGGCTGATAATTGATGGCTACTGTATTGCATGGTGGGACGACGGTAGGCTGAAGATTGGAAGGTACTGTATTGCATGGAGTGAGGACGGCAGGCTGATGATTGGTGAGTACTGTATTGCACGGAGGGAGGACGGTAGGCTGATAATTGGTGAGTACTGTATTGCATGGAGGGAGGTTCAGTGAGCTGATAATTGGTGAGTACTGTATTGCATGAAGGGTGGTTCAGTAGGCTGATAATTGGTGCGAGCTGTATTGCACGGAGGGAGGACGGTAGGCTGATGATTGGTGAGTACTGTATTGCACGGAGGGAGGACGGTAGGCTTAAGATTGATGAGTACTGTTTTAAACGGAGGGAGGACAGTAGGCTGATTATTTGTTAGCGCTGTATTGCACAGAGTGAGGACGGTAGGCTGATGATTGGTGAGTACTGTATTGCATGGAGTGAGGACGGTAGGCTGATGATTGGTGTGTACTGTATTGCACGGAGGGAGGACGGCAGGCTGATAATTGGTACGTGCTGTATTGCACGGAGGGAGGACGGTAGGCTGATGATTGGTGAGTACTGTATTGCACGGAGGGAGGACGGTAGGCTTAAGATTGGTGAGTACTGTTTTAAACGGAGGGAGGACAGTAGGCTGATTATTTGTTAGCGCTGTATTGCACGGAGGGAGGACGGTAGGCTGGTTATTGGTGAGTACTGTATTGCATGGAGGGAGGTTCAGTGAGCTGATAATTGGTGCGAGCTGTATTGCACGGAGGGAGGACGGTAGGCTGATGATTGGTGAGTACTGTATTGCACGGAGGGAGGACGGTAGGCTTAAGATTGATGAGTACTGTTTTAAACGGAGGGAGGACAGTAGGCTGATTATTTGTTAGCGCTGTATTGCACAGAGTGAGGACGGTAGGCTGATGATTGGTGAGTACTGTATTGCATGGAGTGAGGACGGTAGGCTGATGATTGGTGAGTACTGTATTGCACGGAGGGAGGACGGCAGGCTGATAATTGGTGCGTGCTGTATTGCACGGAGGGAGGACGGTAGGCTGATGATTGGTGAGTACTGTATTGCACGGAGGGAGGACGGTAGGCTTAAGATTGGTGAGTACTGTTTTAAACGGAGGGAGGACAGTAGGCTGATTATTTGTTAGCGCTGTATTGCACGGAGGGAGGACGGTAGGCTGGTTATTGGTGAGTATTGTATTGCACGGAGGGAGGATGGTAGTCTGATTACTTGTTAGCGCTGTATTGCACGGAGGGAGGACGGTAGTCTGGTGATTGGTGGGTATTGTATTGCACGGAGGGAGGACAGTAGGCTTATGATTGGTGAGTACGGTATTGCATGGAGGGAGGACGGTAGGCTGATAATTGGTGAGTACTGTATTGCATGGAGGGAGGACGGCAGGCTGATGATTGGTGAGTGCTGTATTGCATGGAGGGAGGACGGCAGGCTGATGATTGGTGAGTACTGTATTGCATGGAGGGAGGACGGCAGGCTGATAATTGGTGAGTACTGTATTGCATGGAGGGAGGACGGTAGGCTGATAATTGGTGAGTACTGTATTGCATGGAGTGAGGACGGTAGGCTGATGATTGGTGAGTACTGTATTGCATGGAGTGAGGACGGTAGGCTGATGATTGGTGAGTACTGTATTGCACGGAGGGAGGACGGTAGGCTGATAATTGGTGCGTGCTGTATTGCACGGAGGGAGGACGTTAGGCTGATGATTGGTGAGTACTGTATTGCACGGAGGGAGGACGGTAGGCTTAAGATTGGTGAGTACTGTTTTAAACGGAGGGAGGACAGTAGGCTGTTAATTGGTGAGGACTGTATTGCACGGAGGGAGCACGATAGGCTGATAATTCGTGAGTACTGTATTGCATGGAGGTAGGTTCAGTAGGCTGATAATTGGTGAGTACTGTATTGCATGGAGGGAGGACGGTAGGCTGATAATTGGTGAGTACTGTATTGCACGGAGTGAGGACGGTAGGCTTATAATTGGTGAGTACTGTATTGCACGGAGGGAGGACGGTAGGCTGATAATTGGTGAGTGCTGTATTGCAAGGAGGGTGGACTGTAGGCTGATGATTGGTGAGAGCTGTATTGCACGGAGGGTGGACTGTAGGCTGATGATTGGTGAGAGCTGTATTGCACGGAGGGAGGACGGTAGGCTGATAATTGGTGAGTACTGTATTGCACGGAGGGAGGACGGTAGGCTGATGATTGGTGAGTACTGTATTGCACGGAGGGAGGACGGTAGGCTGATAATTGGTGAGTACTGTATTGCACGGAGGGAGGACGGTATGCTGATGATCGCTGAGTACTGTATTGCATGGAGGGTGGTCTGTAGGCTGATTATTGGTAAATACCAGATTGAATGGAAGAGGACGGTATGCTGATAATTGGTGAGTACTGTATTGCATGGAGGGAGAACGGTAGGCTGATAATTGGTGAGTGCTGTATTGCACGGAGGGAGGACGGCAGGCTGATGATTGGTGAGTACTGTATTGCATTGAGGGAGGACGGCAGGCTGATGATTGGTGAGTACTGTATTGCACGGAAGGGGGACGGTAGGCTGATAATTGGTGAGTACTGTATTGTACGGAGGGAGGACGGTAGGCTGATGATTGGTGAGTACTGTATTGCATGGAGGGAGGATGGTAGGCTGATAATAGGTGAGTGCTGTATTGCTCGAGGGGAGGACGGTAGGCTGATGATTGGTGAGTACTGTATTGCACGGAGGGAGGACAGTAGGCTGATAATTGGTGAGTGCTGTATTGCACGGAGGGAGGACGGCAGGCTGATGATTGGTGAGTACTGTATTGCATTGAGGGAGGACGGCAGGCTGATGATTGGTGAGTACTGTATTGCACGGAAGGGGGACGGTAGGCTGATAATTGGTGAGTACTGTATTGTACGGAGGGAGGACGGTAGGCTGATGATTGGTGAGTACTGTATTGCATGGAGGGAGGATGGTAGGCTGATAATAGGTGAGTGCTGTATTGCTCGAGGGGAGGACGACAGGCTGATAATTGGTGAGTACTGTATTGCATGGAGGGAGGACGGTAGGCTGATAATTGGTGAGTACTGTATTGCATGGAGGGAGGACGGTAGGCTGATAATTGGTGAGTAATGTATTGCATGGAGGGAGGACGGCAGGCTGATAATTGGTGAGTACTGTATTGCACGGAGGGAGGACGGTAGGCTGCTAATTGGTGAGTACTGTATTGCACGGAGGGAGGACGGAAGGCTGATGATTGGTGAGTACTGTATTGCATGAAGGGAGGACGGCAGGCTGATAATTGGTGAGTACTGTATTGCATGGAGGGAGGACGGCAGGCTGATAATTGGTGAGTACTGTATTGCACGGAGGGAGGACGGTAGGCTGCTAATTGGTGAGTACTGTATTGCATGGACGGAGGACGGTAGGCTGATAATTGTTGAGTACTGTATTGCACGGAGGGAGGACGGTAGGCTGATGATTGGTGAGTACTGTATTGCACGGAGGGAGGACAGTAGGCTGATAATTGGTGAGTGCTGTATTGCATGGTGGGAGGACGGCAGGCTGATGATTGGTGAGTACTGTATTGGAATGAGGGAGGACGGTAAGCTGATAATTGGTGAGGAATGTATTACACAGACGTAGGACAGTAGGCTGATAATTGGTGAGTTGTATTGCACGGAGGGAGGACGGTAGGCTGATGATTTGTTAGCTGTGTATTGCACGGATGGGGGTCGGTATTATGATGATTGGTGAGTGATGTATTGCATGGAGGGAGGACGGTAGGCTGATGATTTGTTAGCTGTGTATTGCACGGATGGGGGACGGTATTATGATGATTGGTGAGTGATGTATTGCATGGAGGTGGGCATTGGAATGATAATTCGTGAGTACTTTTTGCCAGGAGGGAGGACGGTAGACCGATAATTGGTGAGTATGCTATTGCACGGAGGGAGGATGGTAGGCTGATAATTGGTGAGTACTGTATTGCACGGAGGGAGGACGGTAGACTCATGATTGGTGAGTGCTGTATTGCACGGATGGAGGACGGTAGGCTAATGATTGGTGAATACTCTATTGCACGGAATCAAGACGGTAGGCTGATGATTGGTGAGTGCTGTATTGCCAGGAGGGAGGACGGTAGGCTGATGTTTGGTGAATACTGTATTGCACGGAGGGATGACGGTAGGCTGATAATTGGTGAATACTGTATTGCACGGAGGGAGTACGGTAGGCTGAGGATTGTTGAGTGCTGTATTGCATGGAGGGAGGACGGTACGCTGATATTGGTAAGTACTGTATTGCACGGAGGGAGGACGGTAGGCTGATAATTGGTGAGTACTACAATGAATGGAAGAGGACAGTAGGCTGATGATTAGGGAGTACTGTATTGCTCGTAAGGAGGATGGTAGGCTGATGATTTGTCAGTGCTGTATTGGAATGAGGGAGGACGGTAAGCTGATAATTGGTGAGGAATGGATTACACGGACGTAGGACGGTAGGCTGATGATTGGTGAGTGCTGTATTGCACGGAGGGAGGACGGCAGGCTGATGATTGGTGAGTACCGTATTGCACGGAGGGAGGACGGCAGGCTGATGATTGGTGAGTACTGTATTGCATGGAGGGAGGACGGTAGGCTGATAATAGGTGAGTGCTGTATTGCTGGAAGGGAGGACGGCTAGCTGATAATTGGTGAGTACTGTATTGCACGGAGGGAGGACGGTAGACTGATAATTGGTGAGTACTGTATTGCACGGAGGGAGGACGGCAGGCTGATGATTCGTGAGTGATGTATTGCATGGAGGTGGGCATTGGAATGATAATTCGTGAGTACTTTTTGCCCGGAGGGAGGACGGCAGGCTGATGATTGGTGAGTACTGTATTGCATGAAGGGAGGACGGTAGGCTGATAATAGGTGAGTGCTGTATTGCTCCAAGGGAGGACGGCAGGCTGATAATTGGTGAGTACTGTATTGCATGGAGGGAGGACGGTAGGCTGATAATTGGTGAGTACTGTATTGCATGGAGGGAGGACGGCAGGCTGATAATTGGTGAGTACTGTATTGCACGGGGGGAGGACGGTAGGCTGCTAATTGGTGAGTACTGTATTGCATGGACGGAGGACGGTAGGCTGATAATTGTTGAGTACTGTATTGCACGGAGGGAGGACGGTAGGCTGATGATTGGTGAGTACTGTATTGCACGGAGGGAGGACAGTAGGCTGATAATTGGTGAGTGCTGTATTGCACGGAGGGAGGACGGCAGGCTGATGATTGGTGAGTGATGTATTGCATGGAGGTGGGCATTGGAATGATAATTCGTGAGTACTTTTTGCCCGGAGGGAGGACGGTAGGCTGATAATTGGTGAGTACTACAATGAATGGAAGAGGACAGTAGGCTGATGATTAGGGAGTACTGTATTGCTCGTAAGGAGGATGGTAGGCTGATGATTTGTCAGTGCTGTATTGGAATGAGGGAGGACGGTAAGCTGATAATTGGTGAGGAATGGATTACACGGACGTAGGACGGTAGGCTGATGATTGGTGAGTGCTGTATTGCACGGAGGGAGGACGGCAGGCTGATGATTGGTGAGTACCGTATTGCACGGAGGGAGGACGGCAGGCTGATGATTGGTGAGTACTGTATTGCATGGAGGGAGGACGGTAGGCTGATAATAGGTGAGTGCTGTATTGCTGGAAGGGAGGACGGCTAGCTGATAATTGGTGAGTACTGTATTGCACGGAGGGAGGACGGTAGACTGATAATTGGTGAGTACTGTATTGCACGGAGGGAGGACGGCAGGCTGATGATTCGTGAGTGATGTATTGCATGGAGGTGGGCATTGGAATGATAATTCGTGAGTACTTTTTGCCCGGAGGGAGGACGGCAGGCTGATGATTGGTGAGTACTGTATTGCATGAAGGGAGGACGGTAGGCTGATAATATGTGAGTGCTGTATTGCTCGAAGGGAGGACGGCAGGCTGATAATTGGTGAGTACTGTATTGCATGGAGGGAGGACGGTAGGCTGATAATTGGTGAGTACTGTATTGCATGGAGGGAGGACGGCAGGCTGATAATTGGTGAGTACTGTATTGCACGGGGGGAGGACGGTAGGCTGCTAATTGGTGAGTACTGTATTGCATGGACGGAGGACGGTAGGCTGATAATTGTTGAGTACTGTATTGCACGGAGGGAGGACGGTAGGCTGATGATTGGTGAGTACTGTATTGCACGGAGGGAGGACAGTAGGCTGATAATTGGTGAGTGCTGTATTGCACGGAGGGAGGACGGCAGGCTGATGATTGGTGAGTGATGTATTGCATGGAGGTGGGCATTGGAATGATAATTCGTGAGTACTTTTTGCCCGGAGGGAGGACGGCAGGCTGATGATTGGTGAGTACTGTATTGCATGGAGGGAGGACGGTAGGCTGATAATAGGTGAGTGCTGTATTGCTCGAAGGGAGGACGGCAGGCTGATAATTGGTGAGTACTGTATTGCATGGAGGGAGGACGGCAGGCTGATAATTGGTGAGTACTGTATTGCACGGAGGGAGGACGGTAGGCTGCTAATTGGTGAGTACTGTATTGCACGGAGGGAGGACGGAAGACTGATGATTGGTGAGTACTGTATTGCACGGAGGGAGGACGGAAGGCTGATGATTGGTGAGTACTGTATTGCATGAAGGGAGGACAGTAGGCTGATAATAGGTGAGTGCTGTATTGCTCGAAGGGAGGACGGCAGGCTGATAATTGGTGAGTACTGTATTGCACGGAGGGAGGACGGAAGGCTGATGATTGGTGAGTACTGTATTGCATGAAGGGAGGACAGTAGGCTGATAATAGGTGAGTGCTGTATTGCTCGAAGGGAGGACGGCAGGCTGATAATTGGTGAGTACTGTATTGCATGGAGGGAGGACGGTAGGCCTATAATTGGTGAGTACTGTATTGCATGGAGGGAGGACGGCAGGCTGATAATTGGTGAGTACTGTATTGCACGGAGGGAGGACGGTAGGCTGCTAATTGGTGAGTACTGTATTGCATGGACGGAGGACGGTAGGCTGATAATTGTTGAGTACTGTATTGCACGGAGGGAGGACGGTAGGCTGATGATTGGTGAGTACTGTATTGCACGGAGGGAGGACAGTAGGCTGATAATTGGTGAGTGCTGTATTGCATGGTGGGAGGACGGCAGGCTGATGATTGGTGAGTACTGTATTGGAATGAGGGAGGACGGTAAGCTGATAATTGGTGAGGAATGTATTACACAGACGTAGGACAGTAGGCTGATAATTGGTGAGTTGTATTGCACGGAGGGAGGACGGTAGGCTGATGATTTGTTAGCTGTGTATTGCACGGATGGGGGTCGGTATTATGATGATTGGTGAGTGATGTATTGCACGGAGGGAGGACGGTAGGCTGATGATTTGTTAGCTGTGTATTGCACGGATGGGGGACGGTATTATGATGATTGGTGAGTGATGTATTGCATGGAGGTGGGCATTGGAATGATAATTCGTGAGTACTTTTTGCCAGGAGGGAGGACGGTAGACCGATAATTGGTGAGTATGCTATTGCACGGAGGGAGGATGGTAGGCTGATAATTGGTGAGTACTGTATTGCACGGAGGGAGGACGGTAGACTCATGATTGGTGAGTGCTGTATTGCACGGATGGAGGACGGTAGGCTAATGATTGGTGAATACTCTATTGCACGGAATCAAGACGGTAGGCTGATGATTGGTGAGTGCTGTATTGCCAGGAGGGAGGACGGTAGGCTGATGTTTGGTGAATAATGTATTGCACGGAGGGATGACGGTAGGCTGATAATTGGTGAATACTGTATTGCACGGAGGGAGTACGGTAGGCTGAGGATTGTTGAGTGCTGTATTGCATGGAGGGAGGACGGTACGCTGATATTGGTAAGTACTGTATTGCACGGAGGGAGGACGGTAGGCTGATAATTGGTGAGTACTACAATGAATGGAAGAGGACAGTAGGCTGATGATTAGGGAGTACTGTATTGCTCGTAAGGAGGATGGTAGGCTGATGATTTGTCAGTGCTGTATTGGAATGAGGGAGGACGGTAAGCTGATAATTGGTGAGGAATGGATTACACGGACGTAGGACGGTAGGCTGATGATTGGTGAGTGCTGTATTGCACGGAGGGAGGACGGCAGGCTGATGATTGGTGAGTACCGTATTGCACGGAGGGAGGACGGCAGGCTGATGATTGGTGAGTACTGTATTGCATGGAGGGAGGACGGTAGGCTGATAATAGGTGAGTGCTGTATTGCTGGAAGGGAGGACGGCTAGCTGATAATTGGTGAGTACTGTATTGCACGGAGGGAGGACGGTAGACTGATAATTGGTGAGTACTGTATTGCACGGAGGGAGGACGGCAGGCTGATGATTCGTGAGTGATGTATTGCATGGAGGTGGGCATTGGAATGATAATTCGTGAGTACTTTTTGCCCGGAGGGAGGACGGCAGGCTGATGATTGGTGAGTACTGTATTGCATGAAGGGAGGACGGTAGGCTGATAATATGTGAGTGCTGTATTGCTCGAAGGGAGGACGGCAGGCTGATAATTGGTGAGTACTGTATTGCATGGAGGGAGGACGGTAGGCTGATAATTGGTGAGTACTGTATTGCATGGAGGGAGGACGGCAGGCTGATAATTGGTGAGTACTGTATTGCACGGAGGGAGGACGGTAGGCTGCTAATTGGTGAGTAATGTATTGCACGAAGGGAGGACGGCAGGCTGATGATTGGTGAGTACTGTATTGCTCGAAGGGAGGACGGCAGGCTGATAATTGGTGAGTACTGTATTGCATGGAGGGAGGACGGTAGGCTGATAATTGGTGAGTACTGTATTGCATGGAGGGAGGACGGCAGGCTGATAATTGGTGAGTACTGTATTGCACGGAGGGAGGACGGTAGGCTGCTAATTGGTGAGTAATGTATTGCACGAAGGGAGGACGGCAGGCTGATGATTGGTGAGTACTGTATTGCATGAAGGGAGGACGGTAGGCTGATAATAGGTGAGTGCTGTATTGCTCGAAGGGAGGACGGCAGGCTGATAATTGGTGAGTACTGTATTGCATGGAGGGAGGACGGTAGGCTGATAATTGGTGAGTACTGTATTGCACGGGGGGAGGACGGTAGGCTGCTAATTGGTGAGTACTGTATTGCATGGACGGAGGACGGTAGGCTGATAATTGTTGAGTACTGTATTGCACGGATGGAGGACGGTAGGCTGATGATTGGTGAGTACTGTATTGCACGGAGGGAGGACAGTAGGCTGATAATTGGTGAGTGCTGTATTGCACGGAGGGAGGACGGCAGGCTGATGATTGGTGAGTACTGTATTGCATTGAGGGAGGACGGCAGGCTGATGATTGGTGAGTACTGTATTGCATGGAAGGGGGACGGTAGGCTGATAATTGGTGAGTACTGTATTGTACGGAGGGAGGACGGTAGGCTGATGATTGGTGAGTACTGTATTGCATGGAGGGAGGATGGTAGGCTGATAATAGGTGAGTGCTGTATTGCCCGAGGGGAGGACGGCAGGCTGATAATTGGTGAGTACTGTATTGCATGGAGGGAGGACGGTAGGCTGATAATTGGTGAGTACTGTATTGCATGGAGGGAGGACGGTAGGCTGATAATTGGTGAGTAATGTATTGCATGGAGGGAGGACGGCAGGCTGATAATTGGTGAGTACTGTATTGCACGGAGGGAGGACCGTAGGCTGCTAATTGGTGAGTCCTGTATTGCACGGAGGGAGGACGGAAGGCTGATGATTGGTGAGTACTGTATTGCATGAAGGGAGGACAGTAGGCTGATAATAGGTGAGTGCTGTATTGCTCGAAGGGAGGACGGCAGGCTGATAATTGGTGAGTACTGTATTGCATGGAGGGAGGACGGTAGGCTGATAATTGGTGAGTACTGTATTGCATGGAGGGAGGACGGCAGGCTGATAATTGGTGAGTACTGTATTGCACGGAGGGAGGACGGTAGGCTGCTAATTCGTGAGTACGGTATTGCATGGACGGAGGACGGTAGGCTGATAATTGTTGAGTACTGTATTGCACGGAGGGAGGAAGGTAGGCTGATGATTGGTGAGTACTGTATTGCACGGAGGGAGGACAGTAGGCTGATAATTGGTGAGTGCTGTATTGCATGGTGGGAGGACGGCAGGCTGATGATTGGTGAGTACTGTATTGCATGGATGGAGGACGGCAGGCTGATGATTGGTGAGTACTGTATTGCACGGAAGGGGGACTGTAGCCTGATAATTGGTGAGTACTGTATTGTACGGAGGGAGGACGGTAGGCTGATGATTGGTGAGTACTGTATTGCATGGAGGGAGGACGGCAGTCTGATGATTGGTGAGTACTGTATTGCACGGAAGGGGGACGGTAGGCTGATAATTGGTGAGTGCTGTATTGCACGGAGGGAGGACGGTAGACTGATGATTAGTGAGTGCTGTATTGCATGGAGGGAGGATGGTAGGCTTATAATTGGTGAGTACTGTATTGCACGGAGGGAGGACGGTAGGCTGATAATTGGTGAGTACTGTATTGCACGGAGGGAGGATGGTAGGCTTATAATTGGTGATTACTGTATTGCATGGAGGGAGGACGGTAGGCTGATCATTGGTGAGTACTGTATTGCACGGAGGGAGCATGGTAGGCTGATAATTGGTGAATACTGCATTGCACGGAGGGAGGACTGTAGGCTCATAATTGGTGATTACTTTATTTAACGGAGGGAGGACGGTAGACTGATGATTGGTGAGATCTGAATTGCATTGAGGGAGGATGGTAGTTTGATAATTGCTGAATACTGTATTGCACGGAGGGTGGACGGTAGGCTGATGATTGGTGAGTGATGTATTGCATGCAGGGAGGACGATGGAATGATAATTCGTGAGTACTTTTTGCCTGGAGGGTGGACGGTAGACGAATAATTGGTGAGTACTCTATTGCACGGAGTGAGGACGGTAGGCTGATGATTGGTGAGTGCTGTATTGCACGGAGGGAGGATGGTAGGCTGATAATTGGTGAGTACTGTATTGCACGGAGGGAGGATGGTCGGCTGATAATTGGTGACTACTGCAATGAACGGAGGGGGATGGTAGGCTGATAATTGGAGTGTACTCTATTGCACGGAGGGAGGACGGCAGGCTGATGATTGGTGAGTACTGTATTGCATGGAGGGAGGACGGTAGGCTGATAATAGGTGAGTGCTGTATTGCTCGAAGGGAGGACGGTACGCTGATAATTGGTGAGTACTGTATTGCACGGAAGGAGGACGGTAGGCTGCTAATTGGTGAGTACTGTATTGCACGAAGGGAGGACGGCAGGCTGATGATTGGTGAGTACTGTATCTCATGAAGGGAGGACGGTAGGCTGATAATAGGTGAGTGCTGTATTGCTCGAACGGAGGACGGCAGGCTGATAATTGGTGAGTACTGTATTGCATGGAGCAAGGACGGTAGGCTGCTAATTGGTGAGTACTGTATTGCATGGACGGAGGACGGTAGGCTGATAATTGTTGAGTACTGTATTGCACGGAGGGAGGACGGTAGGCTGATGATTGGTGAGTACTGTATTGCACGGAGGGAGGACAGTAGGCTGATAATTGGTGAGTGCTGTATTGCACGGAGGGAGGACGGCAGGCTGATGATTGGTGAGTACTGTATTGCATTGAGGGAGGACGGCAGGCTGATGATTGGTGAGTACTGTATTGCACGGAAGGGGGACGGTAGGCTGATAATTGGTGAGTACTGTATTGTACGGAGGGAGGACGGTAGGCTGATGATTGGTGAGTACTGTATTGCATGGAGGGAGGATGGTAGTCTGATAATAGGTGAGTGCTGTATTGCTCGAGGGGAGGACGGCAGGCTGATAATTGGTGAGTACTGTATTGCATGGAGGGAGGACGGTAGGCTGATAATTGGTGAGTACTGTATTGCATGGAGGGAGGACGGTAGGCTGATAATTGGTGAGTAATGTATTGCACGGAGGGAGTACGGTAGGCTGCTAATTGGTGAGTACTATATTGCACGGAGGGAGGACGGTAGGCTGATGATTGGTGAGTACTGTATTGCACGGAGGGAGGACAGTAGGCTGATAATTGGTGAGTGCTGTATTGCATGGTGGGAGGACGGCAGGCTGATGATTGGTGAGTACTGTATTGCATGGATGGAGGACGGCAGGCTGATGATTGGTGAGTACTGTATTGCACGGAAGGGGGACTGTAGGCTGATAATTGGTGAGTACTGTATTGTACGGAGGGAGGACGGTAGGCTGATGATTGGTGAGTACTGTATTGCATGGAGGGAGGACGGCAGTCTGATGATTGGTGAGTACTGTATTGCACGGAAGGGGGACTGTAGGCTGATAATTGGTGAGTACTGTATTGTACGGAGGGAGGACGGTAGGCTGATGATTGGTGAGTACTGTATTGCATGGAGGGAGGACGGCAGTCTGATGATTGGTGAGTACTGTATTGCACGGAAGGGGGACTGTAGGCTGATAATTGGTGATTACTGTATTGCATGGAGGGAGGACGGAAGGCTGATCATTGGTGAGTACTGTATTGCACGGAGGGAGGATGGTAGGCTGATAATTGGTGAATACTGCATTGCACGGAGGGAGGACTGTAGGCTCATAATTGGTGATTACTTTATTTAACGGAGGGAGGACGGTAGACTGAAGATTGGTGAGATCTGAATTGCATTGATGGAGGATGGTAGTTTGATAATTGCTGAATACTGTATTGCACGGAGGGTGGACGGTAGGCTGATGATTGGTGAGTGATGTATTGCATGGAGGGAGGACGGTGGAATGATAATTCGTGAGTACTTTTTGCCTGGAGGGTGGACGGTAGACGGATAATTGGTGAGTACTCTATTGCACGGAGTGAGGACGGTAGGCTGATGATTGGTGAGTGCTGTATTGCACGGAGGGAGGACGGTAGAGTGATGATTGGTGAGTGCTGTATTGTACAGAAGGAGGATGGTAGGCTGATGATTGGTGAGTGCTGTATTGCACGGAGGGTGGACGGTAGACCGATAATTGGTGAGTGATGTATTGCATGGAGGGTGGGCATTGGAATGATAATTCGTGAGTACTTTTTGCCTGTAGGGAGGACGGTAGACCGATAATTGGTGAGTACGCTATTGCACGGAGGGAGGATGGTAGGCTGATAATTGGTGAGTACTGTATTGCACGGAGGGAGGACGGTAGACTCATGATTGGTGAGTGCTGTATTGCACGGATGGAGGACGGTAGGCTAATGATTGGTGAATACTCTATTGCACGGAATCAAGACGGTAGGCTGATGATTGGTGAGTGCTGTATTGCCAGGAGGGAGGACGGTAGGCTGATGTTTGGTGAATACTGTATTGCACGGAGGGATGACGGTAGGCTGATATTTGGTGAATACTGTATTGCACGGAGGGAGGACGGTAGGCTGAGGATTGTTGAGTGCTGTATTGCATGGAGGGAGGACGGTACGCTGATAATGGTAAGTACTGTATTGCACGGAGGGAGGACGGTAGGCTGATAATTGGTGAGTACTACAATGAATGGAAGAGGACAGTAGGCTGATGATTAGGGAGTACTGTATTGCTCGTAAGGAGGATGGTAGGCTGATGATTTGTCAGTGCTGTATTGGAATGAGGGAGGACGGTAAGCTGATAATTGGTGAGGAATGTATTACACGGAGGGAGGACGGTAGGCTGATAATAGGTGAGTGCTGTATTGCACGGAGGGAGGACGGTAGGCTGATAATAGGTGAGTGCTGTATTGCTCGAAGGGAGGACGGCAGGCTGATAATTGGTGAGTAATGTATTGCATGGAGGGAGGATGGTAGGCTGATAATAGGTGAGTGCTGTATTGCTCGAAGGGAGGACGGCAGGCTGATAATTGGTGAGTACTGTATTGCATGGAGGGAGGACGGTAGGCTGATAATTGGTGAGTACTGTATTGCATGGAGGGAGGACGGCAGGCTGATAATTGGTGAGTACTGTATTGCACGGAGGGAGGACGGCAGGCTGATGATTGGTGAGTACTGTATTGCATGAAGGGAGGACGGTAGGCTGATAATAGGTGAGTGCTGTATTGCTCGAAGGGAGGACGGCAGGCTGATAATTGGTGAGTACTGTATTGCATGGAGGGAGGACGGTAGGCTGATAATTGGTGAGTACTGTATTGCATGGAGGGAGGACGTCAGGCTGATAATTGGTGAGTACTGTATTGCACGGAGGGAGGACGGTAGGCTGATGATTGGTGAGTAATGTATTGCATGGACGGAGGACGGTAGGCTGATAATTGTTGAGTACTGTATTGCACGGAGGGAGGACGGTAGGCTGATGATTGGTGAGTACTGTATTGCACGGAGGGAGGACAGTAGGCTGATAATTGGTGAGTGCTGTATTGCACGGAGGGAGGACGGCAGGCTGATGATTGGTGAGTACTGTATTGCATTGAGGGAGGACGGCAGGCTGATGATTGGTGAGTACTGTATTGCATTGAGGGAGGACGGCAGGCTGATGATTGGTGAGTACTGTATTGCACGGAAGGGGGACGGTAGGCTGATAATTGCTGAGTACTGTATTGTACGGAGGGAGGACGGTAGGCTGATGATTGGTGAGTACTGTATTGCATGGAGGGAGGATGGTAGGCTGATAATAGGTGAGTGCTGTATTGCTCGAGGGGAGGACGGCAGGCTGATAATTGGTGAGTACTGTATTGCATGGAGGGAGGACGGTAGGCTGATAATTGGTGAGTAATGTATTGCATGGAGGGAGGACGGCAGGCTGATAATTGGTGAGTACTGTATTGCACGGAGGGAGGACGGTAGGCTGCTAATTGGTGAGTACTGTATTGCATGAAGGTAGGACAGTAGGCTGATAATAGGTGAGTGCTGTATTGCATGGAGGGAGGACGGTAGGCTGATAATTGGTGAGTACTGTATTGCATGGAGGGAGGACGGTAGGCTGATAATTGGTGAGTAATGTATTGCATGGAGGGAGGACGGCAGGCTGATAATTGGTGAGTACTGTATTGCACGGAGGGAGGACGGAAGGCTGATGATTGGTGAGTACTGTATTGCACGGAGGGAGGACGGTAGGCTGATAATAGGTGAGTGCTGTATTGCTCGAAGGGAGGACGGCAGGCTGATAATTGGTGAGTACTGTATTGCATGGAGGGAGGACGTCAGGCTGATAATTGGTGAGTACTGTATTGCACGGAGGGAGGACGGTAGGCTGATGATTGGTGAGTACTGTATTGCATGGAGGGAGGACGGTAGGCTGCTAATTGGTGAGTACTGTATTGCATGGACGGAGGACGGTAGGCTGATAATTGTTGAGTACTGTATTGCACGGAGGGAGGACGGTAGGCTGATGATTGGTGAGTACTGTATTGCACGGAGGGAGGACGGTAGGCTGATAATTGGTGAGTACTACAATGAATGGAAGAGGACAGTAGGCTGATGATTAGGGAGTACTGTATTGCTCGTAAGGAGGATGGTAGGCTGATGATTTGTCAGTGCTGTATTGGAATGAGGGAGGACGGTAAGCTGATAATTGGTGAGGAATGTATTACACGGACGTAGGACGGTAGGCTGATGATTGGTGAGTGCTGTATTGCACGGAGGGAGGACGGTAGGCTGATAATAGGTGAGTGCTGTATTGCTCGAAGGGAGGACGGCAGGCTGATAATTGGTGAGTACTGTATTGCATGGAGGGAGGATGGTAGGCTGATAATAGGTGAGTGCTGTATTGCTCGAAGGGAGGACGGTAGGCTGCTAATTGGTGAGTACTGTATTGCATGGAGGGAGGACGGTAGGCTGATAATTGGTGAGTACTGTAGTGCATGGAGGGAGGACGGCAGGCTGATAATTGGTGAGTACTGTATTGCACGGAGGGAGGACGGTAGGCTGCTAATTGGTGAGTACTGTATTGCACGAAGGGAGGACGGCAGGCTGATGATTGGTGAGTACTGTATTGCATGAAGGGAGGACGGTAGGCTGATAATAGGTGAGTGCTGTATTGCTCGAAGGGAGGACGGCAGGCTGATAATTGGTGAGTACTGTATTGCATGGAGGGAGGACGGTAGGCTGATAATTGGTGAGTACTGTATTGCATGGAGGGAGGACGGCAGGCTGATAATTGGTGAGTACTGTATTGCACGGGGGGAGGACGGTAGGCTGCTAATTGGTGAGTACTGTATTGCATGGACGGAGGACGGTAGGCTGATAATTGTTGAGTACTGAATTGCACGGAGGGAGGACGGTAGGCTGATGATTGGTGAGTACTGTATTGCACGGAGGGAGGACAGTAGGCTGATAATTGGTGAGTGCTGTATTGCACGGAGGGAGGACGGCAGGCTGATGATTGGTGAGTACTGTATTGCATTGAGGGAGGACGGCAGGCTGATGATTGGTGAGTACTGTATTGCACGGAAGGGGGACGGTAGGCTGATAATTGGTGAGTACTGTATTGTACGGAGGGAGGACGGTAGGCTGATGATTGGTGAGTACTGTATTGCATGGAGGGAGGATGGTAGGCTGATAATTGGTGAGTACTGTATTGCATGGTGGGAGGACGGTAGGCTGATAATTGGTGAGTAATGTATTGCATGGAGGGAGGACGGCAGGCTGATAATTGGTGAGTACTGTATTGCACGGAGGGAGGACGGTAGGCTGCTAATTGGTGAGTACTGTATTGCATGGACGGAGGACGGTAGGCTGATAATTGTTGAGTACTGTATTGCACGGAGGGAGGACGGTAGGCTGATGATTGGTGAGTACTGTATTGCACGGAGGGAGGACAGTAGGCTGATAATTGGTGAGTGCTGTATTGGAATGAGGGAGGACGGTAAGCTGATAATTGGTGAGGAATGTATTACACAGACGTAGGACGGTAGGCTGATAATTTGTGAGTTGTATTGCACGGAGGGAGGACGATAGGCTGATGATTTGTTGGCTGTGTATTGCACGGATGGGGGACGGTATTATGATGATTGGTGAGTGATGTATTGCATGGAGGGAGGACGGTAGGCTGATGATTTGTTAGCTGTGTATTGCACGGATGGGGGACGGTATTATGATGATTGGTGAGTGATGTATTGCATGGAGGTGGGCATTGGAATGATAATTCGTGAGTACTTTTTGCCAGGAGGGAGGACGGTAGACCGATAATTGGTGAGTATGCTATTGCACGGAGGGAGGATGGTAGGCTGATAATTGGTGAGTACTGTATTGCACGGAGGGAGGACGGTAGACTCATGATTGGTGAGTGCTGTATTGCACGGATGGAGGACGGTAGGCTAATGATTGGTGAATACTCTATTGCACGGAATCAAGACGGTAGGCTGATGATTGGTGAGTGCTGTATTGCCAGGAGGGAGGACGGTAGGCTGATGTTTGGTGAATACTGTATTGCACGGAGGGATGACGGTAGGCTGATAATTGGTGAATACTGTATTGCACGGAGGGAGTACGGTAGGCTGAGGACTGTTGACTGCTGTATTGCATGGAGGGAGGACGGTACGCTGATATTGGTAAGTACTGTATTGCACGGAGGGAGGACGGTAGGCTGATAATTGGTGAGTACTACAATGAATGGAAGAGGACAGTAGGCTGATGATTAGGGAGTACTGTATTGCTCGTAAGGAGGATGGTAGGCTGATGATTTGTCAGTGCTGTATTGGAATGAGGGAGGACGGTAAGCTGATAATTGGTGAGGAATGGATTACACGGACGTAGGACGGTAGGCTGATGATTGGTGAGTGCTGTATTGCACGGAGGGAGGACGGCAGGCTGATGATTGGTGAGTACCGTATTGCACGGAGGGAGGACAGCAGGCTGATGATTGGTGAGTACTGTATTGCATGGAGGGAGGACGGTAGGCTGATAATAGGTGAGTGCTGTATTGCTGGAAGGGAGGACGGCTAGCTGATAATTGGTGAGTACTGTATTGCACGGAGGGAGGACGGTAGACTGATAATTGGTGAGTACTGTATTGTACGGAGGGAGGACGGCAGGCTGATGATTCGTGAGTGATGTATTGCATGGAGGTGGGCATTGGAATGATAATTCGTGAGTACTTTTTGCCCGGAGGGAGGACGGCAGGCTGATGATTGGTGAGTACTGTATTGCATGAAGGGAGGACGATAGGCTGATAATAGGTGAGTGCTGTATTGCTCGAAGGGAGGACGGCAGGCTGATTATTGGTGAGTACTGTATTGCATGGAGGGAGGACGGTAGGCTGATAATTGGTGAGTACTGTATTGCATGGAGGGAGGACGGCAGGCTGATAATTGGTGAGTACTGTATTGCACGGGGGGAGGACGGTAGGCTGCTAATTGGTGAGTACTGTATTGCATGGACGGAGGACGGTAGGCTGATAATTGTTGAGTACTGTATTGCACGGAGGGAGGACGGTAGGCTGATGATTGGTGAGTACTGTATTGCACGGAGGGAGGACAGTAGGCTGATAATTGGTGAGTGCTGTATTGCACGGAGGGAGGACGGCAGGCTGATGATTGGTGAGTGATGTATTGCATGGAGGTGGGCATTGGAATGATAATTCGTGAGTACTTTTTGCCCGGAGGGAGGACGGCAGGCTGATGATTGGTGAGTACTGTATTGCATGGAGGGAGGACGGTAGGCTGATAATAGGTGAGTGCTGTATTGCTCGAAGGGAGGACGGCAGGCTGATAATTGGTGACTACTGTATTGCATGGAGGGAGGACGGTAGGCTGATAATTGGTGAGTACTGTATTGCATGGAGGGAGGACGGCAGGCTGATAATTGGTGAGTACTGTATTGCACGGAGGGAGGACGGTAGGCTGCTAATTGGTGAGTACTGTATTGCACGAAGGGAGGACGGCAGCCTGATGATTGGTGAGTACTGTATTGCATGAAGGGAGGACGGTAGGCTGATAATAGGTGAGTGCTGTATTGCTCGAAGGGAGGACGGCAGGCTGATAATTGGTGAGTACTGTATTGCATGGAGGGAGGACGGTAGGCTGATAATTGGTGAGTACTGTATTGCATGGAGGGAGGACGGCAGGCTGATAATTGGTGAGTACTGTATTGCACGGGGGGAGGACGGTAGGCTGCTAATTGGTGAGTACTGTATTGCATGGACGGAGGACGGTAGGCTGATAATTGTTGAGTACTGTATTGCACGGATGGAGGACGGTAGGCTGATGATTGGTGAGTACTGTATTGCACGGAGGGAGGACAGTAGGCTGATAATTGGTGAGTGCGGTATTGCACGGAGGGAGGACGGCAGGCTGATGATTGGTGAGTACTGTATTGCATTGAGGGAGGACGGCAGGCTGATGATTGGTGAGTACTGTATTGCACGGAAGGGGGACGGTAGGCTGATAATTGGTGAGTACTGTATTGTACGGAGGGAGGACGGTAGGCTGATGATTGGTGAGTACTGTATTGCATGGAGGGAGGATGGTAGGCTGATAATAGGTGAGTGCTGTATTGCTCGAGGGGAGGACGGCAGGCTGATAATTGGTGAGTACTGTATTGCATGGAGGGAGGACGGTAGGCTGATAATTGGTGAGTACTGTATTGCATGGAGGGAGGACGGTAGGCTGATAATTGGTGAGTAATGTATTGCATGGAGGGAGGACGGCAGGCTGATAATTGGTGAGTACTGTATTGCACGGAGGGAGGACCGTAGGCTGCTAATTGGTGAGTCCTGTATTGCACGGAGGGAGGACGGAAGGCTGATGATTGGTGAGTACTGTATTGCATGAAGGGAGGACAGTAGGCTGATAATAGGTGAGTGCTGTATTGCTCGAAGGGAGGACGGCAGGCTGATAATTGGTGAGTACTGTATTGCACGGAGGGAGGACGGTAGGCTGATGATTGGTGAGTACTGTATTGCACGGAGGGAGGACGGCAGGCAGATAATTGGTGAGTACTGTATTGCACGGAGGGAGGACGGCAGGCTGATAATTGGTGAGTACTGTATTGCACGGAGGGAGGACGGCAGGCTGATAATTGGTCAGTGCTGTATTGCACGGAGGGAGGACAGTAGGCTGATAATTGGTGAGTGCTGTATTGCACGGAGGGAGGACGGTAGGCTGATGATTGGTGAGTGCTGTATTGCATGGTGGGAGGACGGCAGGCTGATGATTGGTGAGTACTGTATTGCATGGATGGAGGACGGCAGGCTGATGATTGGTGAGTACTGTATTGCACGGAAGGGGGACTGTAGGCTGATAATTGGTGAGTACTGTATTGTACGGAGGGAGGACGGTAGGCTGATGATTGGTGAGTACTGTATTGCATGGAGGGAGGACGGCAGTCTGATGATTGGTGAGTACTGTATTGCACGGAAGGGGGACGGTAGGCTGATAATTGGTGAGTGCTGTATTGCACGGAGGGAGGATGGTAGACTGATGATTAGTGAGTGCTGTATTGCATGGAGGGAGGATGGTAGGCTTATAATTGGTGAGTACTGTATTGCACGGAGGGAGGACGGTAGGCTGATAATTGGTGATTACTGTATTGCATGGAGGGAGGACGGTAGGCTGATCATTGGTGAGTACTGTATTGCACGGAGGGAGGATGGTAGGCTGATAATTGGTGAATACTGCATTGCACGGAGGGAGGACTGTAGGCTCATAATTGGTGATTACTTTATTTAACGGAGGGAGGACGGTAGACTGATGATTGGTGAGATCTGAATTGCATTGAGGGAGGATGGTAGTTTGATAATTGCTGAATACTGTATTGCACGGAGGGTGGACGGTAGGCTGATGATTGGTGAGTGATGTATTGCATGCAGGGAGGACGATGGAATGATAATTCGTGAGTACTTTTTGCCTGGAGGGTGGACGGTAGACGAATAATTGGTGAGTACTGTATTGCACGGAGGGAGGACGGTAGGCTGATGATTGGTGAGTACTGTATTGCACGGAGGGAGGACAGTAGGCTGATAATTGGTGAGTGCTGTATTGCATGCTGGGAGGACGGCAGGCTGATGATTGGTGAGTACTGTATTGGAATGAGGGAGGACGGTAAGCTGATAATTGGTGAGGAATGTATTACACAGACGTAGGACGGTAGGCTGATAATTTGTGAGTTGTATTGCACGGAGGGAGGACGGTAGGCTGATGATTTGTTAGCTGTGTATTGCACGGATGGGGGACGGTATTATGATGATTGGTGAGTGATGTATTGCATGGAGGGAGGACGGTAGGCTGATGATTTGTTAGCTGTGTATTGCACGGATGGGGGACGGTATTATGATGATTGGTGAGTGATGTATTGCATGGAGGTGGGCATTGGAATGATAATTCGTGAGTACTTTTTGCCAGGAGGGAGGACGGTAGACCGATAATTGGTGAGTATGCTATTGCACGGAGGGAGGATAGTAGGCTGATAATTGGTGAGTACTGTATTGCACGGAGGGAGGACGGTAGACTCATGATTGGTGAGTGCTGTATTGCACGGATGGAGGACGGTAGGCTAATGATTGGTGAATACTCTATTGCACGGAATCAAGACGGTAGGCTGATGATTGGTGAGTGCTGTATTGCCAGGAGGGAGGACGGTAGGCTGATGTTTGGTGAATACTGTATTGCACGGAGGGATGACGGTAGGCTGATAATTGGTGAATACTGTATTGCACGGAGGGAGTACGGTAGGCTGAGGACTGTTGACTGCTGTATTGCATGGAGGGATGACGGTAGGCTGATAATTGGTGAGTACTGTATTGTACGGAGGGAGGACGGCAGGCTGATGATTCGTGAGTGATGTATTGCATGGAGGTGGGCATTGGAATGATAATTCGTGAGTACTTTTTGCCCGGAGGGAGGACGGCAGGCTGATGATTGGTGAGTACTGTATTGCATGAAGGGAGGACGGTAGGCTGATAATAGGTGAGTGCTGTATTGCTCGAAGGGAGGACGGCAGGCTGATTATTGGTGAGTACTGTATTGCATGGAGGGAGGACGGTAGGCTGATAATTGGTGAGTACTGTATTGCATAGAGGGAGGACGGCAGGCTGATAATTGGTGAGTACTGTATTGCACGGGGGGAGGACGGTAGGCTGCTAATTGGTGAGTACTGTATTGCATGGACGGAGGACGGTAGGCTGATAATTGTTGAGTACTGTATTGCACGGAGGGAGGACGGTAGGCTGATGATTGGTGAGTACTGTATTGCACGGAGGGAGGACAGTAGGCTGATAATTGGTGAGTGCTGTATTGCACGGAGGGAGGACGGCAGGCTGATGATTGGTGAGTGATGTATTGCATGGAGGTGGGCATTGGAATGATAATTCGTGAGTACTTTTTGCCCGGAGGGAGGACGGCAGGCTGATGATTGGTGAGTACTGTATTGCATGGAGGGAGGACGGTAGGCTGATAATAGGTGAGTGCTGTATTGCTCGAAGGGAGGACGGCAGGCTGATAATTGGTGACTACTGTATTGCATGGAGGGAGGACGGTAGGCTGATAATTTGTGAGTACTGTATTGCATGGAGGGAGGACGGCAGGCTGATAATTGGTGAGTACTGTATTGCACGGAGGGAGGACGGTAGGCTGCTAATTGGTGAGTACTGTATTGCACGAAGGGAGGACGGCAGCCTGATGATTGGTGAGTACTGTATTGCATGAAGGGAGGACGGTAGGCTGATAATAGGTGAGTGCTGTATTGCTCGAAGGGAGGACGGCAGGCTGATAATTGGTGAGTACTGTATTGCATGGAGGGAGGACGGTAGGCTGATAATTGGTGAGTACTGTATTGCATGGAGGGAGGACGGCAGGCTGATAATTGGTGAGTACTGTATTGCACGGGGGGAGGACGGTAGGCTGCTAATTGGTGAGTACTGTATTGCATGGACGGAGGACGGTAGGCTGATAATTGTTGAGTACTGTATTGCACGGATGGAGGACGGTAGGCTGATGATTGGTGAGTACTGTATTGCACGGAGGGAGGACAGTAGGCTGATAATTGGTGAGTACTGTATTGCACGGAGGGAGGACGGCAGGCTGATGATTGGTGAGTACTGTATTGCATTGAGGGAGGACGGCAGGCTGATGATTGGTGAGTACTGTATTGCACGGAAGGGGGACGGTAGGCTGATAATTGGTGAGTACTGTATTGTACGGAGGGAGGACGGTAGGCTGATGATTGGTGAGTACTGTATTGCATGGAGGGAGGATGGTAGGCTGATAATAGGTGAGTGCTGCATTGCTCGAGGGGAGGACGGCAGGCTGATAATTGGTGAGTACTGTATTGCATGGAGGGAGGACGGTAGGCTGATAATTGGTGAGTACTGTATTGCATGGAGGGAGGACAGTAGGCTGATAATTGGTGAGTAATGTATTGCATGGAGGGAGGACGGCAGGCTGATAATTGGTGAGTACTGTATTGCACGGAGGGAGGACCGTAGGCTGCTAATTGGTGAGTCCTGTATTGCACGGAGGGAGGACGGAAGGCTGATGATTGGTGAGTACTGTATTGCATGAAGGGAGGACAGTAGGCTGATAATAGGTGATTGCTGTATTGCTCGAAGGGAGGACGGCAGGCTGATAATTGGTGAGTACTGTATTGCACGGAGGGAGGACGGTAGGCTGATGATTGGTGAGTACTGTATTGCACGGAGGGAGGACGGCAGGCAGATAATTGGTGAGTACTGTATTGCACGGAGGGAGGACGGCAGGCTGATAATAGGTGAGTGCTGTATTGCTCGAAGGGAGGACGGCAGGCTGATAATTGGTGAGTACTGTATTGCACGGAGGGAGGACGGCAGGCTGATAATTGGTGAGTGCTGTATTGCACGGAGGGAGGACAGTAGGCTGATAATTGGTGAGTGCTGTATTGCACGGAGGGAGGACGGTAGGCTGATGATTGGTGAGTGCTGTATTGCATGGTGGGAGGACGGCAGGCTGATGATTGGTGAGTACTGTATTGCATGGATGGAGGACGGCAGGCTGATGATTGGTGAGTACTGTATTGCACGGAAGGGGGACTGTAGGCTGATAATTGGTGAGTACTGTATTGTACGGAGGGAGGACGGTAGGCTGATGATTGGTGAGTACTGTATTGCATGGAGGGAGGACGGCAGTCTGATGATTGGTGAGTACTGTATTGCACGGAAGGGGGACGGTAGGCTGATAATTGGTGAGTGCTGTATTGCACGGAGGGAGGACGGTAGACTGATGATTAGTGAGTGCTGTATTGCATGGAGGGAGGATGGTAGGCTTATAATTGGTGAGTACTGTATTGCACGGAGGGAGGACGGTAGGCTGATAATTGGTGATTACTGTATTGCATGGAGGGAGGACGGTAGGCTGATCATTGGTGAGTACTGTATTGCACGGAGGGAGGATGGTAGGCTGATAATTGGTGAATACTGCATTGCACGGAGGGAGGACTGTAGGCTCATAATTGGTGATTACTTTATTTAACGGAGGGAGGACGGTAGACTGATGATTGGTGAGATCTGAATTGCATTGAGGGAGGATGGTAGTTTGATAATTGCTGAATACTGTATTGCACGGAGGGTGGACGGTAGGCTGATGATTGGTGAGTGATGTATTGCATGCAGGGAGGACGATGGAATGATAATTCGTGAGTACTTTTTGCCTGGAGGGTGGACGGTAGACGAATAATTGGTGAGTACTCTATTGCACGGAGTGAGGACGGTAGGCTGATGATTGGTGAGTGCTGTATTGCACGGAGGGAGGATGGTAGGCTGATAATTGGTGAGTACTGTATTGCACGGAGGGAGGATGGTCGGCTGATAATTGGTGACTACTGCAATGAACGGAGGGGGATGGTAGGCTGATAATTGGAGTGTACTCTATTGCACGGAGGGAGGATGGCAGGCTGATGATTGGTGAGTACTGTATTGCATGGAGGGAGGACGGCAGGCTGATAATTGGTGAGTACTGTATTGCATGGAGGGAGGACGGCAGGCTGATAATTGGAGTGTACTCTATTGCACGGAGGGAGGACGGCAGGCTGATAATTGGTGAGTACTGTATTGCATGGAGGGAGGACGGCAGGCTGATAATTGGTGAGTACTGTATTGCATGGAGGGAGGACGGCAGGCTGATAATTGGTGAGTACTGTATTGCATGGAGGGAGGACGGTAGGCTGATAATTGGTGAGTACTGTATTGCATGGAGGGAGGACGGCAGGCTGATAATTGGTGAGTACTGTATTGCACGGGGGGAGGACGGTAGGCTGCTAATTGGTGAGTACTGTATTGCATGGACGGAGGACGGTAGGCTGATAATTGTTGAGTACTGTATTGCACGGAGGGAGGACGGTAGGCTGATGATTGGTGAGTACTGTATTGCACGGAGGGAGGACAGTAGGCTGATAATTGGTGAGTGCTGTATTGCACGGAGGGAGGACGGCAGGCTGATGATTGGTGAGTACTGTATTGCATTGAGGGAGGACGGCAGGCTGATGATTGGTGAGTACTGTATTGCACGGAAGGGGGACGGTAGGCTGATAATTGGTGAGTACTGTATTGTACGGAGGGAGGACGGTAGGCTGATGATTGGTGAGTACTGTATTGCATGGAGGGAGGATGGTAGTCTGATAATAGGTGAGTGCTGTATTGCTCGAGGGGAGGACGGCAGGCTGATGATTGGTGAGTACTGTATTGCACGGAAGGGGGACTGTAGGCTGATAATTGGTGAGTACTGTATTGTACGGAGGGAGGACGGCAGGCTGATGATTGGTGAGTACTGTATTGCATGGAGGGAGGACGGCAGTCTGATGATTGGTGAGTACTGTATTTCACGGAAGGGGGACTGTAGGCTGATAATTGGTGATTACTCTATTGCATGGAGGGAGGACGGTAGGCTGATCATTGGTGAGTACTGTATTGCACGGAGGGAGGATGGTAGGCTGATAATTGGTGAATACTGCATTGCACGGAGGGAGGACTGTAGGCTCATAATTGGTGATTACTTTATTTAACGGAGGGAGGACGGTAGACTGATGATTGGTGAGATCTGAATTGCATTGATGGAGGATGGTAGTTTGATAATTGCTGAATACTGTATTGCACGGAGGGTGGACGGTAGGTTGATGATTGGTGAGTGATGTATTGCATGGAGGGAGGACGGTGGAATGATAATTCGTGAGTACTTTTTGCCTGGAGGGTGGACGGTAGACGGATAATTGGTGAGTACTCTATTGCACGGAGTGAGGACGGTAGGCTGATGATTGGTGAGTGCTGTATTGCACGGAGGGAGGATGGTAGGCTGATAATTGGTGAGTACTGTATTGCACGGAGGGAGGATGGTCGGCTGATAATTGGTGACTACTGCAATGAACGGAGGGGGATGGTAGGCTGATAATTGGAGTGTACTCTATTGCACGGAGTGAGGACAGTAGGCTGATAATTGGTGAGTGCTGTATTGCACGGAGGGAGGACGGCAGGCTGATGATTGGTGAGTACTGTATTGCATTGAGGGAGGACGGCAGGCTGATGATTGGTGAGTACTGTATTGCACGGAAGGGGGACGGTAGGCTGATAATTGGTGAGTACTGTATTGTACGGAGTGAGGACGGTAGTCTGATGATTGGTGAGTACTGTATTGCTCGAGGGGAGGACGGCAGGCTGATAATTGGTGAGTACTGTATTGCATGGAGGGAGGACGGTAGGCTGATAATTGGTGAGTACTGTATTGCATTGAGGGAGGACGGTAGGCTGATAATTGGTGAGTACTGTATTGCACGGAAGGGGGACTGTAGGCTGATAATTGGTGAGTACTGTATTGTACGGAGGGAGGACGGTAGGCTGATGATTGGTGAGTACTGTATTGCATGGAGGGAGGACGGCAGTCTGATGATTGGTGAGTACTGTATTGCACGGAAGGGGGACGGTAGGCTGATAATTGGTGAGTGCTGTATTGCACGGAGGGAGGACGGTAGACTGATGATTAGTGAGTGCTGTATTGCATGGAGGGAGGATGGTAGGCTTATAATTGGTGAGTACTGTATTGCACGGAGGGAGGACGGTAGGCTGATAATTGGTGATTACTGTATTGCATGGAGGGAGGACGGTAGGCTGATCATTGGTGAGTACTGTATTGCACGGAGGGAGGATGGTAGGCTGATAATTGGTGAATACTGCATTGCACGGAGGGAGGACTGTAGGCTCATAATTGGTGATTACTTTATTTAACGGAGGGAGGACGGTAGACTGATGATTGGTGAGATCTGAATTGCATTGAGGGAGGATGGTAGTTTGATAATTGCTGAATACTGTATTGCACGGAGGGTGGACGGTAGGCTGATGATTGGTGAGTGATGTATTGCATGCAGGGAGGACGATGGAATGATAATTCGTGAGTACTTTTTGCCTGGAGGGTGGACGGTAGACGAATAATTGGTGAGTACTCTATTGCACGGAGTGAGGACGGTAGGCTGATGATTGGTGAGTGCTGTATTGCACGGAGGGAGGATGGTAGGCTGATAATTGGTGAGTACTGTATTGCACGGAGGGAGGATGGTCGGCTGATAATTGGTGACTACTGCAATGAACGGAGGGGGATGGTAGGCTGATAATTGGAGTGTACTCTATTGCACGGAGGGAGGACGGCAGGCTGATGATTGGTGAGTACTGTATTGCATGGAGGGAGGACGGCAGGCTGATAATTGGTGAGTACTGTATTGCATGGAGGGAGGACGGCAGGCTGATAATTGGAGTGTACTCTATTGCACGGAGGGAGGACGGCAGGCTGATAATTGGTGAGTACTGTATTGCATGGAGGGAGGACGGCAGGCTGATAATTGGTGAGTACTGTATTGCATGGAGGGAGGACGGCAGGCTGATAATTGGTGAGTACTGTATTGCATGGAGGGAGGACGGTAGGCTGATAATTGGTGAGTACTGTATTGCATGGAGGGAGGACGGCAGGCTGATAATTGGTGAGTACTGTATTGCACGGGGGGAGGACGGTAGGCTGCTAATTGGTGAGTACTGTATTGCATGGACGGAGGACGGTAGGCTGATAATTGTTGAGTACTGTATTGCACGGAGGGAGGACGGTAGGCTGATGATTGGTGAGTACTGTATTGCACGGAGGGAGGACAGTAGGCTGATAATTGGTGAGTGCTGTATTGCACGGAGGGAGGACGGCAGGCTGATGATTGGTGAGTACTGTATTGCATTGAGGGAGGACGGCAGGCTGATGATTGGTGAGTACTGTATTGCACGGAAGGGGGACGGTAGGCTGATAATTGGTGAGTACTGTATTGTACGGAGGGAGGACGGTAGGCTGATGATTGGTGAGTACTGTATTGCATGGAGGGAGGATGGTAGTCTGATAATAGGTGAGTGCTGTATTGCTCGAGGGGAGGACGGCAGGCTGATAATTGGTGAGTACTGTATTGTACGGAGGGAGGACGGTAGGCTGATGATTGGTGAGTACTGTATTGCATGGAGGGAGGACGGCAGTCTGATGATTGGTGAGTACTGTATTGCACGGAAGGGGGACTGTAGGCTGATAATTGGTGAGTACTGTATTGTACGGAGGGAGGACGGTAGGCTGATGATTGGTGAGTACTGTATTGCATGGAGGGAGGACGGCAGTCTGATGATTGGTGAGTACTGTATTTCACGGAAGGGGGACTGTAGGCTGATAATTGGTGATTACTCTATTGCATGGAGGGAGGACGGTAGGCTGATCATTGGTGAGTACTGTATTGCACGGAGGGAGGATGGTAGGCTGATAATTGGTGAATACTGCATTGCACGGAGGGAGGACTGTAGGCTCATAATTGGTGATTACTTTATTTAACGGAGGGAGGACGGTAGACTGATGATTGGTGAGATCTGAATTGCATTGATGGAGGATGGTAGTTTGATAATTGCTGAATACTGTATTGCACGGAGGGTGGACGGTAGGTTGATGATTGGTGAGTGATGTATTGCATGGAGGGAGGACGGTGGAATGATAATTCGTGAGTACTTTTTGCCTGGAGGGTGGACGGTAGACGGATAATTGGTGAGTACTCTATTGCACGGAGTGAGGACGGTAGGCTGATGATTGGTGAGTGCTGTATTGCACGGAGGGAGGATGGTAGGCTGATAATTGGTGAGTACTGTATTGCACGGAGGGAGGATGGTCGGCTGATAATTGGTGACTACTGCAATGAACGGAGGGGGATGGTAGGCTGATAATTGAAGTGTACTCTATTGCACGGAGTGAGGACAGTAGGCTGATAATTGGTGAGTGCTGTATTGCACGGAGGGAGGACGGCAGGCTGATGATTGGTGAGTACTGTATTGCATTGAGGGAGGACGGCAGGCTGATGATTGGTGAGTACTGTATTGCACGGAAGGGGGACGGTAGGCTGATAATTGGTGAGTACTGTATTGTACGGAGTGAGGACGGTAGTCTGATGATTGGTGAGTACTGTATTGCTCGAGGGGAGGACGGCAGGCTGATAATTGGTGAGTACTGTATTGCATGGAGGGAGGACGGTAGGCTGATAATTGGTGAGTACTGTATTGCATGGAGGGAGGACGGTAGGCTGATTATTGGTGAGTACTGTATTGCACGGAAGGGGGACTGTAGGCTGATAATTGGTGAGTACTGTATTGTACGGAGGGAGGACGGTAGGCTGATGATTGGTGAGTACTGTATTGCATGGAGGGAGGACGGCAGTCTGATGATTGGTGAGTACTGTATTGCACGGAAGGGGGACGGTAGGCTGATAATTGGTGAGTGCTGTATTGCACGGAGGGAGGACGGTAGACTGATGATTAGTGAGTGCTGTATTGCATGGAGGGAGGATGGTAGGCTTATAATTGGTGAGTACTGTATTGCACGGAGGGAGGACGGTAGGCTGATAATTGGTGATTACTGTATTGCATGGAGGGAGGACGGTAGGCTGATCATTGGTGAGTACTGTATTGCACGGAGGGAGGATGGTAGGCTGATAATTGGTGAATACTGCATTGCACGGAGGGAGGACTGTAGGCTCATAATTGGTGATTACTTTATTTAACGGAGGGAGGACGGTAGACTGATGATTGGTGAGATCTGAATTGCATTGAGGGAGGATGGTAGTTTGATAATTGCTGAATACTGTATTGCACGGAGGGTGGACGGTAGGCTGATGATTGGTGAGTGATGTATTGCATGCAGGGAGGACGATGGAATGATAATTCGTGAGTACTTTTTGCCTGGAGGGTGGACGGTAGACGAATAATTGGTGAGTACTCTATTGCACGGAGTGAGGACGGTAGGCTGATGATTGGTGAGTGCTGTATTGCACGGAGGGAGGATGGTAGGCTGATAATTGGTGAGTACTGTATTGCACGGAGGGAGGATGGTCGGCTGATAATTGGTGACTACTGCAATGAACGGAGGGGGATGGTAGGCTGATAATTGGAGTGTACTCTATTGCACGGAGGGAGGACGGCAGGCTGATGATTGGTGAGTACTGTATTGCATGGAGGGAGGACGGCAGGCTGATAATTGGTGAGTACTGTATTGCATGGAGGGAGGACGGCAGGCTGATAATTGGAGTGTACTCTATTGCACGGAGGGAGGACGGCAGGCTGATAATTGGTGAGTACTGTATTGCATGGAGGGAGGACGGCAAGCTGATAATTGGTGAGTACTGTATTGCATGGAGGGAGGACGGCAGGCTGATAATTGGTGAGTACTGTATTGCATGGAGGGAGGACGGTAGGCTGATAATTGGTGAGTACTGTATTGCATGGAGGGAGGACGGCAGGCTGATAATTGGTGAGTACTGTATTGCACGGGGGGAGGACGGTAGGCTGCTAATTGGTGAGTACTGTATTGCATGGACGGAGGACGGTAGGCTGATAATTGTTGAGTACTGTATTGCACGGAGGGAGGACGGTAGGCTGCTAATTGGTGAGTACTATATTGCACGGAGGGAGGACGGTAGGCTGATGATTGGTGAGTACTGTATTGCACGGAGGGAGGACAGTAGGCTGATAATTGGTGAGTGCTGTATTGCATGGTGGGAGGACGGCAGGCTGATGATTGGTGAGTACTGTATTGCATGGATGGAGGACGGCAGTCTGATGATTGGTGAGTACTGTATTGCACGGAAGGGGGACTGTAGGCTGATAATTGGTGAGTACTGTATTGTACGGAGGGAGGACGGTAGGCTGATGATTGGTGAGTACTGTATTGCATGGAGGGAGGACGGCAGTCTGATGATTGGTGAGTACTGTATTTCACGGAAGGGGGACTGTAGGCTGATAATTGGTGATTACTGTATTGCATGGAGGGAGGACGGTAGGCTGATCATTGGTGAGTACTGTATTGCACGGAGGGAGGATGGTAGGCTGATAATTGGTGAATACTGCATTGCACGGAGGGAGGACTGTAGGCTCATAATTGGTGATTACTTTATTTAACGGAGGGAGGACGGTAGACTGATGATTGGTGAGATCTGAATTGCATTGATGGAGGATGGTAGTTTGATAATTGCTGAATACTGTATTGCACGGAGGGTGGACGGTAGGTTGATGATTGGTGAGTGATGTATTGCATGGAGGGAGGACGGTGGAATGATAATTCGTGAGTACTTTTTGCCTGGAGGGTGGACGGTAGACGGATAATTGGTGAGTACTCTATTGCACGGAGTGAGGACGGTAGGCTGATGATTGGTGAGTGCTGTATTGCACGGAGGGAGGATGGTAGGCTGATAATTGGTGAGTACTGTATTGCACGGAGGGAGGATGGTCGGCTGATAATTGGTGACTACTGCAATGAACGGAGGGGGATGGTAGGCTGATAATTGGAGTGTACTCTATTGCACGGAGTGAGGACAGTAGGCTGATAATTGGTGAGTGCTGTATTGCACGGAGGGAGGACGGCAGGCTGATGATTGGTGAGTACTGTATTGCATTGAGGGAGGACGGCAGGCTGATGATTGGTGAGTACTGTATTGCACGGAAGGGGGACGGTAGGCTGATAATTGGTGAGTACTGTATTGTACGGAGTGAGGACGGTAGGCTGATGATTGGTGAGTACTGTATTGCATGGAGGGAGGATGGTAGGCTGATAATAGGTGAGTGCTGTATTGCTCGAGGGGAGGACGGCAGGCTGATAATTGGTGAGTACTGTATTGCATGGAGGGAGGACGGTAGGCTGATAATTGGTGAGTAATGTATTGCATGGAGGGAGGACGGCAGGCTGATAATTGGTGAGTGCTGTATTGCACGGAGGGAGGACGGTAGGCTGATAATTGGTGAGTAATGTATTGCATGGAGGGAGGACGGCAGGCTGATAATTGTTGAGTACTGTATTGCACGGAGGGAGGACGGTAGGCTGATGATTGGTGAGTGCTGTATTGCACGGAGGGAGGACGGTAGGCTGATAATTGGTGAGTAATGTATTGCATGGAGGGAGGACGGCAGGCTGATAATTGGTGAGTACTGTATTGCACGGAGGGAGGACGGTAGGCTGCTAATTGGTGAGTTCTGTATTGCACGGAGGGAGGGCGGAAGGCTGATGATTGGTGAGTACTGTATTGCATGAAGGGAGGACAGTAGGCTGATAATAGTTGAGTGCTGTATTGCTCGAAGGGAGGACGGCAGGCTGATAATTGGTGAGTACTGTATTGCATGGAGGGAGGACGGTAGGCTGATAATTGGTGAGTACTGTATTGCATGGAGGGAGGACGGCAGGCTGATAATTGGTGAGTACTGTATTGCACGGAGGGAGGACGGTAGGCTGCTAATTGGTGAGTACTGTATTGCATGGACGGAGGACGGTAGGCTGATAATTGTTGAGTACTGTATTGCACGGAGGGAGGACGGTAGGCTGATGATTGGTGAGTACTGTATTGCACGGAGGGAGGACAGTAGGCTGATAATTGGTGAGTGCTGTATTCCATGGTGGGAGGACGGCAGGCTGATGATTGGTGAGTACTGTATTGCATGGATGGAGGACGGCAGGCTGATGATTGGTGAGTACTGTATTGCACGGAAGGGGGACTGTAGGCTGATAATTGGTGAGTACTTTATTGTACGGAGGGAGGACGGTAGGCTGATGATTGGTGAGTACTGTATTGCATGGAGGGAGGACGGCAGTCTGATGATTGGTGAGTACTGTATTGCACGGAAGGGGGACGGTAGGCTGATAATTGGTGAGTGCTGTATTGCACGGAGGGAGGACGGTAAACTGATGATTAGTGAGTGCTGTATTGCACGGAGGGAGGATGGTAGGCTTATAATTGGTGAGTACTGTATTGCACGGAGGGAGGACGGTAGGCTGATAATTGGTGAGTACTGTATTGCACGGAGGGAGGATGGTAGGCTTATAATTGGTGATTACTGTATTGCATGGAGGGAGGACGGTAGGCTGATCATTGGTGAGTACTGTATTGCACGGAGGGAGGATGGTAGGCTGATAATTGGTGAATACTGCATTGCACGGAGGGAGGACTGTAGGCTCATAATTGGTGATTACTTTATTTAACGGAGGGAGGACGGTAGACTGATGATTGGTGAGATCTGAATTGCATTGATGGAGGATGGTAGTTTGATAATTGCTGAATACTGTATTGCACGGAGGGTGGACGGTAGGCTGATGATTGGTGAGTGATGTATTGCATGGAGGGAGGACGGTGGAATGATAATTCGTGAGTACTTTTTGCCTGGAGGGTGGACGGTAGACGGATAATTGGTGAGTACCCTATTGCACGGAGTGAGGACGGTAGGCTGATGATTGGTGAGTGCTGTATTGCACGGAGGGAGGATGGTAGGCTGATAATTGGTGAGTACTGTATTGCACGGAGGGAGGATGGTCGGCTGATAATTGGTGACTACTGCAATGAACGGAGGGGGATGGTAGGCTGATAATTGGAGTGTACTCTATTGCACGGAGTGAGGATGGTAGGCTGATGATTGGTGAATACTGTACTGCACGGAGGGAGGACGGCAGGCTGATGATTGGAGTGTACTCTATTGCACGGAGTGAGGATGGTAGGCTGATAATTGGTGAGTACTGTATTGCATGGAGGGAGGACGGTAGGCTGATGATTGGTGACTACTGTATTGCACGGAGGGAGGACTGTAGGCTGATAATTGGTGAGTGCTGTATTGCAAGGAGGGTGGACTGTAGGCTGATGATTGGTGAGAGCTGTATTGCACGGAGGGAGGACAGTAGGCTGATGATCGCTGAGTACTGTATTGCACGGAGGGTGGTCTGTAGGCTGATTATTGGTAAATACCACATTGAATGGAAGAGGATGGTATGCTGATAATTGGTGAGTGCTGTATTGCACGTAGGGTGGTCTGTAGGCTGATTATTGGTAAATACCACATTGAATGGAAGACGACGGTAGGCTGATGATTGGTGAGTGCTGTATTGCATGGAGGGAGGACGGTAGGCTGATAATTGGTGAGTACTGTATTGCACGGAGGGAGGACGGTAGGCTGATAATTGGTGAGTACTACAATGAATAGAAGAGGACGGTAGGCTGATGATTGGTGAGTACTGTATTGCATGGAGGGAGGACGGTAGGCTGATAATTGGTGAGTACTGTATTGCACGGAGGGAGGACGGTAGGCTGATAATTGGTGAGTACTGTATTGCACGGAGGGAGGACGGTAGGCTGATAATTGGTGAGTACTGTATTGCACGGAGGGAGGACGGTAGGCTGATAATTGGTGAGTACTACAATGAATAGAAGAGGACGGTAGGCTGATAATTGGTGAGTACTGTATTGCATGGACGGAGGACGGCAGGCTGATGATTGGTGAGTACTGTATTGCATGGAGGGAGGACGGCAGGCTGATGTTTGGTGAGTACTGTATTGCACGGAAGGGGGACGGTAGGCTGATAATTGGTGAGTACTGTATTGTACGGAGGGAGGACGGTAGGCTGATGATTGGTGAGTACTGTATTGCATGGAGGGAGGACGGCAGGCTGATGATTGGTGAGTACTGTATTGCACGGAAGGGGGACGGTAGGCTGATAATTGGTGAGTACTGTATTGCATGGAGGGAGGACGGTAGGCTGATAATTGGTGAGTACTGTATTGCAAGGAGGGTGGACTGTATGCTGATGATTGGTTAGAGCTGTATTGCACGGAGGAAGGACGGTAGGCTGGTGATTGGTGAGTACTGTATTGCACCGAGGGAGGACAGTAGGCTGGTCATTGGTGAGTACTGTATTGCACGGAGGGAGGATGGTAGGCTGATGATTGGTGAGTACTGTATTGCACGTAGGGAGGACGGTAGACTGATAATTGGTGAGTGCTGTATTGCACGGAGGGAGGACGGTAGGCTGATAATTGGTGCGTGCTGTATTGCACAGAGGGAGGACAGTAGGCTGATGATTGGTGAGTACTCTATTGCACGGAGGGAGGACGGTAGGCTTAAGATTGGTGAGTACTGTTTTAAACGGAGGGAGGACAGTAGGCTGATTATTTGTTAGCGATGTATTGCACGGAGGGAGGACGGTAGGCTGGTAATTGTTGAGTATTGTATTGCACGGAGGGAGGATGGTAGTCTGATTATTTGTTAGCGCTGTATTGCACGGAGGGAGGACGGTAGGCTGGTGATTGGTGAGTACTGTATTGCACGGAGGGAGGACAGTAGGCTGATGATTGGAGAGTACTGTACTGCACGGAGGGAGGACGGTAGGCTTAAGATTGGTGAGTACTGTATTAAACGGAGGAAGGACAGTAGGCTGTTAATTGGTGAGGTCTGTATTGCACGGAGGGAGCACGATAGGCTGATAATTGGTGAGTACTGTATTGCATGGAGGTAGGTTCTGTAGGCTGATAATTGGTGAGTACTGTATTGCATGGAGGTAGGTTCAGTAGGCTGATAATTGGTGAGTACTGTATTGCATGGAGGTAGGTTCAGTAGGCTGATAATTGGTGAGTACTGTATTGCACGTAGGAAGGACGGTAGACTGATAATTGGTGAGTACTGTATTGCACGGAGGGAGGATGGTAGTCTGATTATTTGTTAGCGCTGTATTGCACGGAGAGAGGACGGTAGGCTGATAATTGATGGCTACTGTATTGCATGGTGGGAAGACGGTAGGCTGAAGATTGGAAGGTACTGTATTGCACGGAGGGAGGACGGTAGGCTGATAATTGGTGAGTACTGTATTGCATGGAGGGAGGTTCAGTAAGCTGATAATTGGTGAGTACTGTATTGCATGGAGGGAGGTTCAGTAGGCTGATAATTGGTGCGTGCTGTATTGCACGGAGGGAGGACGGTAGGCTGATAATTGGTGAGTACTGTATTGCATGGAGGGAGGACGGCAGGCTGATGATTGGTGAGTACTGTATTGCATGGAAGGAGAACGGTAGACCGATAATTGGTGAGTACTGTATTGCACGGAGGGAGGACGGTAGGATGATAATTGGTGAGTACTGTATTGCACGGAGGGAGGACGGTAGGCTGATAATTGGTGAGTAAGGTATTGCATGGAGGGAGGACGGCAGGCTGATAATTGGTGAGTACTGTATTGCATGGAGGGAGGACGGCCGGCTGATGATTGGTGAGTACTGTATTGCATGGAGGGAGGACGGCAGGCTGATGATTGGTGAGTACTGTATTGCATGGAGGGAGGATGGTAGGTTGATAATTGTTGAGTACTGTATTGCACGGAGGGAGGACGGCAGGCCTATGATTGGTGAGTGCTGTATTGCTCGGAGGGAGGACGGTAGACTGATGATTGGTGAGTACTGTATTGCACGGAGGGAGGATGGTAGGCTGATAATTGGTGAGTACTGTATTGCATGGAAGGAGGACGGCAGGCTGATAATTGTTGAGTACTGTATTGCACGGAGGGAGGACGGTAGGCTGATAATTGGTGAGTACTGTATTGCACGGAGGGAGGACAGCAGGCTGATGATTGGTGAGTACTGTATTGCATGGAGGGAGGACGGTAGGCTGATGATTGGTGAGTACTGTATTGCATGGAGGGAGGACGGCAGGCTGATAATTGGTGAGTGCTGTATTGCACGGAGGGAGAACGGTAGACCGATAATTGGTGAGTACTGTATTGCACGGAGGGAGGACGGTAGGCTGATGATTGGTGAGTACTGTATTGCACGGAGGGAGAACGGTAGACCGATAATTGGTGAGTACTGTATTGCACGGAGGGAGGACGGTAGGCTGATAATTAGTGAGTACTGTATTGCGTGGAGGGAGGACGGCAGGATGATAATTGGTGAGTCCTGTATTGCTTGGAGGGAGGACGGTAGGCTGATGATTGCTGAATACTGTATTGCACGGAGAGAGGACGGTAGGCTGATGATTGGTGAGTACTGTATTGCATGGAGGGAGAACGGTAGACCGATAATTGGTGAGTACTGTATTGCATGGAGGGAGGACGGTAGGCTGATAATTGGTGAGTACTGTATTGCATGGAGGGAGGACGGCAGGCTGATAATTGGTGAGTACTGTATTGCATGGAGGGAGGACGGCAGGCTGATGATTGGTGAGTACTGTATTGCATGGAGGGAGGACGGCAGGCTGATAATTGTAGAATACTGTATTGCACGGAGGGAGGACGGCAGGCTGATAATTGGTGAGTACCATATTGCACGGAGGGAGGACGGTAGGATGATAATTGGTGAGTACCATATTGCACGGAGGGAGGACGGTAGGATGATAATTGGTGAGTACTGTATTGCATGGAGGGAGGACGGCAGGCTGATGATTGGTGAGTACTGTATTGCATGGAGGGAGGACGGTAGGCTGATGATTGGTGAGTACTGTATTGCATGGAGGGAGGACGGCAGGCTGATAATTGGTGAGTACTGTATTGCACGGAGGGAGGATGGTAGGCTGATAATTGGTGAGTACTGTATTGCACGGAGGGAGGATGGTAGGCTTATAATTGGTGAGTACTGTATTGCACGGAGCGAGGACGGCAGGCTGATAATTGTTGAGTACTGTATTGCACGGAGGGAGGATGGTAGGCTGATAATTGGTGAGTACTGTATTGCATGGAGGGAGGACGGCAGGCTGATGATTGGTGAGTACTGTATTACATGGAGGGAGGACGGTAGGCTGATAATTGGTGAATACCGTATTGCATGGAGGGAGGACGGCAGGCTGATAATTGGTGAGTGCTGTATTGCATGGAGGGAGGACGGCAGGCTGATAATTGGTGAGTGCTGTATTGGATGGAGGGAGGACGGCAGGCTGATAATTCGTGAGTACTGTATTGCATGGAGGGAGGACGGTAGGCTGATAATTGGTGAGTACTATATTGCACGGAGGGAGGACGGCAGGCTGATGATTGGTGAGTACTGTATTGCACGGAAGGGGGACGGTAGGCTGATAATTGGTGAGTACTGCAATGAATGGAAGAGGACGGTAGACTGATGATTAGTGTGTACACTATTGCACGGAGGGGAGGGACGGTAGGCTGATGATTGATAGATAGATACTTTATTCATCCCCATGGGGAAATTCAACATTTTTTCCAATGTCCCATACACTTATTGTAGCAAAACTAATTACATACAATACTTAACTCAGTAAAAATATGATATGCATCTAAAATCACCCTCTCAAAAAGCATTAATAATTGCTTTTAAAAAGTTCTTAAGTAGTTTACTTAAATACATTGAATCCTCACCCCGGCACTTTAACATATCTTACTCCTGGCTGTTGAATTGTAAAGCCGAATGGCATTGGGGAGTATTGATCTCTTCATCCTGTCTGAGGAGCATTGCATCGATAGCAACCTGTCGCTGAAACTGCTTCTCTGTCTCTGGATGGTGCTATGTAGAGGATGTTCAGGGTTTTCCATAATTGACCGTAGCCTACTCAGCGCCCTTCGCTCTGCTACCGATGTTATACTCTCCAGTACTTTGCCCACGACAGAGCCCGCCTTCCTTACCAGCTTATTAAGACGTGAGGCGTCCGTCTTCTTAATGCTGCCTCCCCAACGTGCCACCACAAAGAAGAGGGCGCTCTCCACAACTGACCTATAGAACATCTTCAGCATCTCACTACAAACATTGAATGACGCCAACCTTCTAAGGAAGTACAGTCGACTCTGTGCCTTCCTGCACAATGCATCTGTGTTGGCAGTCCAGTCTAGCTTCTCGTCTAACTGTACTCCCAGTTACTTGTAGGTCTTAACCTGCTCCACACATTTCCCATTAATGATCACTGGCTCCATATGAGGCCTAGATCTCCAAAAGTCCACCACCATCTCCTTGGTCTTGGTGATATTGAGACGCAGGTATTTTGCGTTGCACCATATCACAAAGTCCTGTATCAGTTTCCTTTACTCTTCCTCCTGTCCATTCCTGACACTCCCCACTATGGCCGTGTCATCAGCGAACTTCTGCACATGGCAGGACTCCGAGTTATATTGGAAGTCTGATGTGTACAGGGTGAACAGGACCGGAGAGAGCACGGTCCCCTGCGGCGCTCCTGTGCTGCTGACCACCGTGTCAGACCTACAGTCTCCCAACCACACATGCTGCGGTCTCTCAGTCAAGTAGTCCACTATCCAATCCACCATGTGAGTACTGTATTGCACGGAGGGAGGACGGTAGGCTGATAATTGGTGAGTACTGTATTGCACGGAGGGAGGACGGTAGGCTGATGATTGGTGAGTACTGTATTGCACGGAGGGAGGACGGTAGGCTGATAATTGGTGCGTGCTGTATTGCACGGAGGGAGGACGGTAGGCTGATGATTGGTGAGTACTGTATTGCACGGAGGGAGGACGGTAGGCTTAAGATTGGTGAGTACTGTTTTAAACGGAGGGAGGACAGTAGGCTGATTATTTGTTAGCGCTGTATTGCACGGAGGGAGGACGGTAGGCTGGTAATTGGTGAGTATTGTATTGCACGGAGGGAGGATTGTAGTCTGATTATTTGTTAGCGCTGTATTGCACGGAGGGAGGACAGTAGGCTGATGATTGGTGAGTACTGTAGTGCATGGAGGGAGGACGGTAGGCTTAAGATTGGTGAGTACTGTATTAAACGGAGGAAGGACAGTAGGCTGTTAATTGGTGAGGACTGTATTGCACGGAGGGAGCACGATAGGCTGATAATTGGTGAGTACTGTATTGCATGGAGGTAGGTTCAGTAGGCTGATAATTGGTGAGTACTGTATTGCATGGAGGGAGGACGGTAGGCTGATGATTGGTGAGTACTGTATTGCACGGAGAGAGGACGGTAGGCTGATAATTGATGGCTACTGTATTGCATGGAGTGAGGACGGTAGTCTGATAATTGGTGAGTGTTGTATTGCACGGAGGGAGGATGGTCGTCATATGATTGGTGAGAACTGTATTGCACGGAGCAAGGATTGTAGGCTGATGATTGGTGAGTACTGTATTGCACGGAGGGAGGACGGTAGGCTGATTATTGGTTTGTACTGTATTGCACGGAGGGAGGACGGTAGGCTGATAATAGGTGAGTGCTGTATTGCTCGAAGGGAGGACGGTAGTCCGATAATTGTTGAGTACTGTATTGCACGGAGTGAGGACGGTAGGCTGATGATTGGTGAGTGTTGTATTGCACGTAGGGAGGATGGTCGGGATATGATTGGTGAGAACTGTATTGCACGGAGCAAGGATTGTAGGCTGATGATTGGTGAGTACTGTATTGCACGGAGGGAGGACGGTAGGCTGATTATTGGTGAGAACTGCATTGCACGGAGGGAGGATGGTAGGCTGATGATTGGTTTGTACTGTATTGCACGGAGGGAGGACGGTAGGCTGATAATAGGTGAGTGCTGTATTGCTCGAAGGGAGGACGGTAGGCTGATAATTGGTGAGTACTGTATTGCATGGAGGGAGGACAGTAGGCTGATGATTGGTGAGTACTGTATTGCACGGAGTGAGGACGGTAGGCTGATAATTGGTGAGTACTATTGCATGGAGGGAGTACGGTAGGCTGATAATTGGTGAGTACTGTATTGCATGGAGGGAGGACGGTAGGCTGATTATTGGTGAGTACTGTATTGCACGGAGGGAGGACAGTAGGCTGATAATTGGTGAGTACTGTATTGCATGGAGGGAGGACGGTAGGCTGATAATTGGTGAGTACTGTATTGCATGGAGGGAGGACGGTAGGCTGATAATTGGTGAATACTGTATTGCATGGAGGGAGGACGGCAGGCTGATAATTGGTGAATACTGTATTGCATGGAGGGAGGACGGCAGGCTGATAATTGGTGAGTGCTGTATTGGATGGAGGGAGGACGGTAGGCTGATTATTGGTGAGTACTGTATTGCACGGAGGGAGGACAGTAGGCTGATAATTGGTGAGTACTGTATTGCATGGAGGGAGGACGGCAGGCTAATGATTGGTGAGTACTGTATTGCACGGAAGGGGGACGGTAGGCTGATAATTGGTGACTACTGCAATGAATGGAAGAGGACGGTGGACTGATGATTAGTGTGTACACTATTGCACGGAGGGGAGGGACGGTAGGCTGAGGATTGATAGATAGATACTTTATTCATCCCCATGGGGAAATTCAACATTTTTTCCAATGTCCCATACACTTATTGTAGCAAAACTAATTACATACAATACTTAACTCAGTAAAAATATGATATGCCTCTAAAATCACCCTCTCAAAAAGCATTAATAATAGCTTTTAAAAAGTTCTTAAGTAGTTTACTTAAATACATTGAGTCCTAACCCCGGCACTTTAACATATCTTACTCCTGGCGGTTGAATTGTAAAGCCGAATGGCATTGGGGAGTATTGATCTCTTCATCCTGTCTGAGGAGCATTGCATCGATAGCAACCTGTCGCTGAAACTGCTTCTCTGTCTCTGGATGGTGCTATGTAGAGGATGTTCAGGGTTTTCCATAATTGACCGTAGCCTACTCAGCGCCCTTCGCTCTGCTACCGATGTTATACTCTCCAGTACTTTGCCCACAACAGAGCCCGCCTTCCTTACCAGCTTATTAAGACGTGAGGCGTCCGTCTTCTTAATGCTGCCTCCCCAACATGCCACCACAAAGAAGAGGGCGCTCTCCACAACAGACCTATAGAACATCTTCAGCATCTCACTACAAACATTGAATGACGCCAACCTTCTAAGGAAGTACAGTCGACTCTGTGCCTTCCTGCACAATGCATCTGTGTTGGCAGTCCAGTCTAGCTTCTCGTCTAACTGTACTCCCAGTTACTTGTAGGTCTTAACCTGCTCCACACATTTCCCATTAATGATCACTGGCTCCATATGAGGCCTAGATCTCCTAAAGTCCACCACCATCTCCTTGGTCTTGGTGATATTGAGACGCAGGTATTTTGAGTTGCACCATATCACAAAGTCCTGTATCAGTTTCCTTTACTCTTCCTCCTGTCCATTCCTGACACTCCCCACTATGGCCGTGTCATCAGCGAACTTCTGCACATGGCAGGACTCCGAGTTATATTGGAAGTCTGATGTGTACAGGGTGAACAGGACCGGAGAGAGCACGGTCCCCTGCGGCACTCCTGTGCTGCTGACCACCGTGTCAGACCTACAGTCTCCCAACCACACATGCTGAGGTCTCTCAGTCAAGTAGTCCACTATCCAATCCACCATGTGAGTACTGTATTGCACGGAGGGAGGACGGTAGGCTGATAATTGGTGAGTACTGTATTGCACGGAGGGAGGACGGTAGGCTGATGATTGGTGAGTACTGTATTGCACGGAGGGAGGACGGTAGGCTGATAATTGGTGCGTGCTGTATTGCACGGAGGGAGGACGGTAGGCTGATGATTGGTGAGTACTGTATTGCACGGAGGGAGGACGGTAGGCTTAAGATTGGTGAGTACTGTTTTAAACGGAGGGAGGACAGTAGGCTGATTATTTGTTAGCGCTGTATTGCACGGAGGGAGGACGGTAGGCTGGTAATTGGTGAGTATTGTATTGCACGGAGGGAGGATTGTAGTCTGATTATTTGTTAGCGCTGTATTGCACGGAGGGAGGACAGTAGGCTGATGATTGGTGAGTACTGTAGTGCATGGAGGGAGGACGGTAGGCTTAAGATTGGTGAGTACTGTATTAAACGGAGGAAGGACAGTAGGCTGTTAATTGGTGAGGACTGTATTGCACGGAGGGAGCACGATAGGCTGATAATTGGTGAGTACTGTATTGCATGGAGGTAGGTTCAGTAGGCTGATAATTGGTGAGTACTGTATTGCATGGAGGGAGGACGGTAGGCTGATGATTGGTGAGTACTGTATTGCACGGAGAGAGGACGGTAGGCTGATAATTGATGGCTACTGTATTTCATGGAGTGAGGACGGTAGTCTGATAATTGGTGAGTGTTGTATTGCACGGAGGGAGGATGGTCGGCATATGATTGGTGAGAACTGTATTGCACGGAGCAAGGATTGTAGGCTGATGATTGGTGAGTACTGTATTGCACGGAGGGAGGACGGTAGGCTGATTATTGGTTTGTACTGTATTGCACGGAGGGAGGACGGTAGGCTGATAATAGGTGAGTGCTGTATTGCTCGAAGGGAGGACGGTAGTCCGATAATTGTTGAGTACTGTATTGCACGGAGTGAGGACGGTAGGCTGATGATTGGTGAGTGTTGTATTGCACGTAGGGAGGATGGTCGGGATATGATTGGTGAGAACTGTATTGCACGGAGCAAGGATTGTAGGCTGATGATTGGTGAGTACTGTATTGCACGGAGGGAGGACGGTAGGCTGATTATTGGTGAGAACTGCATTGCACGGAGGGAGGATGGTAGGCTGATGATTGGTTTGTACTGTATTGCACGGAGGGAGGACGGTAGGCTGATAATAGGTGAGTGCTGTATTGCTCGAAGGGAGGACGGTAGGCTGATAATTGGTGAGTACTGTATTGCATGGAGGGAGGACAGTAGGCTGATGATTGGTGAGTACTGTATTGCACGGAGTGAGGACGGTAGGCTGATAATTGGTGAGTACTATTGCATGGAGGGAGTACGGTAGGCTGATAATTGGTGAGTACTGTATTGCATGGAGGGAGGACGGTAGGCTGATTATTGGTGAGTACTGTATTGCACGGAGGGAGGACAGTAGGCTGATAATTGGTGAGTACTGTATTGCATGGAGGGAGGACGGTAGGCTGATAATTGGTGAGTACTGTATTGCATGGAGGGAGGACGGTAGGCTGATAATTGGTGAATACTGTATTGCATGGAGGGAGGACGGCAGGCTGATAATTGGTGAATACTGTATTGCATGGAGGGAGGACGGCAGGCTGATAATTGGTGAGTGCTGTATTGGATGGAGGGAGGACGGTAGGCTGATTATTGGTGAGTACTGTATTGCACGGAGGGAGGACAGTAGGCTGATAATTGGTGAGTACTGTATTGCATGGAGGGAGGACGGCAGGCTGATGATTGGTGAGTACTGTATTGCACGGAAGGGGGACGGTAGGCTGATAATTGGTGACTACTGCAATGAATGGAAGAGGACGGTGGACTGATGATTAGTGTGTACACTATTGCACGGAGGGGAGGGACGGTAGGCTGAGGATTGATAGATAGATACTTTATTCATCCCCATGGGGAAATTCAACATTTTTTCCAATGTCCCATACACTTATTGTAGCAAAACTAATTACATACAATACTTAACTCAGTAAAAATATGATATGCCTCTAAAATCACCCTCTCAAAAAGCATTAATAATAGCTTTTAAAAAGTTCTTAAGTAGTTTACTTAAATACATTGAGTCCTAACCCCGGCACTTTAACATATCTTACTCCTGGCGGTTGAATTGTAAAGCCGAATGGCATTGGGGAGTATTGATCTCTTCATCCTGTCTGAGGAGCATTGCATCGATAGCAACCTGTCGCTGAAACTGCTTCTCTGTCTCTGGATGGTGCTATGTAGAGGATGTTCAGGGTTTTCCATAATTGACCGTAGCCTACTCAGCGCCCTTCGCTCTGCTACCGATGTTATACTCTCCAGTACTTTGCCCACAACAGAGCCCGCCTTCCTTACCAGCTTATTAAGACGTGAGGCGTCCGTCTTCTTAATGCTGCCTCCCCAACATGCCACCACAAAGAAGAGGGCGCTCTCCACAACAGACCTATAGAACATCTTCAGCATCTCACTACAAACATTGAATGACGCCAACCTTCTAAGGAAGTACAGTCGACTCTGTGCCTTCCTGCACAAGGCATCTGTGTTGGCAGTCCAGTCTAGCTTCTCGTCTAACTGTACTCCCAGTTACTTGTAGGTCTTAACCTGCTCCACACATTTCCCATTAATGATCACTGGCTCCATATGAGGCCTAGATCTCCTAAAGTCCACCACCATCTCCTTGGTCTTGGTGATATTGAGATGCAGGTAGTTTGAGTTGCACCATATCACAAAGTCCTGTATCAGTTTCCTATACTCTTCCTCCTGTCCAATCCTGACACACCCCACTATGGCCGTGTCATCAGCGAACTTCTGCACATGGCAGGACTCTGAGTTATATTGGAAGTCTGATGTGTACAGGGTGAACAGGACCGGAGAGAGCACGGTCCCCTGCGGCGCTCCTGTGCTGCTGACCACCGTGTCAGACCTACAGTCTCCCAACCACACATGCTGAGGTCTCTCAGTCAAGTAGTCCACTATCCAATCCACCATGTGAGTACTGTATTGCACGGAGGGAGGACGGTAGGCTGATAATTGGTGAGTACTGTATTGCACGGAGGGAGGACGGTAGGCTGATGATTGGTGAGAACTGTATTGCACGGAGGGAGGACGGTAGGCTGATGATTGGTGAGTGCTGTATTGCACGGAGGGAGGACGGTAGGCTGATGATTGGTGAGTGCTGTATTGCACGGAGGGAGGACGGTAGGCTGATAATTGGTGAGTACTGTATTGCAAGTAGGGAGGATGTTTGGCTGATGATTGGTGAGAACTGTATTGCACGGAGGGAGGACGGCAGGCTGATAATTTGTGAGTGCTGTATTACATGGAGCGAGGACGGTAGGCTGATGATTGGTTACTACTGCAATGAATGGAGGAGGACGGTAGGCTGATGATTGGTTACTACTGCAATGAATGGAGGAGGACGGTAGGCTGATGATTGGTTACTACTGCAATGAATGGAGGAGGACAGTAGGCTGATGATTGGTTACTACTGCAATGAATGGAGGAGGACGGTAGGCTGATGATTGGTTACTACTGCAATGAATGGAGGAGGACGGTTGGCTGATAATTGGTGAGTACTGTATTGCATGGAGGGAGGACTGTAGGCTCATAATTGGTGAGTACTGTATTGCACGGAGGGAGGACGGTAGGCTGATAATTGGTGAGTACTGTATTGCACGGAGGGAGGACGGTAGGCTGATAATTAGTGAGGAATGTATTACACGGATGGAGGACGGTAGGCTGATAATTGGTGAGTGCTGTATTGCACGGAGGGAGGACGGTAGGCTGATGATTGGTGAGTGCTGTGTTGCACGGAGGGAGGACGGTAGGCTGATGATCGCTGAGTACTGTATTGCACGGAGGGAGGACAGTAGGCTGATAATTGGTGAGTACTGTATTGCACGGAGGGAGGGCAGTAGGGTGATAATTGGTGAGTACTGTATTGCATGGAGGGAGGACGGTAGGCTGATGATTGGTGAGTGCTGTATTGCACGGAGGGAGGACGGTAGGCTGGTGATTGGTGAATGCTGTATTGCACGGAGGGAGGACGGTAGGCTGGTGATTGGTGAGTGCTGTATTGCACGGAGGGAGGACGGTAGGATGATGATTGGTGAGTACTGTATTGCACGGAGGGAGGACGGTAGGCTGATGATTGGTGAGTGCTGAATTGCACGGAGGGAGGATGGTAGGCTGATGATTGGGAAATCTGCCACATTGTCAAATAGATGCCAATGTTGTACCAGAGCAGTTGTCTGAAGGTGCAGCTAGTTCTATACTGCAGCTCCTCAGAGCAGATGTTGTCTGAATCCTCTAGGTTTCGCTGTACCCAGTGTGATGGTGAGGAAGCAAGTTGATTATCTACTTGGTACTTCTGGTTGACTTGGTTCTGAGTGCTTCAGCCTTGTCTTGGTTGAGGATGGAGATGTTCTTACAACCTCCTCTTCCTGTTAGCTGTTTAATTATAGCTAGCTGTGTTAGATCGTTGATCCTATTAATTGTGAGATTTTTCACTGTCTGTTGCTTGCTATTTTTGGTGTTTAGCTCACATGTAGTTCACTAAGCTGGCACCTCATCACTCTTAGTGACAACTGATGCTGCTCCCAGCGTACCCACCAATACTCATTGAAGAAGAGTTAATCCTCCAGTTTGACTGTAATGTTGAGATTACAGGGTGGTCAAGGGGCAGGGGGTGTGGGTACTTTTCTAATACTCTAAATGCCCATCTCACCTCATGGCTAGACAGTTTTGAGTCACCAGATCTGTTTTAGAGTCTGTCCCATTTAGCTCATGTGTAATGCCACACAGCATGGTGGATGGTGTCCTGGAAGTGAGAATGGACATCACCATCACAAGGATTTGATGGTGATCATAATGTGATTATGGGCAGGTGGTAAGGAAAAGACCAACCCTTCTTGTTGGTTCATTCTCCACTTGAATTGCTTTCGAGGGTACTTGGACAAATGGAGACTGCGGACAAACGTAGGCAAGCTCCATAGTGATGCCATCCCAAGACAATGGAAAGGGACATGGGTAGAACGTTCAACCACCATAACCTAGAACACTAACTGACAAGATCTGATCATTATACCATGATACTCATGACTTCAGCTGCCCAGAATTCCAAGTTTGAAATCTGTCTCAAGCTCTCTCTTCTTTTATCGCGTCTCTTAAAATTTTGACTGTCACCTTTATGGCATATTTTGTCTGATTCCACAATAAATGGCTCCAAACCAGCATCCTAACTGCCTGTGACATCAGTCAACATTCCTGACACTGAAAATACTTGATACCAACTGGAAATAGACCCTTTAGCCCATTCTCTATAGAAAGGAATAGACAGTTGATGTTTTGGGCCGAGACCCTTCTTCATGAGTCTTGATGAAGAGTTTTGGCCAAAAACATCGACTGTTTATTCACCTGCTTGGCTGAGTTCAATTCAAGTTTAATTGTCATTCAACCATACATGAATCAGCATTACTCTGGGGTCATAGTGAAAAACTTGCTGGTAGACTGTTTGCCTCATTTGACTCATGCGCTGCTCCTCGCCAACGAGCAACTTGCTGATGGGGTAGACCTGCAGTTCTTAATGTCTAGCATGATCTTGCAATCATTAAAAATACTTTTAAATAGGTCAGTAGCACCTTTTGTTAACCCCATAGAAGCTGCTGTGACCAAATGCACCATCGTCTTACGGGAAGTCCTCCAGAATTTTGTGTGTATTACTCAAGAATGTCCACATCTGCAGAATCTCTGTGTTTATTACTTCAGTCCATCGTATGGCTACAGACTGGCACAAGAGTTACAACAGCAGGAGTTCACCACACCATGCCAGAATCGGAACTTGCAATAGATATCTGATAACAATGTCTCAGGCTATTCTTTACAGAGCCCCTCACAATCTCTTGTTAAATGCAATCTGCTTTACCAGAGCTGTGAGGGAGGCTCTAAACTAATTTGGCATGGGTGTGGGAACCGGAGCAATAGGGTCGAGGAAGGGGCAATTAGTATACAAGTTGATGCAGTGTGTAGCGAGTCTATGAGGATGGACAGGCAGATGGTTGGACAAAATTGCTGTCAATGGGATGAGTTGAAGTGTAAGATTGGGGCAAAATCAAAAAGCGTGATGAAAACACGATTGATGGTGTTATGTTTGAACGCACAGAGTATGTGAATAAGGTAGATGATCTTGTAGCCCACTCAGATTGGCAGATATGACATTGTGGGTATCAATGACTCATGGCTGATAGAAGATCACAGTTCGGAACTTAATATCTATGGATACATATTGTATCAAAAGGGTAGGCAGAAAGGGTGGGGTGGCTCTGTTCATAAAAAATCAAATCAAATCATTAGAAAGTGGTGATATAGAATAGAATAGTACAGCACAGTACAGGCCCTTCAGCCCACAATGTTGTGCCGACCCTTAAACCCTGCCTCCCATATATCCCCCCCGCCTTAATTTCCTCCATATACCTGTCTAGTAGTCTCTTAAATTTCACTAGTGTATCTGCCTCCACTCAGACTCAGGCAGTGCATTCCACACACCAACCACTCTCTGAGTGAAAAACCTTCCTCTAATATCCCCCTTGAACTTCCCTCCCCTTACCTTAAAACCATGTCCTCTTGTATTGAGCAGTGGTGCCCTGGGGAAGAGGTGCTGGCTGTCCACTCTGTCTATTCCTCTTAATATCTTGTACACCTCTATCATGTCTCCTCTCATCCTCCTTCTCTCCAAAGAGTAAAGTCCTAGCTCCCTTAATCTCTGATCATAATGCATACTCTCTAAACCAGGCAGCATCCTGGTAAATCTCCTCTGTACCCTTTCCAATGCTTCCACATCCTTCCTATAGTGAGGCGACCAGAACTGGACACAGTACTCCAAGTGTGGCCTAACCAGAGTTTTATAGAGCTGCATCATTACCTCACGACTCTTAAACTCTATTCCTCAACTTATGAAAGCTAACACCCCATAAGCTTTCTTAACTACCCTATCTACCTGTGAGGCAACTCTCAGGGATCTGTGGACATGTACCCCCAGATCCCTCTGCTCCTCCACACTACCAAGTATCCTGCCATTTACTTTGTACTCTACCTTGTAATTTGTCTTTCCAAGGTGTATCACCTCACACTTCTCCGGGTTGAACTCCATCTGCCACTTTTCAGCCCACTTCTGCATCCTATCAATGTCTCTCTGCAATCTTCGACAATCCTCAACACTATCCACAACACCACCAACCTTTGTGTCGTCTACAAACTTGCCAACCCACCCTTCTACCCCCACATCCAGGTCGTTAATAAAAATGACAAAAAGTAGAGGTCCCAGAACAGATCCTTGTGGGACACCACTAGTCACAACCCTCCAATCCAAATGTACTCCCTCCACCATGACCCTCTGCCTTCTGCAGGCAAGCCAATTCTGAATCCACCTGGCCAAACCTCCCTGGATCCCATGCTTTCTGACTTTCTAAATAAGCCTACCGTGTGGAACCTTGTCAAATGCCTTACTAAAATCCATGTAGATCTCATCCACTGCACTACCCTCATCTATATGCCTGGTCACCTCCTCAAAGAACTCTATCAGGCTTGTTAGACACGATCTGCCCTTCACAAAGCCATGCTGACTGTCCCTGATCAGACCATGTTTCTCTAAATGCCCACAGATCCTATCTCTAAGAATCTTTTCCAACAACTTCCCCACCACAGGCTGGTCTATAATTACCCAGACTATCCCTACTAACTTTTTTGAACAAGGGGACAACATTTGCCTCCCTCCAATCTGCCGGTACCATTCCCATGGACAACAAGGACATGAAGATCCTAGCCAGAGGCTCAGCAATCTCTTCCCTTGCCTCATGGAGCAGCCTGGGGAATATCTGTCAGGCCCCGGTGACTTATCCATCCTAATGTATTTTAACAACTCCAACACCTCCTCTCTCTTAATATCAACATGCTTCAGAACTTCAACCTCACTCATATTGTCCTCACCATCATCAAGTTCCCTCTCAGTGGTGAATACCGAAGAGAAGTATTCATTGAGGACCTCACTCACTTCCACAGCCTCCAGACACATCTTCCCACCCTTATCTCTAATCGGTCCTACCTTCACTCCTGTCATCCTTTTGTTCTTCACATAATTGAAGAATGCCTTGGGGTTTTCCTTTACCCTACTTGCCAAGGCCTTCTCATGCCCCCTTCTTGCTCTCCTCAGCCCCTTCTTAAGCTCCTTTCTTGCTACCCTATATTCCTCAATAGCCCCATCTGATCCTTGCACCCTAAACCTCATATAGGATCAAGGGTAAAAATGCCCTGATAAACAGGCCTCCAAAGGGTAGCCAGGCTATGGGATACAATGAGAGACAGAGAATGCACGTAGGAGGGGCAGCAATACCATAGTCACGGTGGATTTCAAATGCAAGTAAATGCTGGGAAACTCAGGCTGGTGCTGGATACCAGGAGAAGGAATCTGTAGAACGCTGACAAGATGGCTTTTTAGAGCAGCTTGTGGTTGAGCCTATTCGGGGAAAGACATCTCTGGATTGGGTTTTGTGTAATGAACCAGATTTGAATAGGGAGCTTAAGATAACAGTGATCATAATGTGGTAGAATCCACCCTTTAGCTTGAGAGGGAGAAGCTAAAGTCAGATGTATCAGTGGAGTCATCGAGTTTAAGATGGCACTCCTGAAGTTGGGTAACAGCTTACTGGTGGTTAATAGGGCAAGAAATACTTCATTAATAACATTTCTCTGTGGTAAATTATGGTAAACTACCCCTGCAAACAATGCAGAGGCAAGCAAAGGTGAGGTTGATGTGAGGGTGAGCCATGTAGGTGTGATGCAATATTGGTGCATTATATGCTCAAGGAGAAGTGGTCAAATAGAGGTCAAGGCATGGTTGACATGGTGTTGGAGTTGGTGATGGAGTTGGAGTGAGCAAATTGGAGAGGTTGGATTGACCTAAGCGCTGAGTTAATTTGGAAAGGTTGAGAATGGCTTCAGACCGGGTGGAGGGTACAGGCCCAGAGCCTATTGCTGCAGTGGGGCCTGGGACCTGGTGTCTGGACGATTTAAATGCTGTCCCAGATAGATGAAAAGGCAGGGTGTCAGGACCAGAGGTGAGGCTTCGGCTGATTCCACTCCCTCTCTCCATGGCCTGAGGTGTGAGGCTGCTCTAGTTGCTATGCACTTCATGTTCCACAGGGTTTGTGGCCATTTGCCCTGCTGTGTAATAAAGTGAGACTGAGGCTATGGGCCTATTCCGGCTGCTCCAGGCTCTGGGTCTATGGACTCAATTTGGCTCGCAATGCTGTTGCTTGCTTTTATTTTTTGCATGGTTAGTGGTTTTTCGGTGAAAAGGGCAAATGGTATGTGGGCATTCATAGCAAAAGGATTTGAGTACAGGAGCAGGGAGGTTCTACTGCAGTTGTACAAGGCCTTGGTGAGACCGCACCTAGAGTATTGTGTGCAGTTTTGGTCCCCTAATCTGAGGAAATACATCCTTGCCATAGAGGGAGTACAGAGAAGGTTCACCAGATTGATTCCTGGGATGGCAGGACTTTCATATGAAGAAAGGCTGGATCGACTAGGCTTATACTCACTGGAATTTAGAAGATTGAGGGGGGATCTTATTGAAACGTATAAAATTCTAAAGGGATTGGACAAGCTAGATGCAGGAAGATTGTTTCCGATGTTGGGGAAGTCCAGAATGAGGGGTCACAGTTTAAGGATAAAGGGGAAGCCTTTTAGGACCGAGATGAGGAAAAACTTCTTCACACAGAGAGTGGTGAATCTGTGGAATTCTCTGCCACAGGAAACAGTTGAGGCCGGTTCATTGGCTATATTTAAGAGGAAGTTAGATATGGCTCTTGTGGCTAAAGGAATCAGGGGGTATGGAGAGAAAGCAGGTACAGGGTTCTGAGTTGGATGATCAGCCACGATCATACTGAATGGCGGTGCAGGCTCAAAGGGCCGAATGGCCTACTCCTGCACCTATTTTCTATGTTTCCCTTTCTCTGCACATTTGGTGTTCAGCTTTTTTAAAGGAAAACAGAGCTGGAGAAGTGGTAATGGAAGAATAAAGAAATTTCAGACAAAATGAGAAGTATGTTGTGGAAGACTCTAAGAGTATGCCAGAAATTCAAGAGTGTCAGGGGCAGAAATGAGTGTAGTTGCTATTACTAAAGAGAAAGCGCCTTTCACCCTGAGATGCCCCTGCATCTCTCACAGCAAATGAAATATTTATGAAATGTGGCCAGCTTACACAGCTATCTTCCACAGAAAGCAGTTTGGTTATCATAGATGTTACGGACAATGAGAAAAGGATAAATTAGAAGTTTTCTTTTCCACTTTTCATGATTTAGATGTCAAAGCAGAGCCACCATTTATTGACCTTGAACAGGTGACATACTGAGAGACAATGTCATTGGTGGGTCTGCAGTCACATGTAGATCAGACACTGTCTACGTGAGCACAGTATATCTCTGTCCCTGAAGACCGTTACCGATCAAAATGGGTTTTTACAACAATGTTAATGTTGCAGTTTTAAGACTCTTTGTCAGTAATGCAACTTGAAACACTAACTCTGATTCTCTTTCCATAGCTGCTGAGTGTTTCTGACATCTTTTGTTTTTATTTTAGATTTACAGCATCTGCATATTAAAAATATTTTACAACAATCTGGTAAATTTGGATATAACATTATTATTGTGTTTTACATTCAGTGGCCACTTTATTAGGTACACTGAATGCTTGCTTGTTAATGAAAATATCTAATTGGCTAATCATGAAGCAGCAACTCAATGCATAAAAGCTTGCTTGCAGACATGGTCAAGAGGTTCAGTTGTTCAAACCAAATATCAGAATGGGAAAGAAATGTGATCCAAGTGACTGACTGTGGAATGATAGTTGATGGCAGATGGGATGGTTTGAGTATCTCAGACACTGCTGCTCTTGTCGGATTTTCACGCACTACAGTCTCTAGAGTTTCCAGAGAATGGTATGAAAAGCAAAAAAAAATCCAGTGAGCAGAAGTTTTGTGGGTGAAAATTCCTTGTTAATGAGAGAGGTTGGAGGAGAAAGGCCAGAGTGGTTCACACTGACAAAAAGGCAACAGTTCCTCGGATAATCACGTGTTACAAGCAGTGGTGTGTACAAGAGCATCTCTGAATGCACAACACCTTGAACTTTGAAGTGGATGGGCTACAGCAGGAGAAGACACTCAGTGGCCATTTCATTAGGTATGGGGGTACCTAACAATGTGGCCGCTGGGGGTAAGTTGAAATTCCTGTCTGTGAAATGAACTTAAATTCTAGGATAGTATTTAGATCGCTGGATTATTCATCCAAGACCAACCAGAATATCATGGAATCTTTTCAACCCAACTGAGAGAAGATCCTGAGTCTGTGAAACTGTACCTGTGACAGTGCAGCATTCTCTTAGTACTGGTCCGTGACCTGACTCAATGGTTTCTGTCAGAAGTCTATTGAGGGACAGCAGGTTTTATAAGTCATCAACTTTAACATTTCTCTAGTAGCTGGAGCCTTGCCCTTCCTTGCATACAATGAATGACGGAGGGAGATGAGGATTTGCCCAAGTGCGCTTGAACTGCCAATCATACTTCTCTTCTGCTGAGATCAAAGATCTCCTCCATTTCAAATTACATTACTCAGCTCACTTTTAAACTGGTTTGGCACAATGTGAATAGGAACTGTGATATTGTTTCTCTTAATACAGTAAAATAGTCAATAAACTTCCATAGAACTTCCACACAGAATTGCTTGTTAACAATCAGCAGATACAGTGAAATGTGCGTACTCTCTATTAATCCAAGAATTGCCTCACAATACAGGAAGAAATTAATCATGTCATGTGACACAACAAGTGAAGATGAGGGAAAAGCTTGCATTTAATGCTGTCCCTTTAAGAAGTGCAGGACATGCTAAAGAAGTTTGCAGTCAATAAAGTAGCCCTCAACTGTAGCCATGCTATAATGTTGGAAACACAGCAGCCAATTTGTGTGTTGTCAGATTCAGATATTTATCACATGTGCATACACACTTGGGGACAAGTGACCACACACCTTCCAACTCTCACTTACAGCGGTGTATAAATGACCTAATAATCTGTTTGAGGCATCAGTACTTGCTTAGTTCCACATTGGAACATGGTCCTTAGTCCATGCACTGAAGTTTCAACCCAAAAACTTCTGACCTAAAGATGAGATTGCAAACTGAGCTATACATAAATTATTGTCTTTTGAAGCAGTGTGGGAGAGAGTAGGGGTATATTAATATTTTTACTTTCAGGTATATTTATTGGTGTTAAAATATGTAGGTTTTTTTTAATTCTTGCATCATCATCATTTTTTTGCAACCTCTCCAACAGCTCAATGTTTTTTTATATATAATACAGAGATCAGAACTCATGATACTTCAGTTGTGGTCTAACCAAGGTCTCTAACTAGCAGACATTGAAAACTTCTGAAATCTAAAAGCAAACAAGATTGCTGGAAAGCTACAACAATTGAAGTATTAGTTCAATGGTATTTGAAAAGGAGTCTTGTTTCATTTTGGATTAACATGTCTTAAAGAACTACTCTTACCTGGGTTTCTGTAGACACATTTAAGTAGGTGCCTTCCAGTGTCAGAGCTAACACACCAGTTAATTACAGGAGATAAGCATAAGCCACCTGCATGAATTCTTTGAAGATGAATGCAGCCTTTTTATGTGGGACAAGTTGGAATGTCTGCAGGACATGACATGATGACACCTTTTACCTGACTTCCTTTGTCACAGCTTCAAAGAGAATTTCAAACCTCAGATTTCAGGTTATGCAGACTTTGCCTTTTGATTTGACTTTCATAGAAGATAAAACAATACAACATGATACAGACCCTTCAGCCCGTGATGCTGTGCAGGCCTTGCAAACTACTCCAAGGTCAATCTAATCCTTCCCTCACTCATTTGTTTTTATCCATGTGCCTATCTTAGAGTGTCTTAAATATCCCTAACGTATCTGCGTTAACCACCTCCCTGACAGGATGTTCCATACACCCACTACTCTCTGTGTAAACAATTATTATCTCTGACATCCCCCCTATACTTTCCTCCAAAGTTTTCTAAAGTTGTACCCCCTTATATTAGCCATTGCTGGGTGTCCGCTCTGTCAGTACCTCTTAATATCTTGTATACCTCTATCAAGTCATCTCTCATTCTCCTTCTCCCAAAGAGAATCCACTCAATCTTCATAAGACATTCTCTCCAATCCAGACAGTATTCTGATAAATCTCTTCTGCACCCCCTCTAAAGCTTCTACATCTTTCTTATAATAAGACAACCAGAACTAAACACAATTCTCCAAGGCTGATCTAACCAGAAATTTATAGAGCTGCAAAATTACCCTATGGCACTTGAACATAGCCAATGAAGGCCAACATACCATATGCTTTCTTAACCACTCTTTCAACTTGCACTGCAACTTTGAAGAATCTATGGATGTGAACCTTAAGATCCCTCTGTTCCTCCACGCTGTTAAGATTCCTGCCGTTAACCCTGTATTCTGCCTTCAAGTTTGACTTTCCAAAGTGAATCATTTCACGCTTTACTGGATTGAACTCCATTTGCCACTTCTCAGCCCAACTCTGCATTCTATCAAGTTTTCCTTTGTAACTTACAACAAACGACTACACTATCAATGGCAGCACCAGACTTTGTGTCACCTACAAGCATATTAACCCACCCTCCATCATAGCTCTGCTCATTCCACATAGGAAACATTCCCTCCACATCCACTCTGTCTAAGCCTTTCAATATTCGATAGGTTTCAATGAGATCTCACCTCATTCTTCTACACTCCAGCGAGTACAGGCCCAGAGCCATCAAATAACCCTTATATTCCTCACACATTAACCCTTATATTCTCAGAATCATTCTCATTAACCTCCTCTGGACCCTCTCCAATGTCAAACCATCTTTTCTTTAATAAGGGCCCAAAACTGCTCACAATACTCCAAGTGCGTCTGACCAATGCCATTATAAACCCTCAGCATCACATCTTTGGTCTTATATTCTAGTCCTCTTGAAGTTCATGCTAACATTGCATTTACCTTCTTACCACTGACTCAACTTAAACATTAACCTTCTGGGAAATCTGCACAAAGACTCCCAAGTTTCTTCATATAGTGTATTTAATATTCCAGGAATATTTGAGCAATATTATAAATACATTGTTTGATTAAGCATTCATTGTTGTTTACATAATTCATTAAAAGTTATACGTAAAAGTACGTGAATGGCATACGTCATTACATCACTACATCATATGTACACATCTCACTAAAGTAAAAATAAATGTACATGAGTTATCCCCGGCCTCCGTGTTTTTCTTTCAACTAGTTTTGTTTTGGAGTTATAAAACACAACAGATGCAAAAGGTAAGCTTTAAAACAAACCTAAGACAACTACCTACCTGTTGAGCACAGAGCATCTTTTCTTCAGGGCTGAGAGGGGGAGAGTAAGAGACATTTGACAGAAAAAGCACAGCACATGTTTCTTCAGAACTGGACAGAGATGGTTGAGTTAAAAACAGGCAGGAAACAGACAACATTCACGGGTTCATAAACGGTGAGTACCAGGTGATAATAATTATAATTTTTTATAAAAGCAGAAATGATCGGCTACATTGGAAAGACAGGCATATTTGATTGCACAACAATTAACAGGCTGATGTATACTGAATGAATTGAGCAGTATTTTAAAGCAAAGTATGGAACTGGAGGAAATAGCAGAGGTACTTAATGAATTCAACCCGGAGAAGTGTGAGGTGGTACACTTTGGAAGAACAAAATCCAAGGCAGAGTATAAAGTAAATGGCAGGATACTTGGTAGTGTGGAGGAGCAGAGGGATCTGGGGGTACTTGTCCACAGATCCCTGAAAGTTGCCTCACAGGTAGATAGGGTAGTTAAGAAAGTTAATGGGGTGTTAGCTTTCATAAGTCGAGGGATAGAGTTTAAGAGACGCGATGTAATAATGCAGCTCTATAAAACTCTAGTTAGGCCACACTTGGAGTACTGTGTCCAGTTCCGGTCACCTCACTATAGGAAGGATGTGGAAGCATTGGAAAGGGTACAGAGGAGATTTACCAGAATGCTGCCTGGTTTAGAGAGTATGCATTATGATCAGAGATTAAGGGAGCTAGGGCTTTACTCTTTGGAGAGAAGGAGGATGAGAGGAGACATGATAGAGGTGTACAAGATATTAAGAGGAATAGACAGAGTGGACAGCTAGCACCTCTTCCCCAGGGCACCACTGCTCAGTACAAGAGGACATGGCTTTAAGGTAAGGGGAGGGAAGTTCAAGGGGGATATTAGAGGAAGGTTTTTCACTCAGAGAGTGGTTGGTGCGTGGAATGCACTGTCTGAGTCAGTGGTGGAGGCAGATACACTAGTGAAGTTTAAGAGACTACTAGACAGGTATATGGAGGATTTTAAGGTGGGGGGTTATATGGGAGGCAGGGTTTGAGGGTCGGCACAACATTGTGGGCCAAAGGGCCTGTAATGTGCTGTACTATTCTATGTTCTATGTTCTAATGCTTTACTTCAGTAGTCACTACAGAAAAGGATCTTAGTGATTGTAGTGATGACTTGCAGCAGACTGAAAAGCTTGAGCATGTAGATATTAAGAAAGAGGATGTGCTGGAACTTTTGGAAAGCATCAAGTTGGATAAGTCACCGGGACTGGATGAGATGTACCCCAGGCTACTGTGGGAGGTGAGGGAGGAGATTGCTGAGCCTCTGGCGATGATCTTTGCATCATCAATAGGACGGGAGAGGTTTCGGAGGATTGGAGGGTTGCAGAAGTTGTTCCTTTATTCAAGAAAGGGAGTGAAGATAGCTCAGGAAATTATAGACCAGTGAGTCTTACCTCAGTGGTTGGTAAATTGATGGAGAAGATCCTGAGAGGCAGGATTTATGAACATTTGGAGAGATATAATATGATTAGGAGTAGTCAGCATGGCTTTGTAAAGGGCAGGTCATGCCTTATGAGCCTGATTGAATTTTTTGAGGATGTGACTAAACACATCGATGAAAGAAGAACGGTAGATGTAGTGTATATGGATTTCAGCAAGGCACTTGATAAGGTACTCCATACAAGGCTTATTGAGAAAGTAAGGAGGCATGGGATCCAAGGAGACATTGCTTTGTGGATCCAGAACTGGCTTGCCCACAGAAGGTTGTAGAGGGGTTATATTCTGCATGGAGGTCGGTCACCAGTGCAGTGCCTCGGGGATCTGTTCTGGGACCCTTACTCTTCATGATTTTTAAAAATGACCTGGATGAGGAAGTGGAGGGATGGGTTAGTAAGTTTGCTGATGACACAAAGGCTGGAGGTGTTGTGGATAGTGTGGAGGGCTGTCAGAGGTTACAGTGAGACATTGATAGGATGAAAAACTGGGCTGAGAAGTGGCAGATGGAGTTCAACCCAAATAAGTGTGAAGTGGTTCATTTTGGTAGGTCAAATATGATGGCAGAATATAGTATTAATGTTAAGACTCTTGGCAGTGTGGAGGATCAGAGGGATTTTGGGGTCCGAGTCCATAGGATGCTCAAAGCAGCTGTGCAGGTTGACTCTGTGGTTAAGAAGGCATATGTTGCATTGGCTTTCATCAATCGTGGGATTGAGTTTAGGAACCGTAAGGTAATGTTGCAGCTATATAGGACCCTGGTCAGACCCCACTTGGAGTACTGTGCTCAGTTCCGGTCACCTCACTACAGGAAGGACGTGGAAACCATAGAAAGGGTGCAGAGGAGAATTACAAGGATGTTGCCTAGATTGGGGAGAATGGCTTATGAGAATGGGTTGAGTGAACTCGGCCTTTTCTCCTTGGAGCGAAGGAGGATGAGAGGTGACGATAGAGATTTATAAGGTGATGAGAGGCATTGATTGTGTGGATAGTCAGAGGCTTTTTCCCAGGGCTGAAATGGTTGCCACAAGAGGATACAGGTTTAAGGTGCTGGGGGGTAGATACAGAGGAGATGTCAGGGGTAAGTTTTTTACTCAGAGAGTGGTGAGTGTGTGGAATGTGCTGCCGGCAACAGTGGTGGAGGTGGATACAATAGGGTCTTTTAAGAGGCTTTTAGATAGGTACATGGAGCTTAGAAAAATAGAGGGCTATAGGTAAACCTAGTAATTTCTAAGGTGGGGACATATTTGGCACAACTTTGTGGACTGAAGGGCATGTATTGTGCTGTACATTTTTTATGTTTCTATGTTTCAAATGGAACAATCAATAAGAAACAAGTGCCAGTTTTGTTTCTGGTGGAAAAGCATACAGTTTGCTTAGAAATTTAACTGCTTCAACCAAACCAGCCGAAATGAGCTTTGCTGATATTGTGAAAGTAATGCAGGAATAGTTAGAACCAAAACCACTTTTTATTGCAGAAAACTGGAATGGAAAATGTAATCTAAAGCAAAATGGAGTCCACTTCAGCTTATATGGCTGAATTGAAGAGAGTGCCTGAGCATTGTCAGTTCAGTAGTGAGGGGCTTAATGATGCACTGAGAGATTCTTTAGTTCGTGGAATCTTACAAGAAAACATTCAAAAATGATTCCTAATTGAAGCACAACTTAAAAGAGCAGTTGAAATTGCTGTATCAATGAAAACAGAGGCCAGAGATGCAATTGACTTGCAGTCAGGAATGAAAGTGAGCGTGAACAAAATTGCAACGTCTAGACAGAAACCTGCTTAGCCAAACACATTGTGTTACTATTGCAGCAGCGTCTCACATATACCAGGCCAATGCAAGTTTAAAGGTGAAACTTGCAGGAATTGCAACAAAGTAGGACACATACAAAGAGCATGTTAGGCAGACAATAAAAAAAAGACTTCATAGGAAAGAGAAAATGATAAAAAGCTGAGTTGCGCTTTCAAACTGAGCATTAATCTGAATGTTGTTGATGAAAAATATGACAATGATGCGAGTTACACAGGACTGAGGAGCCTTGAGATTTACAGTATGAAAACTAACAAGAGACAAGCAATATGGCTTACAGCAGAAGTGAACAGTAAATTAGTTGAAATGGCATTGGATACTGGCCTGGCTGATTCAGTTCATCCACAAGTGACTTGGTTGTTTCAGTCATTACACAAAATGAGTTTAAACATCATTTCAAAGATACTGAACTGAAGCCTGCAGATATCCAACTAAGAACTTATTCTGGAGAAAAGATCATTGCTGTAGGAATGACATTCATAACAGTGAAATACAACAATCAACAAGCGACATTGGGCTTGTATGTGGTAAAAATAGGAGAACCAACATTGTGGGTGCATGATTGGCTGAGACAACTACAACTTGATTAGAGATCCATCCACCATTTGCATGCCACATCTCCTGCAATAGAGTCAACTGAACATGAATTGAGAAAGGTACTGGATGATGCCACAGCAGTGTTCAAGGATGACACTGGAAAACTGAAATATATCAAGGGTAAAATAGTGTTAAATGAAAATGCCACTCAAGTTTTACAAAGCCCAACCAGTTCTTTATACAAAACCATCTATGATAAACTAGCTGGATCACATGGAGGCTGAAGGAATTCTTTCCAAGACTGAATGGACCCCTTGGGCAACACCAGTGGTCCCAGTATCCTGTCAGTCAGGATCTGTGGTCACTATCAACCCAGTACTGAAGTAGATCAGTACTCTTCCCCCAAGAGAGAGGATATCTTTGTAAACCTTTCTGAAGGGGAACACTTCAGCAGAGGCTACCTACAGATGGAGATGGAAGAAGGGTGAAGTATTTCTCACCATAAACACTCACAAAGGAAAGCTGTAAATAAGGTTAAAGAATACACGGAAAATTTACGAGGATGTTGGCGAGCCTGGAGGACCTGTGTTATGAGGAAAGATCGAACAGGTTAGGACTATACTCCTTGGAACATAGAACATTGAGAGGAGATTTGCTAGAGGTATACAAAATTATGAGGGGTATAGATAGGGTAAGAAGCAGGCTTTTTTCCACTGAGGTTGGGTGGGACTAAAAAAAAGAGGTCATGTTTTAAGGGTAAAAGGTGAAAAGTTTAAGGGGAACTTGGGGGAAAACTTCTTCACTCAGAGGGTTATGAGAATGTGGAAACAGCTGCCAGCGCAAGTGTTGCAAACGAGCTCATTACTGTATACGTTTAAATGAAGTTTGAATAGGTACATGGATAGTAGGGATATGGTTGGCTAAGATCCTAGTGCAGGATGATGGGACTAGGCAGTTGAAATGGTTTGGCACAGACTGGATGGCTGAAGCACCTGCTTCTGTGCTGTACTTTTCTATGACTCTAAAGGTGACGAGAGTCCTTGATGAGGTTGGCTTGGACCCAAATGCTGGAGTATCTGAGGCTGGGATCGAGACACGGTCTCAAATGGGATCGAGAAACTGAGCTTGAGACAAACTCCAGACAAAATCACTGGTAGACTTATGATAGAGCATTGAACCTATGTTCATGTGTTCCTTAAATACTCAATTCTTGGTGCCCAAAACATAATTATCAGTTAACGGAAGTGTACTCCAGAGAGTTAGAGCTGGCAGGGTTGGGAGTGTAATGTAGCACTTGGGTGCTTTATTACTATAATTGGCTTATTTTGGAGTAGCATCCGCACCCCTACTCGGGCAGAAAGCTGTAGACTAGGTGCTGCAAGGCTGCCCAGGCACTAGTGTTACCTGGATGACATCATTGTTACCAGTAAGGATGACAGGAACATCTCCAAAATCTCAAGACAGTGTTAAAAAGATTATAAGATTATGGGCTCAGAGCATGACACAAGTGTAAATTCTTTAAACCATGCATCACTTACTGTGGACACACCATTGTCACACAAGGATTACCCAAGTGTGCTGAGAAAATTCAAGCAGTAGTGTAAGCTCCAAGACCAAAGGATATGTCACAGTTGCGGCCCTTTATAGGGATTGTCAATTACTATAACACGTTCCTGGTAATCCTGGCTACTCTGCACCCTTCGAATTCATTATTACAGATTGGGAAGGGATGACAACAGACAAAGCACTGTGAGGTGGTTTTCAAAAAGATTAAGAAAATGGTGACATCAGACACTGCACTTACATGTTATGATTCACATTATCCAGTGAAGCTTGTCAGTGAAATTTCACCTTACAATATACGTGCAGTCATGTCACACGTTATGAGCGATGGAAGTGAACACCCCACAGCCTTTGCATCATGTTCCCTTACCGCTGCAGAGAAAAATTACACACAGATTGGCAGAGGCCTTGAGTCTGCATTGGGTTTAAAGTACTTGTATGGGAGAGAGCTCACCTTCATTACTAATCATCTACCACTAATGTCCATTTTCAATCCACAGAAAGGTGCTCCACAACAGCAGAAGGAAGAGATGCACTTTGTATCTTGGAGGGCACAGTTACACGATCAAACGTGCGATCGTGAGGGGCTGGATAAACTCTGGAGCATCGGAGGCTGAGGGCAGATCTGACAGAGGGTTACAAGATTATGAGGCATAGATAGCGTGGACAGAGGGTTCCCAGGGTTGAAATGTCTAATACCAGAGGGCATCCATTGAAAGTGAGAGGGGGTAGGTTCAAGAGGAATGAGAGGTAAGTTCTTTACTCAGTGAATCGTGGATGCCTTCTTGGAATGGTGGTAAGTGCAAATACATTAAAGGCATTTAAGTTTGTTTGGATAGGCACTTGGATGTAAGGAAGATGATAGGAGATGTCATATTTGGTTCCATAATATATGGAGCATTCCATATACTATTAACAAGCTAATAATATAGAAGGGGATACCAAAAGATTTTTCAGATATATAAAGTGTAAAGAGAGGTGAGAGTAGATAAGGACCGCTGGAACAAGATGCTGGAGAGGTAGTGATGGGAGACAAAGAAATGCAGACAAACTTAATAAGCATTTGTGTCAAATTTCACTGGGGAAGGCACTAGCAGAATGCCGGAAATGCAAGAGTGTCAGGGGCAGAAATGAATGTCGTTGCTATTACTAAGGAGAAACTGCTTAGGAAACTGAAAAGTTTGAAGGTAAATCGGTCACCTGGACCAAATGGACTGAAAAACGTAGCTGAAGAGATTGTGAAGGCATTAGTAATGCTCCTGGAATGGGTCCAGAGGACTGGAAAATTGCAAATGTCACTCCACTCTTCAGAAGGAAGGAAAGCAGAAGAAAGGTTATAGTTTAATTAACCTGACCTCAGTGGCTGGAAGATGTTGCAGTCCATTATTAAAGATGAAGTTTTAGGGTACTTGGAGGTACATGATAAAATAAGTCATCATGGTTTCCTTAAGAAGAAATCTTGCCTGACAAATTAGCTGGAATTCTTTGAGTTAAAAATAAGCAGGATATACAAAGGAGAGTTAGTGGATGTTGTATACTTGGATTTTCAGATCTTTTTATACTTTAACAAGGTGCCATAGATGAGGCTTCTAAACAAGATAAGAGCCCATGGTGTTACAGTAAAGATAGCAGCATGGACAGAAAATCAGCTGACCAGCAGGAGTGGGAATAAAGGGGGCCCTTTCTGATTGGATCAGTGTTGAGATCACTTCTTCTAATGTTATACCAGAGGCCCTGTATCCTAGACTGTGGATGATGCAAAAATAGCTGAATGGGCAGATACTGTTGAGGAAATAGGGAATCTGCAGAAGGACTTAGACTGATTTAGAGAATTGGCAAAGAAAATGCAGATGAAATATTGTGCAGGGAAGTGCATGGTCATGCACTTTGGTAGAAAGAGTAAAGGCATGGACTATTTTCTAAATGGGGAATAAATTCAAACATCAGAGGTGCAAAGGGTCTTGGGAGTCCTTGCATAAGGTTCCCTAAATGTTAACTTGCAGGTTGAGTAAGTGGTAAGAAAGCCAAATATAATGTTAACATTCACTCCAAGAGGACTAGAATATAAAAGCAAGGATGTAATTATGTGGCTTTATAAGGCATTGACCAGACCATACTTGGAGTATAGTGAACCGTTTTAGGTACCTTATCTAAGAAAGGATATGCTGACATTGGAGGGGGTCCAGTGTAGGTTCACGAGAATTTCCTGGGAATCAAAGGGTTAGTGTTTGGTGGCTCTAGGCCTGAATTCACTGGAGTTTTAAAGGATGAGTGGGGTAACTCATTGAATCCCATCAAATATTGAAAGGCCTAGATTGAGGATGATTGGTGAATGAGTCTAGGATCAGAAGGCATGGCCTCAGAATAGAAGGATGTCACTTTAGAACAGACATGAGGAAAGATTTCTTTTGCCAAAGGTTGGTGAATCTGTGGAAAGCATTGCCACAGATGGCTGTGGAGGCCAATGACTGGGTATTTTTAAAGCAGAGGTTGATAAATTCTTCATTAGTAAGGGTGTCAAAAGTTACATAGAGAAGGAAGGTGTTGAGAAGGGTAATAAATCATCATGATTGAATGACAGAGCAGTATCAATAAGCTGAATGGCCTGATGGTCTTATGGAATGTCACTGCCAGCATTACGTGCTAATTGATCATCTTGTTTTTGCTTTGCATTCACATCAATTTTACCTTCACAGTAAAGTGGTACTTGAGTGATAAGCTATTTGCAGCAGGACCCATAAGAGAGAGACTCACTACCATTATCCTAACAATATCACCCTTTTCCCATATTACTGTTACCTAATCTCGATTAGGAACAGACCTTTTACAAGTGTTTGTTTAACTTCTTCATTAATTTGAACAATCTCCTCCATCCATACAGTCTGTTATTATCATAGCATCTGACGGAATCCAAATAGATATTTCAGTGAATGTTGCAAATAGTTTATCTGTCACCATCTTAATCATAATTTTTTGCATTTGTCTAGGTAAATATTCAATTGGCCAGTAGTATACTGTATTAGCCAATATGTAACCTTCAGAAGAATATTTAACTGTAATCCGGCCACTCAACACCAATGATTTTTGAATAGCTGGACAGGAACACCGAGCAATTTTTACCTTGGGCTTGACACACTGATATAATCGTGAAAAAGGCTTGCCAGTAAATCTACTTCATTATAAATTTGAAGAGATTTGGTACTTTACAAAGTTTCTTACAAATTTCACAGATGTATGGAGGAGAGCATTCTAACTGATTTCATCATTGCCCGGGATGGAGCCTCCAACACACAAGAGGCTTATAGACTCAGCCAGCTCCATCACAGGCATTTCTCTCCTCCATCTGGAAAAGCAAGTGTCTCAGAAAGGCAGCATCAGTCACTAAGACCTTGGCCTTCTTAGACATGCCCTCTTGTTTCTATCATCAAAGAGAAAGTAGGAACCTGAAGACACACTCAACAATTTCTTCCTCTTTGCTATCAGGATTCTGAATGGTCCACGTGACCTTGATATTTCTTTTGCCTTATTTATTTTTGGAATCTATATATGTCAGGCCCATACTGCTGAAGATAAACAACAAATTTGTCATCATATGCCAGTGATAATAAATCTGATTCTGGCTCTGTACTTAACTAAACAACTAGTATTTTTTATGTGTTTCCTAAATTTAACACTTCCGTCACCTGCTTTATTTGCACAAGATCTGGTGAACAATGCTGCCTCCCATCTGACCCTTTCATTGTCCCAGTTCTGCATAGGGAGTTGCCTTGCTTTAACTTTCCCCAAATGGGAAGTAGCTGCTTCACTTAATGGGGAGCATTGCTCCTTCATCCTCAAACTTCCAGTTGACTGACAATCAGAACTAAGAACATCATTATCTCAGCATCTCGTTGGCAGTTTGTTCTGTGAACCTCAGCTACAAAATGGCATTGATTCTCTCCAAATAGTTTAAGTTAATTATTATGATACCAACTAACTTGTTGGAAACAAACTGGACTCAATATGGATTACGCTGGGCACAAATTCTTACAATAATGTTCTAATCACCCTGCATTCTTGCCCACAACACACATCCTTCAACCTTTCTGTAATCCTGCCCACTCCTTGATACTCATAAATGTCATGGCACCAATACATCATCTGAATACTTTCACCTTCCATTACCACAAATCTGTCATTATTAAGTATAATCAATCCCATCCAATAACTATATTCTTGGATATTTTCCATATTCTTCAGAATTCACCCCCCCCCCCCCCCCCCCTTTGTACCTTTGTTAATTCCTGATCCTGTTTCTGTCCCTGGAATAAATTGATAGGTATACACTTTGTTGATATCTGTGTCATCATCCCCTTTATATCCAGGCTCCATCCCATTTCAGATCTCACTCCTGGTTTGGCTAACTCATACACATTCCTGTTCCCTTCTGAGGACGTTTTCAGGTAAACTTTTACCTTAGGAACTTTGATGGTAAAGGCTTACCATCTGCTAAAATCCATCTATTTAACCCTAGCCTAATCAAAGGACAATATATCTTGAACAATTAATCTACTAATTGGTATGTCTTTGAAATATGGGAGGAAAATGGAGCACCCAGAGGAGACACTCACACTCGTGGGAAGGACATTCAAACTTCTTGCAGATGGCGTCAGAATTGAATTCCAAACCCCGATGTCCTGAGCTGTGTTGGCATTGCACTAACCACATTAACGTGGTGCCCCTTCTGTACAGAGTCTGTTCTTCCCCCCATGACCTCGTATTACTGTGTTGCCAAATGCACTGTAAAACTTCTCTAGGATTGGTACCCAGCCCATACTCTGGTAAAAATTTAAGGCTATAGCACTTAATTGGTTCATGTTAAAAGGAGTGGAATACAATGACACAACCAGTCTCCCTAGCTCCAGAGCGTCCTAGATTAATTGAAGCCAAGGCTGCAGAGGAAGCATGCTATAGCCCCAATCATCCTCATTGTTGTAGTGTGTCACTTCATTTGCCAAATCACCCCAATCAACATTATCATCATCATTAATCCTCAGTCCAAATGTACATTTCATTCTTCTCTGAGTGGTGAGTTCACATTGCAACTACTCAATCTGTTTCAAACACTTGGTATTACCAGTGTTCCTTCTCCTGTTTTCTAATACCAACTTCTGCACGACATAGAAACATAGAAAACCTACAGCACAATACAGGCCCTTCGGCCCACAAAGTTGTGCCAAACACATCCCTACCTTAGAAATTACCTAGGCTTACTCATAGCCCTCTATTTTTCTAAGCTCCATGTACCTATCCAAAAGTCTCTTAAAAGACCCTATCGTATCTGCCTCCACCACCGTTGCCGGCAGCCCATTCCACGCACTCACCACTCTCTGAGTAAAAAACTTACCCCTGACATCTCCTCTGTACCTACTCCCCAGCACCTTAAACCTGTGTCCTCTTGTGGCAACCATTTCAGCCCTGGGAAAAAGCCTCTGACTATCCACACGATCAATGCCTGTCATCATCTTATACACCATCAGTCTGTAAATCCTGGTACAGACTTTTCTATTTCTTTACTTCCATAGTCACCTTTTTACACTCCTCTTAACTTGTTCACACTGAGCCTGAAATTGATTAGTGTATAAAATATGCCTGCTCCTGCACCAATTCATTTTATTTCTTTTTCTGTCCAACTCTTCCCTGCAGTCACATTTTATTAAATTTTAGTATAAGCAATTTCCTAATTCAATAACCTCACATATGAAGAGGTTCCATTTAAAACAGGGTCTCAGATGCTCATTCTTCCAAGCACACCGTGGGACACCAAATATGTTGGCTTACCTTAAGTATATGACCACACAAAACCATAATTAATTCAAATCAGCAACTTCAATGTATCAGCTTTATGACATCAAATCAAATACTGTATCCACTTGTTATGCTAACAATTCCTGAATCATATCATTCCTTATAGATTAGTACTCACCAAAACTACTTTTCTTAACATCAAAATATGGAATATCCCACTGGCCAAATGATTGATCTTTCTTCTCCCTGTTCCCGATATAGGAGCCTTCCTTATATAGTTGGTCTGTATGAAGATCTCACTGCTCTACCTTTGAAAACCTTCATTACCATTCTTTGGCCCAAGTCTACATGGGCACCACCTCACCACTCTTCTCTCAAACAAGGACATGCCCCTGATGTCATTCCTTTACCTTTTGCTGAATCAGACCACTCCTCTATAACCCCATATAGATTTTTCTGCCTTATTGAAGAGCATCCATTAGTAACTAATTATTTGGAAATGCTCTCCAGTTAGCAGCTTATTTCTAAAGCCTTTGGTAAGCCTATTTTCAATTATTTCAATCCAGAGAGAATAAATTTCAAAAACAGGAGTCTCCAATGTTCCACCAAATAACATACACAAAATGCTCAGGAGGCAGCTGCACTACGTGCTACACTGCCGTGCTGTGGCTGGCCCTGAGTAGGAAGTGCACTGGAAATCTGGTTTGGAATTCAGCAGCACAGAAACAGGCTCTTTAGCCCAATTTGTCCATGATGTCAGTCCCATTGGTTTCTCTTTCACCCAAATATCTTTAATTCTTCTCTATCTATGTATGTACAAGTCTGATTGCCTTTTAAGTGTAATTGTACCTGCTATAGCTTCCTCTGGCAGTTCACTGCACATACATACCAACTCCTGTGCAAAAGCCTGCCCCCCAGATCCCCTTTAAACCTCATCTGAAATCTATACCTTTTAGATTTAGAACCCATTCTACCCTGGTAAAAGACTGTAACCATCCAACTTACCTATGCCCTTGTGATTTTGCATACCTGTACAAGGTCACAACTGTGCCCCCACTCTATGCAGCACAGTCCAGCTTCTTATAACTCAAGCCTTTAGTTATGGTAACATTCGAGTGAGCCTTTCTAGCTTCATATGGGAGGGTGATCAAAAGTACACACAATACTCCAATGTAACAAGACATCCTAACTCCTGTAAGTTTCTGACCAATGAAGGCAAGAGTGTTTTATTTAGTATCTTAATGAATGATACTGTAGCATGGTCACACATAGGATTTTGTATATTGCTAACTTGGCAGATATGACCTTTGAATTTGTACTGGTATTCTGAATTGAGAGGCAAATTTAACTAGGAACACTTACAACAAGCTAGAGGAACTCAGCAGGTCGGGCAGCATCCGTGGAGATGAACAGTCAACATTTCAGGCCGAGACCCTTTGTCAGGACTGAAGAGAGAGGGGGCAGGGGCCCTATAAAGAAGGTGGGGGTAGGGGCCCTATAAAGAAGGTGGGGGGAGGGGCCCTATAAAGAAGGTGGGGGCAGGGGCCCTATAAAGAAGGTGGGGGTAGGGGCCCTATAAAGAAGGTGGGGGGAGGGGCCCTATAAAGAAGGTGGGGGTAGGGGCCCTATAAAGAAGGTAAGGGGGAGGGGCCCTATAAAGAAGGTGGGGGGAGGGGCCCTATAAAGAAGGAGGGGGCAGGGGCCCTATAAAGAAGGTGGGGGTAGGGGCCCTATAAAGAAGGTGGGGGGAGGGGCCCTATAAAGAAGGAGGGGGCAGGGGCCCTATAAAGAAGGTGGGGGTAGGGGCCCTATAAAGAAGGTGGGGGGAGGGGCCCTATAAAGAAGGTGGGGGGAGGGTGGGAAGGAGAAGGCTGGTAGGTGCCAGGTGAAAAACCAATGAGGGGAAAGATCAAGGGGTGGGGGAGGGGTTAGGCAGGAGAGGTGAAGAAGGAATGTAAGGGGAAAGCACTATGGGTAGTAGAAGAAGGTGGAATCATAAGAGAGGTGATAGGCAGCTGGAGGAGGAGGCAGAGTGAAACTGGGATGGGGGAAGGGAGAGGGAGGGAATTACCGGAAGTTGGAGAATTCAATGTTCATACCATGGGGCTGGAGACTACCCAGACAGTAGATGAGATGTTGTTCCTCCATCATGGCAGTAGAGGAGGCCATGTATGGACATATCCGAATGGGAATGTGAAGTGGAGTTGAAGTGGGTGGCAACCGGGAGATCCTGTCTGTTGTGGTGGATGGAGCGGAGGTGCTCGACGAAGCGGTCCCCCAATCTGTGTTGGGTCTCGCCGATGTAGAGGAGGCCGCACCGGGTGCAATAGATTACCCCAACAGACTCACAAGTGAAGTATTGCCTCACCTGGAAGGACTGTTTGGGGCCCTGAATGGTGGTAAGAGAGAAGGTGTAGGGACAGGTATACTACTTACGCTTGCAGGGATAAGTACCAGGTGGGAGATCTGTGGGGAGGGACGTGTGGACCAGGGAGTCGCGGAGGGAATGATCCTTGTGGAAAGCGGAGAGGGGTAGAGAGGGAAAGATGTCCTTAGTGGTGGGGTCCTGTTGAAGGTGGCGGAAGTTGCGGAGGATAATATGTTGGATCCGGAGGCTGGTGGGGTGGTAGGTGAGGACAAGGGGGACACGGTCCCTGTCGTGGTGATGGGAGGATGGGGTGAGGACCGAAGTGCGGGAAATGGAGGAGATGTGGGTGAGGGCATCATTGATGACGGCAGAAGGGAAACCACGATTCTTAAAGAAAGAGAACATTTGAGATGTCCTGGAACGGAAAGCCTCATCCTGGGAGCAGATGTGGCGGAGACGGAGGAACTGGGAATAGGCAATAGCATTTTGGCATTTGGCAGGGTGGGAAGAGGTATAGTTAAGGTAGTTATGAGACTCAGTGGGTTTATAGAAGCTGTTTTTTTTAACTGATCGGGGCAAAGAGGCTAGACGGTGCAGGCGCGTGACGTAGCGAGCCAAAGGTTTAAAAAGGAGAGGAAGTTTTCAACGGTCATTTAAGTTGAAGCAAGAGGCGGAGAGGGAAGAGGTAATAGAAGCATGGAGAGAAGCTGTTTTTTTAACTGATCGGGGCAAAGAGGCTAGACTGCACAGGCGCGTGACGTAGCGCGCCAAAGGTTTAAAAGAAAGACCACCATATACAGTGGCCATTGTCAGAGTGGACTGAGGCAGAGTGGGGTGTCTTTGACTCAATCAGGCTTGGGCGAGAACAGGCAGAGGCAAAGTTTGAATGGGGCACAACAGCACAAGCGCGTGAAAGTTGGCCTCTGAGATCAGCGGGGGAATTTAAAAAGCGAGCAGAGGCTGAGTACGAGCTTCACTCCAGGTGAGGTAAGGCCGGGTAAGCTCCTTTAATTAATCTAATTAGATTAGGAGTAGGTAATGGAGGCAGCAGTTAGGGCAGTTGAGTGCTCCGTTTGCAGTACGTGGGAAGTCAGGGCGAGCACAATTGTCCCTGATGACTACACCTGCAAAAGGTGCATCCAGCTGCAGCTCCTGACAAACCGTGTTAGGGAACTGGAGCTGGGGCTGGATGAACTTCAGATCATTCGGGAGGCAGAGGCAGAAATAGACAGGAGTTTCAGGGAGATAGTCACCCCTAAGAGTCAGGAGACAGGTAGTTGGGAGACTGTCAGGAGAGGGAAGGGAAATAGACAGGAAGAGCAGAGCACCCCTGTGGCCATTCCCATCAACAATAAGTATACCGTTTTGGATACTGTTGGTGGGGACGACCTACCAGGGACAAGTTGCAGTGGTTGCGTCTCTGGCACTGAGACTGGACCCTCAGCTCAGAAGGGAAGGAGGGAAAAGAGGAGAGCAGTAGTGATAGGGGATTCGATATTTAGGGGGACAGATAGGAGGTTCTGTGGAAGAGATCGAGAATCCCGGATGGTCTGTTGCCTCCCTTGTGCCAGAGTCCATGATATCTCGGATTGAGTTCTCAGTATTCTCAAGAGGGAGGGTGAGCAGCCGGATGTCGTGGTCCATGTAGGGACCAATGGCGTGGGTAGGAAGAGTGAGGAGGTCCTGAAAGGTGTGTTTAGGGACCTAGGTGCCAAGTTAAAGGACAGGACCTCCAGGATAGCAATCTCAGGATTGCTACCAGTGCCACGTGCAGGTGGGTTTAGAAATAGTAAGATAGCGCAGATCAACATGTGGCTGAAGACATGGTGCAGGACGGAGGGCTTCAGATTTATAGATAATTGGGCAGTTTTCCAGGAAAGGTGGGACCTGTTTCAGCGGGACGGTTTACATCTGAACTGGAGGGGGACAAATATTCTTGCAGGTAGGTTTGGTAGAGAGGCTCCAGTAGATTTAAACTAGATATGAGGGGGGAGGGGCACCAGAGTGTAGGAACAGATGTATAGGAGAAGGAAGAAAAAGACAGTACAGTTCTTTGTACTGTTGGAGATAAACAGAGAGGAGGAGGTGGAGAATTTCTTAAATGCATTTATTTTAATACTAGGAGCATTGTAAGAAAGGTGGATGAGCTTAGAGCATGGATGGATACCTAGAAATATGATGTTGTAGCTATTAGTGAAACATGGTTGCAGGAGGGGTGTGATTAGCAACTAAATATTCCTGGATTTCGTTGCTTCAGGTGTGATAGAATCAGAGGGACAAGAGGGGGAGGTGTGGCATTGCTTGTCAGAGAAAATATTACAGCGGTACTCTGGCAGGATAGATTAGAGGGTTCGTCTAGGGAGGCTATTTGGGTGGAATTGAGGAATGGGAAAGGTGTAGTAACACTTATAGGGGAGTATTATAGACCAGCTAATGGGGAGCAAGAATTGGAGGAGCAAATTTGCAAGGAAATAGCAGATATTTGTAGTAAGCACAGGGTTGTGATTGTGGGAGATTTTAATTTTCCACACATAGACTGGGAAGCCCATACTGTAAAGGGATGGATGGTTTGGAGTTGTAAAATGTGGGCAGGATAGTTTTTTGCAGCAGTACATAGAGGTACCGACTAGAGAAGGGGCAGTGTTGGATCTTCTGTTAGGGAATGAGATAGGTCAGGTGACGGAGGTATGTGTTGGGGAATACTTCGGGTCCAGTGATCACAAAACCATTAGTTTCAATATAATTATGGAGAAGGATAGGACTGGACTCATGGTTGAGATTTTTGATTGGAGAAAGGCTAACTTTGAGGAGATGCGAAAGGATTTAGAAGGAGTGGATTGGAACAATTTGTTTTATGGGAAGGATGTAATAGAGAAATGGAGGTCATTTAAAGGTGAAATTTTGAGGGTACAGAATCTTTATGTTCCTGTTAGGTTGAAAGGAAAGGTTAAAAGTTTGAGAGGTGTGCCTCAGGGATCTGTACTGGGTCCAGTGTTGTTTGTCATTTACATTAATGATCTGGATGATGGGGTGGTAAATTGGATTAGTAAGTATGCAGATAATACTAAGATAGGAGACATTGTGGATAATGAAGTAGGATTTCAAAGCTTGCAGAGAGATTTAGGCCAGTTAGAAGAGTGAGCTGAACGATGACAAATGGAGTTTAATGCTGATAAGTGTGAGGTGCTACATTTTGGTAGGAATAATCCAAATAGGACATACATGGTAAATGGTAGGGCATTGAAGAATGCAGTAGAACAGAGTGATCTAGGAATAATGGTGCATAGTTCCCTGAAGGTGGAATCTCATGTGGATACGGTGGTGAAGAAAGCTTTTGTTATGCTGGCCTTTATAAATCAGAGCATTGAGTATAGGAGTTGGGATGTAATGTTAAAAGTTGGTAAGGCCGAATTTGGACTATTGTGTACAGTTCTGGTCACCGAATTATAGGAAAGATATCAACAAAATAGAGAGAGTACAGAGATTTACTAGAATGTTACCTGGGTTTCAGCACCTAAGTTACTGGGAAAGGTTGAACAAGTTAGGTCTTTATTCTTTGGAGTGTAGAAGGTTGAGGGGGGACTTGATAGAGGTATTTAAAATTATGAGGGGGATAGATAGAGTTGATGTGGATAGGCTTTTTCCATTGAGAGTAGGGGAGATTCAAACAAGAGGACCTGAGTTGAGAGTTAGGGGGCAAAAGTTTAGGGGTAACACGAGGGGGAACTTCTTTACTCAGAGAGTGGTAGCTGTGTGGAACGAGCTTCCAGTAGTAGTGGTAGAGGCAGGTTCGGTATTGTCATTTAAAGTAAAATTGGATAGGTATATGGACAGGAAAGGAATGGAGGGTTATGTGCTGAGTGCGGGTCAGTGGGACTAGGTGAGAGTGAGCATTCGGCACGGACTAGAAGGGCCGAGAAGGCCTGTTTCCGTGCTGTGATTGTTATATGGTTATATTTCAGTGGACAGTCTGTCTCCAAAGATGGAGACCGAGAGATCGAGAAAGGGGAGAGAAGCATCTGAGATGGACCAAGTGAATTTGAGGGCTGGGTGGAAGTTAGAGGCAAAGTCGATGAAATTGACAAGCTCAGCATGGGTGCTCTCCTGCCTATCCCCTGATCTTTCCTCTTATTGGTTTTTTCACCTGGCACCTACCAGCCTTCTCCTTCCCACCCGCCCCCCCCACCTTCTTTATAGGGCCCCTGCCCCCTCCCTCTTCAGTCCTGACGTAGGGTCTCAGCCCAAAACGTTGACTGCTTGTTTCCACGGATGCTGCCCGACCTGCTGAGTTCCTCCAGCGTGTTGTACATGTTGCTTTGACCACAGCTTCTCCAGAGTACTTTGTGTTTAAGATTTAACTAGGACACTCTTGGCTCTTCTTTGAAATTATGTCAGTGAATTATGCACCTGCACCTGAGGGAGCAGTGATTGAAGAACACATCAGAAATAGGTTAGGAAATAATATACCAACAACAGGCATCAAATAGATCCTCAAGTGTTTTAAATTATTTATTTTACAGGATTCTTTTGTGAATGTGTAGTATCTGCTTAACTCAACTGTTTTCTACTGAAGATAACCATGAGTATCTGTCCTCAGCATGAAGAATGGGAAAGATAGTGCTCTGGAACTGAGTTCAATATTGTATGTCAGCTTCATGCAGCAATTGGCTAGGGTTTGATAAAAGTGGTCAATGGACATACAGCACAGAAACAGGTCTTTTCAGTTTGCACTGACCACCAACCTCCAATTTACTCTAAACCTACATTCATCCCAATTTTATTCTTCCCAAATTCATAACAACTCCAAGGTTCCACTACACAAACTCACAGCAATTTACAGCAGTCAGTAATCCAACCAACCTTCACATTTTGGGGCACAAGACAACTCCAGTACGCTCAGGGATTACCCTTGTGGACACAGGAAGAACTCCACATTGACAGCAAAGAAATCAGGATCAAACCTGGAGCTGTGAAACAGCAGTTCTACTAGCTGTGCTACAATACTGTACTATAGCCGGCTGAAGCTCTTCTCACCATTATTGCATATCTTACTCTAAACCACTTTTTAATATTCAGGAGGAACACATAAAATCAGAAAATTTTCAATATGTGCTGCATACTAACAAGGTGAATAGAAAGTTATAACCAGAGGGAAGATCTGCTTTTTAACAATTCCACAAATCAATACACAGTATACAAAAATTCTGAGAACTTTATTTATAAAATTATCATCAGTAACTATTTTTCTATTTCCATTGAAGAATTAATGAATTAATGAATTTCTGCCTGATCCTTTTTTCCCTTCTCTCTCTATTCTCCAGATGAAAACACTATATAACTTTTGGATTATTGTATAAAATCGTAAGTAAGAGACAGCATCCTGAGAATTTTATGGCTTTTACTTTTAACATGCATAATTGTATCGCTGTTTTGTTTTAATGCAATTCATTAAGAAAAACACACCTCAATTCATACAAGTCAATTTTCCAAAGATATAAAATATACTTACAATACAATCATTTCTGAATTACATCACATGCTACGTACAGTATAAACAAAAATTGAATTTTATATGCATACTCTACGAAAGATAAAATCCAGTCATAATATACCAGCATATTCCTCAGCTTTTGGAGAGAAGTTGATTACACGTAACCTCCTGAACACAATATTCTAAGGAAGAATTCTATAACATTTCATATTTATTGTAGCAATTTATAGTTAGAGTTATAGTCAAGAGTTTTACAGCACAGAAATAGGCTATTTAGTCCATGCCAATTTGATCTTCTGCCTATCTGCACGTGGGCAGTTTCCCTTCAAACCCCTCATCCATGTACCTATGTAAACGGCTCTTCAATGTTACAATTGAACTGTGTAAGTTTAACCCTAGCTTGTCCTCCCATCACTTATGGCTCACATCCTAGAAGCAAAACACAAATCTCATTAATTATTCAAATATTGTGAAGAATCAGATTCTGATACAAATGATTACCAATCTCTAGCCATAAAATTGGTAGTGAACTTCCAAGCACTTCTACACAGAAGAATAGTAGAGGTCTGAAAGTCTTTTGCAAAATGATGGTATTTCAGTTGTTAGATTTAAACCTAAAATTGATAAATCTTGTTAATTTATGGGGTAATGGAGAACAAGTTTTGTCAGAAGATGTGCTTTGTGAGAGGCCCAAGTTATGACTCTCCAGAATTCTCTAATTCTCTGATTCTTTACTCCTCTGTGCTCACTTAAGATCTTCCTTAAAGCACAATTCCATTTCCGATTTTAGAAATTCATCCTGATATTTTATAGCTTCCTGTCACCACTTGATAGTGGTTGTACTAAAGCTGTTATATAAAGAGAAACTGTTGTCAGAGTGCAATATCCTGCCGCCAGTAGTGGTAAAAACTGAGATACAATTACATCATTTAAAGGGCAGTGGACAGGTGATTGGGTAGGAAGGATAATGAAGGAGACAGATCCAATGCAGGTCAAAAGAATTAATGTTTCCACACTGAGCAATCTGCAATGGTTCAACATTTATATTTCTGCTCATAAAATTTCAGAATTTTGAATAGGCCACTTAGGTATAAAACTTCTTAAACTCATTATCCTCAAGGAGAATACTTTACACCTTTTATTACACACCCATCATGATTTGTTGTTGTACAAATGCTCAAGTAACAATACACAACACACATTTTTCAGGAGAGTCAAATGCAATGAAAGCATACCTCACTACTTCACTTCTTTAACCATGGAAATGGCAAAACCAAGACTTTAAAAAAAAAAGGGGACATAGAAAGTATTCTACTGGTTGGGAGTCTAGACCTAGACAATATTATTTAAAGGCTGAGTCAGGTGTTATAGGAGTGAAGTTGAGCCCTTTTGCAGAGTGGTGAAGACGGCCTGGAACTCCTTCAGTTACAAGCAGTAAGTGACACTGTGCAACTGAAAACACTTGGGGACAGACAGGACTATCACTATCTTCACTGAAAATAATTGCTCACAGCTCAATACTTATTTCTCCATCTTGTGCCGCCCTGCATTAACCATTCTTCAGGTCTGCCGTTAATCAGCATTCAAAGTGAGTGCTTCCTACTCTATTCATCATCATCAGACCCAAATGAAAGCAAACTGCTGTTCTTCACTTGCTTAGATTTATTTCCCAAACTTTTAGATTCTGTTTGGTCACCAGCATCTTCCTTCTTCTTTTTGCTTGATGTGGTGAACATTCCTGTGACTTTATTATCCAAGGATCGCTTTGAAGGCTTCCGAAACACAATCTTGCCACCATCTGGCTGTAAGTTTTCAGCTGAAGCACAGAATAATTCAAAGTTTTTTGGTAAGAAAAATAATGCTTAAAACAGTAAATATTTGTATTAACATTCTACTATACCATAGAGTCCCAAGCAATCCAACTCTATGTGGTCAGTCATTTGGGACTGTGATGAAAAAAAAATTCTTTCACTTTGAAAGTAATGAATTATTGGAGGCTGTAGATGTTTGGTCATTGTATGTAGGGTAGCGATAAATGGACCCTGAGGAAATCACTAGATCTGGGGATCAAGGGAATGTGCATAAAGTAGGACAGTGTGATTAGTCTGAATGGTCAAGCAGGTTTAAGGCTTGTATTGTCTACAAAGAAAGAAGAGCCTGAATCTTTGTAGCCTCTTTATTGGCCTTAGGATGTTCCATAGTGCTTTATAGCAAGTAAATACCCTTGTAGTGTGGTCATTGTCATAACATGGGGAACATCTCTTTGTAATATATTCCTATTCCTTCTACATTTTGTGCAGTACTGCCAATAGAGCATCCTGTAAATAACTAATTATTTGGAAATGTTCTCTACTTAGCAGCTTATTGGTAAAGTTTTTGATAATTTTCAATTACTTCAATCCAGAAACAGTAACTTCGGTAAACAACAGCCTCCACTTGTCCCACCACCTGGTGAGAACCAGATATCTGTTCTGTCCACTCACCACTCCCCACCTCAGCCTTGACTTGTTCCAGTTAGGTGGTCCACAGTTTTAATTTCTCCAGGCCAACAGGAGCATCAGGAGTGAGGTGGAGTCTCGGTCAGGAGGCAGCCACACTACGTGCTACACTGCCATGCTGTGGCTGGCCCTCAGTAGGAAGTGCACTGGAAATCTGGTTTGGAATTCAGCAGCACAGAAACAGGTTCGGTAGCCCAGTTTGTCCACACTGACCATGATGTCTACCTAAGTTAGTCCCATTCAGCATACACAAAATGCTGGTGGAACACAGCGGGCCAGGCAGCATCTATAAGGAGAAGCACTGTCGACGTTTCGGGCCGAGACCCTTCGTCAGGACTAACTGAAAGGAACAATACGAAGAGATTTGAAAGTAGTGGGGGGAGGGGGAAATGCGAAATGATAGGAGAAGACCGGAGGGAGTGGGATGAAGCTAAGAGCTGGAAAGGTGATTGGCGAAAGTGATACAGAGCTGGAGAAGGGAAAGGATCATGGGACGGGAGGCCTCAGGAGAAAGAAAGGGGCAGGGGGGAGCACCAGAGGGAGATGGAGAACAGGCAGGGTGATGGGCAGAGTGAGAGAAAAAAACAAACAACTAAATATGTCAGGGATGGGGTAAGAAGGGGAGGAGGGGCATTAACGGCGGTTAGAGAAGTCAATGTTCACGCCATCAGGTTGGAGGCTACCCAGCCGGTATATAAGGTGTTGTTCCTCCAACCTGAGTGTGGCTTCATCTTGACAGTAGAGGAGGCCATGGATAGACATATCAGAATGGGAATGGGACGTGGAATTAAAATGTGTGGCCACTGGGAGATCCTGCTTTCTCTGGCGGACAGAGCGTAGGTGTTCAGCGATACGGTCTCCCAGTCTGCGTCGGGTCTCACCAATATATAAAAGACCACACCGGGAGCACCGGACGCAGTATACCACACCAGCCGACTCACAGGTGAAGTGTCGCCTCACCTGGAAGGACTGTCTGGGGCCCTGAATGGTGGTGAGGGAGGAAGTGTAAGGGCAGGTGTAGCACTTGTTCCGTTTACAAGGATAAGTGCCAGGAGGGAGATCGGTGGGAAGGGATGGGGGGGGGGGGGGGAACAAGTGGACAAGGGAGTCGTGTAGGGAGTGATCCCTGCGGAAAGCAGAAAGGGGGGGGAGGGAAAGTTGTGCTTTGTAGTGGGATCCCGTTGGAGGTGGCGGAAGTTACGGAGAATTATACATTGGACCTGGAGGCTGGTGGGGTGGTAGGTGAGGACAAGGGGAACTCTATCCCGAGTGGGGTGGCGGGCGGATGGGGTGAGGGCAGATATGCCGGAAATGGGAGAGATGCGTTTGAGAGCAGAGTTGATGGTGGACGAAGGGAAGCCCCTTTGTATAAAAAAGGAAGACATCTCCTTCATCCTGGAATGAAAAGCCTCATCCTGAGAGCAGATACGGCGGAGATGGAGGAATTGTGAGAAGGGGATAGCATTTTTGCAAGAGACTGGGTGGGAAGAGGAATAGTCCAGGTAGCTGTGAGAGTAGTAGATATCAGTAGATAAGCCATCTCTGGAGTACGGCTTATAGTAGATATCAGTAGATAAGCCGTCTCCAGAGATGGAGACAGAAAGATCAAGAAAGGGGAGGGAGGTGTCGGAAATGGACCAGGTAAATTTGAGGGCAGGGTGAAAGTTGGAGGCAAAGTTAATGAAGTCGACGAGCTCAGCATGCGTGCAGGAGGCAGCACCAATGCAGTCGTCGATGTAGCAAAGGAAAAGAGGGGGAGATGGATGCCCGTATAGACTTGGAACATGGACTGTTCCACAAAGCCAACAAAAAGGCAGGCATAACTGGGACCCATGCGGGTGCCCATGGCTACACCCTTGGTTTGTAGGAAGTGGGAGAAGCCAAAGGAGAAATTATTGAGAGTAAGAACTAACTCCGCTAGATGGAGGAGAGTGGTGGTAGAGGGGAATTGGTTAGGTCTGGAATCCAAAAAGAAGCGAAGAGCTTTGAGACCGTCCGGTTGGGGGATGGAGGTGTATAGGGACTGGACGTCCATGGTGATAATAAGACGGTGGGGGCCAGGGAACTTAAAATCAATGAAAAAATTCAAAGCGTGAGAAGTGTCACGAACGTAGGTGGGAAGAGATTGAACAAGGGGGGATGAAACAGTGTCAAGGTATGCAGAAATGAGTTCAGTGGGGCAGGAGCAAGCTGAGACAATAGGTCTACCTGGACAGGCAGGTTTGTGGATCTTGGGTAGGAGGTAGAAACGGGAAGTGCGGGGTGTGGGAACTATGAGGTTGGTGGCAGTGGATGGGAGATCCCCAGAGCTGATAAGGTTGGTGATGGTATAGGAGACAATGGCCTGGTGCTCCTTAGTGGAGTCATGATCAAGGGGTAAATAAGAGGAGGTATCAGAGAGTTGTCGCTGTGCCTCGGCCAGGTAGAGGTCAGTACGCCAGACAACAACAGCTCCCCCCTTATCAGCAGGTTTTATAGTGAGGTTGGGATTGGTGTGGAGGGAGCGGAGAGCAGAGTGTTCGGAAGGAGTGAGGTTGGAATTGGAACAGGGTGTGGTGAAGTCAAGATGGTTGATGTCCTGTCGGCAATTAGCAATAAAGAGATCCAGAGCAGGCAGAAGACCAGAGCGGGAGAGAAGGGTCATCGGTGGGGGTAGGAGAGTCCTTGTCAAAGAAATAAGCTCGGAGACAGAGCCAGCAGAAGAAGAGTTCAGTGTCATGGTGTATGCGGAACTCGCTGAGGTGTGGGCGAAGGGGGACAAAGGTGAGGCCCTTACTGAGGACAGAGCGCTCTGCCTCAGAGAGTTGAAGATCGGAGGGAATGGTAAAGGCCTGGCACGGATAAGAGATGGGATCAGAGGGGGGAGGGAGGCTGGTAGTGTCAGTGGAGAGGGAAGTGTTGGGGTGAGAGGAAGATGGAGCCTCTGAGGGCCCAGGAGCTGACGATGGGATCTGAGGGAGAGGGGATTGCAGAGTGATGGTGGGGGAAGGGGAGACGGGAGTCACAATCGCAGCATGTGAAGACCCGGCCTGGAGTTCAAGGCTGGAGTCGCAGTCGGTAGTTGCGCAATCGCTTTGAAGCTGTCCGTGGTCGATGGAACCTGCGTTGATGGTGCTGGAGTCCGGGTTTTGAATATGCCCTGTGTTTCTGGGACAGCCGAGATCTACGGCCGGGGCCAATCCATGGCCGTCCTATTCATTTGTGTTTTGCTCGAATATCGTTAAGTCTTCCCTATCTATGTATGTACCTATCTGATGGCCTTTTAAATGTAATTGTACCTGCTATAGCTTCCTCTGGCAGTTCACTGCACATACATACCAAAAACCTGCCCCCCAGAACCCCTTTAAACCTCATCTGAAATCTACATGCTTTAGTTTTACTTTGGGAGAAGTGTGCCGATGCAGTAACTCGTCACTGCGCAAAGCTGCTGAGAAGATTTAAAAAGAGAGGAATTTCAGCGGGACACGAGGCAATCTGCAGATGCTGGAAATTCAAACATCACACACAAAATGCTGGTGGAACACAGCAGGCCAGGCAACATCTATAGGGAGAAGCACTGTCGACGTTTCGGGCCGAGACCCTTCGTCAGGACTAACTGAAAGGAAAGATAGTAAGAGATTTGAAAGTAGTGGGGGGAGAGGGAAATGCGAAATGATAGGAGAAGACAAGAGGGAGTGGGATGAAGCTAAGAGCTGGAAAGGTGATTGGTGAAAGTGATACGGAGCTGGTGAAGGGAAAGGATCATGGGACGGGAGGGAAGCCTTGGGAGAAAAAAAGGTGGAGGGGAGCACCAGAGGGAGATGGAGAACAGGCAGAGTGAGAGAAAAAGAACAAACAACTAAATATTGTCAGGGATGGGGTAAGAAGGGGAGGAGGGGCATTAACAGGTTAGAGAAGTCAATGTTCATGCCATCAGGTAGTCCATGTTCCAAGTCTACACCAGTATCTGTCCCCCCCCTTTTCCTTCGCTACATCGATAACTACATTGGTGCTGCCTCCTGCACGCATGCTGAGCTCGTTGACTTCATTAACTTTGCCTCCAACTTTCACCCTGCCCTCAAATTTACCTGGTCCATTTCCGACAACTCCCTCCCCTTTCTTGATCTTTCTGTCTCCATCTCTGGAGACGGCCTTTCTACTGATATCTACTATAAGCCTACAGACTCTCACAGCTACCTGGACTATTCCTCTTCCCACCCAGTCTATTGCAAAAATGCTATCGCCTTCTCACAATTCCTCCGTCTCCGCCGCATCTGCTCTCAGGATGAGGCTTTTCATTCCAGGACGAAGGAGATATCTTCCTTTTTTAAACAAAGGGGCTTCCCTTCTTCCACCATCAACTCTGCTCTCAAACGCATCTTTCCCATTTCCCGCATATCTGCCCTCACCCCATCCACCCGCCACCCCACTCGAGATAGGGTTCCCCTTGTCCTTACCTACCACCCCACCAGCCTCCGGGTCCAACGTATAATTCTCTGTAACTTCCGCCACTTCCAACGGGATCCCACTACAAAGCACAACTTTCCCTCCCCCCCCTTTCTGCTTTCCGCAGGGATCGCTCCCTATGCAACTCCCTTGTCCACTTGTCCCCCCCATCCTTTCCCACCGATCTCCCTCCTGGCACTTATCCTTGTAAACGGAACAAGTGCTACACCTGCCCTTACACTTCCTCCCTCACCACCATTCAGGGCCCCAGACAGTCCTTCCAGGTGAGGTGACATTTCACCTGTGAGTCGGCTGGTGAGGTATACTGCGTCCGGTGCTCCCGGTGTGGCCTTTTATATATTGGTGAGACCCGACGCAGACTGGGAGACCGTATCGCTGAACACCTACGCTCGGTCCGCCGAGAAAGCAGGATCTCCCAGTGGCCACACATTTTAATTCCACGTCCCATTCCCATTCTGATATATCTATCCATGGCCTCCTCTACTGTCTAGATGAAGCCACACTCAGGTTGGAGGAACAACACCTTATATACCGGCTGGGTAGCCTCCAACCTGATGGCGTGAACATTGACTTCTCTAACCGCCGTTAATAACCCTCCTCCCCTTCTTACCCCATCCCTGACATATTTAGTTGTTTGTTTTTTTTCTCTCACTCTGCCCATCACCCTGCCTGTTCTCCATCTCCCTCTGGTGCTCCCCCCCTCCCCCTTTCTTTCTCCTGAGGCCTCCCGTCCCATGATCCTTTCCCTTCTCCAGCTCTGTATCACTTTCGCCAATCACCTTTCCAGCTCTTAGCTTCATCCCACCCCCTCCGGTCTCCTATCATTTCGCATTTCCCCCTCCCCCCACTACTTTCAAATCTCTTACTATCTTTCCTTTCAGTTAGTCCTGACGAAGGGTCTCGGCCCGAAACGTCGACAGCAATTTCAGCGGGAGATTCAGTTGGGAGAAGTGTGAAGATGCAGTAGCTCATCATCACACAAGGTTGCTGAGGAAGTTCCAGAATAAAAGGGAGACATTGTCTAGTGGAGTGTTCGCCGAAGGAGCGTGAGACAGAACAACGGGGCTTTGCTGAGGATGGGCTGAGGTGAGGTCAGGAAGTAAGTTACTTTTGTATCTCTTTTTTCCTGTAACTTAAGAATAGTAGGTATGACTGCAAAGCCAATTTTATGCTCTGGGTGTCAGATGTGGGATATCTGGAAGACTTCCAGCCTTCCTGATGGCCACAGGAGCTAGGGGCATTAAGCTGCAGCTGCTTAGAGACCAAGTTCGGGAACTAGGGCTGCAGCTTGATGACTTTTGGCTTATTAGGGAGAGTGAAGAGGTGATCGATAGGAGCTACAGGCAGGTAGTCACACCAGGGCCACAGGAGAGGGAGAAGAGGGTGATTGTCAGGAGAGGGAAGGGAGAGCGTCAGGTAGTGGAGAGCACCACTGTGGCTGTCCCCCTTAACAATAAGTACTCCATTTTGTGTACTGTTGGGGGGTGTACTGTGGGAAGCAACAGTGACCGTGCCTCTGGCACTGAGTCTGTCCCCGTGGTGCAGAAGGGTGGGGAACGGGAGAGGGTGGCAACAGTTACAGGGGATTCTATAGTTATGGGGACAGATAGATGAATCTGTGCACGCAGAGAAGAAACACGAATGGTAGCACGGATGTTTCTGAACGTGTCCACAATATGCTTAAATGGGAGGGTAAGCAGCCAGAGGTCGTGGTACATATTGGTACCAATGATACAGGTAGAAAAAGGGTGGCCACCAACCTCCAATTTACTCTAAACCTACATTAATCCCTATTTCATTCTTCCCAAATTCATATCAACTCCAACATTCCACTACACAAACTCAGAACAATAAACAGCAGTCAGTAATCCAACCAACCTTCACATTTTGGGGCACAAGACAACTCCAGTACGCTCAGGGATTACCCTTGTGGACACAGGAAGAACTCCACATTGACAGCAAAGAAATCAGGATCAAACCTGGAGCTGTGAAGCAGCAGTTCTACTAGCTGTACTACAATACTGTACTATAGCCGGCTGAAGCTCTTCTCATCATTACTGCGCTGAAAGATTTTGGGTATCTTACTCTAAACCACTTTTAATATTCAGGAAGAACCCATAAATAAGTATGCCTGATGTTGTTTTATGTGAAAGAAGAGAAGTGAGTGCAGTTACTATTACAAGGGAGAAGGTGCTCAAAAAGCTGAAAGACCTAAAGGTACATAAGTTACCTGGACCAGAGGAACTGCAACCCAGGGTTCTGAAAGAGGTGGTGTTAAGAGATTGTGGTGGAATTAGAAATGATCTTTCAAAAATCATTGGACTCTGGTATGGTACCAGAGGACTGAAAAATAGCAAATGGTACTCCACTCTTTAAGAAAGGAGGTAGGTAGCAAAAAGGAAATTTTAGACCAGTTAGCGTGCCCTCAGTGGTTGGGAAGATGTTGGAGACAATTGTTAAGGATGAGGTGATGGAGTACTTGGTGACACAGGACAAGATAATACAAAGTCAGCATAGTTTCCTTTAGGGAAAATCCTGCCTGATGAGCCTGTTGGAATTCTTTGAGGCGATTACAAGTAGGATAGATAAAGGAAATGTAGTGGATGTTGTATATTTGGACTTTTAGAAGGCCTTTGACAAGGTGCCACACATGAGGCTGCTTACCAAGTTAAGAGCCCATGGTATTACAGGAAAGTTACTAACATGGTTAGAGCATTGACTGATTGGTAGGAGGCAGCGAGTGGGACTAAAAGGATCCTTTTCTGGTTGACTGTGACTAGTGGGGTTCTGCAGGGGTTGGTGTTGGGACCACTTCATTTTATGCTTTATATAAATGATTTGCAATAGATGGCCTTCTGGCCAAGTTTGCAGATGATATGAAGATTGGTGGAGGGGCAGGTAGTGTTGAGGAAACAGGTAGGATGCAGAAGGACTCAGACAGATTAGGGGAATGGGCAAGAAAGTGGCAAATGAAATATAATGTTGGAAAATGCAGTCATGCACTTTGGTAGAAGAAATAAATGTGTGGATTATTTCCTAAACAGGGAGAAAATCCGGGAATCCAAGATGCAAAGGGACTTGGGAGTCCTTGTACAGAACACCCTGAAGGTTAACTTGCAGGTTGAGTCGGTGGTGAGGGAGGCAAATGCCATGTTAACATTCATTTCAAGAGGTCTGGAATACAAGAGCAAGGATGTGATGCTGAGGCTTTATAAGGCCCTGGTGAAGCCTCACCTTGAGTATTGAGCCCCTCATCTTAGAAAAGATGTGCTGGCATTGGAGATTGTCCAGAGGAGGTTCACAAGCATGATTCCAGGAATGGAAGGGTTATCATACGAGGAACATTTGATGGCTCTGGATCTGCACTCGCTGGAATTCAGAAGGACTGGGGGGGGGGTTCTCATTGAAATCTTTTTTAAGTTGAAAGGCCGAGACAGAGTAGATGTGGAAAGGGTGTTTCCCATGGTGGGAGAGTCTAGGACAAGAGGGCACAGTCTCAGGATAGAGGGGAGCCCTTTCAAAACAGAGATGCAGAGAAATTTCTTTAGCCAAAGGGTGGTGAATTTATGGAATTTGTTGCCACATGCAGCTTTGGAGGCAGAGATCGATAGGTTCTTGACTGGACATGGCATCAAAGGTTGTAGGGAAAAGGCCGGGAACTGGGGTTGAGAAGGAGATTAAAAAAGGATCAGCCATGATTGAATGGCAGAGCAGACTTGATGGGCCAGATGGCCTAATTCTGCTCTTATGTCTTATAGTTCAAGTTATGTCTTCCCAACTTGAATGAGTTTTTGACAAGGTGACGAGAGAAACTGATGAAGGTAGAGCAATGGATGTTGTCAATATGTGGGGCATATTATCCAGTGAATAGAAAATTAAAACCAGAGGGAAGATCTGCTTTTAAACAATGCCACAAATCAATATATGGTATACAAAAATTCTGAGAACTTCATTCTATAGATATGCTATGTATGCCCACAAGAAAGTGAATTTCAGGTCTGCTTATGGTGACATACAGTTGCAAGAAAATGTTTGTGAACCCTTTGCAATTACTTGGTCTTCTGCATTAATTACTCATAAAATGTAGTTTCATCTTCACCGAAGTCACAATAACAGACAAACAGCCTAAACTAATACACTCAAAAAAGTATGTGACTCTTTGGGGTAATGCCTTCTGCAGTCTGGAGTCATGTGTTCCAACAATGAAATGAGATTGGAGGCGTGGTTTGTACAGGTGCCCCGCCCTATAAAAAAGATACACAAAGTCGGGTTACTGACAGAGCCGGCTCCTCTCAAGATAGATCTGTTTATGCACACCGTGATCAAAATGACTTTCAGAGGACCTTAGAAGAATTGTAGAGATGCATCAAGCTGGAAAAGGCTACAAAAGCATTTCTAAAGACCTGAGTGTTCATCAGTCCACAGCAAGAGAAACTGTCTACAAATGGAGGAAATCCAGTACCGTTGCTACTCTCCCTGGGAGTGGCATCCTGCAAAGATCACATCGAGAGCCCAATGTGCAATGCTGAAGGAGGTGAAAAGGGTAAAAGGCCTGTTGCGATCTCTAGAACTTGCTAAAGCCTCTGTTCATGTGTCCACTATAAGTAAAGCACTGAAGAAGAACGGTTTCATGGAAGGACACCAGGAAACTGCCGCTCTCCAAAAAAAACACTGCTGCACGTCTCAAGTTTGCAAAAGACCAGCTGGATGTTCCAGACAATGTTCTGTGGACAGATGAGACAAAAATTGAAACTTCTGGCAGAAATGCACACCACTATGTTTGGAAGAAAAAGGGCACTTCACACCTCATCCCAACTGTGAAGCATGAATGAGCATCATAATGTGGGGATTATGATGTGGGCAGTTGCTGCCTCAGAGCCTGGAGAGCTTGCAATCATTGAGGGAACAATGAATTCAAAATTATATCAAGACATTTTATAGGAGAATGTCAAGATAGCAGTCTGTCACCTGAAGCTTAATAATTGGATGATACAACAAGACAATGATCTGAAACACTAGAGTAAATCAACAACAGAATGGTTTAAAAAGATGAAAACTCGTGTTTTTGAATAGCCAAGTCAGAGTCCAGACATTACGCCAATTGAGATGCTGTGGCATGACCTGAAAAGGACTGTTCATAGTATCCCAAAAATATTGATGAATATTGAGAAATGGTCTAAAACTCTCTTTGCAAGTCTGATCAGCAACTACAGGAAACATTTGGTGAGGGTTATTGCTGCTAAAGGAGATTCTACCATTTATTAAATTCAAGGGCTCACGTACTTTTTCTAGCCTGGACTGTGGATAATAAAACAATGTGTTCAACAAAGACATGGAAAGTACAATTGTTAGTGTGTTATTAGCTTAGGCAGATTGTATTTGTCTATTAATGTGACTTAGATGAAGATCAGACCGCACTTTATGAGTCATTAATGCAGAAAACTAGGTAATTGCAAAGGGTTGCCTGGATTAGGGAGCATGCATTATGAGAATAGTTTGAGTGAACTCGGCCTTTTCTCCTTGAAGCGGTAGAGTATGAGAGGTAACCCGATAGAGGTGTACAAGATGATTAGAGGCATCGATCGTGCGGATAGTCAGAGGCTTTTTCCCAGGGCTGAAATGGCTAGCATGAGAGGGCACAGTTTTAAAGTGCTTGGAAGTAGGTACAGAGGAGATGTTAGGGGTAAGTTTTTTTATGCAGAGAGTGGTGAGTGTGTGGAATGGGCTGCCAGCAATGGTGATGCAGGCGGATACGATAGGGTCTTTTAAGAGGTTCCTGGATAGGTACATGGAGCTTAGAAAAACAGGGGGCTATGGGTAACCCTGGGTAATCTCTAAAGTAAGTACATGTTTGGCACAGCATTGTGGGCCAAAGGGCCTGTATTGTGCTGTAGGTTTTCAAGGTTTTTATGTTTCTAACTGTAAGTGTAATTATGAAGAAAGCATGAGAGTGTCTCTACTTCCTTTGGAATTTGTGAAGATTCGGCATGACATCTAAAGCTTTTACAAACTTCTATAGATGTGTGGTGGAGAGTATATTGATTGGCTGCATCACAGCCTAGTATGGGAACACCAATGCCCTTAAAATCCTACAAAAAGTAGTACATACAGCCAGTCCATATTGGGTAAAGCCTTCCCCACCACAGAGTGTTGTTGCGGGAAAGCAGTATCCATCATCAGGGATGCCTACCACCCAGATTATGCTCTCTTCTCACTGCTGCCTTCAGGAAGAAGGTACAGGAGCCTCAAGACTCACACCACCAGGTTCAGGAACATTAGGCTTTTGAACCAAAATAGACAGCTTCACTTGCCCCATTACTGAACTGTTCCCACAATCTACGGACTCACTTTCAAGGACTCTTCAGGTCATTATTTATTTATTGACTGATTGAGATATAGCACAGTACAGGCCCTTCCAGCCCTGCGAGCTGTCCCAGCAGTCCCCCGATTTAACCCTAGTTAGTCATGGGATAACTTACAATGACCAATTAATCTATCAACTGGTATGTGTTTGGACTGTGAGAGGAAACCAGAGTACCTTGAGGAAACCCACATAGTCACGGGGAGAACATATAAACTGTTTCCAGGCAGCACTGGGCCACCTGTACTGTAAAGCGGTCATTGTGTTATCCACTACGGTACCGTACCGCCCGGCTGGTGATGACTTTCATTGATTCTATTCTGGTTATTGGATTTATTGAGTATGCCCGCAAGAAAATGAAACTCACTGTACTATCTGGTGACATACATGTACCTTGATAATAAATTTACTTTGAACTTTAGACACGAGTATTAGTGGGGTTGAGTAATCATGGGTAAATCTTAAATGATAAATATGAGTTAATTATTACAGCATCAGTTTCTATAATGAGCACTGGCTGAAGTATTAGTTTCTGCAATACTACTGCAAGAAATGTGTGAGAACACTGGATAAAGACGAGACAACAATCCAGCTTTGACAATGAAGATCTGAGCTGCGGAAGTAGCCGTGCCTCTAGCCAAGTCCGTTACAGGGGTTGGTATCTACCCAGCAACGTAGAAAGATGCATTCTATTTGCACAAGGCAAGACCACCTAATCCATCCAATTACTAACAGTCTATTCTCTTATCATTAGCAAAATAATGGAGGCTGTCAATGATGCTGAGTTTACGCGCACTCATTTGCTTGTAACCTGCTCAATCTGGGTTTTGCTGGAATCACTTTGCTTTCGACTTCATTACAGTCTTGGCCCAAAAATCTACTAAAGAGCACCAAGCCTAAGGTGAGATGAGATCAATTGCTCTTGACGTTAAAGCGATATTTGACCGAGTATGGCATCAGTGTACCCTGAAGTCAAGTCAATCGTGTGTTAAAAGGCCGTAAAAAAATCTCTACTGGTTAAGTAAAATATAGCTCAAACTGAGGAGCTGAATTTATTTCTCACAGGATGAAGGGTCCTGAACCTGAAATATTGACTGCTTTTCTCCATTTTATATCATTTCAGATTTTCCACATTTTTAAAAATTTCTACACAACAGATGGCAGCTGTGGTCAATGGAGGCCGACCATCCCAGATCACTGCAGTTTTTCAGGGCAGTGACTCAAATACGCCCTTTTTCAGCTGCTTCAACAATGACCTTCCTACCATCACCAAGTAAAGAGAGATGATTTCCCAAAGTTCAATTCCATTTAGGACTCAATAAATAAAACTGCACACACCCACATTCAGCAAGACCAAGACAAGCTGATTTGGAAATAGAAGAACCAAGCAATGACCTTATCCACCGTGAGAGCCTCGACTTCATCAGCATTACAGTCGTTAAGCCCCCATCTACATCGAGGTCAACGTGTACCAGAAATTTGACTGTGTCCTTCACAGAAACATTGTGGAGGCAAAGGCAGGTATGAGACTGAATATTCTACAGCAAGTTACTCATGTCCTGACACTCCCAGGCATAGGATGGGAGCATGATGAAATATTCATCATTTGCCCAGTTGATTTGAAGAGCAGCCCACCCTAACCATTAACCTGAACATTTTTTTCCTCCATCATCAGACCATAGTGGCTGTTTATTGCACCATCAACAAATACTTCCCTGGTCTCTGTCCAACCCACAACACATGCCACCAAGAAGGACAAAGGCAGCAGGCGCTTGGGAACACCATACTCTGTCATATGCTGTCCTAACAGGATAATATATTGTTGGTTCTTTATCATGGTAGAGAGTTTAGTGAGGGAAGCCGGTATTGAAAGCACTGCATTAGTCAGATCTGGATAAGGGCTTCAGCAGAAATGTGTTAAAACGAGGAAGACACTGGGCAGTGTTACGTTAATGAAATAGCTAATGTCACTGATGGTATGGGTACATTTTCTGAATGTCAAATGACAACAGTGTTACAAATGGTTTGGTTAAGTTTCAGATATTTGCCAGGGCTAGAAGCTGATGTGCAAATTAGTTGCTGAACAAAGCTATGAAAGAAAATGTAGTGAATGACACATTTTAAATTGCAGCAAGAGGTGGAGAGGGAAGCGGTAAGAGAAGCTCGGAGAGAAGCTGTTTTTCTTTTTAACTGATCGGGGCAAAGAGGCGCGTGACGTAGCGTGCCAAAGGTTTAAAAGAAAGACCGCCATATACAGCAGCCATCGTCGGAGTGGACTGAAGCAGAGTGGGGCGTCTTTGACTCAATCAGGTTTCGGCGAGGACAGGCAGAGGCAAGGTTTGAATGGAGCACAACTGCGCAAGCGCGTGAAAGTCGGCCTCTGAGATCAGCAGGGGAATTAAAAAAGCAAGCAGAGGCTGAGTACGAGCTTCACTCCAGGTGAGGTAAGGCTGGGCAAGCTCCTTTAATTAATCTAATTAGATTAGGAGTAGGTAATGGAGGCAGCAGTTAGGGCAGTTGAGTGCTCCGTTTGCAGTACGTGGGAAGTCAGGGCGAGCACAATTGTGCCTGATGACTACACCTGTAAAAGGTGCATCCAGCTGCAGCTCCTGACAAACCGTGTTAGGGAATTGGAGCTGGAGCTGGATGAACTTCAGATCATTCGGGAGGCAGAGGCAGAAATAGAGAGGAGTTTCAGGGAGATATTCACCCCTAGGAGTCAGGAGACAGGTAGTTGGGTGACTGTCAGGAGAGGGAAGGGAAATAGACAGGAAGAGCAGAGCACCCCTGTGGCCATTCCCATCAACGATAAGTATACCGTTTTGGATACTGTTGGTGGGGATGACCTACCAGGGACAAGTTGCAGTGGTTGTGTCTCTGGCACCGAGACTGGACCCTCAGCTCAGAAGGGAAGGAGGGAAAAGAGGAGAGCAGTAGTGATAGGGGATTCGATAGTTAGAGGGACAGATAGGAGGTTCTGTGGAAGAGATCGAGAATCCCGGATGGTCTGTTGCCTCCCTGGTGCCAGGGTCCATGATATCTCGGATCGAGTTCTCAGTATTCTCAAGAGGGAGGGTGAGCAGCCGGATGTCGTGGTCCATGTAGGGACCAATGACGTGGGTAGGAAGAGTGAGGAGGTCCTGAACGGTGAGTTTAGGGAGCTAGGTGCCAATTTAAAGGACAGGACCTCCAGGATAGCAATCTCAGGATTGCTACCAGTGCCACGTGCAGGTGGGTTTAGAAATAGTAAGATTGTGCAGATCAACACGTGGCTGAAGACATGGTGCAGGAGGGAGGGATTCAGATTTATAGATAATTGGGCAGTTTTCCAGGAAAGGTGGGACCTGTTCCGGCAGGACGGTTTACAACTGAACTGGAGGGGGACAAATATTCTTGCAGGTAGGTTTGCTAGAGAGGCTCCAGTGGATTTAAACTAGATATGAGGGGGGAGGGGAACCAGAGTGTAGGAACAGATGTATAGGAGAAGGAAGAAAAAGACAGTAAAGTTCTTTGTACTGTTGGAGATAAACAGAGAGGAGGAGGTGGAGAATTTCTTAAATGCATTTATTTTAATGCTAGGAGCACTGTAAGAAAGGTGGATGAGCTTAGAGCATGGATTGATACCTGGAAATATGATGTTGTAGCTATTAGTGAAACATGGTTATAGGAGGGGTGTGATTGGCAACTAAATATTCCTGGATTTCGTTGCTTCAGATGTGATGGAATCTGACGGACAAGAGGGGGAGGTATTGCGTTGCTTGTCAGAGAAAATATTACAGTGGTGCTCTGGCAGGATAGATTAGAGGAGTCATCTAGGGAGGCTATTTGGGTGGAATTGAGGAATGGGAAAGGTGTAGTAACACTTATAGGGGTGTATTATAAGACAACCTAATGGGGAGAGAGAATTGGAGGAGCAAATTTATAAGGAGATAGCAGATATTTGTAGTAAGCACAAGGTTGTGATTGTGGGAGATTTTAATTTTCCGCACATAGACTGGGAAGCCCATACTGTAAAAGGGCTGGATGGTTTGGAGTTTGTAAAATATGTGCAGGATAGTTTTTTGCAGCAATACATAGAGGTACCGACTAGAGAAGGGGCAGTGTTGGATCTCCTGTTAGGGAATGAAATAGGTCAGGTGACGGAGGTATGTGTTGGGGAATACTTCGGGTCCAGTGACCACAATGCCATTAGTTTCAATATAATTATGGAGAAGGATAGGACTGGACCCAGGGTTAAGTTTTTTTATTGGAGAAGGGCTAACTTTGAGGAGATGCCAAAGGATTTGGAAGGAGTGGATTGGGACAATTTGTTTTACGGGAAGGATGTAATAGAGAAATGGAGGTCTTTTAAAGGTGAAATTTTGAGGGTACAGAATCTTTATGTTCCTGTTAGGTTGAAAGGAAAGGTTAGATTTTTGAGAGAGCCATGGTTTTCAAGGGATATTAGAAACTTGGTTAGAAAAAAGAGAGATATCTACAATAAATATAGGCAGCATGGAGTAAATGAGGTGCTCGAGGAATGTAAGAAGAATCTTAAGAAACAAATTAGAAAAGCTAAAAGAAGATACGAGGTTGCTTTGGCAAGTAAGGTGAAAATAAATCCGAAGGGTTTCTACAGTTATATTAACAGCAAAAGGATAGTGAGGGATAAAATTAGTCCCTTAGAGAATCAGAGTGGACAGCTATGTGTGGAGCTGAAAGAGATGGGGGAGAGTTTGAACAAATTCTTTTCTTCAGTATTCACTAAGGAGAAGGATATTGAATTGTGTAAGGTAAGGGAAACAAGTAGGGAAGTTATAGAAACTATGACGATTGAAGAGGAGGAAGTACTGGTGCTTTTAAGGAATATAAAAGTGGATAAATCTCCGGATCCTGACAGGATATTCCCTTGGACCTTGAGGGAAGTTAGTGTGGAAATAGCAGGGGCTCTGACAGAAACATTTCAAATGTCATTAGAAACGAGGATGGTGCTGCAGGATTGGCGTATTGTTCATGTGGTTCCATTGTTTAAAAAGGGTTCTAAGAGTAAACCTAGCAATTACAGGCCTGTCAGTTTGATGTCAGTAGTGGGTAAATTAATGGAAAGTATTCTTGGAGATAGTATATATAATTATCTGGATAGACAGGGTCTGATTAGGATCAGTCAACATGGATTTGTGTGTGGAAGGTCATGTTTGACAAATCTTATTGAATTTTTTGAAGAGGTTACAAGGAAAGTTGACGAGGGTAAAGCAGTGGATGTTGTCTATATGGACTTCAGTAAGGCCTTTGACAAGTTTCTGCACGGAAGGTTAGTTAGGAAGGTTCAATCGTTAGGTATTAATATTGAAGTAATAAAATGGATTCACCAGTGGCTGGATGGGAGATGCCAGAGAGTAGTGGTGGATAACTGTTTGTCAGGTTGGAGGCCGGTGACTAGTGGTGTGCCTCAGGGATCTGTACTGGGTCTAATGTTGTTTGTCATATACATTAATGATCTGGATGACGGGATGGTAAATTGGATTAGTAAGTATGCAGATGATACTAAGATAGGTGGTATTGTGGATAATGAAGTAGGTTTTCAAAGCTTGCAGAGAGAGTTAGGCCAGTTAGAAGAGTGGGCTGAACGATGGCAGATGGAGTTTAATGCTGCTAAGTGTGAGGTGCTACATTTTGGTAGGAATAATCCAAATAGGACATACATGGTAAATGGTAGGGCACTGAAGAATGCAGTAGAACAGAGTGATCTAGGAATAATGGTGCATAGTTCCCTGAAGGTGGAATCTCATGTGGATAGGGTGGTGAAGAAAGCTTTTGGTATGCTGGCCTTTATAAATCAGAGCACTGGGTATAGAAGTTGGGATGTAATGTTAAAATTGTACAAGGAATTGGTAAGGCCGAATTTGGAGTATTGTGTACAGTTCTGGTCACTGAATTATAGGAAAGATGTCAATAAAATAGAGAGAGTACAGAGGAGATTTACTAGAATGTTACCTGGGTTTCAGCACCTAAATTACAGAGAAAGGTTGAACAAGTTAGGTCTTTATTCTTTGAAGCGTAAAAGGTTGAGGGGGAACTTGATAGAGGTATTTAAAATTATGAAGGGGATATATAGAGTTGACGTGGATAGGCTTTTTCCATTGAGAGTAGGGGAGATTCAAACAAGAGGACATGAGTTGAGAGTTAGGGGACAAAAGTTTAAGGGTAACACAAGGGGGAATTTCTTTACTCAGAGAGTGGTAGCTGTGTGGAATGACCTTCCAGTAGAAGTGGTAGAGGCAGGTACAGTATAGTCATTTAAGGTAAAATTGGATAGGTATATGGACAGGAAAGGAATGGAGGGTTATGGGCTGAGTGCGGGTCAGTGGGACTAGGTGAGAGTAAGCGTTCGGCACGGACTAGAAGGGCCAAGATGGCCTGTTTCCGTGCTGTGATTGTTATATGGTTATTCCAGGATCAAGTATACTTACATTTCTCTGAACTTTCAGTGTTCTGTTTGAACTTTGCTGCTTCTTCAGCAGTCAGGTCTCCTTGACGGAGCACTACTACTTGTGGCTGCTCATCTTCTGCATCGCTTGGCCCACTGTCACTGTCAACTGGAGCAACTTGCTGCTTCTGAAAGATCGATGTAAAACATCCCATGGCATTACATGGAAGAAGATGACATCTACTTCTCAATCAAAGCCACCAAGACATCTTCGTCCACTTTCACGTTGATTCTTATGGGATCATGCAGTGTGCAGACTGTCCATCACAATTCTTGGCTTACAATGATGCCCCTATCTCAGAAGCACAAACTGCAGACACAGTTATAATGCCAGAAAGCACACTGAGGTATCAAAGTCAGAGAGTAATTCAGTTATCTTGAAATGAATGTTATCATTGCATTGGCCTTCCGTAACACCAACTCAACCTGCACGTTAATCTCTGGGAAATCCTGCACAAGAAGTCCCTTGCACATCTGATTTTTAAATAGTCTACACCTTTATTCTAATCATAAACAAGACAATTTGACCATAACTGCTGGTACAGTACACATTAAAAACGAGATGTTTCTCAGGACCGTGGTGCTGCATGAAACAATACAAAAACTACACTGAACTACATAAAACAACACAAAAACTACACTAGACTACAGACCTACCCAGGACTGCATAAAGTGCACAAAACAGTGCAGACATTACAATAAATAATAAACAAGACAATAGGCACAGTACAGGGCAGTAGGTTGGCGTCAGTATATTCAATCAGGCTCATAAGGCAAGACCCGCCTTTCACAAAGCCATGCTGACTACTCTTAATCATATTATACCCCTCCAAATGTTCATAAATCCTGCCTCTCAGGATCCTCTCCATCAACTTACCAACCACTGAAGTAAGACTCACTGGTCTATAATTTCCTGGGCTATCTCTACTCCCTTTCTTGAATAAAGGAATAACATCCGCAACTCTCCAATCCTCTGGAACCTCTCTGTCCCCATTGATGATCATTGCCAGAGGTTCAGCAATCTCCTCCCTCGCCTCCCACAGTAGCCCGGGGTACATTTTGTCTGGTCCCGGCGACTTATGCAACGATGCTTTCCAAAAGCTCCAGCAAATCCTCTTTCTTAATATCTGAATGCTCCAGCTTTTCAGTCTGGTGAAAGTCATCACTACAATCACTAAGAGCCTTTTCCATAGTGAATACTGAAGTATTCATTAAGTACCTCTGCTATTTTCCTCTGGTTCCATTCACACTTCCCCACTGTCACATTTGATAGGTCCTATTCTTTCACATCTTATCCTCTTGCTCTTCACATACTTGCAGAATGCCTTGGGGTTTTCCTTAATTCTGCCTGTCAAGGCTTTCTCACGGCCCTTTCTGGCTCTCCTAATTTCCTTCTTAAGCTCCTTCCTCGTATCCTTATAATCTTCTAGATCTCTAACATTACCTCACTCTCTGAACCTTTTGTAAGCTTTTCTTTTCTTCTTTGACTAGATTTATTACAGCCTTTGTACACTACAGTTCCTGTGCCCTACCATAACTTCCCTGTCTCATTGGAACATACCTATACAGAAATCTACACAAATATCCCCTGAATATTTGCCACATTTCTTTTGTACTTTTCCCTGAGAACGTTTCCAATTTAAGCTTCCAATTTCCTGCCTGATAGCCTCATAATTCCCCTTACTCCAATTAAACACTTTTCTAACTTTTCTGTTTCTATCTCTCTCCAATGCTATTGTAAAGGAGACAGAATTATGATCACTATCTCCAAAATGCTCTTCCAGTGAGAGATCTGACACCTGACCAGGTTCATTTCCCAATAGCAAATCAAGTACAGCCTCTCCTCTTGTAGGCTTATCTACATACTGTGTCAAAAATCAGAGGTGCAGAGAGACTTTGAAGTCTTCGTACAAGACTCCCGGGTTAACTTACAGGTTGATTGTGTGGCAAAGAAGGCATTTAAAATGTTGGCATTTATTTCAAGGAGAATAGAATATAAAAGCAAGGAAATAATGCTGAGGCTTTTATAAGACACTAGTCAGGCTGCACTTGGAGCATTGTCACCAGTTTCTCAAAAAGGATGTATTGTCATTGAAGACTGTCCTGAGGAGGTTCATGAGGATGATTCCAGAAATGAAGGAGTTAACATCTGAGAAGTGTTTGGGTCTGTACTCACTGTTGTTTCGAAGAATGTGGGTGAATCTTATTGAATCCTGCTGAATGTTGAAAGGACCAGATAAAGTAGATGTGGAAAGAATGTTTCCTATGGTAGAGGTATCCAGAACTAGAGGGCACAGCAAAATTGAGGGTCAATCTTTTAGAAGAGGTGAGGAATTTTTTTTTAAAGACAGAGAGTAATAAATTGTGGAATGCTCTGCCACAGACAGCGGTGGAGGCCAAGTCCATGGGTATATTCAAGGTGGAAGTTGATAGTTTCCTGATCGGTCTGGACATCGAAGGATATGGCGAGAAGGCAGGTGTATGGGGTTGAGTGGGATCTATGATAAGCCATGGTGGAATAGCAGAGCAGACTGAATGGGCTGAATGGCCTAATTCTGCTCCTATGTCTTATGGATGTCCTTTGTCACCTGTCCACATCACTGGCCTTTAAACATGAAGTGATGGCCTGACCTCTAACTCCTCCACATTCCTGCCCCTAAACCATAACCTGAATTCTAAGACCCCTCATCACTGTCCCTAAATCCTAACGTGGCCAAAACTCAGTAAGTCACAGAAACCAGCCACCCCTCCATGGATTCAGTCCCTACTTCTCCCTTCCTCAGGAAGCAGCCACTGTAAACAAAAATCCCTCAAACTGTTGTCCCTATCAGAGAAAATGTTATAAAAAATCAGGAAGCAGGTACTATCAAGCTCAAGGACAGTTTCTAGTCTGCTTTTATAAGACCATCCAACTTCAATAAGATGGACACTCGACCTCCCAATCTCCTTTGTCCCGTCCTTTAACCAGACTGTCTACCTACAATGCACTTTGTCTGAAACCGTAACACCCTATGCTATCGCTTTCCTTTGTACTACCTCAATGCAATGATATGATCATCTATATGGAGACGTGAAAAGAGTTCACTGTGCTCAGCACACCTATAAACCGATTTAGAGATCATAGATAGGGTTAATGTCGGCAATATTTTCCCAGGGTTGGAGACACAAGAACTAGGTTTAGGTAAGAGGGGAGAGATTTAATAGGAACCTGAGGGACAACATTTTCACCGAAAGGATTGACCAGTAAGTACAGTTGCCAGAGCAACGCAGACAAAATGCTGGAGGAACTCAGCAGGCCAGGCAGCATCCATGGAAAAAAGTCCAGTGGAGGTTCCTCCAGCAGACCGGTATTTTGTGTGTGTTGCTCATTCTCTCTTGTTGATGGCTGCCACAGGAAGTGGCTGAGGCCGGTACAATTACGGTGGTTACAAATAGGGAAGGTTTGGGCTCAGGCCGGACCCACCTTGGTGTTGACGGTCGGTCCTGGCGAATAGCCAACACCCTCCTTGAACCTGCGGATGAAGGCAGGCTCCGGCTTCACGAACGACACGTTATTCTTTCGGTTCATACCGCCGTCTCCCTCCGACTGCGTTTGCTTTGTGTCACGTGCAGCGGGCCAGCATCCATCTTTGTGACGTCACCAAGATGGCTTCGGCCGGAGCGGCAACACGAGAGCCTGGTAACGTGACACATCGCCAGCGGCGACCCCTGTCACGTGATAGCAGAGAGGCGCCAACATTTAAACTAAGTTTATCTGTCGTGTTCTGCGAGGTGGAAATATAAAGTTGGAAGAGGTGTTTGTTCGGTTCACAGCGGTGATGGGCCCTGGGGATGAAGGTGAGTGGTTATTGTCACTGTATCTCGGATGAAACCGCCCGATTCCCCATCTCAGCGTTAGTAAAGTTATTTTCGCCGGACTCTCCTCTACCGGTAGCGGCCAGACTCTCACCGTCGGAACCCCTCAACCCGCCGTCACGGTCTTATGCCTCCCCCACCCAGAGTGGCCAGTTTGGGGCTCCCTCTCCCAGTAAAGACCGAATGATTTTCCCGGCCGGGGCCTCCTCGTTTCTCCCAGACCATCCAGGCAGCCTTTAATCGTCTCAGGGCTGCCACAATCCTTTTGAGGTGGTATGTCAAAGAACGCCGGGGATAACTTTGGGTATTTGCATATCCGCCTAAAAGCAGATTTACCGCCGTATCTAACTGCAAAACATTTCTACGTAAATGGTGGGCAGACAACTCAGTGTATACGACAATAATAAAATAAAGCCAGTATGTTTGACAAATGAGCCACAAAGGAAGTGGTGGAACACCTCCCTCCACAACCAAATAACTGTAGCTCAAGCACAAATGTTGGGATGCATCGGTACGGGAACCGACTTGGAATGATGGCTATGTGGTGATGGTTCCCAGACAGTTACACACAGTAAAATGCTGATACAAAAGCAAATGTGTGACATAAAATGTGATTTGTTTTGTGACCTTCACTTGTCTGTCTTCAGGTGATGCGACTGAGGCACTGCCTACCCAGTCACTGAGGTAAGAAAATAGTTCTGAATTAATTATACTCGCAGCCCGTGAGAAAATCCAGGGTATTCAAATAAGTCGTCTATTCATTGTTCTGCTTGGTTACTAATTGCTGTAAACCCACCAGACTAATTTTGTGTGAAGGGTCTCTGCCTAAAATGTCGACTGTACTCTTTTCCATAGATACTGCCTGGCCTGTTGGGTTCCACCAGCATTTTGTGTGTGTAAGGGGCTGAGGAGAGCAAGAAGGGGGCATGAGATGGCGAGTAGGGTAAAGGAGAACCCCAAGGCATTCTTCAATTATTGAAGGACAAAAGGATGATAGGAGTGAAGTTAGGACTGTTTAGAGATAAAGGTGGGAAGATATGCCTGGAGGCTGTGGAAGTGAGCGAGGTCCTTAATGAATACTTCTCTTCGGTATTCACCAATGAGAGGGAGCTTGATGACGGTGAGGACAATATGAGTGAGGTTGATGTTCTGGAGCATGTTGATATTAAGGCAGAAGAGGTGTTGGAGTTGTTAAAATACATTAGGATGGATAAGTCCCCGGGGCCTGACAGATATTCCCCAGGCTGCTCCACGAGGCAAGGGAAGAGATTGCGGAACCTCTGGCTAGGATCTTTATGTCCTCGTTGTCAACGGGAATGGTACTGGAGGATTGGAGGGAGGCAAATGTTGTCCCCTTGTTCAAAAAAGTTAGTAGGGATAGTCTGGGTAACTATAGAACAGTGAGCCTTACGTCTGTGGTGGGAAAGCTGTTGAAAAAGATTCTTAGAGATAGAATCTATGGGCATTTAGAGAATCATGGTCTGATCAGGGACAGTCAGCATGGCTTTGTGTAGGGCAGATCGTGTCTAACAAGCCTGATAGAGTTCTTTGAGGAGATGACCAGGCATATAGATGAGGGTAGTGCAGTGGATGTGATCTACATAGGTTTTAGTAAGGTATTTGACAAGGTTCAACACAGTAGGCTTATTCAGAAAGTCAGAAAGCATGGGATCCAGGGAAGTTTGGCCAGGTGTATTCAGAATTGGCTTGCCTGCAGAAAGCAGAGGGTCATGGTGGAGGGAGTACATTTGGATTGGAGGGTTGTGACTAGTGGTGTCCCACAAGGATCTGTTCTGGGACCTCTACTTTTTGTGATTTTTATTAACGACCTGGATGTGGGGGTAGAAGGGTGGGTTGGCAAGTTTGCAGACGACACAAAGGTTGGTGGTGTTGTGGATAGTGCTGAGGATTGTCGAAGATTGCAGAGAGACATTGATAGGATGCAGAAGTGGGCTGAGAAGTGGCAGATGGAGTTCAACCCAGAGAAATGTGAGGTAGTACACTTTGGAAGGACAAATTCCAAGGCAGAGTACAAAGTAAATGGCAGGATACTTGGTAGTGTGGAGGAGCAGAGGGATCTGGGGGTACATGTCCACAGATCCCTGAAAGTTGCCTCACAGGTAGATAGGGTAGGTAAGAAAGCTTATGGGGTGTTAGCTTTCATAAGTCGAGGGATAGAGTTTAAGAGTTGCATTGTAATGATGCAGCTCTATAAAACTCTGGTTAGGCCACACTTGGAGTACTGTGTCCAGTTCTGATCGCCTTACTATAGGAAGGATGTGGAAGCATTGGAAAGGGTACAGAGGAGATTTTCCAGGACGCTGCCTGGTTTAGAGAGTATGCATTATGATCAGCGATTAAGGGAGCTGGGGGCTTTACTCTTTGGAAAGGAGGAGGATGAGAGGAGACATGATAGAGGTATACAGATATTAAGAGGAATAGACAGAGTGGACAGCCAGTTCCTCTTCCCCAGGGCACCACTGCTCAATACAAGAAGACATGGCTTTAAGGTAAGGGGAAGGAAGTTCAAGGGGGATATTAGAGGAAGGTTTTTTACTCAGAGTGGTTGGTGCATGGAATGCACTGCCTGAGCCAGTGGTAGAGGCAGATACACTAGTGAAATTTGAGACCATAAGACAGGTAAATGTAGGAATTTAAGGTGGGGGGTTATATGGGAGGCAGGGTTTAAGGGTTAGCATTGTGGGCTGAAGGGCCTGTACTGTGCTGTACTATTCTATGTTCTGTGTACTTTTGTGTAGGATTTTTTGGAACTGTGCCGAGTTGATTAATGTCTTGGTTTACATTGAACTAAATCCATTTTGTTCAGGAAAGGTGTTAGGGAAATTAATTTGCTAAGAGAATTCGATTAAAGTTGATCGCAAGGAAGTTAGATATGTACTTCGAAGTAAAGACAGCTTTATTCATGATATTGTGGGGAGTGGAACTGCTAACTGGGTTTCGAACTCCAAACAATAGAGTGTACAGCTCCTTTTATGCATGTACAAATAGATTGCAAAAGCAAAGTTTGTTGATTCCCTTGTAAATTACAAGAAATAAGCTAGGTTCACATGCAGTTCTCTTGCGAAAAGCTATGCACATGGCAACAGCCAAAATTTAAAAATTCAATCCTGTGTACAAGTTTGTATTAACGGAGACAGTGTGTCCCGTATCTTGGAGAAACTCAGCAGGCCGGGCAGCATTTATGGAAGAGAGCAAGCTGTCGACGTTTCTGGCCGAGACCCTTCATCTGCACTGGGGGATAAAAGATGAGAAGTTGGAGCCAGTAGGTAGGAGGAGGGGATAGTGAAAACCAGAAGAGGGAAAGGGGTGAACTCAAGAGCTGATAGGTGAAAGAGATAAGGCTGAAGGAGAAGGGGGAATCTGGTGTTATTAAAAGGCTTAGATTTTCTGTTTGTTTACCCGGACGGCATACTTGATGCCAGTGCATCCAAATCGGAACACTTGTGCACTTTTATCCAGCATTTAAGCCAACACGGGTTATATACACATGTATATTAGTATTTGTATTTATTGTGTATTTTTTTATTATGGGGTTCTTCATCTTTTGTGTTTTGTGCTGAATGAGATCTGGAGTAACTATTATTTTGTTCTCTTTTACACTTGTGTACTGGAAATTACATTAAACCATCTTGAATACTGACTTTGCCCCCCCCCCCCCCCCCCCCCCCGGACAACACAAACACCTACAGTACGTCAGGGTGCTGTTCATCGACTATGGCTCAGCGTTTAATACCATCATTCCCACAATCCTGATGGAGAAGTTGCAGACCCTGGGCCTCTGCAATTGGATCCTTGACTTCCTAACCGGAAGACCTGACGATCAACACTGGCGCACCTCAGGGGTGTGTGCTTAGCCCACTGCTCTACTCTCCATATACACATGACTGAGTGGCTAGGCAGAGCTCAAATACCATCTATAAATTTGCTGATGATACAACCATTGTTGGTAGAATCTCAGGTGGTGATGAGGGGGCGCACAGGAGTGAGATATGCCAACTAGTGGAGTGGTGCTGCAGCAACAGCCTTGCACTCAATATCAGTAAGACGAAAGAGCTGATTGTGAATTTCAGGAAGGGCAAGATGAAGGAACACATACCAATCCTCATAGAGGGATCAGAAGTGGAGAGAGTGAGCAGCTTCAAGTTCCTGGGTGTCAAGATCTCTGAGGATCTAACCTGATCCCAACATATTGATGCAGTTATAAAGAAGGCATGACAGCAGATATACTTCATTAGGAGTTTGAACGGATTTGGTATGTCAACAAAAACACTGAAAAGCTTCTATAGGTGTACCGCGGAGAGCATTCTGACAGGCTGCATCACTGTCTGGTATGGGGTGGGGGTGGGGGGGGGGGTTACTGCACAAGACCAACTGAAAGAAAAGGTTGTAAATTTAGTCGACTCCATCTTGGGTTCTAGCCTACAACGTACCCAGGACATCTTTAGGGAATGGTGTCTCAGAAAGGCAGTTTCCATTATTTAGGACCTCCAGCACCCAGGACATGCCCTTTTCTCATTGTTACCATCAGGTAGGAAATACAGAAACCTGAAGACGCACACTCAGCGATTCAGGAACAGCTTCTTCCCCTCTGCCATCCGATTCCTAAATGGACATTGAACCCTCGGGCACTACCTCACTTTTTTAATATGTAGTATTTGTTTTTTTTCATGGTTTTTAATCTATTCAATATACATATACTCTAATTGATTTATTTATTATTGTTATTTTGTATTCTTCTGTATTGTGTATTGCATTGAACTGCTGCTGCTAAGTTAACAAATTTCACGTCACATGCCGGTGATAATAAACCTGATTCTAAATTATCCCTAGTGTATAAATAAGTGATAGAAACTGGGGGAGTTGTTAGGAATGTAGGAAGATTAATATGTGTTAGTGTTAATGGGTGTTTCATGTTTTGCTCATATTTAGCAGGCAAAACATCCTATTTCCTTGCTGTGACTGATAAGTTCTTGTTTGTTTTATGCACTTTAACCACTTTGGTTTTTAAGTCTAAAGCCTGTACTCATTTTCATTTGAGAATATTGTCAGGACTATTAAGCCACAGTAATACGGGCATGGTTTGAAATGCATAGATGTGACTGGAGCTTTGTCATTGCAGTACGGAAGGTGATTCTGTCAAGGTCTTTGTAAGGGTGCGTCCAGTGAAGAGCACGGGGCTGTGTTCCGATGGAGGACCTGGGCTGTGTTTGTCAGTCCTCTCGCCAAACACTATTCGTCTCAGCTCAAAACCTGAACCAAAAGTTTTCACGTTTGATCATGTGGCTGATATGGACATTACCCAGGTATAGTTTTAAAAAAAAAACTTGGATGTTTACAGTGAACAGCTATTTAAACAAACTGTAGCCAAATAATAAAATTGCTTCCTCAACATTTATCACAAATCCTACCTTTGGGTTCACATGTTAAACAGGGGTCTTGTCTGAGTGGGTGTATGAGTTCCCATGACTGTTTCTAAATGGCAGCTAACTCTGTGCCTGACTATTGATCCTCCCCATTCTTTAACTGTATGCATATGTAAGTATAATAACTGAGACTGGAGTGCTCTGGGTTCTGGAGTGGAGTCAGAGAAAGTTTTTCATTTGTCCTGTAGATTGGTTGCACTCTAGAAGGAAGCGTGTTTGAGGAGAGGGTGAGAAGATTTCAGGGAAATGATGTAATCTTGCCACACAGACATAAACTGATAAGTAGATGAACTATCGTACCATCCGAACTCTGAATTAAGAGATTACCAGGTGGATAGTGAAGATGATTTAAGGATGATCTCAAAGCCTCCTTTGAGAAAGTGTTCAGTGATTTGTACAAAACTCCTGTCAATTTCCATGCAGAGGGAAGGAGGATCATTTGGGATGTAGAGAATCAGTATCACGCAAAGTATAGGTCTGGTCTGTGGGTTGAGATTCTAAATTGGAGAAAGGCCAATTTTGATGGTATCAGAAAGGATGCACCGGAGAGTCGCGAATCTGTGGAATTTTTGCCTCAGGCAGTTGTGGAGGCCAAGTCTTTATGCATATTTACCGCAGAGGTTGATAGGTGCTTGATTGGTCTGGGCATGTAGGGATACAGGGAGAAGGCAGAAGAGGTTTGAGAGGAAAATTGGATCAGCTGTGATGAAATGGCAGAGCAGACTTGATGGGCCAAATGGCCTGATTCTGCTTGTATCTTTTATGGTCTTATGACCTGGTAAGTGTGGATTGGGATGGGCTGTATTCTGGCAAAAGTATCCTGGGTAAATGGTAGGCCTTCAAAAGTGAATCTTTGAGAGTTTATAAACGGTAAGATAACAGGTTTAGGCAACCTTGATTTTCAAGAGATATTAAAGCCCTGGTAAGAAGAAAATGGTGCAGGGCAGTTAAAGACAGGTAGGAATAAATGAGGTACTTGAGCTTAGGAAATGAAAGAGGAGATTTAAGAAAGAAATTAATTTTTTTAAATTGATTTTTTTAATGCATTTTCTACAACACTACAAATAAAAAAAAACCCAAAAACAAAGTAGAAAATTAGTACAGTGCAAGATAAACATACAATAGTAATATAATACAAAATAAGATAATTGAGAAAGCACCCAAGTTGAAGTCATGCAAAGTTAGTGTCCTCCCCAAGCCCCACAACAAAAAAAACTCCAGACCAACCAAAACAAAATGTAGAAAATATAAATCAGAACATTCAAACCCCCAAAACTGTAAATACACTTGAAAACAGAAGATAACAATGCCTACTACCAAAAAAAGCTGAAAGCAAGGGACTGAAAAAAAAATTAAGAGGAAAATTATGAAAATACTCAAAAGGTCCCCAGACCTTATGAAACTTTATATCCAAATTAAGAAATGAATAATGGATTTTTTCAAGGTCTAAACAGGACATGATATCGTTAAACCATTGAGCATGCGTGGGTGGGGCAACATCTCTCCATCTAAGGAGGATTTGACGTCTAGCCAGGAGAGAAGCAAAAGATAATATTCGACATTTAGTCGAACTCAAGCATATATCTGTCTCACCCAAGAAACCAAACAGAGCAATTAAAGAGTTAGGTTCTAAGTGGCGATTCAGAATACAGGATAAGGTTATAAAAAATTCTTTCCAAAATTTCTCTAAGCTAGGGCAGGTCCAATACATATGAATAAGAGAAGCCTCACCACTTTTGCATTTATCACAAAGAGGACTAATAGGGTAAAATCGAGATAATTTAGATTTGGACATATGGGCTCTATGAACAATCTTAAACTGTAAAAGACAGTGGCGAGCACAAAGAGAAGTTGAATTAACCAATTTGAGAATCGAGTCCCAAATCTCATCAGATAAAGGGATATTTAAGTCATGCTCCCAAGCCATTCTAATTTTATCCACAGGGGCACTTCTTGGATCCTATATTAGGATATTAGTATAGGATATTAATCCTATATTAGTAAGGATACTAATTTATCATGGATAAAGGATATTAAGCCTTTACCCAGTGGATTAATAGAAAGAAATAAATCCATAGCATTTTTCTCGGGCATTCCAGGGAAGTTAGGAATTAAAGGATTGATAAAGTGTCTGATTTGGAGATATCTAAAGAAATGGGCATTAGGCAGATTGAACTTAGCAGAGAGCTATTGAAAGGATGCTAAGCGATTATCGATAAAAAGATCTTCAAAATGCCTAATGCCCTTTCTGTACAAATCATAGAATGTTGAATCATACATAGTGGGTAGAAAAAGATGATTATGTAAGATAGGACTAGAAAAGGAAAAACCATAAAAGCCATAAAATTTCCTAAACTGGGCCCGTATTCGCAAAGTATGTCTAACAAGAGGATTAATAATTAGTCTAGACAAACTACTAGGGAGTGCAGATCCAAGAAGTGCAGAAATAGATTCCTTAGTGGAATTCAACTCCATTGCTACCCATTTAGGGCACTCGGGGTGGCTATGAAAAAAAGACCAGAAGATAGTGCAATGAATGTTAGCTGCCCAGTAGTATAAACGAAAATTAGGTAAGGCCATGCCACCCTCTTTTTTTTTTAGATTTTTGAAGATAAACTTTATTAATTCTAGAACGCTTATTCTTCCACAGATAGGACAAAATAATAGTCTAAGGAATCAAAAAAGGTTTTGGAAATAAAAATTGGAATAGATTTAAATAAATATAAAAATTTAGGGAGAACGTACATTTTAATAACATTAATACGACCTACCAAGGACATAGAGGTGACCATTGTGACACTCTGTTTTGTAGTGTACAAAAGATTGATAAAATTTTCACGAAAAACATCTTTAAACTTCCTTGTAACTGTAATACCAAAGTAAGTAAATTGATTATGAACTACTTTAAAGGGGAGGTCACGGAATGCTAATACTTGTGCTTTATTAATTGGGAAAAGTTCACTCTTATGTAAATTATGTTTATAGCCAGAAAATTGGCTAAGTTGATCAAGAAATGAAAACATTGGAGGTAAGGATGTGGACGGATTTGAAAGAAAAAGTAATAGATCATCAGCATAAAGAGAAACTTTATGCTCAACACCCCCCTCCAAATCCTGGTCAATTCAGGACAGCTTCGAAATGCTATCGCCAGAGGTTCTACAGCCAGATCAAAAAGAAAGGGACTTAAAGGGCAACCTTGACAGGTGCCATGTTTAAGGTTAAATAACTGGGATTGCTGAGAATTAGTCAAAACAGAGGCCGTAGGATATAGATGTAGTAATTTGATCCAAGAGATAAAACTTTGACCGAGGTCAAATTTTTCTAAAACCGCAAAGAGGTAGTTCCACTCTATACGATCAAATGCTTTCTCCGCATCGAGAGAAATAATGCATTCAGGAATCCCAGTTGAAGGTGAATATAAAATATTAAATAAACGCTGTATGTTTAAAAAAAGGAAGACGGTTTTTAATAAAACCAGTTTGATCATCAGAAATAATAGAGGGTATAACAGTTTCTAATCTATGAGCCAAAACTTTGGCCAGGATTTTAACATCAACATTAAGCAAAGAGATCGGCCTGTACGAGGAACACTCTGTTGGGTCTTTACCCTTTTTTAATAAAAGAATAATACATGCCTCATTAAATGAGGGTGGCAATTTACCATAGTTAAACGAGTCAGATAGTACTGAGGTGAAAGAAGTGAAGAGAATGATTTATAAAATTCTACGGGGAGCCTATCAGGTCCAGGAGATTTGCCTGAAGACAGTGCAGAAATTGCAAAAAATATTTCTTCTAATGATATAGGCTCATTAAGTTTTGCTTTAATATCAGATGAAAGCGAAGGGATATTCAGAGTATTTAAAAAAAAAGATCAACAGAAATATTCTCATTCAGAGATTCAGAGGAATAAAGCCGAGAGTAAAAATTTTTAAATACGTCTTTGATTTCTGAATGATTCGATGTAATATCCCCGTTCTCCTTCCGGATCTTTGTGATATGTTGTTTAGCTTTAGAACGCCTCAACTGATTAACTAGAAATTTACCAGATTTGTCACCGTGAATATAAAAGCGACTCTTACTTTCAAGAAGTTGACGTTCAACAGGTTGAGTAGAGAGAAGGTCAAATTTAGTTTGAAGTTCTACACGCTTCTTATATAATTCAGGGTTATTACCGTAGATGTCGGATTATAAGCCGCTACTTTTTTCCCACATTTTGAACAGCTTTGAACACTGCGGCCTTTACTACGGTGCGGCTAATGCATGATTTTTTTTCATGCCGCCAAAAACATTTTGCCTCGTAACAGTAGACCAATAAAATTGATGAGTAGTTCACAGAGGTCCAATGAAATTGTACGATAAATCAAGCGCACTTTCACAATTAAATTATTGTAAATCAGTCATTTGTACTCACCCTCATCAACATGGAAAACACTCGAAGAAAAGCATTGTGCTGCCTTTATGGCAGTTATTTAGTTTATAATATTTTCGCTTAGTAATTCATTTGTTAGTATTTTCTAGTTAAAGTTAGAAGTGTTTTAACTATATTTGTTTTCTGTACTACATCCCGGGATGCTATGACGTCACATCCGATTTCGCCGCGTCTTATGGGAAATACCGGTTTGCGATAAATGGGAAGGTGGGGGGGAGCACATTAGCCGAGCGAAAACGCTGCTTTTAAGTTAAAGGCGATCAATAACTTTTCCTGGTAGGCTGCAGTATATATATTTTTTACCAGTCGTTAGGAGATATTGGAATGTTGTTCAGTAAAAAAGTATACGCAACGTAATTTGTGTGTTACCGATACGTATGTATATTTAAAAGTAGCCGCGTTACAGGCACGGTTTGAAAAAAGCATTTGCAATATGTATTTGTTTATGTTACCATATGGATTTAATTAAAAGTTAAAAAATCCTCACGTGTAATATCTTTCTGTGTAAATATCTCATATTACAACGTGGGACACCTGCGGCCTAAAATCCGGTGCGGCTTGTACAAGTACAAAATTGATTTTCTTTCTAAAATTAGAGCCAGCGGCTTTTAATCAGGTGCGCTCTGTAGTGCGAAATCTACGGTAGTTTGAGCATATAATTGATCTAATTCTTTAATCTGATTAATTAGGTCTAATCGATCTATATGGGACTTTCTATTAAGATTTGCTGTATATGAGATTATTTGACCCCTCAAATATGCTTTCATGGCATCCGAGACAATCTGGGATGACATTTCAGATGACGTATTAGTGTTTAAATAAAAAAGTTATCTGATCCTTAATAAATTTTTGAAAATCATCATCCAATGATAAAATCGGGTTAAAACGCCAATGTTTATTCCTCTGAGGGAGACCAGGAAAATTTAGAGACAAAGTAATTGGAGCATGATCAGAAATCAGTATACTCTGATAGTCACAAGAATGGACAAATGAAATAAGTTGATTATCAATTAAAAAATAGTCAATTCTAGTAAAGGTATGGTGAACATGTGAAAAAAAAAGGAATAATCTCTCTCAGTAGGATGAAGGAAATGCCATATATCAGAGATACCATAGTTAGAAAAAAAAAGTGACTAGCTAAAGCAGATTTAGTAGGTGATCTAGTAAATCACTAAATTTTGATCTAGTGATCCAAATTTGGATCTAACCAGCAATTAAAGTCGCCACCCAATATAAGAGAATATGAATTTAAATCTGGTAATGAGGAGAAAAAATGTTCAAAAAAATTAACATCGTCAGAATTGGGAGCATATAGGTTTGCTAGTACAACTTTAGTATTATATAATTTACCAGAAATAATAATAAAACGGCCATTTGTGTCAGATATCTTACTATGGAGTTCAAAAGGAATATTTGAGTTAATCAGGATGGAAACCCCCCCCCCTAGCTTTGGCCGGGAAGGATGAATGAAAATGCTGACCCACCCACTTTGACAAAAGCCGAGAATTATCAAAACTACGAATATGAGTTTCTTGAAGGAAAGCAATGTCAGCTTTAAGTTGCTTAATATGGGAGAAGACCTTCCTTTTAACAGGATGATTCAATCCCCTTACATTCCAGCTCACAAATTTCAGTGTATTAACCATTATCAATTGTTAATACATAAAAGGTAGTAGGCATATATAAAATCAAACATTGCAATAACAGTCTGGGAGCAAAAATATAAACATAAATCAGTAAAATCAGGACAGAAACATGTCCTGAATAACAAGGGAAAACAGAAAAAACAATAAATAGTGATGGAACTGGAGAACCCACCCCACCCTCACAACCCAAAACGAGATGGCTACCCAAAAAAGCAGCTAGCTCTACAAAAAATGTTACCCCAAAAATAACTTCCAGTTCCGTATCATTGACATAGGCTCCGTATAGATAATGTAGCAAATACTAGCTAATTTATGCACTAGAGAGCAAAATTACAAATAGGAACAACTTTGTCAGAAAAGGTATAAAACTTATTACAAAAAAAATCAAAGAAAACTAACCTACCTGCGAGAAACTATGAAAAATTGAAAGAGAAAGATAAAAGGGGGGGGGGAAGGGGGAAATTATAAATTTAAAGAGAGTACATATCAGCCGTTTTTTTAAAAAAAGAAGGCAAGTCTTATACCGTAAATCAACAGGGAGGCCTTCAATAAGAAACTCCAAGCCTCCGAAACAAATTAAGACCAATTGTAGTTCTCTATAGTTAAAGTTATTCAGAAGTAGAATAAATTATACAAGTAAAATCTAAAGTCCGCAGGGAAACATTAAATTTAGATCATCTATTTAACAAAATCGCACCAAGTCCAGGGAGAGACTAACTAGAACCCTTAGAATCTCAGTAGTTAATGTCTGAGTTATTCAAGTAGAGTCTGAGTTCGCAAAAAAAGCTTTAATTCAAGAAGTACTTATCAGCTATTTTAGAAAATCAAACTGGGTCCAAAGAAGTCAAGATGGCTGGAAGATTTCCAACAAGCAACTCGGCCTCCTTCACCGATTTAAACCACTTATATTCTCCAGTAGTAAGCGTAATTCGAAGATCAGCAGGGTTACGAAGAGAAGGTTTGAATCTACGATTAAAGAGCTCTTTCATTACGCCTTTGAACTCAGCAAGCATCTTCAGAACCTGGCGGGGCATAATCTTCCACGATACGAATGGTATTATTTTGGAAGGTCAGAGTACCTCTTCGGCGTGCCTCCATAATCAAACGGTTATCGATGGAAACACAGGATAATTGGCCGTGGTCTAGAACCCAAAATAGCACGAGGGACATAAATCCTGTGAGCCCTTTCTAGCTCAGGTGGAGTTGTGAGAAATTCTTTCCCGAAAATCTCACAGAAAAGAAGAGAAAAATTCAACAGAAGAGCCCTTTTCGGTGGCCTCCGGCAAACTGAGAATTTGCAGATTGCAGAGCCTGCTCCGATTTTTGAGATCCGCCATTTTGGAAGTAAGTTTACTGTTTTTCTCCGTTAGGTTGGAGCAGAGAGTTTCTAGATGTTGAACATGGCGTTCTAAACCTTCAGAGGTTAGGTTGATGCAAGATAGATGTTCAGCATGGTCATCCACTCTGGCGTTAATCTGATCCAATTTTGACTCCAGCTGACTGATAGAAGCTCTAAATTCAGTCTTGATATCCGTTAGAGTATCTTGTCGATGCTGTTCCAGGATAGAGAGAATCTCGGCCAACAGAGCCGTGGGAGTTTCTTTTTTCCCCGAGTTTAGTACTTTTTGTAGCCATTATAAGATAGACGTATTCGCAGGCAGATAAAAGAAAGCAAATAAAATAACGAACTAAGGTTTAATAAGGGAGGCACATAGTGCGAAGATAAGAAGTATAACGGAGCAAAAGTTTGAAGCGACTAAATAATCGCCATCTTACCGGAAGTCCAGAAAGAAATTAAGAGGGCGAAACAGAGTCATGAGATTGCTCCAGCAGGTAAGATGAAGGGGAATCTAAATGGCTTCTTCAGATTAAGAGCAAAAGGATTGCAAGGGATAAAATTGGTCCTCTGGAATATCAGAATGGTAATCTATGTGTGGGGCTGAAAGTGATGGATAAGATCTTAAATGAATGTTTTTGTATCTGTATTTACTCGGGAGAGGGACACAGAATCTATAGAAGTGAGGCCAAGCAACACTGAGGTCATGGACCCTATACAGATTACAGAGGAGGTGTTTGCAGCTGAGGCAAACTTGGGTGGACAAATCCCCAGGGTCTGACAAGATGTTCCCTTGGAACCTGTAGGAGGCAAGTGCAGATATTGCACCTAGCAGAGATATTTAAATCGTCCTTAGTGCCAGGTGAAGTACCAGACGATTGGAGGATAGCTAATGTTGTTCTGCTGTTTAAGAAAGGTTCTAAAAATGAACCAGGAAATTATAGGCCAGTGAGCCTGACATTAATAGTGGGAAAGCTGTTGAAGTGGATAAGGTCCACGTGGACTTCAGCAAGGCATTTGGCAAGGTCCCGCATGGAAAGCTGGTCAAGAAGTTTCAGTACCTTGGCATTCAAGATGAAGTAATAAATTGGATAAGACATTGGCTTTGTGAGGGAAGCCAGAGAGTGGTAGCAGGTGGTTGCCTCTCTGATTGGAGGCCTGTGACTAGTGGAATGTTACAAGGGTTGTTGTTATCTATATCACTGACATGGGTGATAATGTGGTTAGCTCGATCAACCAGTTTGCGGATGACACCAAGACTGGGGCTGTAGTGGACAATGAGGAAGACTATCAAAGCTTGTAGCTGGATCTACACCAGCCAAAAAATGTCAGATGGAACTTGGACCATAAGATAGAAGAAAAGAATCAGGCTGCTTGGCCTTTGAGACGACTCTACTATTGCATCATGGCTGATCCATTTCCCTGTCAGCCCCAATCTCCTGCCGCCTTATAACTCTTCATTCCATTCCCTGACTAATCAAGAATCTGTCAACCTCTGCAGTAAATATATCTAATGAGTTGGCCTCTGCAGCCACCTGTGGTAACGAATTCCATAAAAATTCCTCTCATTTTCTAAGTGGACATCCTTCTACTCGGAGGCTGTGCCCTCTGGTACTAACTCCCCACCATAGGAAACATCCTCTCCACATCCACAATATTGAGTCCTGTCAACATTCAGTAGGATTCAATAAGATCCCTCTCTTATTCTTCTGAGAAATATATTCAAGCCCGGAGCCAACCATCGGTGCTCTTATTAATTCTTTCATTCCCAGAATTATTCTTGTGAACTCTCTTCAATGTCAGCACATCCTTGCTTGGATAAGTGACCCAAAACTGTTCAATGTTCTCCAAGTGAGGCTTTACCAGTGCCTTATAAAGCCTCAGCGTTGCATCCTTGCTTTTACTGTATATTCTAGATCTCTCGAAATGTATGCTAACCTTGCATTTATCTTCCTCAACACCAACTCGACCTGCAACCTAATCTTTAGCGAATCCTGTACGATAACACCCAAGACACTTTGCATCTCAGATTTTGAGTTTTCTCCTAGTTTAGAAAGTACTCTACATTTTTTTTATTCCTTCTACCAAAGTGCATAACCATACACTTCCTGACATTGTATTCCATCTGACACTTCTTTGCCCATTCTCGTAACTTGTATAAGCTATTCTTTAGCCTCCTTGCTTCCTCAAAACTACCTGCCCTTTCCTATCTTTATATTGTCTAAATTTGGCCACAAACCATCAATTCCATCATCCAAATCATTGACATAATGTAAAAAGATGCAGTCCTAACACAGATCCATCTGGAACACCACTCGTCACCAGCAGCCAACCAGAAAAGGCTCCCTTTATTTCCACTCTTTGCTCCTGCCAATCAGTCGATACTCTATCCATGCTGGTATCTTTCCTGTAATACCATGGGCTCTTATCAAGCAGCCTCATGTGTGGCACCTTGTCAAAGGCCTTCTGAAAACCCAAGTGCACATCATTCACCAAATCTCCTTTGTTTATCCTGCTTGTTATTTCTTCAAAGATGGCATTTAACACCATTATATTCCAGAAACTGGTGGGGGAACTGTCTTCACTGTCCCAATACTTCCCTCTGTAACGAGATCCTGGACTTCTTAACAGAAAGACCACAGTTAGTCCATGTGAGCAGCAACATCTCTAGTCCCATTACGCCGAGCAGAGGCGCTCACCAAGGTTGTGTGCTCAGCCCACTGCTGGTGCATGACTGTATCTAGGATTCAGCTCAAACCGTGTCATCAGGTTTGTGGATATGCAACAATGGAGAAGTAGAGTGCCTGGTGGACTGGTGTGAGAAGAACAGCCCAAGCCTGAATGTGGAGAAGACCAAGGAAATCACTGTGGACTTCAGCAGTGCATCCACTTGCTAAGGAGACTGAGGCAAGCGAAACTCTGCACCCCTACCCCCCCCCCCCCAAATCTTCTATCTTCTCTATCTAGGACATGTATCAGGAGCAGGGTCTATAGTATTATCAAGGATCCACCCCTCCATCCAGCATCCTCTTTGACTTTCTATCATCAGGCAGGAGATTCTGATGCATAAAAACAAGAACGGTCAGGATGGGAAACAGTTGCTTCCCTCAGGCCAGTGGGCTTCTGAACTCCCTGCCACATTGCATTTGAAGTGCCCCCGGTTAATCTGTTCTGTACTTTACAATATTTAATTTATGCACTTTATTTATGCGTAATTAATTTTTAAATTTCATCCTTAATTGCCTGTTATTGTATGTTATGTGTGTGTTGTGTACTACTATGCTTTACATGGCAAACACAAGGAAATCTGCAGATGTTGGAAATTCAAGCAACACACACAAAATGCTGGTGGAGTTCAGTAGGCCAGGCAGCATCTATAGGGAGAAGCGGTGTCGACGTTTCGGTTCCCACACCCCGCACTTCCTGTTTCTACCTCCTACCCAAGATCCACAAACCTGTCTGTCCAGGTAGACCTATTGTCTCAGCTTGCTCTTGCCCCACTGAACTCATTTCTGCATACCTTGACACTGTTTTATCCCTCCTTGTTCAATCCCTTCCCACCTATGTTCGTGACACTTCTCACGCTTTGAATTTTTTCAATGATTTTAAGTTCCCTGGCCCCCACCGTCTTATTTTCACCATGGACGTCCAGTCCCTATATACCTCCATCCCCCACCCGGACGGTCTCAAAGCTCTTCGCTTCTTTTTGGATTCCAGACCTAACCAATTACTCTCTACCATCACTTTCCTCCATTTGGCAGATTTAGTTCTTACTCTCAATAATTTCTCCTTTGGCTCCTCCCACTTCCTCCAAACCAAAGGTGTAGCCATGGGCACCCGCATGTGTCCCAGTTATGCCTGCCTTTTTGTTGGCTTTGTGGAACAGTCCATGTTCCAAGTCTATACGGGTATCTGTCCCCCTCTTTTCCTTCACTACATCGACGACTGCATTGGCGTTGCCTCCTGCATGCATGATGAGCTCGTCGACTTCATTAACTTTGCCTCCAACTTTCACCCTGCCATCAAATTTACCTGGTCCATTTCCGACACCTCCCTCCCCTTTCTAGATTTTTCTGTCTCCATCTCTGGGGACGGCTTATCTACTGATATCTACTATAAGCCTACAGACTCTCACAGCTACCTGGACTATTCCTCTTCCCACCCTGCCTCTTGCAAAAATGCTATCCCCTTCTCACAATTCCTCCGTCTCTGCCGCATCTGCTCTCAGGATGAGGCTTTTCATTCCAGGATGAAGGAGATGTCTTCCTTTTTTAAACAAAGGGGCTTCCCTTCTTCCACCATCAACTCTGCTCTCAAACGCATCTCTCCCATTTCCCGCACATCTGCCCTCACCCCATCCGCCCACTTGGGATAGAGTTCCCCTTGTCCTCGCCTCCCACCCCACCAGCCTCCAGGTCCAACGTATAATTCTCTGTAACTTCCGCCACCTCCAACGGGATCCCACTACCAAGCACATCTTTCCCTCCCCCCTCCTTTCTGCTTTCTGCAGGGATTGCTCCCTTGTCCATTCATCCCCCCCCACATCCCTTCCCACCGATCTCCCTCCTGGCATTTATCCTTGTAAACGGAACAAGTGCTACACCTGCCCTTACACTTCCTCCCTCACCACCATTCAGGGCCCCAGACTGTCCTTCCAAGTGAGGCGACACTTCACCTGTGAGTCGGCTGGTGTGGTATACTGCGTCCGGTGCTCCCAGTGTGGTCTTTTATATATTGGTGAGATCCGACGCAGACTGGGAGACCGTTTCGCTGAACACCTACGCTCTGTCCGCCAGAGAAAGCAGGATCTCCCAGTGGCCACACATTCTAATTCCACATCCCATTCCTATTCTGATATGTCTATCCATAGCCTCCTCTACTGTCTAGATGAAGCCACACTCAGGTTGGAGGAACAACACCTTATATACCGGCTGGGTAGCCTCCAACCTGATGGCCTGAACATTGACTTCTCTAACTGCTGTTAATGCCCCTCCTCCCCTTCTTACCCCATCCCTGACATATTTAGTTGTTTGTTTTTTTTCTCTCACTCTGCCCATCACCCTGCCTGTTCTCCATCTCCCTCTGGTGCTCCCCCCTCCCCCTTTCTTTCTCCTGAGGCCTCCCGTCCCATGATCCTTTCCCTTCTCTAGCTCTGTATCACTTTCGCCAATCTCCTTTCCAGCTCTTAGCTTCATCATTTCACATTTCCCCCTCCTCCCACTACTTTCAAATCTCTTACTATCTCTCCTTTCAGTTAGTCCTGACGAAGGGTCTCGGCCCGAAACGTCGACAGCGCTTCTCCCTATAGATGCTGCCTGACCTGCTGTGTACCACCTGCATTTTGTGTGTGTGGTATGCTTTACACTCCTGGTTCAGAGAAACATCGTCTCATCTGACGGTATACATGTATCTCGACATAATGACAATAAACTCGACGAAGTAATTTCAACAGATTTGTCAGGCAAGATTTAGGGTCGAGTGGGATTCTGGCTCAGCCATGATGGAATAGTGGAGCAGACATGATTCTTGGTCTTAAATGGTTTGGCATGTACTCAATGGGCTGTTCGACATGTTTCTGTGCTGTCGTTTTCTGTGATTCTGATCCTGCTGGCTGCGCACAGTATAAACAGCACGACTGCTTAATCTATCTATTCACCTGCCCTGTTCAGCTCTTGCCCTAATTTTAAGAAAAACACCAAACTCCAGGAAATAATCAGCTGGACAGAGAATTGTGAAACAATTGAATTGAATTGACTTTATTTCTTACATCCTTCACATACATGAGTAAGAATCATTATGATATGTCTGTCTAAATGTGCAATCATAGTAATTTATAATAACAGTCAATGTAACATAGAAATTCAATCAAGTCAGCATGAGTTCATCAGTCTGATGGCCTGGTGGAAGAAGCTGTCCAGGAGCCTGTTGGTCCTGGTTTTTGTGCTGTGGTACCATTTCCTGGATGGTAGCAGCTGGAATAGATTGTGATTGGGGTGACTCGGGTCCCCAATGATCCCACGGGCCCTTTTTTTTTTACACACACCTGTCTTTGTAAATTTACTGAATCATGGAAGTTCACAACTACAGACACGCTGGGCTGTCCACACCACTCTCTGCAGAGTCCTGCGATTAAGGGAGGTACAGTTCCCATACCGGGCAGTGATGCAGCCAGTCAGGATGCCCTCAGTTGTCCCTCTGTAGAAAATTCTTGGGATTTGGGGGTCCATACCAAACTTCCTCAACCGTCTGAGGTGAAAGAGACTCTGCTGTGCCTTTTTCACCACACAGCTGGTGTGTACAGACCACGTGAGATCCTTGGTGATGCGGATACCGAAGAATTTGAAGCTGTTTACCCACTCAACCCCAGATCCATTGATGTTAATAGGGGTTAGCCCGTCTCCATTCCTCCTGTAATCCACAACCAGCTCCTTTGTTTTTGCGACATTGGAGAGGTTGTTTTCTTGACACCACTGTGTCAGAGAGATGACTTCTTCCCTGTAAGCCACCTCATTACTGTTTGAGATTGGGTCAATCAATGTAGTGTTGTCGGCAAATGTAATTAGCAGATTAGAGCTGTGGGTAGCAACATAGTTCTGGGTATACTGCGAGTAATGGCGGGGACCTAGTACACAGTGCTGAGGGGCAGAGGTGAGGGAGCCCACTCTTGCCACCTGGCAGTGATCTGACGGGAAGTCCAGGATCCAGATGCACAAAGCAGGGTCAAGGCCGAGGTCTCTGAGCTTCTTGCTGAGCCTGGATGGAATTATGGTGTTGAATGCTGAACTGTCGTCCAAGAACAGCATTCTCAGATAAGCATCCTTCTTCTCCAGATGTGTAAGCACAGTATGTAGAGCAGTGGCTATTGTGTTGTCTGTGGATCGGTTGTTTCAGTGGGCAAATTGTAGGGGGTTCCCTTTGGGTGGTAGCAAGCTACAGAGGTGTTCCTTGACCAGCCTCTCAAAGAGTTTGCTTATTATTCAGGTGAGTGCTACAGGCTGCCAGTCGTTCAGGCATGGTACCTTGGTCTTTTTTGGTACATGGACAGTGGTGGACAATTTGAAATGGGAAGGCACTCTACACTGGGAGAGGGAGAGATTAAAATGGTGTTAGTTGTCAATAAAGAGTCATCAATTCTGCAGAAAGGGGTATTGTCATAATGGACCTGACCTGTACCAGCAGAGCTAAACCCCGATTTTGATTCTTCTCTTACTGCCCCTTGATCATGGTCACACTGCTGAACATCAGGCTATTATCTTCCAAACAATTATTGATCTTACTTCCTCTGGAGATCTTCTGTACCCTTCAGCTTCCTCATCCCCCAGCTTCTGTCCAATACCTGTAGGCTGCACTGTCCTCAGTGTATCCTGGAGAACCCGCTTCTTTCTACCTCTGACTTCATTGTATTTGTTCTGTTGACACTTTCCACATCAGTGCTTCTGGGATAGTTAAGGGAGAAGAAAACTGTTTGCCCATCGATCTTGGTAAGGGTTTTAATAGCATGTTCCATTTCCTTCAGTTTTGCTCTTGCTCCCTTTCCTCCTGTTAAAAGTATATTTATTATTAAGGTATGTATGTGTCTTCCCACAGACAGCCACGAAACAAGATAAAAACTGGGGATTTGTTCAAAGAAAACCATCAGACCCCACAGCGTGCCCAAAATAAAGCACATTCGGCAAAAGGAAACAACCCAAAAACTCTAATATAAAACACCAATCCACAGAAGTCTTCGAAAGAGTTCAGGCATGCTCATTTTCAGCTCAGTTCTAGTTCAATCTAGCACTGTGTCAATTGTTATCTGTGGCTGCTCTGATAAAAATCACACAAAATAACAACAAAAAGAAGCAACTAGAAACACATCACAATGTGAGCTACAGAGTCGAATCCACCACAGTGTCAATTAAACCTTGTCCAGGACCCAGGACTCCTTCAACAGGAGGGAGAGAGAATGAATGAATTTGAAAGCAGGGACCTTTCTCTGGGAGCAGTGAGCAAGACAGGAGAAGAGAGACTGTCACACGCAGACACCTTCCTCTGGGAGCTGCAAGCGAGAGGCTGGTAGATGGCACTGAACATTCCCTAGCCTTCTACACTTACCTCAATTTCAGTCTTTCTCAGAGCTTTAATCAGCAAGAAATGGAGTCACGCCTGATTGCTCAATTGCCCTGAAAATGCATTGGCAAAAAGCTGATCACAGGCCCCAACAGTAGAGAACCACATTTAAAAGGAAAAGTAGTTTTATGAACTGCTTGGAGGATGTTGTCCTTGGTTGCATTGTTTACTGGCACCATTTTCTTCCATTCAGAATCATAAAGGGTTCTTGTTCTCTTCTTCCAACCCACCAACCTCCTCAAAGAACAACTCAACCCCTGTAATTTTTAGGCATAAGAAGACTGTAGATGCTGGAAATCTTGACCAACACATACAAAATGATGGAGGAACTCAGCACATCTGGCAGTGTCTATGGAGGGAAAGAAACAGTTGATGTTCTGGATGAGGCTGTTCATCAGCCTCCTGGCTTCTGTAATAGAAAGTAACCTATTCTGTTAAGTCTGGTTCAAATTTTGTAGATTTGAGGTCTCATTCTTATAAACTCCAATGTATATGTCATGAACCAGTAAAGTAATATTTCATGGCACTTTCAGATAAGTCCAAAAATCCAGTTGCCTTTGCTCCTGTATTCAATGCATCTTACAATCTGATTTGCTTTCCTGCTAGCTTTTCTTGAACTGTTGTGTTCAGTGACTGGTGTGTTAAGACTCTTGGATTTCATTGCAGTTCTCCTTTTCTCAATCTATTCCAATTTCAAGAACCTGTTTTTGGATTTTAGAACTGTACTTATTCACATTAAACAACATCTGCCATGTACTTGCCCAATTTGTCTAAATAACATTTACTGTTAGTCTTTTTCCATCCACCTCACAGCTCTTAGTTCTCCCCAGCATTGAATGGTGTTAAAATTTAGAAGTGCTGTATTTAAGTTAATCTAATCCAAGTCATGGATATTTATTTTGATAGCTGGGGCCACAGGTGCAAATCCATACTGCATCCCACTGCCAAATTTCTCAACTCAAGCCAGTATAATCACTCACAATCTTATGTGATTTTGATTATGCACAATAATCTCTTGTGGAACTTTTTGAAGAAAGATTATTGACCCTAAATGTTTTTTTCTCTCTACAGAAACTAGTTGACCTGCTAGGTACCTTCAGCATGCTTTGTTTTTTTTTGGATTATAGCTTTTGCATTTTGTTTTACAACTTTTTTTTGCAGAAATATTTTGGAGGTACTCTTCCTTGTCTATTAGTTTATAAATTTAACAAGTATGCTGAAAAATACTGAGTCCACACTGCTTTGAACTTGTAAAATGTGAAGGATTGTTTTCCTGGTGAGACAATTCCTAGCGGGAATGTGAGTTACTTGTCCTTAAGCCTGCTCTGCCATTTAACAAGCTCATTGCTGATCTGATTATGAACTTGGCTCAGCATTGTCTCTTGTGCTCATCCCTTTCTTATTAAGTACAGTATCTAACTAAATGTCCTTTCAAAAAAAAACAGACTCTGTTTTGAAGAGTTCAAGAGTCATGCAACCCTCAGGAGAAGTGCCCAATACTTGTCTTAAATGGAACATTTTTTTAAAACACTTGTTCTAGATTCTCCTGCAGGAGAAAACATTTCCATGGGTATTCCATTTAATGCGTTCTGTGTATTTTTGTCTGTCAAATCGTTCTTGGTCTTCTAATCTCCAGTCTAAAGATTTCAATCCTAGCTTGTTTAGTCGCTAATGTTCTCTTTGTAGCAATGGCTCTTTTTATATTAAGTACTTAATATAAAAACATCAGTAATTTATGAAGCCTAATGACTTTTAGCCTATTATAGCTAGTGAATTATAAAGTCCTGACTTAATACTGGAAAAGCAGCAACTAAATAAATCATAGTTTAAAAACAACTTGATGATGCTGGATAACCCTTTTGGTAGAATAAGTGTTGTGATGTTGAAATTAGTTGGTTTGCCTTTCTCTCAAGTGTAGTATTACAAGAAGATCCAAATAATCACAAACTTGATGTGAATTTTTCCTATTCATTTTGTAGGAATCAGTTTTTTCAACTGTTGGCCGAGGCATTATTGAGTCCTGTATGAATGGATACAATGGTACCATATTTGCATAGTAAGTGACATTGAATTCTTATTGTGGTATGTATGTAGGTAATGAAGCAGCTGATGCTGGTCACTCTGATCCAGGGACTTGGTTCGGTTCTAAACTCATGCTGCTTGTGTAGAGTTTGCATATTTTCCTTGTGACCACATGGGGTTCCTCTTCCACCTTAAATGTACTGGTACATCAATTGGTTTCTGCTCGTAATCCTACTGTCAATAACCTTTTGTGGCCTCTCCTGGTTCTAATTCCCCGCTTGATTGTTTTCTAGCTTTATCATTCTCAGGGACTCAATTTGATTTTTAGCTTTCTAAACTGCTTATACATCCTTTTTCTTCACTAAGTTCACCACCCCTCTCAAAATTCAAGTTCCCTTATCTTGCCATCATTTTCCTTCTTACTGGAACATACCTATCCTGTATGTGCAGTTGGTCTTTTAAACATCCTCTACATTTCAGATGTGGACTTGCTGTTTCCAATTAATTGTCCCCATTTTCTGTCTAATACACTCATAATTTGCTGTGCTCTAAGTTAATACATTCCTCTGAGGTCCAGAGTTTTCATTGGCCATTGTTTGTTTGACTAGGCTCATTTACCAAAACCAAGCCCAGTACAGTACATCTGCTTGTTACACTTTCTCTGTACTGATTTAATAAACCTTCCTTCCTGCTTCTCAATGTCCTATGACTATCGGCGGGGGGGGGGGGGGGGGGTTGTTTGTCATCTAGTCCTTTCAGAGTGATTGGGTCAGTCTAAGTTTTGAGTTCTACCCAGATAGAGCCCCCACCCCCACATGTCCTCTGAGTGCAGCTGTGATATTGTCTTGGATTAATAGCGTAGCTTCAACGTCCTCCCACCCCCTCCCCTCTTGCCTGCACTTATTCCCTCTCTGTTTTCCAAAACATCAAAAGCCTAGAATATCCCATGTACTGATTCATATGATTCAAGTTCATCACAGTTTTCCTTAATACTCCTAGCATTAAAATAAACACACTCGATCTGTCTGTTCCATTATGTCTATTACTTTGTTTCCGCCTGTTCTTCCTTACAGACTACTGAATGCAATATTCCTCTCAATACTGGCACTTTCTGACGTGGTGCTCTTGCTAAAATAGATTAGGCACTCCAACTAGCAGTGGAGGAAGTGCAGGCAGACAGTAAGGTCTCAGCAAGCTAGATTGTGAGGTCTAAAATTTAGTTTGTAAAATTGTTCAATAGTAATTTCACAGTGGGATAGAAGCTGTCATTGAGCCTTTATGCTTTTGGGTTTTGGCTTCTTTGCCTGATGGGGGGTGGGAGAAGCAAGCAGAATTCCAGGGTGGGTGGGTCTTTAATTATGTCCGCTACTTTATAAAGCAGCTAAGTGTAAACATGGCCTCTGGAGGGGGAATGGGCTTCTGTAATGTGCTAGGATGTGTTTACAGCTCTGTAGTTTCTTTCAATCATGGGCAGAGCAATTACCATACCAAGCTGTAGTCATTAGAGTGCATTATCTTTTTCTTGTGTACAGTGGCCATAGTTGTCTTCCTAAAGCAAGTTGGCACCTCAGATTGAAACAGGCAGAGGTTAAAATTGTCTACAAATATCCCCATCAGCTGATTGGCAGTATTTAAGAACATGGCCATCCGAGCCAGATGCTCTCCATGAGCTTGCTCTCTGGAAGACTAATGGTGATTTGGGTTCAGCAAGGTGCATGGAATGCATTAAGCTCATTGGGAAGGTTAGTGCTGTTGTGCCACAACTGATGGCTGGTGTGGGACTCTGTTCTGAACTGGTGTATCTGGATAGGTGCAACCTATCTCTTAAACCCTGCCCCTGCAATAGTTCTTCAGCTATGCATTCATTACTTTTATCTGCTGCCCTATAATCCAGGAATTGCTACCTTGAAGGTAGTACTATTTATCCTCTTTTATAACTACCAAGCTCACAGTGCAGGAGATTTTTTTACCTGTGTTGTTGGGGCCAGTGTGCTTCGTGGCCTTTGGCTGCTTACTCTTCCCCTTGAAAATGTTCTGCATCTCTTCTGAGACATTCCTGAGGGCAATACACCATCCTGTTCTCTCTGTTACAGCCACAGAATCTGCTCGTCTAACCCTCTATCAAGTCACTTATTACTGTTTCTCTGCCTGACTTTACTCTCTGGGTTGATGTTTTGACCCTGCTGAGCTGGCTGCTGCTGTGTCATAACAGGTTAGCAGTATTCAAAGGGCTCAAAAGTTCCATTTCATAACAGATGAATACATAATATACATAATTATATATTGTATATATAATAATGTATACAATATGCAACCTGAAATTCTTGTTCGCAGACATCCACAAAAACAGAAGAGTACCCCGAAGAATGAGTGACAGTAAAACCCCAAAGCCCCTACTCCCCCCACACACAAGCAGCAGCAAACCATCGACCCCCCTCCTTTCCCGCACTTAATCCCCGACAGGTGTCATACAATAACATGACAAAATCAGACTGGCTGATTTGGAGTGTTAAAGTCTGCCTCATGGCTTTTTTTGCCCCAAGTGGTCCAACTCGAATTGGCAACAAACTCTCCCCCGCGGACGACAAAAAAGTGTGATCAGTGTACGGAGCCCTCTGACAGCTGATCCGCTGTTCCCGATGTTCTGTTTTCTCCTGCGGTGCCTCAGTTGGCAGCTCATCCCCGGGGCCACAAAGCTTCAGAATCCCAAAGGCACGCTCATCTTCTTTACTGTGTCCTTGGGATAGTGAAAAATGGCTGGTTGGTGAATCCCAGAAGCAGGAACCAACATCATAAAGAACTGAAGTTTGAGTGTACCTGTAGGTCGGGGTCTTCAACAGGACCTCATCCACCTTGAAAAGCTAAAGAGAGACATAAAGGTAGAAATTAAGCTGCTTCTGCAGATGAACTCAAAGAAGTTGCTCTCTAGCACCATTGTAGCTCCACTATACTTGTTGCTGACAGGAATGGCCAGCATCCTGCAAATCCTGTACTCTTTCTGCACCCTCTACCTTTCCTGGTAGTTATTTAACTATCTATTGCATGCATCTTGGGTGTGACCACGTTAAACCTCTTGTTTGTGATCTTCGCAGCATGTCAGACAACCCTAAATGTACATCTCTAGTTCCAGTTTCTTAATGCAGCCGTTAGGAGCTGTAGCTGACTGCATTTCTTACTGCTGACCAAGGTCACCAAGAATATCCCACATCCTGCAGCTTGCCACTGTCATTCTGGCTGTGTCCATAGATCCCCTGTTGATCAGCTGATTGGGGTATTTGCAGATATTTTTAACCTGTCTTTTGTCGTCTTAAAGAAGACTATTTTTAGTAGTCATCTTTAAGAGGACTACTGGTAAAAAGTCATCCTGGTAACATGCCTTTATGACTAGCACTGGGTGGTTTTGATATAGGCCATCATGAAGTACCTCAATAGGCTGGTCAGGCATGCATTAACTCCACCCTTCTGCATTAACAGATCTTTAACGGATGCAGTCTCCATGGCCTTGTATTCATTTCTGGAGCATCTGGACAGTAAAGACATTTATTATAAGTCTACTGTTTATTAACTGCAGCTCTGTCTTCAATATTATAACTCCAAGCAAAGTCATTTGCGAACTCCTAAATTAGAGACTCAACCCTTCCCTTTTCAGCTGGATCCTTAACTTCCTAAAAGACCAGTGACGAGAGGTAGCAACTCCTCTGCCATGATCTTCAAGACTGGTGCCCCAACAAGGCTGTGTCTTCAGCTTCCTTCTCTGCTTCCTGTACACTCAACTGTATGGCCAGATTCTGCTCTAACTCCATCTACTAGTATGCAGCTGATACTTCTGTACTGGGGCCCATCTCAAATAATGCCAACCTAGAAACAGAAATCATAGGAAACCTACAGCACAATACAGGCCCTGCAGCCCAGAATGCTGTGACAAATGCATACTTAATTTAGAAATTACCTAGGGTTACCCATAGCCCTCTATTTTTCTAAGCTCCATCTACCTATCCAAAAGTCCCTTAAAAGACCCTATCGTATCCACCTCCACCATCGTCGCCGACAGCCCATTCCATGCACTCACCACTTTCTGTGTAAGTAAATAAATTTACCACGGAAATCTTCTCTGTACAGGTGTCCCCCCTTTACAAAGGTAGAGCGTTCCTATGAAACCTTTCTTAAGCTGAAATGCCGTAAAGTGAAGAGCCATTAATTTATATGGGAAAAATTTTCGTAAAAGCGAAAATCCTCTTTGTAACGTGAAAACAGGTTACTAATGTAGGTCTTTTGTAAAAGCAAAGTGGTGTAAAGCGAACATTCGTAAAGTGGGGGACACCTGTATCTACTTCCAAGCACCTTAAAACTGTGACCTCTTGAGCTAGCCATTTCAGCCCTGGGAAAAAGCCTCTGACTATCCACATGATCAATGCCTCTCATCATCTTATACACCTCTATCAGGTCACCTCTCATCCTCCGTAGCTCCAAGGAGAAAAGGCCAAGTTCACTCAACCTATTCTCATAAGGCATGCTCCCCAATCCAGACAACATCCTTGTTAATCTCCTCTGCATCCTTTCTATCATTTCCACATCCTTCCTGTCGTGAGGCGACCAGAACTGAGCATAGTACTCCAAGTGGGGTCTGACCAGGGTCCTATATAGCTGTAGCATTAGCTCTCGGCTCTTGAACTCAATCTCATGGTTGATGAAGGCCAATGCACTATATGCCTTAACCAGAGTCAAACTGCGCAGCAGCTTTGAGTGCCCTATGGACTCAGACCCTGAGATCCCTCTAATCCTCCACACTGCCAGGAGTCTTACCATTAATACCACATTCTGCCATCATATTTGACCTACCAAAATGAACTACCTCACACTTACCTGGGTTGAACTCCATCTGCCACTTCTTAGTCCAGTTGTGCATCCTATCAATGTCCTGCTGTAACCTCTGACAGCCCTCCACACTATCCACAACACCTCCAACCTTTGTGTCATCAGCAAACTTACTAACCCATCCCTCCACTTCCTCATCCAGGTCATTTATAAAAAATCACAAAGAGAAGGGGGCCTCCAAACAGATCCCCGAGGCACACCACTGGTCACAGACTTCCACGCAGAATATGACCTGTCTAAAACCACTCTTTGCCTTTTGTGTGCAAGTCAATTCTGGATCCACAAAGCAATGTCTCCTTGGATCCTGTCCCTCCTTACTTTCTCAATAAGCCTTGCATGGGGTACCTTATCAAATGCCTTGCTGAAATCCATATACACTACATCTATGGCTCTACCCTCATCAATGTGTTTAGTCACATCCTCAAAAAATTCAATCAGGCTCGTAAGGCACGACCTGCCTTTGACAAAGCCATGCTGACTACTCCTAATCATATTATACCCCTCCAAATGTTCATAAATCCTGCCTCTCAGGATCCTCTCCATCAACTTGCCAAACACTGAAGTAAGACTCACTGGTCTGTAATTTCCTGGGCTATCTCTACTCCCTTTCTTGAATAAGGGAACAACATCCACAACTCTCCAATCCTCTGGAACAAATTGGAGTACAGAAAAGGAGATGAGAGCCTAATGACACAATATTATGACAATAACCTTTTCATTAAAGTTGATCATTGACTTCAGGAAAAGGATGTGCTTTGCACATGCTCCTGTTTGCATAAATGGTGTTGAGGTTGAAAGGGCTGAAAGCTTCAACTCACCAATAGCCTGTTTTGATCCAACCATGTTGACGCCTGGGCCAAGGAAGCTCAGCAGAGCCCCTACTTTCTCAGAGGCCTAACATATTTAGCATGTCCACTTTGACCCTTACTGTTGGTGTGGCAACTGTGCTGTCTGACTGCAGAGAGTTGTGCACATAGTTTATCTCATTATGTTAACCAGCCATGGACTCTGACACTTCTAGCTGCCAGTATAATCGAAGGCCCTAGCCACTTCAGACGTTCTCTCTTCTGCTGTCTCCCATTGAGCAGAAGCTATAAAAGCCTGAAAGAATGTACCACCAGGTTCAAGGACAGCTTCTGCCCTGCTGTTATAAGACTACTAAATAATAAGATTGACTGTTGGCCTTGCAATCTACCATGTTAGGACTTTGTCTACCTGCATTGCACATTCTCTTTGATCTGTATAAATGATAGGCAAGCAAAGTTTTCACTGTACCTTGGTATATGTGGCAATAATAAACTAATTTGATTATTTATTCCGGCACTCTTAACAGGGAGGGTAATTCTAAGGAAAACTTGCCTGTCTCCTGAAACCAAAGCCAGCATTAAATCACCCAACATTTGGATAGCAATAGCCTAGGAGGAGTCAGCATGGCCTTGTTCATAAAGTCGTGCTTGGCAAATCCTTAAAAATTCTTTGGAGTAACCAAAAAGTAATCGAAGTATAGTATCAATTATAAAGCTCTTGGATATTTACATGAAGTTGAGAGCCTAGAGCGATATTGGCCAAATGCAAGAAAATGGGACTGGCTGGTTGGGCATGGACTTGATGGGCCTGTATCCATGTGGTATTGCTCTATAACACTAGTACTTGTACTCAACCACAACACTTGTGGCTCAAGTGTAGCTGTTCCATGAGAGTCTGCTTCCCTTTTGTACCTGGAGAAACAACTTTGAAAATGCTACTTGCTCCTACCCTCTGCTGGTACTAGAAACATGTCCTTACAAAAAAAAAAATCTCTGAATGTCAATGGTTCCTCTTCTCCCACAGGCACTGCTGTGCCCATTGAGTTCCTTCAGCAGAAAGCCCTTCCTCGTCTTTGCTCTACCTTAGCAACCTCCGGGTATTTTTTTTTTTGAATTCCTTTCTTTTCCTCTGACAGTTTCCTTTGACATCTCACAAAATGTAATTATGTTTATAATGGTAGTTAAAGTCTTGGATAAAAAATTAGATTGAATGTTATTTAAGTTGGTGATATTCACTGCTCTTCAGAAAGGTACCCAAATGGTTTTCTTTTAAGTATAAACATCATCAAAATTCACTCATTTATTCCCCTATAGCTGTCTGATTTTTGCAAAGAAACTTACTAACACTGTTTCTCTTTCTTAGTGGACAAACTGGTTCAGGGAAGACATTTACAATGTTGGGTATGTACACACATTTTAAACACTTGAAAACTATGCTTTTGCAATGTTTCTGGTATAGAAGTTTCTGTCGTAGTTGGGAAGGTAAATGTGGGAGATGTATTGCAAAGTTGATAAAGGAAACGATCTGTGCTTTACTTGGTGGATGTATTCCGTTGAGCACTTCTACACGGATAGAACTTAGAAACAAGAAACGAATGATCAGTTTGCTTCATTTCTATTAAAGATTCACCAGCAGATGGCAGACGTTTGAGAAGCATATATGTAGACAAAGAACAAAGGTGTAAAAGCAACAAGGTTCCTGTGGGGGATTTTAACTTTCCCATTATTGACTGGGGAATGTGTCGTGAAGAGTTTGGATTCAGTGGAATTTCTGAAGTTAGTAATAGGAAGATGTATGATGAGGTCTGAAATTGAGAGAAGTCCGATTTCAAAAACCTGAAGTCAGACCCGGCAAAGGAGCTTGTGGGTAATATTTCCAATAAGTGGAAGCCTTTTGAAAGGAAATGGTGACAACTCGGGCAAATGTGTTCCTGTGAGGATGAAATACAAGCATGGTAAGATTAGGAACCCAATGGAGTTGATGATGGAATAAGGGAAGCATGTAATTGAAAACAGCAAAGTGCAGTCAGCAATATGGGGAGAGTAGGAAAATAAACAGAAAATTAGAAGGGCAAAAAGGGAACATGAAATATCATCCAGTCAAGATTGTGGTAAATCCCAAGGCTTTCTATAAATACACTCGGTAGCTACTTTAAAAACAGGAGACTAAAGTTTTTTCAGTTATATAAAAAATAAAAAGGAGGTGAGAGTTGATATTGGACCACTGGAAAATGATGCTGCTGAGGTAGAAATGGGGGACAAAGAATCGGCAGATGAACTTAATGAGTACTTTGTGCCTGTCACTGCGAAAGACAATAGCTATGTGCCAGACGTTCGTGAGTGTCGGGGAACAGGATGAGTACCATTACTATTACAAAGGAAAAAGTGCCAGGCAAACTCAAAGGTCTTCAGGTGGATAAGTCACCTGGACCAGATGGACTACACCCCAGAGTCCTGAGAGAGGTTGCTGAAGAGATAGTGGATGCATTGGTCATTATCTCAAGAATCACTTGATTCTGGCATGATCCCAGAGGACTGAAGATTGTATATGTTACTCCACTCTTTAAGAAAGGAGGAAGACAAAAGAGAGGAAATTATAGGCCTAATCTCTGGTTGGGAAAGTGTTCCATTTTGGGGTACTTGGAGACTAATTTTAAAATAAGCGAGTCAGCATGGTTTTTGTACACAGAAATCTTGCCTGACAAATCTGTTTGAATTCTTCAAGGAAGTAACAATCAGGGTGGGCAAAGGAGAGGCAATGGATCTCACTCAGATTTTCAGAAGGTATTTGATAAGGTGCCTCACATGAGGCTGTTTAACAAGATAAAATCCAATGATGCTATTGGAAATATACTGGCATGGATAGAGAAATGGCTGGAAGGGTGCAGTGGGTGGGAATAAAGGGGGCCTTTTCTGGCTGGCTCCAGTGACTAGTGGTGTTCCTCAGCCAGTATTGAGACTGCTACTTTCACATTGTTTGTTAATGATTTAGATAAGGGAATTGATGGCTTAGTGGCAAAGTTTGCAGATGATAAAAAGCTAAGTGCAGTGGTAGGTAGTGCTGAGGAAGCAATGTGATTGCAGCAGGACTCGGACTAACTGGAAGAATGAGCAAAAAAGGTGGCAGATGGAATACAGCTTTGGAAATGTGATAATGGATTTTGGTAAAAGGAACAATAATGCAGATGAGTATCTAAATGGAGAGAGAGAGTACACTCATCAGAGGTGCAAAGGGAGTTAGGAGTCCTTGTGCAAGACTCCCAGAAGTTTAATTTACAGGTTGAGTCTGTGGTAAAGAAGGCAAATGAAATGTTGGCATTTATTTCAAGGGGAATAGAATATAAAAACAAGGAGATAATGCTGAGGCTTTATACGACATTAATTGGAGTATTGTCAATTGTTTTGGACTTCAAAACAATCCAAAATTGACTATCAGAAAGGATATATTGTCATTGGAGAGAGTCCAGAGGAGGTTCACAAGGATGATTCTAGGAATGAAGGGGTTAACATATGAGGAGCATTTGGCTTTGGACATGTACTCACTGGAATTTAGAAGAATGCTTGAGCATCTCATTGAAACCTATGGAATATTGAAAGGACTAGATGAGGTGGATGTGGCGAGGATGTTCCTTGTGGTGGAGGTATCCAGAGTTAGAGGACACAGCCTCAAAACTGAAAGGTGACCTTTGGGGATGTCACGTGATGACGTAGGATCGAGATGTGGAAATCCAGCTCTCCCGTTTTTTAAAAAAAAACAACAAAAAACTGGTGAAGTAATGTTTAAGTGAAGAAAAGTTAGTAAATACTTTCTTAAAAACTACTTATAAACTACTCAGGATTGTCTTTAGTCATGTCTTATAAACAGAAACAGAAGAAAACTACTACTTTGAAGACAGCATGAGTTTAAAAAGAAACAAGGCCAACCGTTATGGCGGAGCCTCGAACTCAGGTTGGACCTCTTCATGGCGAGGTGCGTTTTGCATCCGGCGATGCAGAGCGGGAAACTGCGGCAATATCAACAGTTTCTAAAAAGGAGCAACATGCAAGAAATGGGCATGCACAAACAGGAGCAAATTAAACTACAATTCCCAGCTACGATTGAAAGCGAAAGTGAATCGGAAGCGGAGTCGGATTCTCTGGACAATACAGATGAAGATAAGCAGGGAAAAAAGAACAGCAGGTAGAGGTTGGAAGTGGAAGATTTCCTGAAGATATAAGAAAAGCCTTGGTGCAAATAATGCATGAATTAAAAGAATTGAAAACATTAAAAGTAATAAAAATGGATATTAAAAATATGAAAATTATGTTTGAAAGTTGTGAAAAAACAGGAGAGAACGGATAAGAAAGTTTAAAAAGTTGGAAGAAATAACGGGAGACACCATGGACAGAGTGAACAAAATGGAAGATAATATCCTTGCCTGGATATCAGAAAAAAAACGGTTGTTGGAAAAAGTGGACGAGCTTGAAAATTTTAGCAGACAATAATATTAAGATTGTTGGTCTTAAAGAAGGTACAGAGGGAGAAGATTCAATAAAATTTTTTCAAAAATGGATCCTGGAAAATTTGGAAATGGAAGAGGGAAATCAGTTAATTGAAATCTAAAGGGCTCATTGAGCCTTAAGACCAAAATCAATACAAGATCAAAACCTGCGACCAACCTTGATAAAATTCTTAAGATACCAAGATAAAGAAAGGATCCTGAAGGCAGCTGCCCAATGTGCCAGAAAGAGAAACGGGCCATTGAAGATAGAAGGGAAAGCAGTTCTTTTCTATCCTAATATAAGTTATGACCTTTTGAAGAGAAAGAAGGAATTTAACCCAGTGAAAAAAGTCTTATGGGAAAAGGGTTATAAATTTACACTGCGCCACCCGGCAGCACTGGTAGTTTTTTTGGATGATGAAAAAAGATTTTTTTTTACTGATTATCGGAAAGCGGAGGAGTTCACACAAGAACTCCCAAATATTCGCTAGACACAGCTAAGAATCTATGGAAGCGAAATGGATTAAAGATGAAGACTGAGATAGTGAATGGAATTGATGGATATTTAAGGACGGAAGAATATATAAATATACTCTTAAATATGTGATGGAGGGGGAGAAAGGTAAAAATTTGAGGAATATTAATTGGGAGTAGTGGTATTATTTTTTTCTTACATATTTTTTCTGTTCGTTACGGGGGAGCTTCTGATCAATCGCTACGGGATTCACGTGTGTAATCATGGCGATTGCCATGACCCGTACAACGGAGGGGGGTAATCTGGTTTTTTTCATTCACAACATTAGTACGGGGGTATTTTGTTATCTTTTTCTTTATAATCTATTTTTCTTTTATCTTTCTTTCTTTGCCTGGATGATCGTGGGGGGGGGGGGTGACACATAGCAACATGGAGAATTTTAAAAAGATTCCCCAAGATACTACGAGAGTTGAAATATTATGTATTGTTATAGATTGAAGTAACCTTGTTTAAAAATGACTAATTTACTGAACTTTTTAAGTTTTAATGTTAATGGGCTTAATGGAAAAGAAAAAGAATTTTAACATACATTAAGAAAATGAAAATAGTTACAGCTTTTTTTACAAGAAACACATTTAACAGAGATAGAACATCAGAAATTAAAGAGAGATTGGGTTGGAAATGTTATTGCAGCTTCATTTAATTCAAAGGCGAGGGTAGTTGCAATTTTGGTTAACAAAACTTTACCAATTAAAATACAAAATGTATAAATTGATTCTGCGGGGAGATATGTGATTATACATTGTCAAATCTTTTCAGAATTATGGACTCATGAATATTTATGCACCAAATGAAAATGATGTAAAATTTATACAAGAAGCCTTTTTGAACTTGGCTGACGCACATGATAAAATACTAATAGGTGGAGACTTTAATTTTTGTCTAGACCCAGTTTTAGACAGGTCAACAAAGGTTGTTACAAAATCAAAAGTAGTAAAATTAACTTTATCATTGATGAAAGATTTAAATTTGATTGATATATGGAGAAGAATTAACCCAAGAGAAATAGATTATTCATTTTATTCAAATAGACATAAAACTTATTTAAGGATAGATTTTTTTCCTATTATCAATGAATATTCAAGATAGAGTGAAAAATATGGAATATAAAGCAAGAATATTGTCAGATCATTCCCCCTTGATAATGACAATGATAATGATGGATAAGGAGGAACAGATTTACAGATGAAGATTTAATTCAATATTATTAAAACATCAAGATTTTTTGTGATTTTATGAAAAAACAGATTCAATTTTTTTAGATACAAATTCACATTCAGTTGATGATAAGTTTGTATTATGGGAAGCGATGAAGGCATATTTGAGGCGCCAGACAATAAGTTATACTTCTAAAATTAAGAAGGAATATATGGTAGAAATAGATCAATTGGCAAGAGATTACAAAATTAGAAAAAGAATCTCAAAGATATATGACAGAAGAAAAATGAAGACAACTTGTTAATAAGAAGCTAGAATGTAATACACTTCAGACATACTGAACAGAAAAAGCAATTATGAGAACTAAACAGAGATATTACGAACTAGGTGAAAGATCACACAAGATTCTTACTTGGCAGTTAAAAACAGATCAGGCTTCCAAAATGATAAATGCAATTAGAACAAGTGTAAATAAAATTACTTATAGACCTTTAGAAATTAATGAAACTTTTAAAAGTTTTTATTCTAAATTATATCAATCAGAATCACAAAATGATATTGTTGAGATAGAAAGGTTTCTATCACAAATAACTCTCCCAAAATTGAATTCGGAAGAACAGAAGGGATTAGATATGCCTTTTACATTAAAAGAGGACGAAGAAGCTTTAGGATTACTTCAGAGTAATAAATCTCCAGGAGAAGATGGTTTTCCACTTGAATTTTATAAAAAGTTTAAAGATTTATTAATTTCTCCCTTTATGGAGTTAATACATCAGGCGGAAAGAACACAAACTTTCAGAATCTTTTTCGACAGCGATTTTAATAGTATTGCCAAAAAAGAGAGATCTTTTAAAGCCAGCATCATGTAGGCCTATTTCTTTGTTGAACACGGACTATAAATTAATAGCAAAGATTTTATCTAATAGATTATTTAAATACTTACCAAAATTAATACATAAGGATCAAACTGGATTTATTTAAAAACAGACAATCGGCAGATAATGTAACTTGGTTACTTAGCATAATTCATCTGGCACAAAAGAGGGAGGAAATGAGTGTAGCAGTTGCTTTGGATGCAGAAAAAGCATTTGATAGATTGGAATGGGATTTTTTATTTAAGGTATTGGAAAAATATGGATTAGGAGTATCTTTTATAAATTGGATTAAAACCTTAAATACTAGTCCCAAAGCTAAAGTAATGACAAATGGCCAAATTTCAACATCATTTCAGTTAACAAGGTCAACTAGACAAGGTTGTCCATTATCACCTGCTTTATTTGTATTGGTGATAGAACCATTAGCTGAATTAATTAGAACTGACTCAGATATTATGGGTTTCAGAGTTAATCAGGAGGAATATAAGATTAACCTATTTGCTGATGATATTCTGATCTATCTAACAAACCCATTGTACTCGTTGCGTAAATTATCTTCTAGATTGGAAGAATATGGGAAAATATCAGGGTATAAAATAAATTGGGATAAAAGTGAAATTTTACCCCTTACTAAAGGAGATTATAATTAATGTCGACTAATAACTCAATTTAGATGGCCGATAAATGGTATAAAGTATTTTAGGTATAAGAGTTGACAACGATATAAAGAATTTATATAAATTAAATTATTTGCCATTATTAAAAAAAATTCGAGAAGATCTTGATAAATGGATGATGTTACCAATAACATTAGTAGGTAGAGTCAATGCTGTAAAAATGAATATATTCCCTAGATTACAATTTTTATTCCAAACACTACCAAGACAATTACCGCAGAAGTTTTTTCAAGAACTAAATAAATGCGTGAGGAAGTTCCTTTGGAAAGGTAAGATGTCAAGAATATCGTTGGAAAAATTGACATGGAAATTTGACCGAGGAGGGTTACAATTCCCAAACTTTAAGAATTATTATAAAGCAAATCAACTTAGATTTATTGCATCTTTTTTCAATGAAGATAAACCGGCATGGATTAGAATAGAATTAGATAAAATAGGAGAAAATATACCAGAAGATTTTATATATAAATGGGAATCTAAATGGATACGGGTAAAGAAAGAATCCCTTATATTAAAACATTTGATTGATCTATGGAATAAGATAAATGTTGATGATAAGATAAAGAAATCTTTATTAGCAAAGAGACCTCTAATTCAGAATAGACTTATTCCTTTTACAATGGATAACCAACTCTTATATAGCTGGTTTCAGAAAGGGATTAGATATATAGGAGATTGTTTTGAAGGAGGTATATTAATGTCATTTCATCAATTAAAGAATAAATATAAAATATCAAATAATACTCTTTTCAGTTATTTCCAATTAAGGGCTTATTTAAGAGAGAAACTGGGTCAAACAATGTTAATGCTGCAACCTAATGAAATAGAAACTTTAATTCAAAAAGGAAAAATTAAAAAATTTACTACTTGTATGTATAATTTGATTCAAAAACAGACAATTAAACAAGCAATTCATTAGTCAAGACAGAAATGGGAAACTGATTTGAATATTAAAATTGATGAAACAAGTTGGTCAAGACTATGCCTACTAATACAACAAATGTCTGACTTAGATTAGTAGAATACAATTTTTTTACATCAATTATATATTACACCACAAAAAATAAATAGGTTAAACCCAAATTTATCTGATCAATGTTTTCGATGTAATCAAGAAACTGGTACTTTCTTATATTCTACTTGGTCTTGTTTTAAAATTCAACCTTTTTGGACAAATTTAAGAGTTTTATTGGAACACAACTTCCACATAACCCAATATTATTTTTACTAGGTGATATTAAAGGGATAAAACCGAAACCTAAATTGAACAAATATCAGAAAGAATTCATAAAAATTGCATTGGCAGTAGCCAAAAAGGCTATTGCAGTTACTTGGAAATCAGATTCATGCTTAAGTATGGATCGTTGGAAGAATGAAAGTTTTAGCTGTATTCCACTTGAAAAAATTACGTACTTATAATTTAAGAGATAAATATGACATATTTCTGAAAATTTGGCGCCCTTATTTACAAAAGATAGGATTAAATATATAGGTGCTCCGAAGATAAAGTTATTGGTTATCTGGGGAAAGAAATAAATATATATATTAAAGTTATTTTGAATTCCATGGAGCATGTGGGGATCTTCCGATATCCAGGCAGTCTTTCTTTCTTTTTTTCTTTTTTTTCTTCTTTTTTATATAGGACATGTTAGGGGGAAAGGGTTAAGGGGAGGGGGAAGGGTTGATATTATTCACTATTTTCTATCTTACATATCCTATTTGAAAATTTAATAATTTTTTTTTAAAAAGTGACCTTATTAGAACAGCAATAAAAAGGAATTTTTTTAATCAAAGAGTGGTGTATCGGTGAAATGCTCAGCCATAGACTGCAGTGGAGGCCAAATCCATGGGTATATTCAAAGCTGGTTGATAGGTATCAAGGGATACGGTGAGAGGGCAGAATTTGCTGATGATACAGCCATTGTTGGTAGAATCTCAGGTGGTGACGAGAGGGTGTACAGGAGTGAGATATGTCAACTAGTGGAATGGTGCAGTAGCAGCAACCTGGCACTAAACGTCAGTAAGACGAAAGAGCTGATTGTGGACTTCAAGAAGGGTAAAACGAAGGAACACATACCAATCCTCATAGAGGTATCAAAAGTGGAGAGAGTGAGCAGTTTCAAGTTCCTGGGTGTCAAGATCTCTGAGGATCTAACCTGGTCCAACATATCGATGTAGTTATAAAGAAGACAAGACAGTGGCTATACTGTATTAGGAGTTTGAAGAGATTTGGCATGTCAACAAGTACACTCAAAAACTGCTATAGTTGTACTGTGGAGGACCCTACTGCACAGGACCGAAAGAAGCTGAGTAGGTTGTAAATCTAGTCAGCTCCATCTTGGGTACTAGCCTACAAAATACCCAGGACATCTTTAGGGAGTGGTGTCTCAGAAAGGCAACGTCCATTATTAAGGACCTCCAGCACCCAGGGCATGCCCTTTTCTCACTGTTACCATCAGGTAGGAAATACAGAAGCCTGAAGGCACACACTCAGTGATTCAGGAACAACTTCCCCTCTGCCATCCGATTCCTAAATGAACGTTGAAGCTTTGGACACTACCTCACTTTTTTTAATATCCAGTATTTCTGTTTTTGCACATTAAAAAAAATCTATTCAATATGCAAAATTGATTTGCTTGTTTGTTTTATGTTTTATTTTATTTATTACTTTTTATTCTATTATTTTTTCTCTCTCTGCTAGATTATGTATTACACTGAACTGCTGCTGCTAAGATGACAAATTTCACTTCACATGCCGGTGATAATAAACCTGATTCTGATTCTATATGGGATCCAGAATCAGCCATGATAAAATGGCGGAACAGAGTCGATGAGCTGAATGGCCTGATTCTCTTCCTTTGACCTATGGTCTTTAATAGGTACACATGTACACTTGGTTGATTAGATCTTTGCATAATCAGGCAATCATGTGGCAGCAATTGAATTGACTATTTCTTGCACCCTTCACATTAATGAATAAAATTTTTTTGTTATGCTTCCATCTGAATGTGCAATTTATAGTAATTTGTAATGAACATGTACAACAGGACAGTCAATATAGCATAGAAATACAATTGTATTAGCAGGAATTAATCAGTCTGTTAGCTTGGTGGAATAAGCTGTCCCAGAGCCTGTTGGTCCTGGCTTTAATGCTACGGTACCATTTCCCGAATGGTAGCAGCAGAAACAGTTTGTGGTTGTGGTGACTCAGGTTCACAATGATTCTTCAAAACTTTTTCACACACCTGTCTCTGTAAATGTCCTGAATAGTGGGAAGTTCACAACTACAGATGTACTAGGCTGTCCACACCACTTTCTGCGGAGTTCTGCGATTGAGGGAAGTACAGTTCCCATACCAGGCAGTAATGTGGCCAGTCAGGATGCTCTCAATTGTGTTCCTGTAAAAAGTCCTTGGGATTTAGATCATAAGACATAGGAGCAGAATTGGATCATCTGGCCCATCGCGTTTACTCCGCCATTTCATAGTGGCTGATCCTTGATCCCATCCAACCACATCCTCATCACGAAAGTCATTCCAGTCCTGTAGCATAGAGACTGATTGGTCAGACCAGCAGTGGACAGTTTTAACTATGGTCGCCTGTTGTTTCAGCTTCTGCCTGTACATCAGCAGAAGCAAGATGGAGACTTCCCAAATGGTGGGTGGAGGAGCACTTTGTAAATGTTGCAGAAGGGAGAGGAGGTGTGGTCAAGTATGCTATCTCCCCGTGTGCTCACCTGGATGTGTTAACAAAACTTCGGAGAGACTTTAGACAGCTACGCTCTATTAAAGTCTCCGGCGACGATGAAGGCAGCCCTGAGTGTACAGGCTCTGGGGTGCTGATGGTCTCGTACAGTTCCTGGGCAGCCAGAAAGATCTATACAAGATACTCCAGATCCGGGGAACAAAAGGATTTGAGGGCATGCACGTTCTGGGGGTCACACCAAGTGTTGTTGACCATGAAGCATACCCCTCCTCCTTTTCTCTTCCCAGTGAGGTTTCTTGACCTGCCTGCCCGGAACAGGGAGATGGCATGATCTGGTATCTCCTCTGTCAGCCAGGTCTGCACTAAGCACAAACCATTAGATTCCTTTGTTACCTGCTGATAGGAGATTCAGTTCTGGCTCTCAGTTCACACAGCTTGTTGTTCAGGGGCTGAACGTTAGCCAGTAGTATGCTCAGGAGTGGTGACGATTAGCATGCTGTCTCAACCTCACCAGGATGCTGGCACTCCTCCCTTGCCTATGGTGCCACTTCTGAGGTAGTGGCGGTGTAATAAATGAGCCTCCCATGGATCGTCTAAGTAGGAGTTCCCGGTGTAGAAAAGGTGGCACGTTGTGGGTAAAAGCAGTCTTCCCAATGTTCGGAAGAGTCAGTCAATCATATATGATACTGTCAACTGCTTGAACAAGAAATGGCGAAGGAAATGCAGAAATTAGCAGTACACTGTAAAGTTGGTATGGAGCTTGCAACATGGCTACCATATGCGGCACCATCTTGGAGAAAGATGCAACCCAATGCATCAAAACATGCAGCCAGGATCAGAATGTTAATTTCTCCATACCAAACATCAGAATGGGGAAGAAATGTGATCCGTGACTTTGCTTGTGGTATGATTTTTGGTGCCAGACAGGGTGATTCGAGCATCTCAGTGCTGATCTCATTTTTCCATACAGCAGTCTCTGGAGTTTACAGAGAATTGTCCGAAAACATAAACGCCCAATGAGCAACAGTTCTGTGTGGAATTGTCTTGTTGAAAGAGGTCAGAGGAGAATGGCCTGACTGGTTCAAGCTGACAGTAACTCAAATAACCGTGCGTTACAGTTGTGTGCAAAACAGCATCTATGATCACATAATATGTCAAACCTTGAAATAATGCTTTACTGAAGACCATGAACATACTGTACACTCAGAGGCCACTTTACTAGATACAGAAGGTAACTAGTAAAATGGCCAATGATTGTGTATTAATTGCAAGAGTAACCAGGGTAAGAATAACTTGGGAACTACAGAGACAATCTGTGGGTGGAGATGGGGCATGTAGACAATTGTCTAGATGAAAACAGATGAGAAATATTAAGGAGAAAAATCTTTGAGAAGAGGAGTTCAGAGAGAAGGATGGTGATGTTCTTGAGTGTTGGGAAGGGCAGTGGGGTGCTAGATGTCTTGAGATACACAAAGGTGTACAGATGCCCAGGACCTGTGAGACGTAATGGAGATTGCTGGAACACTTTTGATCGTTAGTCACTGGTGAAGTACTGGATGACTGGAAGTTGGTAAACCTGCTTGTTGTGCTAGGCAAATGAAACAACGATAACCTATGTAACTGTGGGTCAGTAATCTGTGGTAGGGAAACTACTTGTCAAATTTCTAAGGTAGAGCACTTATCTTACATAGCTGCACTAAGAAAGGTTGAGAATGATTAGGGACAGTCAGCATAACTTTATTCCCGGAAATCTTGTCTTATAAATTGTGACTTTTTTTGATGTGGTAACTAAGCATTATTGATGACGGTGGTGTGATGATGTCTACACGGATTTTAAAGCCTTTTACGAGATCACAGAAGGTTCAGGATAAATCCAAAATTGGTTTGGTGATTGGCAGAAGGTGGTGGATGGATACTTTTATGAAGGGAAGTCTGACCAAAACTGTCCCATGAGAATTGTTTGTAGGATTTGGATATGAGTGTATGCGGTGTGACAAGTTAAATATAAAAATTGGTGATGTAGGCAGCAAGAAAGATCTTTTAAGGCTACAGAAAGATGTCAATCATCTGGAAAGCTGGTGGTGCAATGGTAAATAGAACTAAATTCTGGCAAACGCAAGCTGATGCACTTTGGGAAGTCCAGCTAGGGTTGGACATAAAAAAAAATTGGTGGGACCCCAGACAGTATGGATGAATAGAGGGACTTGGGATACAACTCCATGGATCCTTTAAAGTGGCAGCATAGGTGGATGTGGTGGCCAAGAAGGTAAATGGATGCTTGCTTTTATTCCCTTAGCATAGTGTTTAAGGCCGTTATAGGTTTATAGGTTATAGGTGTAGGCTCTTACCTGAATTATTGTGTGTAGTTCTGATCCCACCGCTATGTGGATGATATGGTTGTGCTGAATAATTTGAAGAAATGGCTCATCAGGATTGGAGTATTACAGTTGTAGGGAGGGACCGGGGCCACAAGACTGCAGCTGTTGGAATCTGGGGCAACTAACAATCTGTTGGAAGAACTTGGCAGTTCGAGCAGCAGATGTAGTAAAGAAAGAATTGTCATCCTGTTGCAGGATTTTGACCAGAAATGTAAATTTCTTTCCCACCCTTGATGCTGGTGACTAACTAAAATTCCTCCAGACTGTTTGTTATTCCAGGTATGTTCTCCCTGGAGTGGAGAAGGCTGAGGGAGATCTGATAGGAGTGAGGACCCCATTGTGGGGGTTTTAAAGATAAGAGTATAGGTATAAGTTGAGAGGTTTAGAGGGAAGCTGAGGATGAAATTTTTCACGGGGTAGATGGGAGCTGAAGTGCTTTGCCTGAAGAGATGGAGACAGTTACAGACATAGTGTGGGCAATTGAGATTGTGTAGATGGGCAAGAGGTTTGTCATGGATGTGCTGAGCTGAGAGTCTTGTTTCTTTTCTGTATGACTATTGTAATCCCTATACCACTGGGAAATCACAAACAAGAAAATCTGTAGATGCTGTAAATCTGAGCAACACACACAAAATGCTGGAGGAACTCCATGGAAAAAAGTACAGTTGACGTTTCAGTTCGATATAGGTTTCAAATTAACTCTTGGGTATGTTGCATATAAGTCGACCCATTAACAAATTGAAAGGGACAATTTGATTTGGAAGGTATAAATATGATGTTTTATTAATATATTTTGCATATTATCAGTGCTTGAGGTATAAATATGTAGAAATATTGATGTGAGCAGTGGATTTAATAAACCTGTTTATTACTATAGTTTTTCTGTACTTTAAATCAGAGCTCACTACAATTAGTAATCATGCTTCTGTACTGCTAGTTTTTAGTCATACATAAATGTAGAGAAAGCATTAATGTCAGTTGTGATTTTGATAGTCTGTGATAAGATGCAGATATAGGATCTTAATCTCAATTATTTCTGTGGGAGTTTACTAGCCGGTTCCTGCCATTCTATGAAAAGGTTGATCAGATTTTCTTTTACAATGTTATTTGGTCCTCCTTGGTCAGCTTCCTTGGGTTTGATGAAGGTTGGAATTTGTTATAGTGAACTGAAAGTGAAGCTTTGCTTTGCATCCTTGATCTGTAAAAAAAAGTAAATTGTGATTCTAAAGCCCTGTGCTGTGTTGCCAAACTATCTCCTGTATTTAATCTTTGGAAACTTGCTTGCTCTGTCTGTATTCTCAAATTTTCAATCATCAACTTTTATGATACTCATTATGAAAATATGTGTTGACAGGTCCCTCTAAATCTGACAACTTCACTCACAATCTGAGGGGAATAATACCTCGCAGCCTTGAATACCTATTTTACTTGATCAATCGTGAAAAGGAAAAGGTATTTTTTATTTTTGTGCTTTTCAAATTCTTTCATTGTAAAAATAATTGCATTATTTTACAATTCATTACAGTAGCACTGTAGCATAGTGGTTAGTGCAATTGCTTTGCAGTGCCAGTTATCACTATTTGGGGTTTGATTCCTACTGCTGCTCTAAGGAGACTGTACGTTACCTCTGTGACTGCATAGGATTTCTCTGGGTGCTCCAGTTTCCTCCCGCATTTCAAAGATGTAAGGTTCTGGTTGGTAGGTTGCAGACATGACGTGTCGCTGCCCGGGCATGCAACACTAGTGGGCTTCTGCCAGCACAGTCTTTCAATTCTGTTGGCCGTTGAGGCAAAACAAGACATTTCACTCTATGTTTCGGTGTTTTGATGTGACAAACAAAACTAATCTTTAAAATTGAGCGTCGTTTTGCGGGCAGCAGAGTGAAGGCTTAAGGGCTTGGACTCAACGGGCTTATGCGGAAATGGGCGAGACAAGGTAGATTTAGTTTTCGATTTTTCCTGTTATTTGAGGAAAGGGGAAGTATGATGTGAGGGCAGCTTGTTGTTCTCGGTGTCAGATGTGGGAGGTCCTGGATTCTCCTAGCTTCCCGGACGTCCACATCTGCGCCTGGTGTGTCGAGCTGCAGCTCCTAAGGGACTGTGTTAGGGAACTGGAGATGCAGCTCGATGATCTTCATCTGGTCAGGGAGAGTGAGGAGTTGATAGACAGGAGTTACAGGCAGGTGGTCACACTGGGGCCATGGGAGGCAAACAGGTGGGTCACGGTTAGGAAAGGGAAGGGGAAGAGTCAGCAACTAGAGAGTACCCCAGTGACTGTACCCCTTGACAATAAGTACTCCTGTTTGAGTATTGTTGAGGGGGACAGCCTACCTGGGGTAAGCAACAGTGGCCGTGCCTCTGGCACAGAGTCTGGCCCTGCAGCTCAGAAGGGTAGGGAAAGGAAAAGGAAGCCAGTAGTAATAGGGGACTCGATAGTTAGGGGGTCAGACAGGCGATTCTGTGGATGCAATCAGGAGACCCGGATGGTAGTTTGCCTTCGTGGTGCCAGGGTTCAGGATGTTTCTGATCGCGTCCATGATATCCTGAAGTGGGAGGGTGAGGAGACAGAGGTCGTGGAACATATAGGTACCAATGACATAGGTAGGAAAAGGGAAGAGGTCCTGAAATGAGAATATAAGGAGTTAGGAAAGGAGTTGAGAAGCAGAACTGCAAAGGTAGTAATCTCGGGGTTACTGCCTGTGCCTCGCAATAGAGAGAGTAGGAATGGAATGAGGTGGAGGATAAATGCTTGGCTGAGGGATTGGAGCAAAGGGCAGGGATTCAAGTTTCTGGGTCATTGGGACCTCTTTTAGGGCAGGTGTGACCTATACAAAAAGGACGGGTTGCACTTGATTCCTAGGGGGACCAATATCCTGGCGGGGAGATTTGCGAAGGCTACTGGGGAGACTTTAAACTAGAATGGTTGGGGGGTGGGAATCTAGTGGAAGAGACTAGGAGAGAGGAGGTTAGTTCACAAATAGTGAAAGCTAGTAGACTGTGTGAGGGAGGATAGGCAGGTGACAGAGAAGGGGAGTGAGTGCTCAGACCAAAGATGTAGGGGAGAAGGAAGAAAAAGATAATAAAGTTGTTTGCACCTTTAAGGATAAACAGAGTAAGAGGTGGAGAGTTTCTTAAATCCATCTATTTTAATGCTAAGAGCATTGTAAGAAAGGTGGATGAGCTTAGAGCATGGATTGATACCTGGAAATATGATGTTGTAGCTATTAGTGAAACATGATTGCAGGAGGGATGTGATTGGCATCTAAATATTCCTGGATTTCGTTGCTTCAGGTGTGATAGAATCAGAGGGACAAGAGGGGAAGGTGTTGCATTGCTTGTCAGAGAAAATATTACACCGGTGCTTTAGCAGGATAGATTAGAGGGGTCGTCTAGGGAGGCTATTTGGGTGGAATTGAGGAATGGGAAAGGTGTAGTAACACTTATAGGGGTGTATTATAGACAACCTAATGGGGAGAGAGAATTGGAGGAGCAAATTTATAAGGAGATAGCAGATATTTGTAGTAAGCACAGGGTTGTGATTGTGGGAGATTTTAATTTTCCACACATAGACTGGGAAGCCCATACTGTGAAAGGGATGGATGGTTTGGAATTTGTAAAATATGTGCAGGATAGTTTTTTGCAGCAATACATAGAGGTACCGACTAGAGAAGGGGCAGTGTTGGATCTCCTGTTAGGGAATGAGGTAGGTCAGGTGACGGAGGTATGTGTTGGGGAATACTTCAGGTCCAGTGATCACAATGCCATTAGTTTCAATATAATTATGGAGAAGGATAGGACTGGACCCAGGGTTGAGATTTTTGATTGGAGAAAGGCTAACTTTGAGGAGATGCGAAAGGATTTAGAAGGAGTGGATTGGGACAATTTGTTTTATGGGAAGGATGTAATAGAGAAATGGAGGTCATTTAAAGGTGAAATTTTGAGGGTCTGGAATCTTTATGTTCCTGTTAGGTTGAAAGGAAAGGTTAAAAGTTTGAGAGAGCCATGGTTTTCAAGGGATATTGGAAACTTGGTTCGGAAAAAGAGAGATATCTACAATAAATATAAGCAGCATGGAGTAAATGCGGTGCTCGAGGAATATAAAGAATGTAAAAAGAATCTTAAGAAAGAAATTAGAAAAGCTTAAAGAAGATATGAGGTTGCTTTGGTAAAAAATAAATCCAAAGGGTTTCTACAGTTATATTAATAGCAAAAAGATAGTGAGGGATAAAATTGGTCCCTTGGAGAATCAGAGTGGACAGCTATGTGTGGAGCCAGAAGAGATGGGGAAAATTTTGAACAATTTTTTTTTTGGTATTCACTAAGGAGAAGGATATTGAATTATGTAAGGTAAGGGAAAAAAGTAGGGTAGTAATGGAAACTATGATGATTAAAGAAGAGGAAGTATTGGTGCTTTTAAAGAATATAAAAGTAGAGAAGTCTCCGGGTCCTGACAGGATATTCCCTGGGACCTTGAGGGAAGTTAGCATAGAAATAGCAGGGGCTCTGACAGAAATATTTCAAATATCATTAGAAACGGGGATGGTACCGGAGGATTGGCGTATTGCTCATGTGGTTCCATTGTTTAAAAAGGGTTCTCAGAGTAAACCTAGCAATTATCGACCTGTAAGTTTGACGTCAGTGGTGGGTAAATTAATGGAAAGTATTCTTAGAGAAGGTATATATAACAATCTCGATAGACAGGGTCTGATTAGGAACAGTCAACATGGATTTGTGCATAGAAGGTCATGTTTGACAAATCTTATTGAATTTTTTGAAGAGGTTACGAGGAAAGTTGACGAGGGTAAAGCAGTGGATATTGTTTATATGGACTTCAGTATGGCCTTTGACAAGGTTCCACATGGAAGGTTAGTTAGGAAGGTTCAATCATTAGTTATTAATATTGAAGTAGTAAAATGGATTCAACAGTGGCTGGATGGGAGATGCCAGAGAGTAGTGATGGATAACTGTTTGTCAGATTGGAGGCCGGTGACTAGTGGTGTGCCTTAGGGATCTGTACTGGGTCCAATGTTTGTTTGTCATATAATTAATGATCTGGATGATGGGGTGGTAAATTGGATTAGTAAGTATGCAGGTGATACTAAGGTAGGTGGCGTCGTGGATAATGAAGAAGGTTTTCAAAGTTTGCAGAGAGATTTAGGCCAGTTAGAAGAGTGGGCTGAACGATGGCAGATGGAGCTTAATGCTGATAAGTGTGAGGTGCTACATTTTGGTAGGAATAATCCAAATAGGACATACATGGTAAATGGTAGGGCACTGAAGAATGCAGTAGAACAGAGTGATCTAGGAATAATGGTGCATAGTTCCCTGAAGGTGGAATCTCATGTGGATAGGGTGGTGAAGAAAGCTTTTGGTATGCTGGCCTTTATAAATCAGAGCATTGAGTATAGGAGTTGGGATGTAATGTTAAAATTGTACAAGGCATTGGTGAGGCCAAATTTGGAGTATTGTGTACAGTTCTGGTCACCGAATTATAGGAAAGATGTCAACAAAATAGAGTACAGAGGAGATTTACTAGAATGTTACCTGGGTTTCAGCACCTAAGTTACAGAGAAAGGTTGAACAAGTTAGGTCTTTATTCTTTGGAGCATAAAAGGTTGATGGGGAACTTGATAGAGGTATTTAAAATTATGAGGGGGATAGATAGAGTTGACGTGGATAGGCTTTTTCCATTGAGAGTAGGGGAGATTCAAGCAAGAGGACATGAGTTGAGAGTTAAGGGGCAAAAGTTTAGGGGTAACACGAGGGGGAACTTCTTTACTCAGAGTGGCAGCTGTGTGGAATGAGCTTCCAGTAGAAGTGGTAGAGACAGGTTTGATTTTGTCATTTAAAAAAAAAAAAAAAATTGGATAGGTATATGGACAAGGAAAGGAATGGAGGGTTATGGGCTGAGTGCAGGTCAGTGGGACTAGGTGAGAGTAAGCGTTCGGCACGGACTAGAAGTGCCGAGATGGCCTGTTTCCGTGCTGTAATTGTTATATGGTTATATTAGATTTAATCAGTTCACACAGTGAATTCGCATGACTTGTATGATTGCTTGGTTAATCTATCCTGTGGTCTGGGGAAAGAATATTGTCAGCCCCAGGAAAGTTCAGTTTGAACAAAAAGAATAATTGAACAGTTCATCTTTCTGAAGGTTCATCTGTACTGAGTGAATTACAATTTTACCTAGAACTAGAGTGATAGAACATCACAGCCAAATGTGTGCATAGCTTTCTATTGCAAAGATGAGTGAGCCTCAGTGGAGTCAGGCTGACAAACTTTGACATTTGAAGTATATCTGTTTAACAGGGTGGAGGAACAAGAAGCTTTCTGTGCAAGTGCTCCTTCATCGAGATATACAACGAGCAAATATTTGACCTTTTAGACGCTGCTTCATCTGGTCTGTTTCTTCGAGAAAGCATAAAAACTGGAGTTTTTTTAGAAGGAGTGATTGAACAGGTTGTTACATCAGCAGCTGAAGCCTATCAGGTAATTTAGTGTCATTTACCCTGCATGTTGTAAGCAAGAAACTATTTGTTTCAACAGTTTTCATATACTGTAGCAAATCCTTCTGCTGTGTTTCATAATATAGGCCAGGTCATGTGCTGAAGAGGGTTTTATATTGTGAACATTTTCTGTTCAAAAGGGGATTATTGTGAAATATCCAATCAATTTTAATATACCAACCTCTATAGTGAAATGTGCAACAAAATTAATGTTCTCATTCACATTTTTTAAAAATTTTGTTTTGACATCAGTCCATTGTTATTTGAGCGTTTCTCAACAGTTCTTGAAATGCTTGGGTCCTTTCAGCTCAAATTTGACTATTCCATACAAATTGGATTAACTAAAATGGCATTAAAGTTAATTGACCTATTTGCAACCCACAAATTACTAACAAGGATACAGTAAGTCAAAACAAGTGCCCAGATAAGAAGAAAATTATGGGGGTGGTGGATAGTGGTGTGGGAAAGAAATAAAACATTTAAAATTCTCAACAGGTGTTGTCTGTGGGATGGCGAAATCGAAGTGTAGCATCTACTTCAATGAATCGAGAGTCATCACGATCCCACGCTGTCTTTACACTTGCTATAGAGTCGAAGGAAAAGATTAACTCTCTGGTTAGCATTCGAATGTCACGGCTAAACCTCGTTGATTTAGCAGGATCAGAACGACAGAAAGATACACAAGCTGAAGGGCTGCGATTAAAGGTAATGACAGTTTGGTGTCTGCAATTGAGAAATCAATAAATATCTGTATAATTGCAGTTTTTAAGAAATAAAAAAATGTGCAGCCACAATAGCTAATTGTGCATTAGAAGTTCTTTGTTTTTCACTTTTGCTAAAGAATTTTTTCAATTATTGAGATTTTGTTGATGTGATCCTATCTAATGTGAGCCAATGGCACCTACTGCCCTGGTCCATGTCCCTCCTGCCCTGCATATTCATTAGCCTCTTAAATGCATCTATTGTATCTGCCGGCACTTGCCTCCGTACCTTAAATGCATGCCCTCTATTACTGCACAATTTGATCTCCGCTATCTACAGTATGCCTCATAATTTTATGAACTTCTACTTCTTGTACCACATGCCTCCTTAATCCAGGCAGCATCCTGGTAAGCCTTTTCTATTAAACCCTCTTCAAAGTTTCCACATCCTTAATAATGATGACCAGAGTTGAATGCAACACTCCATATGTGGCCTAACCAGAGTTTTATAAAGCTGCCATATCTCTTATGGACTCTTAAACACAATGTCTTGATCAATAAAGGCAAGCATATCATGCACCACTCTTTTTCAACCTACCATTAACTGTGTATTTTCCTTTAGCATTTGATCTCCCAGAGTGCAACGGCTGATATTTGATTGGATTCAATTTCATCTGCGATTTTTCCACTCATTTGTATCTCACTGAATCCTTTGGCAAACTTCCACACTACCCACAATGTTGCCAGTAAGTTTGCTGGCCCACCCATTCACATTTTCATCAAAGCCATTATGTGCATATGTATATGACAGAGAACAGATGTCCCACTATGAATCTTCCAGATCCCCATAGATTATCAGGAGCCATGGATCTCCAGTCAGAATAACTTCCCAATGACCATTATCCTTTGTCTTTTACAGCGAGGTAGATTCTGATCCAAATGGCCAAGTTGCTATGAATCTCTGTTTCACTGTTTGAGCAAAGAAGCAACACTAGCTACTCTCTAATCCTCTGAGACCTTGCTGGTGGCGAGAGGGGCACAAAGATCTTTTATACTGTCTTTGACTCCCTTGTCAGCCACGGTTGCATTACCCTCCCTTTAGAATACTTCATCTTTGGGCTGAATCTATCCTGCACCTGCCAAACTGCTCCCAGAAACTCTAGCCATTGCTGTTCTGCCATTCTCCTTGCTAGTGTCCCCTTCTAATGAACTATGGCCAGCTTCTCTTTCATGCTTCTGTAATTTTCTTTACTCCTCTGTTATACTGATACATTTGGTTTTTGCTCGCCTTTTCAAACTCCAGATGAATTCTATCAGATTATGATCACCTGCTCCTAATCAAATCTGGTTCATTACACAACGGCCAATCCAGAATTGCCTTTTGACTGGCTGATTATTGTTGTTCACTTAAGCATGAACCAAATGAGTACAAATGAAATTCATTAACAAAATATCTTTAGCTTAGTTGAACTATTGCAAAGCAGTTTGCACCGTTATGCAATTTAACACAAATGTGGGCTGCCTTAATGACTATCGCCCGGTAGCACTCACGTTGACAGTGATGAGATGCTTTGAGAGGTTGGTCATGACTAGACTGACCTCATGCCTCAGCAAGGACCTGGACCCATTGCAATCTGCCTATCACCATAATAGGTCAACGGCAGACACAATCTCAATGGCTCTCCACACAGCTTTAGACCACCTGGACAACACAACACCTATGTGAGGATGCTGTTCATCGGCTCAGCATTCCATCACTCCCACAATCCTGGTTGAGAAGTTGCAGAACCTGGGCCTCTGTACCTCCCTCTGCAACTGGATCCTCGACTTCCTAACTGGAGACCACAGTCTGTGCGGATTAGTGATAACATCTCCTCGTTGACGATCAACACTGGTGCACCTCGGGTGTGTGCTCAGCCCACTGATCTACTCTCTATATACATGTGACTGTGTGGCTCGGCATAACTCAAATACCATCTATAAATTTGCTGACAATACAGCCATTTGTTGGTAGAATCTCAGGTGGTGATGAGAGGGCGTACAGGAGTGAGATATGCCAACTAGTGGAATGGTGCCACAGCAACAACCTGGCAGTCAATATCAGTAAGACGAAAGCTGATTGTGGACTTCAGGAAGGGTAAAGTGAAGGAACACATACCGATCCTTATAGAGGGCTCAGAAGTGGAGAGAGTGAGCAGTTTCATGTTCCTGGGTGTCAAGATCTCTGAGGATCTAACCTGGTCCCAACATATCGATGTAGTTATAAAGAAGGCAAGACAGCAGCTATACTTTATTAGGAGTTTGAAGAGATTTGGCATGTCAACAAATACACTGAAAAACTTCTATAGTTGTACAGTGGAGAGCATTCTGACAGGCTGCATCACTGTCTAGTTTGGAGAGGCTACTGCACAGGACCAAAGGAAGCTGCAGAAGGTTGTAAGTCTAGCCAGCTCTGTCTTGGGCACCAGCTTACAAAGTACCTAGGACATCTTCAATGAGCAATGTCTCAGAAAGGCAGCATCCATTATTAAGGACCTCCAGCACCCAGGGCACGCCCTTTTCTCACTGTTACCATCAGGTAGGAAATACAGAAGCCTGAAGGCACACACTCAGCGATTCAGGAACAGCTTCATCCCCTCTGCCATCTGATTCCTAAATGGGCATTGAATCTTTGGACATCACCTCTTTTTTTTTTAATATACAGTATTTCTGTTTTTGCACATTTTTAAAATCTATTCAATGTACATAATTGATTTATTATTATTATTGTTTTATTTTTTCTCTCTGCTAGATTATGTATTGCATTGAACTGCTGCTGCTGTTAACAAATTTCACGTCACATGCCGGTGATGATGAACCTGATTCTGATATATTCAATAAAAGTTCATTTCTTGTTTCTCCAAATTCCTACATGAAATAAGAAGTATGAGATTGTATTTGTGTTCAGCTTCAAGCAGTCTCATAAACAAAAAAAATTCTGAGGAGGCAAAACTTTTGGGGGAAAATTTGTTGTCCAGTGCTACCTGCCTGTCCTTTGTGTATCTTGAATGTTAAGCTCCCAACTATGATTTTTTTTAGCCTGCCAATCTGTAATTGCACTACAAGTTCACCTACCTTATTCTGTATGCTGTATGCATTCAAATATAAAATCTTCAGTCACCTCAGGAAGGGTAGTGGTGCACATGCTATCTACATCTATAGTGCTGAGTCTGGGAGTTTCAGATTCCTAGAAGTGAACAATGTCTCCTGTTCTGGTTTAATCGTGTAGATTTCATGCCTCAAAATGTTCACCAGTGCTGAAATTTCTCAGGGGACTAAAGAAATTTGGCATGTCTCTGTTGATCCTTACCGATTCTTAAGCACCATCAAAAGCATCTGGATGTAAGCTTGGTATGGCAACTGTTCTGTCCATGACAAGAAGAAACTTCAGAGTTGTGGACATAGCACAGCACATGATGGAAACCAGCCTACCGTCCATGGACTGTCTACACTTCTAAGCTCCCTCAGTGTTGCAGTCGGCATAATCAAAGACCCCTCCCACTCCTGGGCATTCTTTCTTTACCTCTCTCCAATACAACAGAAAGCACACACAGTCAGGCTTAAGACTATTAAATGATTATCTAGTACAATAAATGGACTCTTGACCTCACAACTTTGTGATCTTGCACCTTATTTCCAACCTGCACTGCACCCTGTAACAGTTATATGTGTGTTCTGCTGTTGTAACAAATGGATCTGTATGAACAGTATACAGGACAAGCTTTTCACTGAACCCGTACAGCATTTCTGTTGCCAAGAAGGAGTTCATCTCTGATTGGTGAATCTTTGGAATTCTTGACTTCAGAAATAAAAGCAGTCTCAAAGCTGAAATCTCTGGCAGGAAGATGAAGCTGCGACCAATATCTGATCATATTTATTTGGTTAAACTCGAGGGAGTTATGGAGGCTACCTATCTGATTTTGTTATGTCCTTATTTGAACTATTCGGAGCTTGTCTTGTAATAATTTTTTCCTCCATGTTTTTCTTAGGAGGCGAGCAGTATAAACCGATCACTGAGTTGTCTGGGAAATGTTATCATGGGACTTGTTGATGTGACAAATGGCAAAAGTCGGCATATTGCCTACAGAGATTCTAAGCTGACTTTCTTGTTAAAGGTAATTAGATATTTCAAAGTTCACAGTAAATTATCAAAGTATATATGTCACCTTTTACACTGTGATTTACTTTCTTGTGGGCATACTCAATAAATCTAATAACCATAAGACTGCACCAACTAGGAGCACAACCAATGTGCAAAAGGCAACAAACTGTTTAAATATAAAAGGAAGATGTAATAATAAAGAAATAGCCAATAAATATCGAGAGAATGAAGTGAAGAGTCCTTTAAAGTGAGTCTATTGGTGATGGGGCAAGAGAAGTTGTGAAGTTATCCCCTTAGTTCAAGAACCTGTAATTGAGAGGTAGTTCCTGAAGCTGGTGGGGTGAGTCCTCAGGCTCCTGAACCTTTTCCCTAAAGGCTGCAGCGCAATGAGAACATGATCTGGGTGGTGGGGGTCCCTGATGGAGGCTGTTTTCTGCTACAGCACACCATGTAGATGGTGAGCAGGGCTTTACCCATGATGGACTGTGCTGTATCCACTACTTTTTGTAGGATTTTCCGTGCAAGGGTATTGGTGTTTCCATACCCAGGATGTGATGCATCAGGTCAATATAGTTTCTATCACACATCTGTAGAAGTTTGTTGAAGTTTTAGATGTCATGCCAAATCTTTGCAAACTCCTAAGCAGTAGAGAGGCTATTGTACTTTCTTCATAATTCCACTTGCATGCACATGCTGGGTCCTGGACAGGTCCTTTGAAATGATAACACCAAGGAATTTAAAGTTACTAACCCTCTACACCTCTCTCCACCTATGAGGACAGATTCACAGACTTCTGTTTTCCTCCTCCTGAAGGCAATAATCAGTTCTTAGTCTTGCTGACATTGAGTGAGAGGTTGTTGTGGCATCACTCAGCCATATTTTCATTCTTCTCCTATATGCTTAATCGGTCACCATCTTTGATTCTGCTTATGATCGTGTCATCAGCAAACTTAAATATGGCATTGGAGTTATGTTTAGCTACACAGTCATAAGTATAAAGTGAGTAAAGCAGGGGGCTATGCACACAGCCTTGTGTTGTACCTGTGCTGACGGAAATTGTGGAGGAGATATTGTTGCCAATCTGAACTGTCTGGGGTCAGCAAGTAAGGAAATCGAGGATCCAAATGCACAAGGACATAATGAGGCCAAGGTCTTGAAGCTTATTAGTTTTGAGAGGAGGATAGTATTGAATATAGAGCTGCAGTTGATCAAGAACATCTTGATATATACACCTTTTGCTCTCCAGGTGTTCCAAGGCTGAGTGAAGGGCCAATAAGCTGGCATCTGTTGTGGAGCTACTGCTCTGGTAGGCAAATTAAAGTAGCTGCAAGTCACTTCTCAGGCAGGGCTTGTTATGTTTCACCACCGACATCTCAAAACATTTCATCTCTGTGGATGTAAGTGCTACCGGGTGATGGTCATTGAGGCAGGTAACCACCACCTTAGGCACCGGTTAATGGAAGCCTGCTTGAAGTAGGTGTGCACGTCAGACTACCTAAGTGAGTGGTTGATAGATCTCAGTGAACATTACAGCAAATTGATCAGTACAGGTCTTTGGTGCATGGCCAGGTACCACATCTAGGCCAGTTACTTTTCATGGGTTCATCCCCCTGAGGATGCTTGCACTTTATCAGAGGTGATAGTATTCAAGCATTCTTCGATGATTCAGGTTTAGTCCAGAATTGCCACTTCACATGTGAGATTGCTTTCTGGAAATCACCCTTGGACCTCTTGTAACTTTCTTGGTCACCAGTCTTGAATGCCACTGATCTAACCCTCAGCAGATTGTAGTTCTCCTGTTTCATCCAGGGCTTATGATTAGTGAGGACAGCATGATTTTGTGGGGACATACTCATTGTGACCACCTCATTGTTGTCCTATTCTCTGGAGCCTTTAGCTTCTGTCAGTTGCAGGTAGGTGAAGGACAGCCAAGTAGTCAGTCTTCCCAAAATGTGGTCTGGGCATGGAAGTGTAGGCGTTCCTTACCTTAGTATAACTGGTCTGTGTTGGGGCCTCTAGTGCTACAGGTTATATGCTGATGCTAACTGAAAAGGGATCTCTTCAAGCCTGGCTGAAATCCCTTGACTATGATATCAAATATGTAGGGATGACTGTTCCTTGTTTGGTGACGGTCTCACGCGGTTGGCTGCAGTGGTATGTAAACTCATCAGGATCACGGATGAGCACTTCCTTAATATATAGAACATTTGATCACTGGGTTTTCAAAGTTGGGCACATGAGTTTGACAAAACCAGCATTCAGAGTTCCACAGAGTTTAACATGAAACACACACCTCCACCTTCTGCCTTTTCCAAATCAGCAGTTCAGTTCATCCTGTGTATTGAGAAGTCTTTGGGTCTGACCACTATATCTGACATGCTGTGAGTAAGTCATGTTTCAATAGTTTCATTTGATATCAGAGAAATGTATGCAATATACATCCCAAAATTCTTGTTCTTTGCAGACATCCATGCAAACAGAAGATTGCCCCAAAGAATGCCAGTTAAAATGTTAGAACCCAAAGGCCCCCTATTCCCACTCCCACTCTCATGCACAAGCAGCAGCAAAGTGACAAGCCTCCCCCACCCATTAGTAACGTGTAATCTAGATTGGCAGGGGTGTGGGATTGGAGCAGGAGCTAGTCGTGAGATAAAGTAGTAGCCAGCAAGAGCAAGTTTAGTAATTGGGATAGCTACCGGGCACAATAAAGGCAGGGAAAGAAATATTCAATTAAACTGCTTTTATTTCAGTGCATGAAGTTTAACAGGTAAACCAGATGAATTTAGAATGTAGATGAGCTCTGAGGACTGGGATGTTATAACCATAAAAGAAACATGGCTGAAAGAAGGGCAGAACTAGCAGCTCAGTATTCCAGGATGCAAGTGCGCCAGGTGTGACAGAGGTACATGAGGGATTTTCCTTTTTGATAAGTGAGTACAGCAGTTCTTTGAGATGATATTCTTGGGGGATCATCTAGTGAGCCCATATGGGTAGGACTTAGCAGTGAGAAAGGCTGTATTATAACACTGCCTCCCCACCCCCAAAGTCAGTGGGAACTTGAGAAGCAGGCTTGTAGAGAAATTGCCCACAGTTGTAAGAATAATTGAGTTGCATTAGTGGGAGATTTTAATTTCCCTGGTGTTGACTGGCTTATCCAGAGTGTTAACTTCCCTAAGTTAATATATTGAGAACAGATCCACAGGGATCTAAACTGGTACAGGGCTAATTTGGGGGAATTAGAGAGGAAATTCAGAGGCCCTTGACAAGATAACTTGTTTCATTATTAGCTGGTGGTGTAGTTCCTGAAGACTGGAAGTTTTGGTCAATGTTCTTGTATTTAAGAAGAGTGGTAAGCATAAGCCAGGGAGTTGCATGACATCAGTGGTGAGGAAGAGACTGGAGGGAATTGAGGGTCAGATTAGAACAGTCTGCTTGACTATGTTTGGCAAATCTTCTAGACTGTTACGAGATGGCTAAATAGTTGAAGGTTGGGCAGTGAATGTTGTCCAATTAGACTTTAGCAAGGTCTTTGTCAAGCTACCAAAAGGCATGCTGGTCTGGAAGGATAGGTCCTATGGAATCCGGTGAAATTGGCTCAGAGGTGGGAAGCAGGGAGTGGTATTTGGAGACCAGTGAGTAGTGGTACGCTGCAGGGATTGGTTTTAGGACCCTTGCTATTCATTGTTTATATAAATGATTTGGATGTGAATGCACAAGGTTTGATTAGCAAATTTTAGGTGTGATGTTGACAGTGAAGTTTCATAAGTCTGCAGGGAGATCTTGAGTTAGAGAAATTGGCTGAGGATTTGCAACTAGATTTCAACACTATGAAAAGTGATGCATTTTGGAAAATCAAACTAGCATAAGACTTATACTAGGAATGATAAGGCACTAGGGAGTGTATTAGAACTGTGGAGGGGGGGAGAATCTAGTAATACAAGTGCATAGTTCTTTGAAATTAGCATCTCAGATATGTGGTGTAAAAGGCATTTGGCCTGCCGGTCTTCATTGAGTATCGGAGTTGGGACATTGCGATGTGGTTGTGTTAGTTATCCATGAGGCCACACTTGAAGAATGACATACGCTTTTGATTACCATGTTGTTGGAAAGATGTGATTAAACTGGAAAGGCTGATGCAAAGATTTGAGGATTTTGCCAGGACAAGAGGGCCTGAATTAAAGGAAGAGGTTGGCCAAGCTAGGTGTTTATTACTTGGAGAATGAGGGGTAGCTTTAGAGGTTGATAAATTTGAGAGACCTAAGCAAAGAAGCTGGTATCAGTCTTTTTCTCACACTAGGGGAGTATATATTTAGGGTGAGATGGATAAGATTTAATAGGGACTTCAAGGACAACTTTTTCATGCAGAGGATGGTGGGTACATGGAATGACTTGCCAAGAGTAAATGGCTGAGGCAGGTTATAATAATATTTAAGAAACTACATGCAGGGGCAGGGCTGAGAGAACGTAGGTCAAATGCAGAACGGTGGGTGCTATGGTCGACTTGGGCTTGAGGGCCTGTAGCTGTTATAGAAATTCACTATCTTGCTTCACCTCAAATTATTCCTCATTAATGAAGATGAATTAGAAGCATTGACTGTATCCTCTGGCTCCCTGCACAATCTCCAATTTTGTACATAAAGGGTCCTGTTCTATCCCAATATGCCCTCTTGTAAAAATGTTTATGTAATACTTTGGAATTTTCTTCAGTTTATTCTGGCAACGATGTGCTGTGTCTTGGGCTACCAATCCTCCCATGTGTTGGCTCTGCTTATTGGACTGACTTGGTCTTGTGTTATATTTCACTGTACCCCTTCATGCCCCCATCTGTACAACTATTACATCCCATTCACTTATCAAATTAGTTTAACTGTTACTAGAGGCACAAGCAAACCTTTCCACAAAGATGTTGATCTTCTGGTCCAGGTGCATCTTTGCTCAACCTCCTCAGAAACGTTTCCAGCGATCCAGCTGTTTAAAACCCTCCAACTTATCACTTTAGCCACACATTCATCTGACCTATCCACATACACCCTATCCTCATTATATGAGTCTTCAGACGATGCGGATTCACAGTTATGCTTTGAACCTATTTCTACCAACTTCTCCTTATATGCATCCAAAACTCACAGTTATGCGAGGCTGTTGGGACGAGAAGCACTGCTTTCCCGCCAATACAAGTCACGTGCGCATGCCTCACAGTCTCACCCCCGCCAGTCTCGCATTGGTTTTGGCAGCGTGTGGATGTGCATTAAGAGTGCAAGTCCTGGGCCATCAGCCACGCAGCAGAGAACCTCTTTAACACTTGAAAAAAAGTTGTAAATTATAAACAGTTAAAGGCAACACAGCTCTGGGATGCCACCTCGGCCTGGGTGAGTCCACGGTCAGAAACATAAAGAAAACTGCTGAGAAAATAAAAAGTGCAGTAATTGATTCATCACAAGTGTCTTCAAAGATTGTTACCAAAGTGCATAACCGGATTATGACAAAAATTGAGTTTGTACATTGAGCATGAAACAAAGGAAAAAACAACACTCAGTTCCGATCATCTTTGTGTGAAAACTTTGGAAATTTATGGTTACCATTATTCAGAGGCTAGTGAGGAAGTGTCAAGTGATATTGTTAGCTTTAATGCAAGTAGGAGATGGTTTTCTAAGTTTGTTAATCGTCACAGGCTTCACAACTTAGCCGTGCGTGGTGAGCAAGCTAGTGCTGACCACGAAGCTGCTGATCGCTGTCCTGTGCAGTTGCGGGCTATGATAGCTGAGTCAGGCATCGCACCAAAGCTGGTGTTTAACGCAGACGAGACCGGGCTTTTTTGGAAGCGTATGCCGAAACGCACTTACATAAGTAAGGATGAAAAGACTGCGTTAACTTTCTATGATTTATTATGTTGAATATTACCTTAAATTGATGAAATATAATACAAATGTTACCTTGGGGTACTGCTTTTGTGTTGTATTGGTATGAAAATGTGAATAAATTACAGATAAAACATAATTAGGAAGCCCCCCAGAACACATCCCTATTTTCTCCATTTAAATAATTATTCACCTTATGCGTGGACTGTAAGGAACGTATCCCCCGCATATAACGAGGATAGGGTGCATATATCCATTTATTTGCCAGCACATGGCACCAGAAAAGTAATCTGCAGTTAGCAGCTTCAGAGGTTGTGCTCTTTGATTTTGCTATTTGGCTTTCTAATGCCGGATTCACAAACGTGGCCAGAGTGTAGCTGTTCATTCCGCTTACCATCTGAGTCTCCTGGCACTGTTGCCCTTGTACTCTTGCTCCTTCCCCTTGTGCAGTTGAGCACCCATAGTACTGTGATCTTAGTTCATACTGGCTTCCTTAAATGCCTAAACACCCACAATTGTCCAGCACAAACATTTCTGGAGTGAGATACTCTGAGGTTTCCTGCTGTCCTCCCACTGTCCGGTGGTCACCCATTCCTTTTGGGAATGCCTTGCCTTAGGCTGAAGGTGATACCTTCGTAGATGCTGTAGCCTTGTAGAGGTACCATGGTACCTACAATAGGTACTCAAGCTCTGAGACCTGACATTCAAACTAATCAAACTGAAGCATCTCCCAGGATGTGGCCGTGCTGACTGCAAAGACTATCTCCGAATTGCCATGTACTGGTCACCTCACTACAGGAAGGATGTAGAAACTATAGAAAGGGTGCAGAGGAGATTTACAAGGATGTTGCCTGGATTGGGGAGCAAGCCTTATGAGAATAGGTTGAGTGAACTCAGCCTTTTCTCCTTGGGGTGATGGAGGATGAGAGGTGACCTGATAGAGGTGTATAAGATGATGAGAGGCTTTGATCGTGTGGATAGTCAGAGGCTTTTTCCCAGGGCTGAAATGGCTAACACAAGAGGGCACAGTTTTAAGGTGCTTTGAAGCAGGTACAGAGGAGATGTCAGGGATAAGTGTGTGAAATGGTCTTCCAGCAGTGGTGGTGGAGACGGATATGATAGGGTCTTTTAAGACACTCCTAGATAGGTACATGGAGCTTAGAAAAATAGAGGGCTATGGGTAACCCTAGGTAATTTCTAAGGTAAGAACACATTCAGCACAGCTTTGTGGGCCGAAGGGCCTATATTGTGCTGTAGGTTTTCTATGTTTCTACAAATGCAAATACAATTTTGCCATTTATGTCAAGGGGAATAGAATATAAAAACGAGCAGATGATGCTGACATTTTAAAAGACACTAATCAGGCCGCACTTGGAGTATTATCAACAGTTTTGGGCTCCTTATTTCAGAAAGGATGTGTTGTCATTGGAGAGAGTCCAGAGGAGGTTCACAAGGATGATTCTGGGAATTAAGGGGTTAACATTATGAGCAGTGTTTGGCAGCTTTGGGCCTGTTCTCACTGGAATTCAGAAGAATGCAGGGGGATCTCATTGAAACCTACTGAATGTTGAATGGTAGATGTGGAGAGGATGTTTCCTCTGGTAGAGTTATTCAGAATTAGAGGGCACAGCCTCAAAACCAAGGGATGACCTTTTAGAACAGAAGCAAGGAGGAATTTTTTCAGCCAAAGAATGAAGAATCTGAAAGGCACTGCCGCTGACTGTAGTGGTGGCCAAGTCCGTGGGTATATTTAAAGTGGAGGTTGATAGATTCTTGATTGGTCGGGACATTAAGGAATATGGTGAGAGGGCGGGTGTATGGGGTTGAATAGGATCCGAGATCGCCATGATGCAATGGCTGAATGGCCTAATTCTCCTATGTCTTATAGTCTTATAATAATGTTGATGAATAAATGACAAATCATGGAAAAATTGGTTACTAGTTTACAGTTGTTAAAACACAAATTAATAAATTAATTTCTGTTACAGGACTCTCTTGGAGGAAATGCAAAGACCTACATTATTGCAAATGTTCACCCGGGGTCAAAATGTTTTGGTGAAACGCTCTCAACACTTCAGTTTGCTCGTAGGGCTAAGTTGATCAGAAATAAAGTAAGCTTCAGTCTGATTAATTTAATATGCATCTCTTAATATTGATTAGCTGCTTACTATATTGAACAAGCAATTATTCACAATTATGAAGAAATGTACTGCAATTGAGGTGTAGAAGACAAACTATTGTGGTTCATTTACTGTAAAATAACACAAAAAAATTCCCCCTGATTTTAAGCCACTTTTATCTTGGGGTAACAGTAAAAGTGTTGTAATTAGCTTTAAAATCAGCTGCAGAGAAAAGCTGTGTTTGAGGTGGCATTTGGTTATTTAATCTTTACAGAGAAAATTTACAGGTGTGTTGTTAGGACTTGAAGACATAAGTTATAGGAAAATGTTGATTAGGTTAGGACTTCATTCCCTGGAGTGTAGGAGATTTGATGGAGGTATACAAAATTGATGTGTATAGTTAGGGTAAATGCAAGTAGGCATTTTCCACTGATGTTGTGTGAAACTAGAACTAGAGGTCACAATTTAAGGATAAAAGGTGAAATATTTAAGGGGACCTGGGAGGTTAGTGAGATTGTGGAACGAACTGCCAGCAAAAGTGGTGATTGTAAGTTTGATTGCAACATTTAAGAGAAATTTGAATATGTACATTGATGGGAGACGTGTAGAGGACTATTACCTTGGTACAGGTTGATGGGATTAGGTAGAATAATAGTTCACCATGGATTTGATGGGCCAAAGAGCGTTTTTGTGTTGTAGTGCTCTTTGATGCTAACCTTGATACTGTATGCGATATTTGGTGCTATACAGTCAAAAGCTTCTGATATGAAATGACTAGATCACAAATTAGATTGTGGGAAATCTCATCCCTTTTGAGAATGATGTGTTAAAAGAGACCAAGAAGTAATTTTTTTTCCAAAATTAGTAGCTGGGGTGCCACAGTAGCGTAGTGATTAGTGTGACATTATTACAGTTTGGGGCATGGGAGTTTGGAGTGTGCCTCAGGGATCTGTTCTGGGACCCTTACTCTTTGTGATTCTTTTTATAAGTGACCTGAATGAGGAAATGGAGGGATGGGCTAGTAAGTTTGCTGATGACAAAGGTTGGAGGTGTTGTGGATTGTATGGAGTGCTGTCAGAGGTTACAGCGGGACATTGATAGAATACAAAGCTGGGCTGAGAAGTGGCAGATGGAGTTCAACCCAGATAAGTGTGAAGTGGTTCGTTTTGGTAGGTCAAATATGATTGCAGAATGTGGTATTAATGGTAAGACTCTTGGCAATGTGGAGGATCAGAGGGATCTTGAGGTCCGAGTCCATAGGACACTTAAAGCAGCTGTGCAGGTTGACTCTGTGGTTACGAAAGCATACGGTGTGTTGGCCTTCATCAATCGTGGAATTGAATTTAGGAGCTGAGAGGTAATGTCGCAGCTATATAGGACCCTGGTCAGACCCCACTTGGGGTACTGTGCTCAGTTCTCGTCGCTTCACTACAGGAAGAATGTAGAAACCATAGAAACGGTGCAGAGGAGATTACAAGGATGTTGCCTGGATTGGGGAGCATGCCTTATGAGAATAGGTTGAGTGAACTCAGCCTTGTCTCCTTGGAGCGAAGGAGGATGAGAGGTGACCTGATAGAGGTGTATAAGATGATGAGAGGCATTAATCGTGTGGATAGTCAGAGGCTTTTTCCCAGGGTTGAAATAGTTGCCACAAGAGGACACAGGTTTAAGGTGCTGGGGAGTAGGTGCAGAGGAGACGTCAGGGGTAAGTTTTTTTACGCAGAGAGTGGTGAGTGCGTGGAATGGGCTGCCGGCAACGATGGTGGAAGCGGATATGATAGGGTCCTTTAAGAGACTTTTGGATAGGTATGTGGAGCTTAGAAAAAGAGGACTGTGGGTAAGCCTAGCAGTTTCTAAGGTAGGGACATGTTTGGCACAGCTTTGTGGGCTGAAGGGCCTGTATTGTGCTGTAGGTTTTCTATGTTTCTATCAATGGCAGGGAGTCTGTCCTCCTGGAATGTATGAGTTTCCTCTCACAGTCCAAAGACATACCAGCTAGTAGGTTAACTGGTCATTGTAAAATGTCCCATGATTAGGCCAGGATTAATGCAGGGATTGCTGGGTGGTGTGGCTTGAAGGATCGGAAGGGCCTATTCTAGGCTGTATCCCAACAAATAAATAGTTCATGATAAGGTTTATGCTGTTGTGAATAAACTGACATCTTAGTCTTTGATTTAAATTAATCTAGAAATTGATGCTTGAATACTATTTTCTAAATTATCCTTAGAATATTGAAAACAGTTCAAACTTGTTCTTGTTGTAATTATTGATGTGTCGCTACCAGCCTAAAATATTGTTGCAGAAAGCTGTTAATTTTTTATCATTTCTAGGCTATAGTAAATGAAGATACTCAAGGCAATGTTCACCAGCTGCAGGCTGAAATCAAGAGGTTGAAAGAACAACTCTCTGAGCTGTCAAAGGGACAAATAATCCAGGAAGCAGAGGCTAGGAGAGGTAAGGCAGCTAACTTCAGAATTCGGACTTTTTGAAATACAGTAATTGGAATTTAGTCTCAGAAGTATATCATCAAATTTGATAGTGTGGCTAATGTTGAGGAATGCAGTATTGAAATACAACCATCACCAACTTGGAAAATGGATTCCTTGGTCCTCCCTGTTCATACTGATCAAGTACTAGTCTATATTAATCCCATCTACCAGCACTTGATTCATGGCCCTTGACACTAATTAAATGTGACATTCTCGACTTCCTCCACCTTGGGTAGTTAGCGCATTCTAAATTTCACCTCAAGGTGAAGAAAATTCTTCCTTGACTCCACTTAAACTTCTTGCAGTAATTCTTATAAACAGCAATGAATTTTGAGGTGTATGTGATGTGCATTTTGATAGGGCTGCAGGCAAACATGCTCATTGGAAAATAATAGTGGCTAAGTGTCAGTAAAAAAACAAAGCATATGTTAACAGTCATATGAAACGTAGAAAACCCACAGCACAATGCAGGCTTTCAGCCCACAAAGCTATGCTGAACATGTCCTTACCTTAGAAATTACCTAAGGGTTACCCATAGCCCTCTATTTTTTTTTTGAGCTCCACGTACATCCAGGAGTCTCTTAAAAGACCCTATTGTATCCGCCTCCACCACTGTTGCCGGCAGGCATTCCACGCACTCGCCTCTCTCTGCTTTTTTTAAAAAAACTCAAAACTTACTCCTGACATCTCCTCTGTACGTACTTCCAAGCACCTTAAAACTGTGCCCTCTCGTGCGAGTCATTTCAGCCCTGGGAAAAAGTCTCTGACTATCGACACGATCAATGCCTCTCATCATCTTGTACACCTCTATCAGGTCACCTGGCATCCTCTGTTGCTCCATGGAAAAAAGGCCTATTCTCATAATGCATGCTCCCCAATCCAAGCAACATCCTTGTAAATCTACTCTCCACCATTTCTATGGTTTCCACGACCTTCCTATAGTGAGGCAACCAAAACTGAGCACGGTATTCCAGGTTGGGTCTCATCAGGGTCCTATATAGCTGTACATTACCTCTCGGCTCTTAAACTCAATCCCACAATTGATGAAGGCCAATGCACTGTATGCCTTCTTAACCACAGAGTAAACCTGCGCAACAGCTTTGGGTGTCCTATGGACTCGGACCCCAAGATCCCTCTGATCAACCACACTGCCAAGAGTCTTACCATTAATACTATATTCTGCCATCATAGTTGACCTACCAAAATGAACCACCTCACACTTATCTGGGTTGAACTCTATCTGCCACTTCTCAGCCAGTTTTGCATCCTATTGATGTCCTGCTGTAACCTCTGACAGCCCTCCACACAATCCACACCTCCAACCTTTGTGTCATCAGCAAATTTACTAACCCATCCCTCCACTTCCTCATCCAGGTCATTTTATAAAAATCACAAAGAGTAAGGATCCCAGAACAGATCCCTGAGGCACACCACTGGTCACCACCCTCCATGCAGATTATGACCCGTCTACAACCACTCTTTGCCTTCTGTGGGCAAGCCATTTCTGGATCCACAAAGCAATGTCCCCTTGGATCCCATGCCTCCTTATTTTCTCAATAAGCCTTGCATGACGTACCTTGTCAAATGACTTGCTGAAATCCACATACACTACATCTACTGCTCTACCCTTATCAATGTGTTTAGTCCCATCCTCAAAAAATTCATTCAGGCTCGTAAGGCACAACTTGCCTTTGACAAAGCAATGCTGACTATTCCTAATCATATTATGCCTCTCCAAATGTTCATAAATCCTGCCTCTTTGGATCTTCTCCATCAACTTGCCAACCACTGAGCTAAGACTCGCTGGTCTATAATTTCCTGGGCTATCTCTACTCCCTTTCTTGAATAAGGGAACAACATCTGCAACCTTCCATTTCTCCGGAACCTCTCCTGTCCCCATTGATGATGCAAAGATCATCGCTAGAGGCTCAGCAATCTCCTCCCACAGTCGCCTGGAGAACACCTTGTCCGGTCCCAGTGATTTATCCAACTTGATGCTTTCCAAAAGCTCCAGCACATCCTCTTTAATATCTACATGCTCAAGCTTTTCAGTCCGCTGTAAGTCATCCCTACAATCGCCAATATCCTGTTCCATAGTGAATACTGAAGCAAAGTATTCATTAAGAACCTCTGCTATTTCCTCCGGTTCCGTACACTTCCACTGTCGCACTTGATTGGTCGTATTCTCTCCCATCTGATCTTGCTCTTCACCTACTTGTCGAATGCCTTCGGGGTTTTCCTTAAGCCTGTCAGCCAAGGCCTTCTCATGGCCCCTTCTGGCTCTCCTAATTTCCTTCATAAACTCCTTCCTTGCTAGCCTTATAATCTTCTAGATCTCTATCATTACCTAGTTTTTTTTTAACCTTTCATAAGCTCTTTTCTGCTTGACTAGATTTAATTTACAACAGCTTTTGTACCCTACCATCCTTTCCCTGTCTTATTAGAATGTAGAACTCCACACAAATATCCCCTGAACATTTGCCACCCTTCTGCCATACATTTCCCTGAGAACATCTGTTCCCAATTTATGCTTCCATAGCCTCATATTTCCCCTTACTCCAATTGAAAGCTTTCATAACTTGTCTGTTCCTATCCCTCTCCAATGCTATGGTAAAGGAGATAGAATTGTGATCACTGTCTCCAAAATGCTCTCCCACTGAGAGATCTGACACCCGACCAGGTTCATTTCCCAATACCGGTTCAAATACAGCCTCTCTTCTAGGCTTATCTACATATTGTGTCAAGAAACCTCCTTGAACATACCTAACATACTCCACCCCATCTAAATCCCTTGCTCTAGGGTCATGCCGATTGATATTTGGGAAATTAAAATCTCAGATCGGAGTTCTGAGAGGCGGGACTGCGCAGGCGCGTGAAGGAGGCCTGGGAAGGAGGGAAGATATAAAAAGGAGAGAAGGAGTGAGGTAGTTCTCTTTTGGAAGAGGACAGCGAGGCTTTGAGAAGAAGTGCGGCGGCGGCCATTTTCAAATTGCTTCTCAGATCGGAGTTCTGAGAGGCGGGACTGCGCAGGCGTGTGAAGGAGGCCTGGGAAAGAGGGAAGATATAAAAAGAACGCAGCCTTAAGCAGCGGGCAGCTTCGTTTGCGGGCAGCGGAGTGAGCCGGGAGCAGAGTGTAGGGCTTGGGCTTAGAGGGCTTAGGCGGAAGAGGGCACAGTAGGCTTATCTTTTAGTTCTTGTTATTTTCAGTTATTCGGGAAGTATGAGTGTGAGGGCAGCTTGTTGTTCTCGGTGTCGGATGTGGGAGGTCCTGGAGTCTCCGAGCCTCCCGGACGTCCACATCTGCGCCAGGTGCGCCGAACTGCAGCTCCTGAGGGACCGAGTTAGGGAACTGGAGCTGCAGCTCGATGACCTTCGCCTGGTCAGGGAGAGTGAGGAGGTGATAGAGAGGAGTTACAGGCAGGTGGTCACTCCGGGGCCACGGGAGGCAGATAGGTGGGTCACGGTCAGGAAGGGGAAGGGGCAGGTACTAGAGAGTACCCCAGTGGCTGTACCCCTTGACAATAAGTACTCATGTTTGAGTACTGTTGGGGGGGACAGCCTACCTGGAGGAAGTGACAGTGGCCGGGCCTCCGGCACAGAGGACGGCCCTGTAGCTCAGAAAGGTAGGGATAGAAGAAAGAGGACCATAGTAATAGGGGACTCGATAGTCAGGGGTTCAGACAGGCGGTTCTGTGGAGGTGATCGGGAGTCCCGGATGGTAGTTTGCCTCCCTGGTGCCAGGGTCCGGGACGTTTCTGATCGCGTCCAAGATATCCTGAAGTGGGAGGGTGAGGAGCCAGAGGTCGTGGTGCATGTAGGTACCAATGACATAGGTAGGAAAGGGGAAGAGGTCCTGAAACGAGAGTATAGGGAGTTAGGAAGGCAGTTAAGAAGAAGGACTGCAAAGGTAGTAATCTCGGGATTACTGCCTGTGCCACGCGGCAGTGAGAGTAGGAATGGAATTAGGTGGAGGATGAATGCGTGGTTGAGGGATTGGAGCAGGGGGCAGGGATTCAAGTTTCTGGATCATTGGGACCTCTTCTGGGGCATGCGTGACCTGTTCAAGAAGGACGGGTTACACTTGAATCCTGGGGGGACCAATATCCTAGCGGGGAGGTTTGCTAGGGCTACAGGGCAGACTTTAAACTAGTAAGATGGGGGGGCGGAAATCAATTTGTGGAAACTATGGGAGAGGAGGTTAGTTCACCAGTAGAGCAAGTAAGTAGACAGTGTGTGAGGGAGGAAAGGCAGGTGATGGAGAAGGGATGCGCTCAGCCCGAAGTTGTAGGGGAGAAGAAAGAAAAGGATAATAAATTTGAATGCATTGCTAGGGATGAAAAGAGAGGAGGAGGTGGAGAGTATCTTAAATGTATCTATTTTAATGCTAGGAGCATTGTAAGAAAGGTGGATGAGCTTAAAGTGTGGATTGATACCTGGAATTATGATGTTGTAGCTATTAGTGAAACATGGTTGCAGGAAGGGTGTGATTGGCAACTAAATATTCCTGGATTTAGTTGCTTCAGGTGTGATAGAGTAGGAGGGGCCAGAGGAGGAGGTGTTGCATTGCTTGTCCGAGAAAATCTTATGGCGGTGCTTTGGAAGGATAGATTACAAAGCTCCTCTAGGGAGGCTATTTGGGTGGAATTGAGGAATGGGAAAGGTGTAGTAACACTGATAGGAGTGTATTATAGGCCACCTAATGGGGAGCGTGAGTTGGAAGAGCAAATGTGTAAGGAGATAGCAGATATTTGTAGTAAACACAGGGTGGTGATTGTGGGAGATTTTAATTTTCCACACATAGATTGGGAAGCTCATTCTGTAAAAGGGCTGGATGGTTTAGAGTTTGTGAAATGTGTGCAGGATAGTTTTTTGCAACAATACATAGAAGTACCGACTAGAGATGGGGCAGTGTTGGATCTCCTGTTAGGGAATGCGATAGGTCAGCTGACAGATGTATGTGTTGGGGAGCACTTCGGGTCCAGTGATCACAATAGCATTAGCTTCAATATAATTATGGAGAAGGACAGGACTGGACCTAGAGTTGAGATTGGGATTTAGAGAGAGTGGATTGGGTCAAGTTGTTTTATGGGAAGGATGTAATAGAGAAATGGAGGTCATTTAAGGGTGAAATTATGAGGGTACAGAATCTTTATGTTCCTGTTCGGTTGAAAGGAAAGGTTAAAGGTTTGAAAGCGCCATGGTTTTCAAGGGATATTAGAAACTTGGTTCCAAAAAAGAGGGATGTCTACAATAGATATAGGCAGCATGGAGTAAAGGAATTGCTCGAGGAATATAAAGAATGTAAAAGGAAACTTAAGAAAGAGATTAGAAAAGCTAAAAGAAGTTACGAGTTTGGTTTGGCAAATAAGGTGGAAGTAAATCCGAAAGGCTTCTACAGTTATATTAAAAGCAAGAGGATAGTGAGGGATAAAATTGGTCCCTTAGAGAATCAGGGCGGTCAGCTATGTGTGGAGCCGAGGGAGATGGGAGAGATTTTGAACGATTTCTTCTCTTCGGTATTCACTAAGGAGAAGGATATTGAATGGTGTAAGGTGTGGGAAACAAGTAAGGAAGTTATGGAACCTATGACAATTAAAGAGGTGGAAGTACTGGCGCTTTTAAGAAATTTAAAAGTGGATAAATCTCCGGATCCTGACAGGATATTCCCCAGGACCTTGAGGGAAGTTTGTGTAGAGATAGCAGGAGCTCTGATGGAGATCTTTCAGATGTCATTAGAAACGGGGATTGTGCCGGAGGATTGGCGTATTGCTCATGTGGTTCCATTGTTTAAAAAGGGTTCTAGAAGTAAGCCTGGCAATTATAGACCTGTCAGTTTGACATCAGTGGTGGGTAAATTAATGGAAAGTATTCTTAGAGATAGTATTTATAATTATCTGGATAGACAGGATCTGATTAGGAGTAGCCAGCATGGATTTGTGCGTGAAAGGTCATGTTTGACAAACCTTATTGAATTTTTTGAAGTAGTTACGAGGAATGTTGGCGAGGGTAAGGCAGTGGATGTAGTCTATATGGACTTCAGCAAGGCCTTTGACAAAGTTCCACATGGAAGGTTAGTTAAGGTTCAGTCGTTAGGTATTAATGCTGGAGTAATAAAATGGATTCAACAGTGGCTAGATGGGAGATGCCAGAGAGTAGTGGTGGATAATTGTTTATCGGGATGGAGGCCGGTGACTAGCGGAGTGCCTCAGGGATCTGTTTTGGGCCCAATGTTGTTTGTAATATACATAAATGATCTGGATGATGGGGTGGTAAATTGGATTAGTAAGTATGCTGATGATACTAAGGTAGGAGGTGTTGTGGATAATGAGGTGGGTTTTCAAAGCTTGCAGGGAGATTTATGCCGGTTAGAAGAATGGGCTGAACGTTGGCAGATGGAGTTTAATGCTGAGAAGTGTGAGGTTCTACATTTTGGCAGGAATAATCCAAATAGAACATACAGGGTAAATGGTAGGGCATTGAGGAATGCAGTGGAACAGAGAGATCTAGGAATAACAGTGCATAGTTCCCTGAAGGTGGAGTCTCATGTAGATAGGGTGGTGAAGAAGGCTTTTGGAACGCTGGCCTTTATAAATCAGAGCATTGAGTACAGAAGTTGGGATGTAATGTTAAAATTGTACAAGGCATTGGTAAGGCCAAATTTGGAATATTGTGTACAGTTCTGGTCACCGAATTATAGGAAAGATGTCAATAAATTAGAGAGAGTGCAGAGACGATTTACTAGGATGTTACCTGGGTTTCAGCACTTAAGTTACAGAGAAAGGTTGAACAAGTTAGGTCTCTATTCATTGGAGCGTAGAAGGTTGAGGGGGGATTTGATCGAGGTATTTAAAATGTTGAGAGGGATAGATAGAGTTGACGTGAATAGGCTGTTTCCATTGAGAGTAGGGGAGATTCAAACGAGAGGACATGATTTGAGAGTTAGGGGGCAAAAGTTTAAGGGAAACACGAGGGGGTATTTCTTTACTCAGAGAGTGATAGCTGTGTGAAATGAGCTTCCTGTAGAAGTAGTAGAGGCCAGTTCAGTTGTGTCATTTAAGGTAAAATTGGATAGGTATATGGACAGGAAAGGAGTGGAGGGTTATGGGCTGAGTGCGGGTAGGTGGGACTAGGTGAGATTAAGAGTTCGGCACGGACTAGGAGGGCCGGAATGGCCTGTTTCCGTGCTGTGATTGTTATATGGTTATATGGTTCACTCAATAACTACACTTTTTAATCTTGATTAGTGCAAACAGTTCTGATTCATTACTTAAAAGGTTGTGCAGAATTGTCATGTCTTCTAGAACTGAGAAATTTCTATAAATGCACAGAGGAGAGTATCCTGTCTGGTGGCATCACTGCAAGGTATGGAAACGCCAGCGTCTAAGAACAGAAAAACCTACAAAAAAATGGTGGATATAGTCCTGTCCATCAGAGAAGTCCTTCCCTTCATTTTGTGATCTTCTATTCTGAGGTTGTGGCCTCTGGTCCTAGACTACCCACTATAGTAAACATATTGTCTACATCTATTCTATACAGGTCTTTCAATATTCAGTGGGTTTCAATGAGATTCTCCTCATTTTTGTGAAGGCCCAGAGAACCTTTTGTGAAGGTTTCTGAGATCATTCTTGTGAGCCTACTCTGGAACTTCTCCAATACCAGCTCATCCTTTCGTAGATGAGGAGCCCAAAACTGCTCACGATACTCCCTAATTCGATCTGACCATGTCTTACAAAGCCACAGGGCTGCATCCAGTCCTCTCCAAATTAACATTCTGCCGATTTGCTATCTGTTTGAAAAGAAACTTTAGCTATATGTGCTGAGGAGCTTGCCATTACCTTAAAAAAAAATGCTCAGTTTCCACATCACTTAAGTAAATTGTCTCCCTGTTCTGCACGATTCTAGTAGAGAGAACCTTGTTTACAGAGTTACACCTTGCAATTTGAAAAGCAACATTGCTTCAGTTTCAGTGGAATAGTTTTATTTTCTGTTTTAATGTTAGATCACCATGGTATTGTTTGTTTTGAGAAAGGGAAAGTAGTATACATAGGAATAGTTGGCATTTCTGTCTTTTAATCTGATGGATTATTAGGGCTTGGTGTGTATATTTGGTCTTGACAGCTTTGAAAACACTGCAAAATCTAAGAAAGATTTGTTACTGTACTGCAGACATTCAAGCTCTGATCTCTTCAGGTGGTTGTAAACAATAACTGCAAAGTTCATATGTTTTTTATACTTTTTAAATCTCAATGAAGAAATGTCCTTTTTTTGCCTGTCAGAAACTGTACCTGTGACAGGACATGATGCTGATGATGGTGGATGGAAGGATCGCTTTCTGCAAGCCATGCTCCTCTGGGAGAAAAGTGAATATCAAAACCAGGTTAGATTGCATGCAGGAGAAAGAAATCTGGCTGATTTCAGTCCAGTCGGAACCATGTAAATATGACTGACTCATAGTGGAAGATGAAAGACTTAAATAGTTAAAGTAACTAGTTTAATATTGAAATCACAGTAAGTGTTTACAACATATTTGATAGTCAAAGTAAATATTGTTGCCACAGTACAATGCTGTAGATGCTAAAAATCAGGAAATAATATGCAGATCAAAGAGCATTAGTGGATAAAGCATTCCAAGTCAATGATCTTTCATCAGAACGAAGCATAGATATTGTGAGGGTGGGGGAGAAGAATGAAAGAGATAATGGGGTGGGGCGGGTAGATGGAACACAGGGGAGTATGTATGCCAACTGGTCATGCTGAAAGTTAAATGTCTAAATTAAATATTGATGTACTCATATCATGAATTTAAATCCCATTGGTTCTGAGGAGAATTTACAAAAAAACTAAGTGATCCCTTTATTCAAAGGCTCAGTTACATAATTAATAAGTATGTAAATACCTGACTACAGAAATAGTACATTCTTGTCCCTGTAAGATGTCAGGTTTAGGAAACCCTGGTTTACAAAGATATTGAAGGTTTGATCAAGAAAAAAAAGAGTAAGTTAAAGGAAATTATTATTGAGACACTTGAGGCTTATTAAGTATATAGGAGGGAACTTAAATTAGAAGAGTAAAAATGGGCTCTGAAGTTATCTTTGCAAATAGGATCAAGTACAATACCAAGATCTTTTCTAAGTATATTAGAAGTGAGAGGGTAGCTAAGGAAGAAATGTTGGGTAATCTATGCATGAGCCAGGGGCTGTGAGCAACATCTAATTTAAATATTAGTATCACCAGAGGAAAGGATTTGGGGGCTAGAGATTTAAGGGAGGCTGTTTTAATGAAGCACAGCTATACTAGGAAGGAGGAAATATTTGACCAGATTAGGGTGGGTAAATCGACAGGGCTGGATGGGATTTTTCCCAGGATACAAAGTGAAGCAAGGGAGATGATTGCCGGGTTTTTGGAGATTTACGCTGCTTTGGTAGCCATGGGTGGGGTGCCAGAGGGCTGGAGGATGGCCAATGTTGTCACCTTGTTCGAAGATGGTAAGTCTGGGAACTGCAGGCCTTAAATCAGTGGTAGGGAGATTGTTGGGGAAGATTCTTAGGAACAGGATTTGCGTCCACTTGGAAAGGCAGGGATTTGAATCACTGGAATCAGCATCATTTTATGCAAGGGAAATCATGTCTATAATCTTTTTTTATTTGGGTATGGAACTAAGGAGGTGGAAGAAAGCAGGGTTGTAGATGTTGTATATATTGACTTTGAGGTTTTTTGACAAGGATCTACATCTTAGACTGTTCCTGAAGATTAAGGTATATGGAATCCAAGGATCTTGGCAAACAGGATCCAAGATTGGCTGTGTGATGGATATATCCCTAATAGGAAATTAACCAGTGGCCTACTGCAGCAGTTAATGCTGGGATTATTATAGTATATACATACAAATTACTATGTTGAAAATGTAGTGGTAACAGAACAACTGATGAACTCCCAGAGAGCAAAGAAATTTGTTTAAAGGCTCGAGTAGTACATCACCTGAAAGTTGGGCAGAGGGGTGGCAGATGGAATTTAATGCAGAGAGTGTGAGGTTGAAAGTGGTGACAGGTGGGTAAGGTAGTGAAAAAGGCATTTGGTATGCTTGCCTTCATAGGCCAGAGCAGTGAGTAAGAGTTGGGACCTTGTATTGCAGATGTACAAAACACTGGTTAGACTGCACTGGGTTATGTGCACTGCACAGTTCTGACTGCCACACTGGAAGGAAGTGGTAGCACGAGTGTAGAACAGATTCTCGTCAATGTTGCCAAGAATGGAAGGCAGTAGCTGTAAGGAGAGGCTTCTTCCCGTTGAAATGTAGGAGACTAAGAGATGCACTTGTAGAGGTTTATAAAATTGAGAAGCATAGATGATCAGGATCTATTTTCCAAGGGGAGCAGAGTTTGGGGCACACGTGAGATATGAGATGGGAGAATGTTTTCAGTGGTTTTCTGGAATGAGCTGTCAGGAGATGGTGGAGGCAGATACAACTATAATGTTTAAAAGGTGGAGTTACATGGGTAAATGAGATTAATGTAGATTGATGACATGATCAGTATGGATAAAGAACGCCACAGGGTTTGTCTCCATGCTGTGCAGTTCTGACTCCAAATCGAACTCACCAACTGCTTTTTAATCTTTTTAATCTTAAGTTTATCTTGCTCAACAGTGGGTGAACCCAGTTCCCTTAAGTTATAGTGAGTTAAATCAGCAGGTAGTATAGGATAATTTAAATTCTTGCTCTGTCACTGTGCAGTGAACCACGTAAGATCACTGTGCATATTTGTTGCCGACAGGATTAAGCATGGCTTTACGACATTTGGCTACTGTTTTAACATAGTGCTATGTCCCTCTGTTAACTTTCATTTTGGGAAAACATCTTTGACTGGGAGCCCATCAACACCAGGGAGGTCATTTCCCCTGCGAAGAAGGCAGAAAATTAGTGACATTTTTTGGTACTTGTATTCAGTGAGCTAATCAATTAATATTTCTTTTTCCATTTTGTTTTCCAGACCCTTATGGAAAAAATTGGGGAACTCAAGGATGTGTGCAGTAAAAAGGAAAAGATAATTCAGTCAACCAAGATGATTGTGAAGTTCAGGGAGGCAAACATAGCATATCTGGAAAAGATTTTGAATAGTTCTCACAGTAACCTGTCTCCAGATGAAAAAGATGCAGTGATCATTGAACTGAAGAAAGAAGTCCAAATTTTAAAAGAGCAGGTAATACAACCAGCAGGAAAGTTGCATGCATAATTTTTTTTTAAAGCACACACTTGTTTTAAGCAAGTTGCCTTATAACGTAGTAATATAATTGAACTGCCAGTCTTTATGAACTGAAGGGTCTTGGCCCGAAACGTCGACAGTGCTTCTCCTTATAGATGCTGCCTGGCCTGCTGCGTTCCACCAGCATTTTGTGTGTGTTGTTTGAATTTTTAATTAGTTGATTAACCAGTTTGGATCTACGCATTTGAAGTTAACTATACTTTTACAACTAGACTATCAAAAAAATGTAGTTGTGAAAGTTCTTGTGGTCCAAAGTGATGCCCATCATGTGGGGTGTGTGGAGCTAGGCCTTGTTTAGTTCTATTTAGAGAGCATATCGTTCCAGCTTCCTAACCTGGTATATAAGCTCCAGGGGTTCTACTCTCAGACAGAATTTCAAAATTACATCAATGAAATTTCAGTTGCTGTCAGTTTTCGCCTCTTTCCCTCTGCAGTCATATTTCTGAACAGTCCATGAACTCTACCTTCATATTCGTTTTTTGTATAACTTAGTAACTTTTATGTCTTTACATTGTACTGCTTCAACAATAAATTTCACAATATAGGACAGGGCTAATAACTATGATTCTGATTCTGACATGGTCCATCTCTGCTTTCCTTCATTTCCATCTAAAGATCAACGAGACATAATGTGCATTGCAAACCCATAGATATTACAACTACTTCCTCCCGTCCTGCCTTTTTAAGAACTCCTTTCTATTGATGCTGTTTCTCCATCATTGTTATATTTGCTTTAATAAGTTTGCTTAGAGTTGCCTCTGAAATAACTTTTCTCATGATCAGTGATATTCCTTTTAATGCAGAGGACAGAGCTGTTGACCATATCTCATCTAATTCCTGCATTTTAGCACTTGTTCCTCTCCTGGATAGATTTTTTTTTATGGTCTTTGCCTTTTACTCGTAGGTATCAACTGATCATCCATTTCCAACAGCTCCAACAAAGTTCCATCACCAGGTGCATCTTTCCTTCCCTTCCCTTCCAACATTTTGAAAGGAATGTATCCTTTAAGACTCCCTAATCTACTGCTCTGTTCCAATGTATTACTCCCCATATTATGGTATTTTTCCAAGTGATACAACCCCTGTCCTTTCATCTCTAAACTTTTCACCATTCAGAGATCCGAATGTTCTTTCCTTCCCACTAATTTTTGCAATGTTATGTGCCTTTCATTTTTCTTTTATGCTGTCTTTGATTTCCCTTGTTATCCACAGTTGCTTCATCCTCTCTTTTAGAATACTTCTTTGGGATGAATTTATCTTGTGTCTTCCAAATTGCTCCTAGAAACTCCATCATTACTGCCTTGCCATCATCCCTACTAGTGTCTCCTTCCAATCAGCTTTAAAAGCTCCTCTGAATTTTCCCTTAACACTTAATCTACCAAATGCAACACCTCATATTTGACTGAACGAAACTTCATCTACCATTTTCCACCCAAATCAGCAACTAGTCTGTATCTCACTGAATCCTTTGCCAACCTTCTGCACTATCCCCGATGTTGTCAGCAAATTTGCCGACCCACCCACCCACATTTTCGACAAGTCTATTATCGTTTGTATATCACAAACAACAGATGTCCCACTATGAATCCCCCAGATCCCTGTTAGAACACTAAGAACCATGGTCTCCAGTCAAAATACATTATCCTTTGTATTTTATGGCCAAGTAGTTTCTGAATCTAAAAGGCCAAGTCATTGTGAATTCCATGTATCTTGATGTTCAGTGTAATATGAGGGATCCTGTCAACTGTCTTACTAAAATCTATGTAGACAACATCCACAGCTCCACTTTTACCAACAGAAAACTCAATCAAGATAGTAACACTGCTATTCACATGGGACTCACTGACATTATTTCACTGCTTCACATTTTGAACAAAGGAACAACATTAACTTTTCTCCAATCCTCTGAGACCTTGCTGGTGGCTAGAGGGATGCTAAGATTTTTTGTTTTTTTTTACTTCCCTTTCATCCATGGCTGTGTCACTTTTTCTATAGAATACTTCATCTTTTTGATGAATCCATCCTACACCTTCCAAAGTGCTCGCAGAAACTCCAACATGTTGCTCTGACACTCTCCCTGCTGGTATCCCTTTCCAATCTACCCTGGCCAGCACTTTTCTCATGCTTCTGTAATTCCCTCTACCCTTCTGTAATACTAATATATTTGCCTCTCAAATTGCAGGGTGAAGTCTAACATTTTATGATCACTGCCTCCTAAGGTTTCCCTCACCTTAAGCTCCCTAATTAAATCAGGTTCAGTACATAACACCCACTCCAGATTTGCCTTTCCTACAGTGTGCTCATTGACAAGCTACCCTTTTTTTTTAATCTTGCAGGCATTCTGCAAATTACCTCTCTTGGGATCCAGCACCAACCTAATTTTCTCAATCAATGTACATATTGAAATCCCTCCTGACCATCATACCATTGCCAATTTTACATGCCTTTTCTATCTCCCATTTTAAATTTGTACCCCACGTCTTTGCTACTGTTTGGAGGGCTTTATGTAACTCCAGGGCTTTTTACTCTTACAGTTTCTTAACAAGGATTCTACATCTTCTGACCCTATATAATCTCTTTCTAAAGATTTGCTGTTGTTTTTCTAACCAATAGAGTAGTGTTTGCCAACCAGTCAATCACAATCGACCAATCGATCTTTGAGACTTTCCCAGTAGATCCCGAAGAAAAAGAAATACACAAATACTGTTGTAATGTGAACATTACAAAAATAAGTAATACTAATCAGGATGATGGTAATATAGCAAAACTCCCGCTACGGAAAGCTGTTTGTAAAGAGAGGTTGTTTCCGGGATTGCGGGGTTTTACTTCCGTTTGGGATTGAAGGCCCAGCAATCGTTTTCCACAAAACATGCTGCTCAAAATAAGGCTGCTATTGAAGCACCATTTCGTGAAAGCCACCTTTTGGCTAAACACAAGAAGCCTTTTACAGATGACGATTTATTCAAGGAAGCAATGGCCATTCCGGCAGAGACTATTTTTAATGACTTTAAAAACAAAAACGACATCAAAACCACTACGTAATATACAGCTTGGCCCTGCAACAGTGATAAGGAGGGTGGAGTCGCTGTCAGAAGATGTGGATCGACAAGTGTTAAAGGACTTGTCACTCTGAATATTTTTCACTGCAGTTTGATGAATCCCTGGATGTGATGGGGATGTAAAGGAAGGGGTCAATAACTTTACTGGGTGTTTTTTATAGGCCGCCTAATAATAACAGGGATATCGAGGAGCAGATAGGGAAACAGATCCTGGAAAGGTGTAATCATAACAGAGTTGTCATGATGGGAGATTTTAATTTCCCAAATATTGATTGGCATCTCCCTAGAGCAAGGGGTTTAGATGGGGTGGAGTTTGTTAGGTGTGTTCAAGAAGGTTTCTTGACACCGTATGTAGATAAGCCTACAAGAGGAGAGGCTGTACTTGATTTGCTATTGGGAAATGAACCTGGTCAGGTGTCAGTGGGAGAGCATTTTGGAGATAGTGATCATAATTCTATCTCCTTTACAGTAGCATTGGAGAGAGATAGAAACAGACAAGTTAGGAAAGCATTTAATTGGAGTAAGGGGAATTATGAGGCTATCAGGTAGGAAATTGGAGGCTTAAATTGGAAACATGTTCTCAGGGAAAAGTACGGAAGAAATGTGGCAAACATTCAGGGGATATTTGTGTAGGGCTCTGAGTAGGTACGTTCCAATGAGACAGGGATGTTATGGTAGGGTACAGGAACCGTGGTGTACAAAGGTTGTAATAAATCTGGTCAAGAGGAAAAGAAAAGCTTAAAAAAGGTTCAGAGAGCGAGGTAATGTTAGAGATCTAGAAGATTATAATGCTACTAGGAAGGAGCTTAAGAAGGAAAATAGGAGAGCCAGAAGGGGCCATGAGAAAGCCTTGGCAGGCAGAATTAAGGAAAACCCCAAGGCATTCTGCAAGTATGTGAAGAGCAAGAGGGCAAGACATGAAAGAATAGGACCTATCAAGTGTGACAGTGGGAAAGTGTGTATGGAACCGGAGGAAATAGCAGAGGTACTTAATGAATACTTTGCTTCAGTATTCACTATGGAAAAGGATCTTAGTGATTGTAGCGATGACTTGCAGCAAACTGAAAAGCTTGAGCATGTAGATATTAAGAAAGAGGATGTGCTGGAGCTTTTGGAAAGCATCAAGTTGGATAAGTCGCCGGGACTGGATGAGATGTACCCCAGGCTACCGTGGGAAGTGAGGAAGGAGATTGCTGAGCCTCTGGCAATGATCTTTGCATCATCCGGGACAGGAGAGGTTCCGGAGGATTGGAGGGTTGCGGATGTTGTTCCTTTATTCAAGAAAGGGAGTAGAGATAGCTCAGGAAATTAAAGACCGGTGAGTCTTACCTCAGTGTTTGGTAAGCTGATGGAGAAGATCCTGAGAGGCAATATTTATGAACACTTGAAGAGGTATAATATGATTAGGAGTAGCCAGCATGGCTTTGTAAAGGGCAGGTCATGCCTTGCGAGCCTGATTGAATTTTTTGAGGATGTGACTAAACACATTGATGAAGGAAGAGCAGTAGATGTAGTGTATATGGATTTTAGCAAGGCACTTGATAAGGTGCCCCATGCAAGGCTTACTGAGAAAGTAAGGAGGCATGGGATCCAAGGGGACATTGCTTTGTGGATCCAGAACTGGCTTGCCCACAGAAGGCAAAGAGTGGTTACTGTTCATGATTTTTTTTAAATTATCTGGATGAGGAAGTGTAGGGATAGGTTAGTAAGTTTGCTGATGACACAAAGGTTGGGGGTGTTGTGGATAGTGTGGAGGGCTGTCAGAGGTTACAGCGGGACATTGATAGGATGCAAAACTGGGTTGAGAAGTGGCAGATGGAGTTCAACCCAGATAAGTGTGAAGTGGTTCTTTTTGGTAGGTCAAATATGATGGCAGAATATAGTATTAACGGTAAGACTCTTGGCAGTGTGGAGGATCAGAGGGATCTTGGGGTCTGAGTCCATAGGACGCTCAAAGCAGCTGCGCAGGTTGACTCTGTGGTTAAAAGGTGTACGGTGTATTGGCCTTCATCAATCGTGGAATTGAATTTAGGGGAGGTAATGTTGCAGCTGTATTGGACCCTGGTCAGACCCCACTTGGAGTACTCAGTTCTGGTCGCCTCCCTACAGGAAGGATGTGGAAGCTATAGAAGGATGCAGAGGAGATTTACAAGGATGTTGCCTAGATTGGGGAGCATGCCTTATGAGAATAGGTTGAGTGAACTCGGCCTTTTCTCCTTGGAGCGAAAGAGGATGAGAGGTGACCTGATAGAGGTGCATAAGATGATGAGAGGCATTGATTGTGTGGATAGTCAGAGGCTTTTTCCCAGGGCTGAAATGGTTGCCAAAGAGGACACAGGTTTAAGGTGCTGGGGAGTAGATACAGAGATGTCAGGGGTAAGTTTTTACTCAGAGAGTGGTGAGTGTGTGGAATGGGCTGCCGGCAACAGTGGTGGAGGCAGATACGAGAGGGTCTTTTAAGAGCTTATTAGTAATTTCTAAGGTAGGGACGTTCTGCACAGCTTTGTGGGCTGAAGGGCCTGTATTGTGCTGTAGGGTTTCTATGTAATGCAAACATCTCTGCTTTTTGTATTTGTCAGAATGGCTTTCCAGGATTTTACAAAAAAGGAGGACTTCCTCAGTCTTTTGCACTTAAAGGAGAGAATGAAAGTTGAGGATATTTACCAATGATTTAAAAAATATGTCCATGAACATGACATCCCATTCATAAACTGGTAGCAATTACTACTGATGGGGCCCCAGCAATGCGTGGTGTGCACATTGGTTTTATAGCACTGTGCTGTAATGACCCTGATTTTCCCAGATTATCACTGTGTGATTCATCAGCAGGCCTTGACTGGGTAGGTCGTGGACTTTTCTCATGTAATGACACTGGTTAGGATTTTAGGCTTAAAAAGTTTGGTGACCACTACAATAGAGCAACCCCAGGCCTCTGCCTACCTCCCTGTCCTTTCCAATACAATGTGTATCCCTGGATGTTAAGCTCCCAACTGTGATATTTTCACCAGAATTCAGTGATGCCTACAATGTCATGCCCGCCAGTTTTTCTCCATTTATGCAGCCTTACCGAGATTTGTTCCATAGACCTGGTATCTGCAGCACGTCACATTTCATGCTATTGGTTTCTGTCAGCTCCACTTAGCTTTGTTCAGAGGACCTATATACAGTTTATCACATGGGAAGCCTAAGCTTCAACCTATCGTAGGTATTCCATTTGTCTATGTCTTTCCTTGTTCTCTGTAATACTAACCTGTTTAATAATAATTTCAGATATTTGACCTGAAGCTCTTGTTTCACTTTACGTAGATGCTGGGGTTTTCCAGTATTTGTAGTTCTCATTTTCATTATAAAAGGGTAACTGTGATTCGTGTAACAATCCTTGTATAAAGTAACATAATTTGTTATCAGACTGAGCAAGACTCTCGAATAGCCAGTTATGCAATGGAGAATCGTGCTTTACGAGAAGAAAACAAATATCTGAACTCCTTGGAAAATGTGAAACGCGCCAAGGAAATGTCTCTACAAATGACTGCTAAACTGGAAAGGGCATTTTTGGAAGCCTCTACCTCAGAGAAAAATGCTGGAGGTAAAAAAAAATCTGTTTTATGTTTTTCGAAATCTATTATCTTCATAGTTTGAGAAACAACTGAATTCATTAACTGTATATTTTTCTCAGTAATATTTTGCTGTTGTATCCAATATTATTTTTGTTTTGAATTGTTATAAAGTGCTCTGAAAATTTTCAGGTCAAGCATTTTACACGTCTCCTGTAAAAGTTGAGAACATATCTGCAGCCTCACAACAAAGGCTTAAAGCTCAACTTCTACAAGCACAGAATGACTTATCTTCTGTAAAGCAGGAATATGAGGAGTTCCAGCAACTGGCCAAGTAAGTAATTTGGAAGTCTCTTATCAGATCAGTAAACATAAATCAGACAAAACAATGTTTTCATGCTCTCTATTTTGTGTTTATATAGACATGAATCAATTAGTTTCAGTGGAAGTAATCTCTTGCTCTTTGGTTGACACATTTGAGAAGATTATTGGAAGTAAATTAATGGATCGACAATTTTCCAGAGTTGTAGGCTCATAGCTATACAGCACAGAAAATGGTATTTCAGTCCAACTTGTCTAAACTGATCAAAATATGCATCTGAACTATTTGTCGAGTTTGCCTGTGTTGGCCCCTCCCCACCTCCAATCATTTTTTTTCATCCATGTACCTGTCTAAATTTCTGAAATGTAATTGCACCTGCCTCTACAGCTTGCACTGGCAGCTGATTCCATTTACCCACCACCTCCGAAAAGGGAGCCAAATCTTGCCCCTCTCTCAGTATACCTATGTCTTGTTGTTTTTGACTCCTCAGCCCCGGTAGAAATATTGGCCATCCAACTTGTCGAATCCTCGTGATTTTATGTACCTCATGTCAATTCATCTCTGGCTCTCTCCTTCCTGTTGTTTGATATCCAGTTCACCATGCTTGTGTCATCTGCAGACGAGGTTGGAACGGAATCTGACCACACTTTTGCAGGTGTATATGGAATATAGCAAGGGGCTGAGGACACAACCTTTCAGGGCAGCAATGCTGAGGATAATCGTGAGTGAGGTGTTTGTGTTCTGAATGTGGCTAAGACTATAGGACCAGACAGTAATGTTAAGGACTTGTGCTCCAGAACTAGCTGTGTCTCAAATCAAGCTATTGCTGTATGATTACAGTGCAGCCATTTACCCAACACTGGAACAGGTACTCTCTCCAAAAAGAGCACATCCAATCCAGCTAATTACTATCTAATCTACCTTCACTGAATCATCAGTAAGTGATGGTTCCATTTAGTGTTATTAACCTGCTCACTGCTTGCTTTAGGTTTGGCAAAGACCATTTGCATCCAGGTCTTATCAGTCATGGTCCAAATATTGGACGAAAGAGCTGAATTGCAGAGGAGGGGGTGATTCCTTTGACATCCTGTGGCATTATACAAGTAACATCGAGAAGCCTTGGCATCGTTACCTCCTCAGAGCAGGAGGATTGTGTTTGTTGAGGGTCATTCAGTCCAGTCTCTGACATCACTGTTTTGGCAGGTGCTGTAGGCTAAGCATCTTGAGTTTTCATCAGTGACATTCTTTCCATCTGAAGCCAAGTCCAAGAGGAGAATTTTCTGAAATTCTGTTTTTTGTTGAGCATTTTTTTTATAAATGGAGGTTTGTTATTCAGGAAGAAGCAAATGGAATTAGAATCTGAAGTCCACACCCTTGAAAAAGCCAATCAGCATTTGGAAAATATTTTGGAAGCGACTCAATCTCACAAACGTCAGGAGGTCTTCCAGCTAAATAAAATGCACGCTGAGACGATCAAGGTACGAACTGGTTCATAATCTGCTTAAAATCCTCTTTGCATCAGTAATGCAGAACTCTCAGATTTTGTTTTTTGAAGTATAACTGATTTGAATGTGAAATTGAATGATTATTTCCATAATTTGCATTTTTATTACTAAAACTTGCAAGGTTGTGAAACTTAACGCTATTATTGAAGCATAGAAGAGGGAAAAAAAAGCCCTTTCCTGTTACAGTTAATGTAAAACACTGCACTGACGTGTTGGGTATCTGAAATGAAATAATACAGTGGGATTGCCCAGCAGGATGAGGTTGTCTGTTTCCAATGACAGGAGACCTGTGCAGGAGAATATTTAAAGTGGAAAAGCTGTTGCACTGTGGCAGTTCCACTGCCTTGACCTTGGACGTCTACGTCCATTGATGTGGGTGGTCACATCCTGGGGTCTTCCTTGGTTGCAGTGGATGACCATGACTTCTGTGCCTTCACTCTCCAGAGTGTTCCACATCTGCCATCTCATAACCCTCACCTGCTTTAGCTCACCTGTCGAAGCGGTGTACCAGGGAGTGGCTGCTGTTGCATGCCAGCAGTTACTTGGAGATACAGGTGAGAGCTGAGTGGCCAGTGGGGACCAAAGGTGAGTAGCTGCCCCAAAATGGAGGCAACAAGCTCCTTCAGAGGCGGTACCCCTTCCTGGACATGACATGCACCCCATCCAGCAAGGTAACAAATGTTAATCGACTTTTAAGACTGACCTTTTCATCATTTCTCAAGGGACTGTAGTGGGTTGCTGTTGCAGTTATGTTTATTTATGATCTACTATTATGTTTTCAAGGGTTGTTGTGGCAAGCTCTGATTTATCTCCTTGCCCTTGTACCAACCATCACTGGTATGAGATTTTATAACATTTTGTCTCTAATATTTATTCTGTCCTGCAATAGAACATGACACCAATTAAGTCTGTGGGCAACCTAACACCTCAAATAATTTTACAACCGAGTCCTGATGGAGCACCTGAAGTTTGTGCAGAGAAAGATAATGCTGTAATTAATGAGTCTCTGCCACTTGATATGAATGGACAAGCTTATGAAGCTATTGTTGAAGAACTTCAAATAGTTCAGGTTAATGTTCAGTTAAGTATTTTACTGTTCTTTTCTATATTAAAAGCTGGAGCATCAAGGCTAAGGGGCAACCTGATTTATGAAATTATGAGAGGTATACGTTTGATAGCCTTTTAGCCAGGGTGAAGTCATATACTAAAGTGAATAGATGAGAAGTTAGAAGGGGAAAGTTTAAAGGACATTTATGAGGCAAGTTTTTTTTCATTAAAGCTTTTTCACAGAGAACCGGATTGGGAAGAAAAAAATCATTAGAAGAATATGACTAAGATTATTTAATAAATGACAAAATTTGGTGAGTTGTGGACTGCCTTGCGTAGTATTCACTGATTTAATGTTTTGATGTGCGTGTGATAAATAAAGCTAATGTTTATCTTTATCCTTTACCCATACGAAGCATTGCATCATTTCATTACATTGAGGTAGTACAAGGGAAAACAATAACAAAATGTAGAAGAGAATGTCTGTGTGCACTGCGATATGTGCAAGATAATGAGGTATATTACGAGTTCAAGTCCATTTCCTCATACTTGAAAGCATTCAGTAGTTCTATAACAGTGAGATAGAAGCCTGAATTGAGCCTAGTGGTTTTTGTGTTTTTGGCCTGACGAAAAGGGAGAGAAGACAGAAAGCCTTTGTTTGGAAGGGTTTTTTGATTATGCTGGCTGCTTGAATGAGGTAACGAGAAACATAGTCAGCGCCTTGCGGGGATATTGATTTTCATGATGTGTTGAACTGGGTCCACAACTCTGCAGTTTCTTACAGATTTGAGAAAAAAATGTTGCCATATCAAGCCATGATGCATCCAGATAAAATGTTTTCTATGAATTTCATTAAGAATTATGTTCAGAAGTACATATAAAGCAAGAAGTTAAAGCTGTCTTTTGGCCTTTAGGAGCAGTTGACTGACCTCCAGACCAAGCTGGATGAAGAGGAGAGAAAAAAGGTGAAGCTTCAGCAAAATATTGACAAACTGGAAAGCCATTCCACCAAGTTGAACGAGGTAGACAATTTTCTGAAAACATGCTTAAAATATGGAGTTCTTATTTCTGTGTTCTTTAATTGTTTTTTTTCTATTCTTAAAACAAGCTTAATTTCAGTCCCTATAACTGGATGCTAGCATTTATGTGGAACCATGCCGAATGTGATTTCTTTTTGATTATGAAGCAGAGAAATTTGAGTTCATTATCTTTCCTTTATCATCCTCTCCATATTTAAGCTCTCCTCCCTCAATTCATTGCTATCTCCTTGTCCTTGCCTCAGTTGCCAGGGTCTTGATCACTGATGCAGCAATCTCTAGCCCTTGTATTCTTCACTAACTCTTGCCCCTTTCTAAATCAATTTCTTCAAGCATCATATCTCAGAAGATGCACTTACAAGGTCATTACACATTTAGGCAACCAACTACTTGGTACTTGTTTTTGCATTTGCCATAATTCTTGTGCCTAATTATTCCCTCTCCTTTTCCTGTATTTCCTTGTTTCTAGTAAACCATATTCAGCCTAATCTAATGATGCTCCTCTCCCAGCATTGGTTTAAAAATTAGTGGAGGAGCTCAGGTGAGGTAGCATCTATGGAAAAGAATAAAGTTGACATTTTGAACTGAGAATGACTGAAAACAAAAGGAACCAACTACCTGCATTCTGGAAAACTGTAGGAGGTATTTCTGCTGGTGATGGATTTACTAGAAATCATCTTTCAATATTCCAGGGATTCTTAGAGCATTTACCACAGACTGGAAGGAAGCAAATGTCTATCTCCAAAACAGGGCACTTTGGGGTGGAGGGAGGATTGTGGGGAAATAGCAGAATTGGGTAGCTTCAATATTATTTATGAAGGGGAAAATCATATTGGACAAATGTTCATGTTGTAAACCAGTAGAAGACACAAGGAAAACCAATTGATATTTGTTTGAGCTTGAAGGGCTTTGCTAAAATGCTTAAATTATTTGAAAAAATAATTGTGGTGCACCTAATCAGCGATGAACTGGTGTGAATGGAGGATCAATAAATGGATAGAAAAGGTTGGGAATAAATGGATCATTCTTTCTTTGTACTGTGACTAGTTGAGTATTCCAGAAACAAGTGCAGGAGCCTGAGCTGTTTACATCAATGATCTGGAAGAAGGTATTAAATATGTATTCAAGTATATATGTTGCAGTGTGGACTGTAAGGAGAATGAAGGGGAGATTACACAAATTGTGTAAAGGGATGCACATGTGGATGGAGTATAATGTGAAGTCCTCCATGAAGGAAAGATTCTCCGATGGTGAGAGAATGAAAGGTTGTGTACAGGCAGGCTTGGGGTGTCTAATAAGCAATTAGGGAGGAAATGGGACGAGTGGTTCACCTGGCTTATCTTCCAGCTAGTCTCCTTCCCCTCCCCCCACCTTTTTATTCTGTCATCAATCCCTTTCCTTAATCATGAAGAAGGATTTCAGTCTGAAATATCAACTTACATAGATGCTGCCTGACCTGCTGAGTTCCTCCAGCATTTTGTGTGTGTTGCTTTGAATGCAAGAGATAATATGTGTGTAGGGCTGTTGTGAGATCTTATCTGGAATATTGAGCACAGGTCTGATCTGCCTACCTGTGTAAACAATAGGAATGTCTGTTTCAACAGTGATTCTTGGGATGAGGTCTATGTTATAAAAGGAGATATTAAGCAGTTGGGGCCTATATATCCTGGAGTTTAGAAGAATGACAAGTGATATCTCTGAAACATTCATAGTCAGATAGGGTAGATGCAGGGATGACTGGGTGACTAGAACCATGGTCAGTCATTTGGTGTAGGGAATAGAAATTCCTGCACTGGATGGTGGTGAATCTTTGGAATTCTCTACCTAAGAAAACTAAGGCTCAGTTAATGAGTATATTCATGAAAATAAATTGTATTTCTATATGTTAAGGGATTCAAGAGATGGGCATACTGGAGAAAAATGGCACGGGATAAATATCAGCTTTCAGCTCATTAAATACAGTAATAGAGACAAGGGTGGATGAACAGTCAACTAGCTACTTTCTGTGTCCTTGTCCTCAAACTAATTGTTTCTCCTTCCCCAAACAACAGCCCCTTACTTCTGCTAGAGACTTTGTGATTGTGTACCAACATGCTCATGACTCCATATTCTGAAACTTTTCAATTGAATGTCTACGCTTGCAGCAATATTACTAAAACTACAAAGGCATCTTCCTTGACTGTGATCCTGTTGCGCTAATGTGCCCTATTATTTGAAATTGTGTATTATCTTTCTCCACTGTCCTATTTGTCCTGTAATAAAGGAACATCAGATATTTCCTGACTTTCCACACTGTTATCTCTGTAATCTTGCTTTTAACTGCCCCACTCCTGCCTTCTGTGTCTGTATGTCTTCCCTTGCCAAATTAGCTGAAGATGTCCAGTCAGTTTCCACCTTGAGTATTGTGAACAGTTCTGGGCACTTAATCTAAAAAAAGATGTGCTGGCATTGGAGAGGGTTCAGAGGAGGTTCAGAAGGATGATTCCAGGAATGAAGGGGTTATCATACGAGGAACGTTTAATAGCTCTGGGCCTGTACTCACTGGAATTTAGAAGGATGGGGGGGGGGGGGTGCAAATCTCATTGAAACCTTTCAAATGTTGAAAGGCCTAGACAGAATAGAAGTGGAAAGGATGTTTCCCATGGTGGGGGAGTCTAGGATAAGAGGGCACAGCCTCAGGATAGAGGGGTGTCTATCTAAAAAAGATGCAGAGAAAGTTCTTTAGCCGGAGGGTGGTTATTTTGTGGAATTTGTTACTACAGGCAACTGACGAGGCCAGATTGTTGGGTGTATTTAAGGCAGAGCTTGATAGGTTCTTGATTGGACAAAGATTACAATTTAGGAGCAGCTTCTTCCCCTCTGCCATCCGATTCCTAAATGGACATTGAAGCTACGGACACAACCTCACTTTTTTTAATATACAGTATTTCTGTTTTTGCACATTTTTAAAAAATCTATTCAGTATACATAATTGATTTACTTGTTTATTTATGTTTTATTTTATCTATTATTTTATTTTCTCTCTCTGCTAGATTATGTATTGCATTGAACTGCTGCTGCTAAGTTAACAAATTTCACGTCACATGCCGGTTCTGATTCTGAGAAGGCTAGGCAACGGGGTTGAGGAGGGGGGGGAGAAAGGATCAGCCGTGATTGAATGGCAGAGCAAACTCAATGGGCCAAATGGCCTAATTCTACTTCATTGTCTTATTGTCTATGGTCCAATGTTGACCAAAGCTGCAGGTCTCAAATTGATGCTATAAAATGCACTGGAGCATCTTGGAGCATCAAGATGTGCAGTTTTACACATGAAGCACTAGTGCTGTGCCAGTATTTAGGGAAAAGGTTTAACATATGAATGTTTCATGGCTCTAGGCCTATACACGTTGGAGTTTAGAAGAATGAGGGAGAATCTCATTGAAGCCTATCAAATATTGAAAGGTCTATCATAGATGGATTGGAAGTGTAGGGGATGTTTCCTATAGTGGGGGAGTAAATGATCAGAGAGCACAGCTTTAAGATAAAAGGGTGTTCCTTTAGAACAGAGAGGAGGAGAATTTTCAGTAGACAGGGTGGTAGGCATATAGTATTCATTGCCACAGTCGACTGGAGGCTGAGTAATTGGGAATATCAATAAACCATAGTAAGGATGAGGTTTTTGTATACTTGGAGGCACACAATAAAATAGGCCAAGATCAGCATGGTTTCCTTGAGGGGAAATTTAGCCTGACAAATGTGTTGGAATTCTTTGAGGAATTAACAAGCAGGATAGACAAATGAGAGTTGGTGGATGCTGTTCACTTGAATTTTTATAAGGCTTTTGACGAAGTGCCACGCATGAGGCTGCTTAACAAGGTAAGAGCCCATGGTATTACAGGAAAAATATCAGCAAGGATAGAAGATTGGCTGATTGGCAGAAGACTTCAGTTTTGGTCACCTAGTTACAGGGAGGATATTAATAAGGTTGAAAGAGTGCAGAGAAGGTTTACAAGGATGTTGCCAGGATTTGAGAAACTGAGTTACAGAAAAAGGTTGAATAGGTTAGGACTTTATTCCCCGGAGCATAGAAGAATGAGGGGAGATTTGATAGAGGTATATAACATTATAATGGGTATAGATAAAATGAATGCAAGCAGGCTTTTTCCACTGAGGCTAGGAGAGAAAAAAAACAGAGGACATGGGTGAAGGGGGAGAAGTTTAAAGGGAACATTGGGGGGGGGGGTTCTTCATACAGTGGTGGGAGTGTGGAATGAGCTGCCAGATGAAGTGGTAAACACGGACTCACTTTTAACACTTGGACAGGTATGGAGGGATATGGGCCAGGTGCAGGTCAGTGGGACTAGGCAGAAAAATGGTTTAGCACAGCCAAGAAGGGCCAAAAGGCCTGTTTCTGTGCTGTAATGTTTTATGGTTCTAAGAATGGGAATATAGGGGTTTTTTTCTGGTTGGCTCCTGGTGACTAGTGTTGGGACCACTTCTTTCACATCAATGATTTGAATGACGGAATTGATGGCTTTGTGTCAAAGAATGCAGATAAGATAGGTGGGGGGGCAGGTAGTGTTGAGGAAGTGGGGAGTCTGTTGAAGGATCTGGACAGATTGGAAGAATGGGCAATGAAGTGGCAGATGGAATATAGTGTAATGAAGTATTTGATAGAAGGAATAAACCATAGACTGTTTTACTAATATGGAGAAAATTCAAAAATTTGAGGTGCAAAGGGACCTTGTGCAGGATATCCTGCAGGTTAACTTGCAGGGTGAGTGGACTGTAAGGAAGATGCACGTAATGTTCGCATTCATTTTAAAAGGACTAGAATGTAAAAGGAAGTAATGCTGAGGTATTGAAGCCTCATTTGGAGAACTGAGTAGTTTTGGGTCGTGTGTTTAGGATGGGATGTGCTGACTGTGGAGGTTCATGAGAATTATTCCAGGAATGAGGAGCATTTGATAGCTCTGGGCCTATACTCGCTGAAGTTTAGAAGAATAAGACCATAAGACACAGGAGCAGAATTAGACAGCTCAGCCCATTGAGACCATTTCATCATGGCTTATCCTGGATCCCATTCAACCCCATTCCATATCCCCTGATGCCCTGACCAATCAGGAATCTATCAACTTCCACTTTAAATATACCCACAGATTTTGCCTCCACCACAGTCTGGCAGAGCATTCCATAAATTCACCACTCTGACTAAAAAAATTCCTCCTCCTGTTCTAAAGGGTCACTCCTCAATTTTGAGGCTGTGCCCTCTTATTTTGGATACCCCCACCAGAGAATAGTGGGAAAGCTGCTTACAACGCAGATGGTGTGTCTGATTCGGGAAACCTAAGAGGCCTATGACTAGGCAGCTGCTGAGGGATATTAAAATTGCATGTCATACCAGTATCCAACATTATTTAAACTGTAGTTATTGCTAATGATACATTTTCTAAAATTACAGCTCCTCCCCCAGGTTATGACAGGGTCCAGTCCATGCGAACTGCCTGCGTTACGAACAGTTCATAAGTTGGAAACCTGGCTATGAACAGAGTTCTCCTGTGGCAGGTGAGGTTTGCAGTCCTGCAGCAGACTGCAAGTCCGTCCCACTGGTCTCCCAGGCACTCATCGTAAATGCACAGGCTGTGTACAAGTTGAGCGTCATAAACTGGGGAGGATCTATATAAGGATTAGTCTTTAGATTTGTATGCAAACCTGACATCTTGTTATTTTTAGGACCTTGGTAACATCTATTATTTGTAGAATTTTTGTTTTCTCTCTGCTTGTATTTATTTTAGAATACACAGATTTAATGGCTGTGTACATAATTGCAATTAAGATTATATTTAAAAAGCAAATACTAATTATTTTCTATGAAACTTTTGTTTCAGCTCCTCATCTCTGAACGAAATGATAGAAACAAAACCCAGCAGGAGCTCATTACAAAGACTAAATCATTGGAAAGTGAGCTGCAAGACTGTCTAACTCAAAACAATAGTAGGTGAAATCTATATTTACTTTATTACAATAGTATAATGATTCAACTGTTTTAATATTCTGAATGCCCAGGTTACACATTATTATTAAGTAATACACCGGCATCCAATTCAGCTAAATTTTAAGATGCCTCTATTAACATTGCCTTGTACATGTACTTAGAATCCTTTTTAGTGTTTGTAATTAAGCTTTATTTAATTTGTTGCAAGGACATTTTGCAACCTGAGGCTGAGTTAAACATCTGCTGTTGAATATCATGTCCTGGTGATGCCAGCTCTTTTCTACTTTGACAGTATTGAAAAGTGAAGTGCACGACTTGCGTGTTGTGCTACAGTCAGCTGACAAAGAACTTATGACAGTAAAGGAGGAATACAGTTCTTATAAGGCCAAGCAAGATGCCGAACACATTCAACTTTCAGATCAGTTTATGAAAATCCAGTTACAGCTGGATGAAATCAGGTGAAATTTCTGTCATGCCTGTCAGTATTTTATAAAATTATAATCTTGTGGTTAAAGTTAAAATGATTAAAAATGGTTAAATTGAGAATGAGTTGTAGACATTTAGTGATGGTCCATCTTCAATAGTTATTCACAATTTCTCCTATACTCTTCTAAAACATAGTTCATAGCGATCAGAGATGTAGTACAGAGCTCTAATGTTTGAGTATCTAAAATATTCATGAAGATTACTACTTTGTGAACACCCGTATATTGTGAAACTTGACTCTGAGGAAAGACATTCCTTTTAACAGCTTGACATTAAAATATGCTTTATATTATAACCCCAGGATCTGCAAGTTTTGATTTTTGCAACCTAATGAGGTTGAAAGATGATACATCGCCTTGAATTTTTGCAGACCTTATAAAAGTATTTGGGCAGGAACATTAGTAGGAAACGCTAGGATTTGACTCTGATTCTGAATACGTTCTGTGCTATTTGAATAAGAACTAGCAAATGGAAGATTTCCTGAGATTGTTAATCACACTTTCCGTGATGATAGAGGAAGGGAGAGAACCAAAGGTCATATGTTTTGACTGTTGAGTATGGATGATGTGTGTGTGTAGATGAGGACAGTCCTTTCTGCTCTTGATTTCACTTCCACCTTCAGCTCCACTTTATTTGGATTTGTACGCAGTAGTAGTTGATATAGCTTTCAACTAAGCCTCTAAATTCTGCCTTTGCTGTTAGTGTTCAAGCAAATCTTGGTTGTAGTACTGGATTCTTAGGAAAATTTGGTGCTGTTATGACTGCAGATGTGTGTGAGATAGGCTGGTGAAGTGCAGTCAGATATGCACGTGGTAGGGTGGTGAAGTGGAGTTGCATGCGCGTGTCGGATGTGTACGTGGTAGGGTGGTGAAGTGGAGTTGCATACGCGTGTCGGATGTGTACGTGGTAGGGTGGTGAAGTGGAGATGTGTACGTGGTAGGGTGGTGAAGTGGAGTTGCATACGCGTGTCGGATGTGTACGTGGTAGGGTGGTGAAGTGGAGTTGCATACGCGTGTCGGATGTGTACGTGGTAGGGTGGTGAAGTGGAGATGTGTACGTGGTAGGGTGGTGAAGTGGAGTTGCATACGCGTGTCGGATGTGTACGTGGTAGGGTGGTGAAGTGGAGTTGCATACGCGTGTCGGATGCGTACGTGGTGGGGTGGGGAAGTGGAGTTGCATACGCATGTCGGATGTGTACGTGGTAGGGTGGTGAAGTGGAGTTGCATACGCATGTCGGATGTGTACGTGGTAGGGTGGTGAAGTGGAGTTGCATACGCGTGTCGGATGTGTACGTGGTAGGGTGGTGAAGTGGAGTTGCATGCGCGTGTCGGATGTGTACGTGGTAGGGTGGTGAAGTGGAGTTGCATACGCGTGTCGGATGTGTACGTGGTAGGGTGGTGAAGTGGAGATGTGTACGTGGTAGGGTGGTGAAGTGGAGTTGCATACGCGTGTCGGATGTGTACGTGGTAGGTGGTGAAGTGGAGTTGCATACGCATGTCGGATGTGTACGTGGTAGGGTGGTGAAGTGGAGTTGCATGCGCGCGTCGGATGTGTACGTGGTAGGTGGTGAAGTGGAGTTACATACGCATGTCGGATGTGTACGTGGTAGGGTGGTGAAGTGGAGTTGCATACGCGCGTCGGATGTGTACGTGGTAGGGTGGTGAAGTGGAGATGTGTACGTGGTAGGGTGGTGAAGTGGAGTTGCATACGCGTGTCGGATGTGTACGTGGTAGGGTGGTGAAGTGGAGATGTGTACGTGGTAGGGTGGTGAAGTGGAGTTGCATACGCGTGTCGGATGTGTACGTGGTAGGGTGGTGAAGTGGAGATGTGTACGTGGTAGGGTGGTGAAGTGGAGTTGCATACGCGTGTCGGATGTGTACGTGGTAGGGTGGTGAAGTGGAGATGTGTACGTGGTAGGGTGGTGAAGTGGAGTTGCATGCGCACGTCGGATGTGTACGTGGTAGGGTGGTGAAGTGGAGATGTGTACGTGGTAGGTGGTGAAGTGGAGTTGCATGCGCACGTCGGATGTGTACGTGGTAGGGTGGTGATGTGGAGTTGCATACGCGTGTCGGATGTGTACGTGGTAGGGTGGTGAAGTGGAGATGTGTACGTGGTAGGGTGGTGAAGTGGAGTTGCATACGCGTGTCGGATGTGTACGTGGTAGGGTGGTGAAGTGGAGATGTGTACGTGGTAGGGTGGTGAAGTGGAGTTGCATACGCGTGTCGGATGTGTACGTGGTAGGGTGGTGAAGTGGAGTTGCATGCGCACGTCGGATGTGTACGTGGTAGGGTGGTGAAGTGGAGATGTGTACGTGGTAGGTGGTGAAGTGGAGTTGCATGCGCACGTCGGATGTGTACGTGGTAGGGTGGTGATGTGGAGTTGCATACGCGTGTCGGATGTGTACGTGGTAGGTGGTGAAGTGGAGTTGCATACGCGCGTCGGATGTGTACGTGGTAGGGTGGTGATGTTGTGTTGCATACGCGTGTCGGATGTGTATGTGGTAGGGTGGTGAAGTGGAGATGTGTACGTGGTAGGGTGGTGAAGTGGAGTTGCATGCGCGCGTCGGATGTGTATGTGGTAGGGTGGTGAAGTGGAGATGTGTACGTGGTAGGGTGGTGAAGTGGAGTTGCATGCGCGCGTTGGATGTGTACGTGGTAGGGTGGTGAAGTGGAGTTACATGTGCGCGTCGGATGTGTACGTGGTAGGGTGGTGATGTTGTGTTGCATACGCGTGTCGGATGTGTACGTGGTAGGTGGTGAAGTGGAGTTGCATGCGCGCGTCGGATGTGTACGTGGTAGGGTGGTGAAGTGGAGTTGCATACGCGTGTCGGATGTGTACGTGGTAGGGTGGTGAAGTGGAGTTGCATACGCGTGTCGGATGTGTACGTGGTAGGGTGGTGAAGTGGAGATGTGTACGTGGTAGGGTGGTAAAGTGGAGTTGCATGCGCGCGTCGGATGTGTACGTGGTAGGCTGGTGAAGTGGAGTTGCATGCGCGCGTCGGATGTGTACGTGGTAGGGTGGTGAAGTGGAGTTGCATACGCGAGTCGGATGTGTACGTGGTAGGGTGGTGAAGTGGAGTTGCATACGCGCGTCGGATGTGTACGTGGTAGGGTGGTGAAGTGGAGATGTGTACGTGGTAGGGTGGTGAAGTGGAGTTGCATGCGCGCGTCGGATGTGTACGTGGTAGGGTGGTGAAGTGGAGTTGCATGCGCGTGTCGGATGTGTACGTGGTAGGGTGGTGAAGTGGAGATGTGTACGTGGTAGGGTGGTGAAGTGGAGTTGCATACGCGCGTCGGATGTGTACGTGGTAGGGTGGTGAAGTGGAGTTGCATGCGCGCTTCGGATGTGTACGTGGTAGGGTGGTGAAGTGGAGATGTGTACGTGGTAGGGTGGTGAAGTGGAGTTGCATACGCGAGTCGGATGTGTACGTGTTAGGGTGGTGAAGTGGAGTTGCATACGCGAGTCGGATGTGTACGTGGTAGGGTGGTGAAGTGGAGTTGCATGCGCGCGTCGGATGTGTACGTGGTAGGTGGTGAAGTGGAGTTGCATGCGCGCGTCGGATGTGTACGTGGTAGGGTGGTGAAGTGGAGTTGCATGCGCGCGTCGGATGTGTACGTGGTAGGCTGGTGAAGTGGAGTTGCATGCGCGCGTCAGATGTGTACGTGGTAGGGTGGTGAAGTGGAGTTGCATACGCGAGTCGGATGTGTACGTGGTAGGGTGGTGAAGTGGAGTTGCATGCGCGCGTCGGATGTGTACGTGGTAGGGTGGTGAAGTGGAGTTGCATGCGCGTGTCGGATGTGTACGTGGTAAGGTGGTGAAGTGGAGATGTGTACGTGGTAGGGTGGTGAAGTGGAGTTGCATGCGCGCGTCGGATGTGTACGTGGTAGGGTGGTGAAGTGGAGTTGCATACGCGAGTCGGATGTGTACGTGGTAGGGTGGTGAAGTGGAGTTGCATGCGCGCGTCGGATGTGTACGTGGTAGGGTGGTGAAGTGGAGATGTGTACGTGGTAGGGTGGTGAAGTGGAGTTGCATGCGCGCGTCGGATGTGTACGTGGTAGGGTGGTGAAGTGGAGTTGCATGCGCGCGTCGGATGTGTACGTGGTAGGGTGGTGAAGTGGAGTTGCATGCGCGCGTCGGATGTGTACGTGGTAGGGTGGTGAAGTGGAGTTGCATGCGCGCGTCGGATGTGTACGTGATAGGGTGTTGAAGTGGAGTTGCATGCGCGCGTCGGATGTGTACGTGGTAGTGTGGTGAAGTGGAGTTGCATGTGCGCGTCGGATGTGTACGTGGTAGGGTGGTGATGTGGAGTTGCATACGCGTGTCGGATGTGTACGTGGTAGGTGGTGAAGTGGAGTTGCATATGCGTGTCGGATGTGTATGTGGTCGGGTGGTGAAGTGGAGATTTGTACGTGGTAGGGTGGTGATGTGGAGTTGCATACGCACGTCAGATGTGTACGTGGTAGGGTGGTGAAGTGGAGTTGCATGCGCGCGTCGGATGTGTACGTGGTAGGGTGGTGAAGTGGAGTTGCATGCGCGCGTCGGATGTGTACGTGGTAGGGTGGTGAAGTGGAGTTGCATGCGCGCGTCGGATGTGTACGTGGTAGGGTGGTGAAGTGGAGTTGCATGCGCGCGTCGGATGTGTACGTAGTAGGGTGGTGAAGTGGAGTTGCATGCGCGCGTCGGATGTGTACGTGGTAGGGTGGTGAAGTGGAGTTGCATACGCGTGTCGGATGTGTACGTGGTAGGTGGTGAAGTGGAGTTGCATACGCATGTCGGATGTGTACGTGGTAGGGTGGTGAAGTGGAGTTGCATGCGCGCGTCGGATGTGTACGTGGTAGGTGGTGAAGTGGAGTTACATACGCATGTCGGATGTGTACGTGGTAGGGTGGTGAAGTGGAGTTGCATGCGCGCGTCGGATGTGTACGTGGTAGGGTGGTGAAGTGGAGATGTGTACGTGGTAGGGTGGTGAAGTGGAGTTGCATACGCGTGTCGGATGTGTACGTGGTAGGGTGGTGAAGTGGAGATGTGTACGTGGTAGGGTGGTGAAGTGGAGTTGCATACGCGTGTCGGATGTGTACGTGGTAGGGTGGTGAAGTGGAGATGTGTACGTGGTAGGGTGGTGAAGTGGAGTTGCATACGCGTGTCGGATGTGTACGTGGTAGGGTGGTGAAGTCGAGTTGCATGCGCACGTCGGATGTGTACGTGGTAGGGTGGTGAAGTGGAGATGTGTACGTGGTAGGTGGTGAAGTGGAGTTGCATGCGCACGTCGGATGTGTACGTGGTAGGGTGGTGATGTGGAGTTGCATACGCGTGTCGGATGTGTACGTGGTAGGGTGGTGAAGTGGAGATGTGTACGTGGTAGGGTGGTGAAGTGGAGTTGCATACGCGTGTCGGATGTGTACGTGGTAGGGTGGTGAAGTGGAGATGTGTACGTGGTAGGGTGGTGAAGTGGAGTTGCATACGCGTGTCGGATGTGTACGTGGTAGGGTGGTGAAGTGGAGTTGCATGCGCACGTCGGATGTGTACGTGGTAGGGTGGTGAAGTGGAGATGTGTACGTGGTAGGTGGTGAAGTGGAGTTGCATGCGCACGTCGGATGTGTACGTGGTAGGGTGGTGATGTGGAGTTGCATACGCGTGTCGGATGTGTACGTGGTAGGTGGTGAAGTGGAGTTGCATACGCGCGTCGGATGTGTACGTGGTAGGGTGGTGATGTTGTGTTGCATACGCGTGTCGGATGTGTATGTGGTAGGGTGGTGAAGTGGAGATGTGTACGTGGTAGGGTGGTGAAGTGGAGTTGCATGCGCGCGTCGGATGTGTATGTGGTAGGGTGGTGAAGTGGAGATGTGTACGTGGTAGGGTGGTGAAGTGGAGTTGCATGCGCGCGTTGGATGTGTACGTGGTAGGGTGGTGAAGTGGAGTTACATGTGCGCGTCGGATGTGTACGTGGTAGGGTGGTGATGTTGTGTTGCATACGCGTGTCGGATGTGTACGTGGTAGGTGGTGAAGTGGAGTTGCATGCGCGCGTCGGATGTGTACGTGGTAGGGTGGTGAAGTGGAGTTGCATACGCGTGTCGGATGTGTACGTGGTAGGGTGGTGAAGTGGAGTTGCATACGCGTGTCGGATGTGTACGTGGTAGGGTGGTGAAGTGGAGATGTGTACGTGGTAGGGTGGTGAAGTGGAGTTGCATGCGCGCGTCGGATGTGTACGTGGTAGGGTGGTGAAGTGGAGTTGCATGCGCGTGTCGGATGTGTACGTGGTAGGGTGGTGAAGTGGAGATGTGTACGTGGTAGGGTGGTGAAGTGGAGTTGCATACGCGCGTCGGATGTGTACGTGGTAGGGTGGTGAAGTGGAGTTGCATGCGCGCGTCGGATGTGTACGTGGTAGGGTGGTGAAGTGGAGTTGCATACGCGAGTCGGATGTGTACGTGGTAGGGTGGTGAAGTGGAGTTGCATGCGCGCGTCGGATGTGTACGTGGTAGGTGGTGAAGTGGAGTTGCATGCGCGCGTCGGATGTGTACGTGGTAGGGTGGTGAAGTGGAGTTGCATGCGCGCGTCGGATGTGTACGTGGTAGGCTGGTGAAGTGGAGTTGCATGCGCGCGTCAGATGTGTACGTGGTAGGGTGGTGAAGTGGAGTTGCATACGCGAGTCGGATGTGTACGTGGTAGGGTGGTGAAGTGGAGTTGCATGCGCGCGTCGGATGTGTACGTGGTAGGGTGGTGAAGTGGAGTTGCATGCGCGTGTCGGATGTGTACGTGGTAAGGTGGTGAAGTGGAGATGTGTACGTGGTAGGGTGGTGAAGTGGAGTTGCATGCGCGCGTCGGATGTGTACGTGGTAGGGTGGTGAAGTGGAGTTGCATACGCGAGTCGGATGTGTACGTGGTAGGGTGGTGAAGTGGAGTTGCATGCGCGCGTCGGATGTGTACGTGGTAGGGTGGTGAAGTGGAGATGTGTACGTGGTAGGGTGGTGAAGTGGAGTTGCATGCGCGCGTCGGATGTGTACGTGGTAGGGTGGTGAAGTGGAGTTGCATGCGCGCGTCGGATGTGTACGTGGTAGGGTGGTGAAGTGGAGTTGCATGCGCGCGTCGGATGTGTACGTGATAGGGTGTTGAAGTGGAGTTGCATGCGCGCGTCGGATGTGTACGTGGTAGTGTGGTGAAGTGGAGTTGCATGTGCGCGTCGGATGTGTACGTGGTAGGGTGGTGATGTGGAGTTGCATACGCGTGTCGGATGTGTACGTGGTAGGTGGTGAAGTGGAGTTGCATATGCGTGTCGGATGTGTATGTGGTCGGGTGGTGAAGTGGAGATTTGTACGTGGTAGGGTGGTGATGTGGAGTTGCATACGCACGTCAGATGTGTACGTGGTAGGGTGGTGAAGTGGAGTTGCATGCGCGCGTCGGATGTGTACGTGGTAGGGTGGTGAAGTGGAGTTGCATGCGCGCGTCGGATGTGTACGTGGTAGGGTGGTGAAGTGGAGTTGCATGCGCGCGTCGGATGTGTACGTGGTAGGGTGGTGAAGTGGAGTTGCATGCGCGCGTCGGATGTGTACGTGGTAGGGTGGTGAAGTGGAGTTGCATGCGCGCGTCGGATGTGTACGTGGTAGGGTGGTGAAGTGGAGTTGCATGCGCGCGTCGGATGTGTACGTAGTAGGGTGGTGAAGTGGAGTTGCATGCGCGCGTCGGATGTGTACGTGGTAGGGTGGTGAAGTGGAGTTGCATGCGCGCGTCGGATGTGTACGTGGTAGGGTGGTGAAGTGGAGTTGCATGCGCGCGTCGGATGTGTACGTGGTGGGGTGGTGAAGTGGAGTTGCATGCGCCTGTCGGATGTGTACGTGGTAGGGTGGTGAAGTGGAGTTGCATGCGCGCGTCGGATGTGTACGTGGTAGGGTGGTGAAGTGGAGTTGCATGCGCGCGTCGGATGTGTACGTGGTAGGGTGGTGAAGTGGAGATATGTACGTGGTAGGGTGGTGAAGTGGAGTTGCATGCGCGCGTCGGATGTGTACGTGGTAGGGTGGTGAAGTGGAGTTGCATGCGCGCGTCGGATGTGTACGTGGTAGGGTGGTGAAGTGGTGTTGCATACGCGCGTCGGATGTGTACGTGGTAGGGTGGTGAAGTGGAGTTGCATGCGCGCGTCGGATGTGTACGTGGTAGGGTGGTGAAGTGAAGTTGCATACGAGTGTCGGATGTGTATGTGGTAGGGTGGTGAAGTGGAGATGTGTACGTGGTAGGGTGGTGAAGTGGAGTTGCATACGCGCGCCGGATGTGTACGTGGTAGGGTGGTGAAGTGGAGTTGCATACGCGCGTCGAATGTGTACGTGGTAGGGTGGTGAAGTGGAGTTGCATGCGCGCGTTGGATGTGTACGTGGTAGGGTGGTGAAGTGGAGTTGCATGCGCGCGTCGGATGTGTACGTGGTAGGGTGGTGAAGTGGAGTTGCATGCGCGCGTCGGATGTGTACGTGGTAGGGTGGTGAAGTGGAGATGTGTACGTGGTAGGGTGGTGAAGTGGAGTTGCATACGCGAGTCGGATGTGTACGTGGTAGGGTGGTGAAGTGGAGTTGCATGCGCGCGTCGGATGTGTACGTGGTAGGGTGGTGAAGTGGAGTTGCATGCGCGCGTCGGATGTGTACGTGGTAGGGTGGTGAAGTGGAGTTGCATGCGCGCGTCGGATGTGTACGTGGTAGGGTGGTGAAGTGGAGTTGCATGCGCGCGTCGGATGTGTAGGTGGTAGGGTGGTGAATTGGAGTTGCATGCGCGCGTCGGATGTGTACGTGGTAGGGTGGTGACGTGGAGATGTGTACGTGGTAGGGTGGTGAAGTGGAGTTGCATGCGCGCGTCGGATGTGTACGTGGTAGGGTGGTGAAGTGGAGTTGCATGCGCGCGTCGGATGTGTACGTGGTAGGGTGGTGAAGTGGAGTTGCATGCGCGCGTCGGATGTGTACGTGGTAGGGTGGTGAAGTGGAGTTGCATGCGCGCGTCGGATGTGTAGGTGGTAGGGTGGTGAATTGGAGTTGCATGCGCGCGTCGGATGTGTACGTGGTAGGGTGGTGAATTGGAGTTGCATGCGCGCGTCGGATGTGTACGTGGTAGGGTGGTGAAGTGGAGTTGCATGCGCGCGTCGGATGTGTACGTGGTAGGGTGGTGAAGTGGAGTTGCATGCGCGCGTCGGATGTGTACGTGGTAGGGTGGTGAAGTGGAGTTGCATGCGCGCGTCGGATGTGTACGTGGTAGGGTGGTGAAGTGGAGTTGCATGCGCGCGTCGGATGTGTACGTGGTAGGGTGGTGAAGTGGAGTTGCATGCGCGCGTCGGATGTGTACGTGGTAGGGTGGTGAAGTGGAGTTACATGCGCGCGTCGGATGTGTACGTGGTAGGGTGGTGAAGTGGAGTTACATACGCGTGTCGGATGTGTACGTGGTAGGTGGTGAAGTGGAGTTACATGCGCGCGTCGGATGTGTACGTGGTAGGGTGGTGAAGTGGAGTTACATACGCGTGTCGGATGTGTACGTGGTAGGGTGGTGAAGTGGAATTGAATAGGCATGTAGTAGGGTGGCGAAGTTGGGTCTGATATGTATGTGGTAGGGTGGTGAAGGTTAGTCGGATATGTTGATGAATATGGTAGTGTGGTGAAGTGAAAATGCATGTCTAGTCTAGAAGGCAAGTTGTTCAGAACTAGGCTAGATCAATGTCTTTTTATAATCAGACATTTCCCACACTATGCCTTTTCTTCCTTCAAATAATCTTCAAATGAGGTGGAAATGATGCAGATCTCCTTAGTTAGCTTTATTCAATCTGATGCCCCTAAGATCAAAATTTACTGGACCAAGTTTTATCATTTCTGAGGCTCTCTAATGAAAATTCTGTTTTTTAAAAAAAATTGGCACTCTGTTTGGAGCAGAGCCTAAAAGTGCAGTGTAGATATCTTGCTTAACAGTGGAATTGTTACTATTTCCCCCTTTAATAGGATTCTAATGTGATGCTCCTTTTTTCCTAAATATAAGGTTAGAACATGAAAAAAACCTGGAGATGAAGCGTTCTCTCCAAGATACTAATGACAATCTACTGGAGACTGTGAAATTTAAAGAATATGAGAATGAACAACTGCATGAAAATCTGGAACAAATGAAGGAGGAAGCTGAAACAATGAGGGCTGAAATTGGTGTAAGTGAAAAACATCTTGCACCTTTCCTGTTGAGGGATTATTGACCTGAAGTATTACTGTTTCTCTTAACGTAGATTGCTGGACCTGATTTTCTGGCATTTCTTTATGTTAATATTTGATTTAAGTATCGTATTTAGAAAGTCACCGATTTTCTTGACTTCACCAGGTTTCTGAGCTTGTTTGACACTACAGTTAAAGAAGGCAATCAACGGAGCATTCTTTCAAATGTAACTGCTCACGATTTATTTGGAGAACAGGAAACTCTGTAATCTAATGACATGGTACATTAAACCTTATTTGTCTTGGAGACATCAGTCTGCAGACGCTTGAATCTGGTGCGAAGAACAATCTGCTGGAGGAACAATGGGTCGAGCTGTGGGTGGTGCTGGTGGTTGGAGGTGTGGTTGGGAGGAACTGTTGATGTTTATTTAAATGTCTCCTGTTCCAAATAGTCTCTGATGGAAGATCTGGAAGCTGGAAAGGAACAAAACCAAAAGCTTGCTTCACAACTTCAACAAGACATTGAAAACAATTCCAAGTAAGTGGGTGACTGACTATCCTTTCTTCTCCAACCCCACTGATTTACAGTCAGGAAATGAAGACAAGATCAGAATCAGATTCAGATTTATTATCACCGGCATGTGACGTGAAATTTGTTAACTTAGCAGCAGCAGTTCAATGCGATACATAATCTGGCAGAGAAAAAAAATTAAAAATAATAAATAAAATAAAAATAATAACAATCAATAAACAACTAAATCAATTATGTATATTGAATAGATGTTTTTAAAACAGAAATACTGTATTTTTTTAAAAGTGAGGCAGTGTCCAAAGCTACAATGTCCATTTAGGAATCAGATAGCAGAGGGGAAGAAGCTGTTCCTGAATCGCTGAGTGTGTGCCTTCAGGCTCCTGTACCTCCTACCTGATGGCAGAGGGGAAGAAGTTGTTCCTGAATCATTGAGTGTGTGCCTTCAGGCTTCTGTACCTCCTCCCTGATGGCAGAGGGGAAGAAGCTGTTCCTGAATCGCTGAGTGTGTGCCTTCAGGCTCCTGTACCTCCTCCCTGATGGAAGAGGGGAAGAAGCTGTTCCTGAATCGCTGAGTGTGTGTCTTCAGGCTCCTGTACCCACTCCCTGATGGCAGAGGGGAAGAAGCTGTTCCTGAATCGCTGAGTGTGTGTCTTCAGGCTCCTGTACCTCCTCCCTGATGGCAGAGGGGAAGAAGTTGTTCCTGAATCGCTGAGTGTGTGCCTTCAGGCTCCTGTACCTCCTCCCTGATGGCAGAGGGGAAGAAGCTGTTCCTGAATCGCTGAGTGTGTGCCTTCAGGCTCCTGTACCTCCTCCCTGATGGCAGAGGGGAAGAAGTTGTTCCTGAATCACTGAGTGTGTGTCTTCAGGCTCCTGTACCTCCTCCCTGATGGCAGAGGGGAAGAAGCTGTTCCTGAATCACTGAGTGTGTGCCTTCAGGCTCCTGTACCTCCTCCCTGATGGCAGAGGGGAAGAAGTTGTTCCTGAATCGCTGAGTGTGTGCCTTCAGGCTCCTGTACCTCCTCCCTGATGGCGGAGGGGAAGAAGCTGTTCCTGAATCGCTGAGTGTGTGCCTTCAGGCTCCTGTACCTCCTCCCTGATGGTAACAGTGAGAAAAGGGCATGCCCTGGGTGCTGGAGGTCCTTAATGATGGCCTTTCTGAGACATTGGTCCCTGGAGATGTCCTGGGTACTTTGTAGGCTAGTATGCAAGATGGAGCTGACTAGATTTACAATCTGCTGCAGCTTCTTTTGGTCCTGTACAGTAGCCCCTCCATACCAGACAGTGATGCAGCCTGTCAGAATGCTCTCCACAGTACAACTATAGAACTTTTTGAGTGTATTTGTTGGCATGCCAAATTTCTTCAAACTCCTAATGAAGTATAGCTGCTAGGTACCAACTAGAGAAGGGGCAGTGTTGGAGAGCACTTCGGGTCCAGTGATCACAATACCATTAGTTTCAATATAATTATGGAGAAGGGTAGGAATGGGCCCAGGGTTGAGATTTTTGATTGGAGAAAGGCTAACTTTGAGGAGATGCGAAAGGATTTGGAAGGAGTGGATTGGGACAATTTGTTTTTTGGGAAGGATGTAATAGAGAAATGGAGGTCATTTAAAGGTGAAATTTTGAGGGTACAGAATCTTTATGTTCCTGTTAGGTTGAAAGGAAAGGTTAAAAGTTTGAGAGAGCCATGGTTTTCAAGGGATATTGGAAACTTGGTTCAGAAAAAGAGAGAGATATCTACAATTAATATAGGCAGCTTAGAGTAAATGAGGTGATTGAGGAATGTAAAAAGAATCTTAAGAAAGAAATTAGAAAAGCTAAAAGAAGATACGAGGTTGCTTTGGCAAGTAAGGTGTAAATGAATCCAAAGGGTTTCTACAGTTATATTAACAGCAAAAGGATAGTGAGGGATAAAATTGGTCCCTTGGAGAATCAGAGTGGACAGCTATGTGTGGAGCCAAAAGAGACGGGGGAGATTTTGAACAATTTCTTTTCTTCGGTATTCACTAAGGAGAAGGATATTGAATTGTGTAAGGTAAGGGAAACAAGTAGGGGAGTTATGGAAACTATGATTAAAGAAGAGGAAGTACTGGCGCTTTTAAAGAATGTAAAAGTTGATAAGTCTCCGGGTCCTGACGGGATATTCCCTAGGACCTTGAGGGAATTTAGTGTAGAAATAGCAGGGGCTCTGACAGAAATATTTCAAATGTCATTAGAAACGGGGATGGTGCCGGAGGATTGGCGTATTGCTCATGTGGTTCCATTGTTTAAAAAGGGTTCTCAGAGTAAACCTAGCAATTATCGGCCTGTAAGTTTGATGTCAGTGGTTGGTAAATTAATGGAAAGTATTCTTAGAGATGGTATATATAATTATCTGGATAGTCAGGGTCTGATTAGGAGCAGTCAACATGGATTTGTGCGTGGAAGGTCATGTTTGACAAATCTTATTGAATTTTTTGAAGAGGTTACTAGGAAAGTTGACGAGGGTAAAGCAGTGGATGTTGTCTATATGGACTTCAGTAAGGTCTTTGACAAGGTTCCACATGGAAGGTTAGTTAGGAAGGTTCAATCATTAGGTATTAATATTGAAGTAGTAAAATGGATTCAACAGTGGCTGGATGGGAGATGCCAGAGAGTAGTGGTGGATAACTGTTTATCAGATTGGAGGCCGGTGACTAGTGGTGTGCCTCAGGGATCTGTACTGGGTCCACTGTTGTTTGTCATATACATTAATGATCTGGATGATGGGGTGGTAAATTGGATTAAGTATGCAGATGATACTAAGATAGGTGGCGTTGTGGATAATGAAGTAGGTTTTCATAGCTTGCAGAGAGATTTAGGCCAGTTAGAAGAGTGGGCTGAAAGATGGCAGATGGAGTTTAATGCTGACAAGTGTGAGCTGCTACATTTTGGTAGGAATAATCCAAATAGGACATACATGGTAAATGGTAGGGCATTGAGGAACACAGCAGAACAGAGTGATCTAGGAATAATGGTGCATAGTTCCCTGAAGGTGGAATCTCATGTGGATAGGGTACAGTTCTGGTCACCGAATTATAGGAAAGATGTCAATAAAATAGAGAGAGTACAGAGGAGATTTACTAGAATGTTACCTGGGTTTCAGCACTTAAGTTACGGAGAAAGGTTGAACAGGTTAGGTCTTTATTCTCTGGAGTGTAGAAGGTTGAGGGGGGACTTGATAGAGGTATTTAAAATTATGAGGGGGATAGATAGAGTTGATGTGGATAGGCTTTTTCCATTGAGAGTAGGGGAGATACAAGCAAGAGGACATGAGTTGAGAGTTAAGGGGCAAAAGTTCAAGGGTAACACGAGGGGAAACTTCTTTTCTCAGAGAGTGATAGCTGTGTGGAACGAGCTTCCAGTAGAAGTGGTAGAGGCAGGTTCAGTATTGTCATTTAAAGTAAAATTGGATAGGTATATGGACAGGAAAGGAATGGAGGGTTATAGGCTGAGTGCAGGTCAGTGGGACTAGGTGACAGTAAGCGTTCGGCACAGACTAGAAGGGCTGAGATGGCCTGTTTCCGTGCTGTAATTGTTATATGGTTATATGGTCTTGCCTTTTTTATAACTACATCAATATGTTGGGACCAGGTTAGATCCTCAGAGATCTTGACACCCAGGAACTTGAAGCTGCTCACTCTCTCCACTTCTGATCCCTCTGAGAATTGGTATGTGTTCCTTCATCTTACCCTTCCTGAAGTCCACAATCAACTATTTCGTCTTACTGATGTTGAGTACCAGGTTGTTTCTGTGACACCACTCCACTAGTTGGCATGTCTCACTCCTGCACGCCCTCTCGTCACCACCTGAGATTCTACCAACAAAGGTCGTATCGTCAGCAAATTTATAGATGGTATTTATAGTTGCTTTTGAAATTGATGGGAACTCTTGCCTGAGCAGAATGTCAGTAACATTATTAGATTTACAGTGCTATGATCAAGAATATGGGCAGTGTCTCTACTAATTAACATGTTAATGTATTGCCATTGAAAGTACAGATGATCATTCAGAAATTCTGCTCTTTGTGTACTTCCCTTAATTGCATCTGATCATTTTGTTAAGCAGTACTACCTTCCTTTCTTCTAAAACACATCGTCTTAAGATTGGCTAACAACCCTTGGACTCATGAAAAATCTTCACCAAGCAGAGATCGAGCCACTTTAGCCAGATGCCTTAATTGCATCTGATCATTTTGTTAAGCAGTACTACCTTCTAAAACACGTTGTCTGTGGGCTGGAGTTCAATGGAAGAGAAGGAAAATTAAATATTGTCACCTGCATTAATATTTATGTGAAAATAGGAGATATTATGGGAGTTGTATAGTGTGTTTCTAGTATTTAATATTCTGCAAGTGAAGTGGTATTTGAGTAAGCAGTTTAACTGGGTTATTTATAAAATTAGTAAAACTAAGTTTTTGCAAATAAGATGATCTGAGGCATTTTACGTTTAATGAATCCCGTAAAACATCTTACTGAACTCCAAAAGCACGCTCCATGCTGTGTTCTGTGGGTGGAGGAGCCACAGGGTGCCTCTGGCTTGTCCACAGGCAGCATTGACATGCTCATGGTGATGTGACTGACGCTAGGGGCATGGCAGTGGAATACCCCAAATCTTGGTGTACTACTTTAAGCGATCAACCAAAATATGTTCAGGTTTACCCCTCTTATCTATGATAAAAGCCTAAGCCTTTTCTCCCCATGTGGACGAAAACAAGCAAGGTGGAATGTAGGTCAACAGGAACCCAAGAGTGCTGTCGGCTGTGATGGGAGGTGGGAATAGGTGAATAGGAATTGAATTTACTGAGCAGAGTGGAAGGCCAACCAGGCAGTCATGGCGTCAGGAGTGAAATCACCTGGCACTTGTAATGGCTGCCTGAATACCAACGCAGCCACAGATGACTGCAGGTCCTCTTTTGGAACAGTTCTGAGCCCCAGCAAGAACAATGAGAAACGAACGGTCAGTGAAGTCTTTAGAGCAGCCTTTAAGGAGCGGTGAAACCACTCGCATAGCTTTTCGGACTGCGGTGTGATGTAAGTTAATGTTGATGATCTAGGCCATCGCAGCCACAATGGACTGAGGACTGTGGACAGAGGAAAAATCAGATGGGCAACCTCGGTGCTGATGAACGCCTGGCCACATCTTCGGTGTTGTCAATGCTAGAGGGATGATCTCCGGCCACCTGGTGGTACGTACGGTCCAACGTGTTAAGAAGATGCATGGAACCACAGAAGGGAGGAGGAGAGGACCAACAAGGTCAAACCATTGCTCAGGGACCTCCAAAGCTGACAATGGCACCAGAACAGGATGTTTAATTTTTTTTTTCCTGCTCACTCTTCACATAGGCTGCAGTCCAATCACACACATCCTTTCTGAGGCTGTGCCAAACAAACTTTAGTGCAACCAGTTTCTGTCAGGTCTTCTGGCCCCGATGCGAAAGGCTATGTACGAAGCTGAAAAAAGTACGTTTCTAGATTGCAGTCATGATGGGGCGAGGGCGACTGGCTGAAACATCTCTCAGGAGAGAAACCCCGGCTTCCCTGAACTTAATATCAGTCAACCGCAGGCCCGTGACTGCTGCTCAGTAAGCCTCAATCTCTGGGTCAGTAACTTGATTGACTGCCATGCAGCATAGTCAACCCCTATGTGAGAGGCAATCAGCCACAGCATTATTTTTCCCCTTAAGATGTTATACTTGGATATGTGGGCCAGGTGGTGTTACTGTCATTTTGGTCTCGCCTGCGTGAGGGGTTTGTGGTCAATGAACGCTGTGAAGTAGCAACCTCCAGAAGAAAACAAAAATCACAGAATGGTAGATAGAAACTGAGAAGCTCACGGTCAAATCTGCTGTACTTCCTTTCTGGGGGATGGTGCTGCTGGCTGAAGGTGAGTGGCTGCTACACACCTCTGTACATCCACAGCACAGCCTGAAGCTTCAGTAGTAATGGCTATTGGTGCTTTAGGGGCCAGTAGGGTCACATTAGAAAGAGCTTGTTCAGTATCATCATGTCTGCTGACCACTCTAGCACTTGGTATTGCCTTTAAGCACACTATATAAGGGGAGTATAAGTTCAGCAGCTTGCAGAATGAAGGGGTGATAGAAATTTACCATAACTAAAAACTCGTAGTTTCTTTTTGTAGTGTGGGGCAGTGAGAAATCCACAGTAGTGGCACCTGCTGAAACGTGATGGCCGAGGAAGACCTGAGCTGGCATTTAACAGGGTTAATTATCAGCCTCTGTTGGCTAAAGTGGTTAAAATGTGCAGAGATGAGATGTGTGTTCAGATTTGGACACACTAGTGACAAGATATATCATCCAGGTAAACGAAAAGAAAATCTAACTCTTTTAATACAGAGCCCATCAGCCATTGGAAGGTCTGTGCTGCATTTTTCAGCCAAGACAGCGTGTGCAGAAACTCAAAGGCCAAACACTTATTTTGGGAATGTCCTCTGAGCACACAGGCACCGGATGGTAGCCCCTAACTAGACTGACTTTGGAAAAATTAACTCTCTGGCTAAATGTGCTGAAAAGTCTTTAATGTGTGGAACAAGGTAACAATCGGGTGATGACCTCATTAAGGTGTTGCTAATTGGGCTTAGGGGCCATATGGAGAAGTGAGTCCCAGGGGTATTTGACCGGTGTACAATGTCGAGTCTTTCCATGCTGGCAAACTTGGCCTTCACAGTTGCCACCTTTTCTGTGTCCGGTCTACGTGAGCAGGCGTGGACTGGTGGGCCAGCTGTGGGAATGTGGTGCCCGATTCCATGTTTTTTGACTGACGTGGAGAATGTGGGGTTGGTGAGGTCTGGGAATTCACCCAGCAGTCAAGTAAACTCGCATGCGGTGGTACATGTGCTTGACAGACCTAACTGGGGGAGCAGGGTAATGACCCAAGTCCTTGACATCCACATGCTGGCAGGTCTTAAGATTGGCTAACAACCCTTGGGCTCATGAAAAATCTTCACCAAGCAGAGATCGAGCCACTTTAGCCAGGATGAAGACCAATGTATAATGTCACCCACTCCAGTGAGGTTTCGTTGCCCTTTGCCTTCTGATCAACAGGCAATGCTGGCAACACACTCACTTGAGCATCTATACTGAAAATGTCTCCCCAAAGTGGTGCCAGTAATGAACAGTAGTCGACCCTGGAAGCTGGAACCCACTGTGTTCACAGACCTCTAATGTTCTGATGCGCTGGCAACTGTCGAAGCTGCAAGGAGGTTGGTGCTTCCTATTGGTCCTACCAAAGTGAGTGTGGTAAAAACATGGGCCTGGCTTGGTCTGTTTTGCTGCTGTGGGCATCCTTGTTGGGGGCTGTGCTGACTGGGCTTATTGAGCTAGAGAAAGGAGGAGGAATGATGCACTGTTGCCTAGCTGTGTAAACTATCTGCTATTTTAGCAAGCTACCTATAATCCTTCATGGGTGCATTAGCAGGGTCAATGCGAACTTAATCAGGCATTTGCTGCACGAAGAGTAAATTGAGAATGGTGATTTCCCAAATGGTCCATTAGCTCCAAAGGCCTAGCATCGCTGAGATCAGGTAAGCAGAGCAACTGTTTAGCGCACTCAGTAGCGATCGGTATTCATCGAGTTCAGGCAGATTCGCCACCCTCACTGCCATGGAATGCTGAGCGACACGACCACGTAGTGGTGACGTCGGCAATGAGCAAATTGAGCCTCAGCTTGTACAACCCAAGTGACAGCTTTTTACTCTCAAAATTCTGATAGTTTCAAAGCGACTGAGTTAACCAACGTGTTTAATCATTTGGAATCATCCTAGGGCATTGGGGTCACCAACATAGGGTTTTGCAAATAAAATTAAGTGCGGTGGCTAAGGTCTAATGAAATGTGTAACACATTTTATTGAATTCCAAAACCTAACACAAAAGCGTGCTAAAAAATCTTTACATAACTATGTCATCGCATCAGTCCAGCCTTTAAAGTCAAACCCCAACTTAATGTTGATGGTTGTGAATTATGTATGTTTCTCCCAATTATGTTACCTGACAAAATAAAATTATTGACACCCTTTTTCTTAACTGTAATTGTTTCATTACTGAACCATTATATCTCTTGATACAGGGAACTTTTGAAAGCTTTGCGTGAGAAAGATCTGCAAAAGAAAGAATCTTGTGAATTATTGTTGAAGTTCGAGCAGCAGGTACATGATTCAGAAGCTCTGCATGCCTCTTATGTTTATTTTATTTCCATTGCTTTATTCATGGTCTTTGGCTCTATTGTTTTATTCTGGTTTTATAGTTAAGCAAATAATTTTAAAGATCCTTTCCCTGGGTTGCTTACTCTACTCAGCATTGCTTTCTTTACTAGTACTGCTTCTGCATTCCCGCTGAGTTCAATTAACATACAGGGATGTAAACTGGAACTTTATTCATATACAAGATTTAATATGTATAGCGCATCCCTTTAATTGAATTGACTTTATTTCTTATATCCTTCACATAAATGAGGAGTAAAAATCTTTACGTTATGTCTCCTTGTAAATGTTCTGGTATCAGGTTCTATTGACAGGAAATCCATATACGCTAGGTCCAGGGTCCCTGCACTCTGCAAGTGGGACAAGGGAGCTGCCCGTGTAGGCAGCGTCTTCCGCCATATATATCCAATGCTCGATTTGCAGTATTCTTTGACCCCTGACTTCTTCATTCAGGGCCACTAGAACTGGCCTCTGAACAATCCATTGGTCTATTCAACCCCCAAATGTCCAGAATCATCATGAAATGACTTCAACACAATCCTCTGATACTTTCCAGCAGAAGCAGCTGGCAACGCCGAGGTTGGTCCAGGGATGTCATGGACCCGGTTCTGCAACTCCAACCGAGGCCATTCTCTCAGTAATGGAGACACCGCTGTGTGTTTCGTCTTCTCTGCCTGAGCCACGTCTCACTTTTCGACTGCTGCCCAAACGGTACCAATGCCCGGGTCATCTCGCTGTGCAGCTGCCACTTCCCCAGAACTCAATTCTGGCAGCTGATTTGTCTTCAGAACAGTCAGGTTACAGTAAACTTGGGGAATGGCATCATCAGAATCTCCCAATTGATCCACCACTTGATCCTGCCCATCCTTTCCTTCTGCCTTCACGGTGATGGCAAACTGACATATGGCCTTCATCCCCAGGGCAGGAATGCTCTCCCACTCCTCGTCTATGTCCAGTCCCTCAAGCGCTTGTTGGGACAAAGCATCAGCATCAATGTTCCTGCCGGTACCTCAGGCAGACAACGCCGCCAACCACCGATAGCCTGTGACATCCAATTTCACCGAAGTCAGGATATAAGTTGTTGTCTGTCCTCACCTCGAACCATAGAGGTAGTCAAGTCTCGTCACTTTTTATTGTCATTTCGACCATAACTGCTGATACAGTACACAGTAAAAACGAGACAACGTTTTTCAGGACCATGGTGCTACATGAAACAATACAAAAACTACACTGAACTACGTAAAACAACACAAAAACTACACCAGACTACAGACCTACCCAGGACTGCATAAAGTGCACAAAACAGTGCAGGCATTACAATAAATAATAAACAAGACAATAGGCACAGTAGAGGGCAGTAAGTTGGTGTCAGTCCAGGCTCTGGGTATTGAGGAGTCTGATGGCTTGGGGGAAGAAACTGTTACACAGTCTGGTCGTAAGAGCCCGAGTGTTTCGGAGCCTTTTCCCAGATGGCAGGAGGGAGAAGAGTTTGTATGAGGGGTGCGTGGGGTCCTTCATAATGCTGTTTGCTTTGCGGATGCAGCGTGTAGTGTAAATGTACGTAATGGCGGGAAGAGACACCCCGATGATCTTCTCAGCTGACCTCACTATCCGCTGCAGGGTCTTGCGATCCGAGATGGTGCAATTTCCGAACCAGGCAGTGATGCAGCTGCTCAGGATGCTCTCAATACAACCCCTGTAGAATGTGATGAGGATGGGGGGTGGGAGATGGACTTTCCTCAGCCTTCGCAGAAAGTAGAGACACTGCTGGGCTTTCATTGCTATAGAGCGGGTGTTGAGGGACCAGGTGAGATTCTCCGTCAGGTGAACACCAAGAAATTTGGTGCTCTTAACGATCTCTACCGAGGAGCCGTCGATGTTCAGCGGGGAGTGGTTGCTCCGTGCCCTCCTGAAGTCAACAACCATCTCTTTTGTTTTGGTCACATTATGAGACAGGTTGTTGGCTCTGCACCAGTCCGTTAGCCACTGCACTTCCTATCTGTAAGCTGACTTGTCGTTCTTGCTGATGAGACCCACCACAGTCGTGTCATCGGCGAACTTGATGATGTGGTTCGAGCTGTGTGTTGCAGCACAGTCGTGGGTCAGCAGAGTGAACAGCAGTGGACTGAGCACACAGTCCTGGGGGGGCCCCTGTGCTCAGTGTGATGGTGTTGGAGATCCCGATCCGGACTGACTGAGGTCTCCCAGTCAGGAAGTCTAGGATCCAGTTGCAGAGGGAGGTGTTCAGGCCCAGAAGGCTCAGCTTTCCAGTCAGTTTCTGGGGGATGATTGTGTTGAATGCTGAACTGAAGTCTATAAACAGCATCTGAACATAGATGTGTTTTTTGTCCAGGTGGGTTAGGGCCAGGTGGAGGGTGATGGCAATGGCGTTGTCTGTGGAGCGGTTGGGACGGTACGCAAACTGCAGGGGGTCCAGTGAGGGGGGCAGCAGGGTCTTGATATGCCTCATGACGAGCCTCTCAAAACACTTCATGATAATGGATGCGAGTGCAACGGGACGGTAGTCATTGAGGCAGGACACTGAAGACTTCTTCAGCACGGGGACGATGGTGGCGGCCTTGGAGCATGTTGGAATGACGGCACTTCTCAGGGAAATGTTGAAGATGTCAGTGAGAACATCTGCTAGCTGGTCTACACATCCTCTGAGCACTCTACCAGGAATATTGTCTGGTCCAGCAGCCTTCCGTGGGTTGACTTTGCACAGGATTCTCCTCGCCGCCACGTCATTTTCCGCCTCAAAACAAGCGTAGAAGTTGTTCAGTGCATCTGGGAGGGAGGCATCACCGGCACAGTCAGGTGATGTCCTGTAGTTGGTGATGTCCTGGATGCTGTTCCACATGCGCCGTGTGTCGCCGCTGTCCTGGAAGTAACTGTGGATTAGCTGGGCGTGTGCACACTTTGCCCCTCTGATGGCCCGAGACGGTTTGGCCCTTGCTGTTGTTAAAGCTGCCTTGTCGCCTGCTCTGAAGGCGGAGTCATGGGTCCTCAGCAGCGCACGCACCTCCGCGGTCATCCATGGCTTCTGGTTAGTGTGTGTAGTGCTGGTCTTGGACACAGTAACGTCGTCGATGCACTTGCTGATGTCGCTAGTCACTGATGCCGTGTACTCCAAGTTGGTGGAGTTTCCATCAGTTGCAGCCTCCCTGAACATGTGCCAGTCAGTGTGCTCAAAACAGTCTTGAAGAGCAGAGATGTTCCTGCTGGCCAGGTTTTCACCTGCTTCAGAACTGGTCTGGAGCGCCTGTCGAGCGGTCTGTATGCTGGGATTAGCATAACAGAGATGTGGTCTGAGTAACTGAGGTGGGGGCGGGGCTCCGGATCGGAGATGTTTGTGTAAACCAGGTCCAACGCATTCATCCCACTTATTGCAAAGTCCACGTTCTGATGGAATCTGACTTGAGTTTCGTGTGGTTAAAATCTCTGGCGACAATAAACAGTCCATCAATCAAGATGTGTGTTCTGCAGTTCGCTAATAGCCCCATACAGTTCACAGAGTGCCTCCTTAGCATTAGCGCTGGGGGGAATGTAGACACCAACTCTAAAGAAAGCGATGAATTCCTGAGGTAAATAAAATGGTCTGCATCTAACAGTCACAAACTCCACTAGTGATGAGCAGTATCTGGAAACCAGCATCAGTGAGCCATGTCTCTGTAAAAACATACGCACAGCAGACTCTATACTCTACTCCCGCCAAGTGTTTCGTTGGAGTCAGATGTAGTCCATTTTATTGTCCAGGGAGCGGACATTGCAGAGCAGAATGGATGGGAGAGCCGGCCGGCTAGGGTTTGCTTTTTGCCTGGCACGGACCCCTGCCCGCTTGCCTCACTTCCGCTTACGACGACCCACCTCCAGCCACCAGCGTCAGGCGACTCCGAGGACTGTAGGCCCGATCTCCTCAGCAAGCCGAGGTCACATAATTTAACCAGCAGATTTTCATGAAGGTTTGTTTTTGGGCGATCTCTGTATTGCAGCAGTATCTGACGATGGTAGATAGTGGCTCCATTATCCATGTGCCCTAAACACTAATTGTGCCTTAAAATTAAATTAAAGTAACACCAGGTTCGAAAGGCCGCTGCTGCCGTGCCGCGCCACCTGTTGGTTTTTATGCTGGTCACTCAGCTTATCCACCACTGCCCATTTCAACACCAGAAATTCCAACTTGTGCGTGGGATAGTTTTTCTCGGAGGTTGACAGACTCTGGCTGATAAATGCAACAGGTCTCAACCCGTTGCCCTGATCCTGAAATGGACTGCCCCCTAAACCCTCTCGACTGGCATCCGTGTGCAGTACATACGGCAATTGGGAGTCTGCAAAAGCCAGCACCAGTGTTTGGGTTAACAGTGACTGAAAGGCCTCATATTTTGCATGCCACCTCGGTCCAAAGGTCTGCGATGGGCTAAGATGCTCTCTACCCTCCTGTCCCTTTTTTCTTCCCCAAGGGAGGGTAACCGCACAGAAGCTGATTTAATGGGTGACTTGCTTTCACATAGCCTTTCATGAACCTCTGATAGTAACCACAGAACCTGAGGAACGAGTTCACGGTCTGGAGTCTTGGACAAGTGGTCACCACCTCTATTTTAGCCGATCTGTAGCTACTCCATCCCATGAGACAATATGTCCAACATAGCTAACAGATGTTTGGCAGAACTGGCACTTGTCCAGGGAAAGTTTTAACCCTTCAGCTTTCAGGCAGCCCAGCACCTTCAGTAGTCTTGCTTCATGTGTTTCCAAGGTGGATCCAAACACTGAGCTCATTCAGATATACCAATACCTCAAGCAAGTTCATATCCCTTGCCCTCTTCTCCATGACCCACTGGAAGGTTGCAGGAGCTCCCAAAATGCCCTGGGGCATCCTTTCGAACTGGAAAAATCCCAAGGGACATATAAATGCCATCTTCTCTTTCTCGGCCTCACTCATGGGGATCTCAAGTCCAACACACTGAGCTACTTCACAGCACCATGACAAGCCAGCGCGTCTTTGATCCTTGGGGACGGTACGCCTGTTCAGAGTCCTATAGTGCCTTCCCGTTCTTCCTTCTGGTCACCACTACACCCTGTCCTCGTTATATGCAGGGGATACGTTCCTCGCAGTCGACGCATACTATGAAAGAGCATAATGTGAATAATTATTTAAATGGAGAAAATAGGGATGCGTTCCAGAGGGCTTCCTAAATATGCTTTTTTCTGTAATTTATTCACATTTTCATACCAATACAACACAAAAGCAGTACCACAAGGCAACATTCGTGTTGTATTTCATCAATGTAAGGTAATATTCAATGTAATAAATCTTAGAAAGTTAACATACTAAGGTGTACAGTAGTCACCAACAGTGGCTGGTGTGTTCACTCCGGGGAGATGAGTGGTTGTTGTGGTGTCGGGCAGCTTTACATGGATGAGGTGGATGGTTGTGTATTATCAGGATCATATCAAGCACAGCAAGGGGTGAAGGGAAACTCTCAGAACTGCGGACAGCAGGAGATGACACCGGTTTGAAGAAAGTGGTGAGGGGTTGTTTGCTTGGCAGCATTTTGTTTTTCAACATAAATTTGCTTGTAGGGAAGAAGGGGTTGACTGCAGGGGTGACTGAAATGCTGACTCCGTTCTAAACTTGGGTCTGTGTCCATCACCATTTGTGCCAAGTGTTCCGACTTCCACCATTCCCTCACCGTTGGTAAACTCCTGGGATTTTCAAAATCGTCTGTTGCTTGCAGCATCTGAGAGATAGTTTGCTGTAAAAAAAAAATAAGCCTTGAATGTAGATCACACCCTAACCCTAATGCTGTCCAAATGTTTAGGATGGGCTGGCACATCGTCAAGCAACAAAAGAATTTTAAAGGCAAGGTTCTGTTCCTGGCAGTAGAGTCCCAGAACCTTCACCTAATGCCGCCCTGTTTGTAATTTCCAATGTTTTTTCAAGTGTTAAAGCGGTTCTCTGCCGCTTGGCTGATGGCCCAGGACATGACATCGGATGCTTAGGAGGCATAGTTAAATATTTCAAGCACAAAATCACTGCACTGTGTGAGACCGGCAGGAGTGAGATTGTGAGGCGTGTGCACCTGACTTGTATTGGCGGGAAAGTGGTGCTTCTCGTCCCAACAGTGAGACTGTGAGGTGTACACACGTGACTTGGTGACTTGTATTGGCGGGAAAGCAGTGCTCCTTTAGTAACTGACTTTTGGACGCTTATAAGGAGACGTTGGTAGAAATAGGTTCCTCACATAACTGTAAGTTTTGGACGCTTATAAGGAGACGTTGGTAGAAATAGGTTCCTCATATAACTGTGAATCCGCACTGTCAGAAGACGCATATAACGAGGATAGGGTGTATTGGGGACACATCGGGGCTTCGGGACTCGGTGATGATCCCAGCTTCCTTCAACTTACACAAATGCCGCCAAACGTCTTCCACCTCTGCAGGGGCCAGTCGCCGTGACCCCCTCTCTGAATGGGGTGTCCTTGGTCACCTGGATAGTGTGGCAAATGCTCTTGGAACAACCCACATCAAACTCGTCAATGGAAAAGATACCTTCCAGCTTCAACATCTTCTCTACCAACCTCCTCTTCCAACCTGCAGGAACTGGGGAGTCCCCAAAGTTGAATGATTCAGCGGTCAACTTTCCTCCTTTTTCCAAATGTTGCTCCCCGGCTTGTCTCACAGGGGCACTAGACATTACTGTCACCGGGAACAAATGCACCAGCTTGAAGGTCACCTCCCTTCTCGTAGTGTTCCTGACAATCGCTGTCATCCTGCTCACCTGTACAACTGAAGGCTTCTGCAATTCGGGCCTCACCAGTACTCCAGCAGGAAATCTTGACTCCCCCTCGTGGTCTTCCGGAGCATCCACTAAGAGGGCTTCGCTCTCAGGCACTCCGGGAAATTTGGGTGTCCTCATCACTCTCACTCCTTCCCTGGGCCGTACCACCATCAGCTTCGACTAGGTAAACCACACAGACCCTCGTTTAAATTCGGTATCCGGCCTGATGCTAGCCACGCACTACCTCAAAAGCAGCTCAAGACACCAGCTGCACGGACAATGTTCCTAAAAAGCTCTTGCCAGCCTTCTCCTTACAGGCCCCCGTGACCCTTGTCACAAGAGGGCTGTTGGTCCCCACCAGAACTGAAATGTCACCCTTTTCAACGGGGTCTGGACAAACCAGCTCTAATGTATCAAGGACCTCTGAGAATTCTAACTTCACTGACAAATAACGGTTGTATGGATAATGACTAGCACTAAGCCCCCAGACCTCCAGTGCCCTGAATGGGGTCAATGGTAAATGCTTCAGACACCGTTTGTAAAACAAACGGTACAGTAACGTGTCCTGCAACCTGGTGTCGAGTATGGCTTTAGCGTAAATACCCTCTATTCGTAGCAACACACTGGAGCGTGGTCCCACTAAGCCTTCAGGAATTGGGGCTTTCACTTTCGGGGGTTCCTTGGTACATTGCAGGGAACGTGCTCCCCGAGAGACACCAGACCTTTCCCTCACTGGGTCTCCTCTCAGTTTTTCCAGTGACTCTCTCTGTTTAGGTACCCGGGGCGTGACACCTGGGGCCAGCAGCCCTCCGCATTGTTCATCCCCTTGGGGAATCCACCCCCCATCAGCTCCATCATATGAGGAGGTCACACCCACTGATAACAGCCAAGACATCTCAGTTTTCACAGTCTCCACTACCGAGGAATGTACACTGCTGGCAGAGGCCTCCTGCACCTCCAATGCGTTCTCCTCTTCCCATACCTCTCTGATCACTCAATGAAAGAGGGAGGGGGCACATCTTAGGAGGCTGTTGGAAACCCCAAGCAATCAGGTCCTGGGACTGGGGGCCCTTGGCTATCTGGTCCATTCTTAACTGATCCACCTCAGCTGCCTGAATAACTCCTCAAGAAAGGGTCAAGCAATTTAGCTGCCTCTCTTGCCAAAAAATATAAGCAGAAAGCTTCTCCTCCTCCCGACACATGTACTGAAACCCTGCCATGAGCTCCATTGGGCTTCCAGTCATACTAAAAGCATTCACCAATGTTTGTAATCGCTCATAGTTGCTAGAGTATACTAGAACCTGATGGCTCTCACTACGTCAGCAGCCCGCCCACTCAACCTCTCAACCAATCACTATTGTTTTACATCATCAGAGCACTGTCACTCATCTAACAACTGAGAGGTCTGCTCCGCCCAAGTCTCAAACTCCTCTTCCCCTTTAGGGGTAGGGCATAATTCCAGAGAACAGGCGGAGCCTGCCATAGCAGGACCTTTGAACCTGGGCATTTTTTCATTTGTCTGCCAGTGGTAAGGGAGGATACTAACTCAGAATTCTCACTCTTCACTGGGGGATGGGGACTAATTAGCTAGTCCAAATTCGACCACTCCTTCCCCTCACTCCTCAGAAACAATAGAACCCTGTCTTTGAAATCTCTGCCCCCAGCTACGGGAAACTTGACTTGTTACTCGGCCCGCCCCGCCACTGCTACGTCTGCATCAAAACAAGAGCTGCGCCCGCCATTTTATCAAACCTCCACCCACAATCATAACTTTAACAGTGCTTAATAGGTGTATTAACAATTCATGCGGCGTTCAAATATATACGCCACTGGTTCAATGCTCAGGGTAATCACACAGTATCCCATGAAATCAATCCTGGATGAGCCCCCATAATTGTAACCCTCAGATTCAGCTAGCAGCTTAATCTAGGGGAAGACAACCTATGGCCCCAGCCAAACTAAAAAAATCTTGTTTGGTTGCTTGCTGTGTGATGTGTTCCCCTGTTACAAATCAGTACCACGAAATAACAAACAACACACAATATGCAATATTAGAATTGAGCTTTATAATTGACCGAAGGTTAGCAAAGAAAAAAGGGCACATTCATATGAAACAATCTAATGTGCATGTTGGCGCTGACGTTTCCATCCATTTGTTCCCCATCAATCTCCTCCAAGCGTCGCAGACCCTCGGAACCTCACTCCTCCGTCCACTCAGTCCGGCGGTCTACCAACTCTCTCCACTCGTCTTCTCTCCATCTCTCACCGACAAAAGACCGCAAAATCCCTTTTCTCAGACCCACAAGAAAGATGCACATTCCAAAGCCCCTGTCATCTCTAGCCATAACCCAAGCATTGCTGCTACAGAGAAACCATTACATTAGCAGTGAAACCTTGCAGTGTGTTACATTAGTCCCTAAGTTAATATTTAGAAATTATTAAGCACTTTATATTGTTAATGTAAAGAAAGCACTAGATCCTTCAGTTTGTATTGTTGATAAACTTATTAATCTGTCCAATCCCATGACTTTTTTTCTCAAGCATGAATACATTTTAGTGAAAATACACTCACCTGGTCAGTTTGCACATGATTAGACAAGTTTACTGTACCTCCAGTAAAGTAGTCATGTTTGCAGAGATGTAATGTATTGTCAATGCTGAAATACTTCTTCACTTTTTGAACTGAATTTATTTGTTGGTATTTGTTGTTGCAGAATCTCCGCTAAAAAAAAGTATGTTAGCCTGGTACTTTTCATTAGTTGGGATTATGAATATTTTTGCATTTTGCTGTTTAAGGCGCTAGAGCAGAAACATCTGGAGCAGAGCCTGTCTGATGCCAAATGGATTATTGCTGATCTTGAGAAGAAGCACACTGCTGATCAGGTTTGAGAATTGTAATGTAAAATGAATTGTTCATCATCTCATTGTAGGAAAGCCAATATATTTTAAGCCCCTGATCCACCAGGGTTCTATATAACGGGAGTAAGACATGTCTGCTCTTGTACACAAACCCTCTTAAAGTATGACTAACATACCATTTGCCCCAATAAACAATCTGCTGGATGAACTCATGGCTGAAACAGCACTGCATAGAATCATTGTGGATAGAGCTAAGGAACTGCAAAGGTAAAAAGCCCCTGGGGGAGTTGTGTATGGACCCCCAAACATTAGTAAGGATGTGGTCTACAAACTACAATGGGGAAAAATATCATACCAAAAAGGGCAATGTTACAACAGTCATGGGGGATGTCAATTTGCAGGTATGGTGCGTATAAAAAGAATTCATCCCCCTTGGAAGTTTTCATGTTTTATTGTTTTTACAGCATTGAATCACAGTGGATTTTATTTTGCTTTCTCAGACTGATCAACGGAAAAGACATTCGTGTCAAAGTGAAAACAAATTTCTACAAATTACTCTAAATTTACTACAATTATTAAACACAAAATAATCGATTGCATTGTTACCTCCTTCAAGTCAGTATTTAGATGCATCTTTGGTAGCCATTACATCCTGGAGTCTGTGTGGACAGGTCTCTATCAGCTTTGCACATCTGGACACTGCAATTTTTCCCCATTCTTCTTTATAAAACTGCTCAAGCTCTGTCAGATTACATGGGGATTGTGAGTGAACAGCTCTTTTCAAGTCCAACCACAAATTATCGATTGGATTGAGGTTTGTGCTCTGACTTGGCCAATCCAGGGCATTAACTGTTGTTTTTAAAGCCATTCTTAGGCTTTATGCTTGGGCTCATTGTCTTGCTGGAAGACAAATCTTCCTGCAAGTCACAGATCTCTTGCAGACTGCATCAGGTTTTCCTCCAGGATTTCCCTGTATTTTGCTGCGTTCATCTTACCCTCTACCTTCACAAGCCTTCCAGGGCCTGCTCCAGTGAAGTGTCCCCACAGCATGCAGCTACTTCCATGCTTCACACCATGTTTTTGATCATGTGCAATGTTTAGTTTAGTCTCAATGGGCCAGGCAGCATCATTGGAAAAGAATACAGTCGACATTTTGGGCCAAAACCCTTCAGCGGACTGGAGAATAAAAGATGAATAGGGTTAAAAGATGAGGAGAGAGGAGGAGGAAGAAACACAAGGTGATGGGTGAAACTGGGAGGGGGAGGGGTGAAGTAAAGAGCTGGGAAGTTGATTGGTGAAAGAGATACAGGGCTGGAGAAGGGGGAATCTAACAGGAGAGGACAAAGCCATGGAAAGAAGAAAAGGTGGAGGAGTACAAGATGGCCAGACAACGAGATAAGGTAAGAGAGGGAAAAAGGGATGGGGATTGGTGAAGGGGGGGGGGGGGGGTAGTCGCCATTACCGGGAGTTCGAGAAATCAATGTTCATGCCTACAGATTGGTGGCTGCCCAGACAGAAGACAGGGTGTTGCTGCTCCAACCTGAGTGTGAGCTTACCGCATGGACTGGCATGTCAGAATGGAAAGTGGCCACTGGCAGATTGAGTGGAGGTGCTCGGCAAAGCAAACTCCCAGTCAACATCGCGACTCACTGATATACAGGAGGCCACACCTTGAGCACAGAACACAGTATATGACCCCCAACTGGTAGCACTGTCTGGGGCCTTGAATGGTAGTGAGGGGGCAGGTGTAGGGGCAGGTGTAGCACTTGTTCCACTTGCAAGGATAAGTGCCAGGAGGGAGATCAGTGGGAAGACAGACAGACAGACATACTTTATTGATCCCGAGGGAAACTGGGTTTCGTTACAGTCGCACCAACCAAGAATAGTGTAGAAATATAGCAATATAGAACCATAAATAATTAAATAATAATGAGTAAATCATGCCAAGTGGAAATAAGTCCAGGACCAGCCTATTGGCACAGGATGTCTGACACTCCGAGGGAGGAGTTGTAAAGTTTGATGGCCACAGGCAGGAATGATTTCCTATGACACTCAGTGTTACATCTCGGTGGAATGAGTCTCTGGTTGAACGTACTCCTGTGCCTAACCAGTACATTATGGAGTGGATGGGAGTCATTGTCCAAGATGGCGTGCAACTTGGACAGCATCCTCTTTTCAGACACCACTTGCTGTATCATGCATACATCAAGCATGATAGCACTGGCCACCACAGACTCGTAGAACATCCTCAGCAGATGAATGGACAAGGGTGTTGCATAGGGAGTGATCCCTGCGGAAAATAGAAAATGGGGGTGGGGGGCAGGTGTGCTCAGTGGTGGGATCCTGTTGGAGATGGCGGAAATATCGGAGAATTATGTGCTGGACACAAGCAGGTGTAGTGGTAGGTAAGGACAACAGGAACCCTATCTCTAGCATGGTGGCAGGAGGATGGAGTGAGAGCAGACGTGCATCTCTTCCATTTCATATGGTTGTGGTTGAGGCCAATGTTAATGGTGGAGGAGGGGAAGCCCCTTTCTTTGAAGGAGGAGGACATCTTTGTTCTGGAATGAAAAGCCTCATCCTGCGAACAGATGCCGTGAAGATGGAGGAATTGAGAGAAGGATCTAGTGAGATCTCCCAGTGGCAACCCATTTTAATTCTACTTCCAATTCCTATTCCAATATGTCAATCTATGGCCTCCTCGACAGTTGTGATGAGGCTACACTCAGGTTGGAGGAAAAACACCTTGTATTCCATCTGCGTAGCCTCCAACCTAATGGTCTGAACATTGATTTCTTGAACTTCCAATAATGGCCCCCCCACTCCCACCTCACCGTTCCCCATCCCCTTTCCCCTCTCTCATCTTAATCTTACCTCCTTGCCTGCCCATCATCTCCCTCTGGTGCTTCTCCCACCCCCCCCCCCCCCCCCACACCCACCTTTCTTCCACGGCCTTTTGTCCTCTCCTATTAGATTGCCCCCCTCCTCCAGCGCTGTATCTCTTTCACTAATCAACTTCCCAGTTCGGTGAAGGATTTCACCACCCCCAGTTTCACCTGTCACCTTGCTTCTCCTTCGCCTCGCCTCGCCCCGCCTCTGAACTCTACTCCACATCTTTTTTCTCCCTTCCTGCTGAAGGGTCTTGGCCCGGAATGTCAACTGTACAGCTGTACTCTTTTTCATAGATACTGCCAAGTTCCTCAAGCATTTTGTGTGTGTTGCTTGGATTACCAGCATCTGTAGATTTTCTCTTGTTTGTGATGGTGTTTAGTCTGACAGCCAAAAAGCTCAATTTTGGTTTCATCAGACCATCGAACCTACTTCCAGCTGACTTCAGGGTCTCCCACATGCCTTTTTTTTTCAACAATGACTTTCACTTTGCCACTCTCCCACAAAGCTGCGACTGGTGAAGCACCTGGGCTACAGTTGTATGCGCAGTCTCTCCCATCCTAGTCACTGAAGGTTGTGACTCCTCCAGATTTGTCATGGGTCTGTTGGTGACCTCCCTCACTCTTCCCCTTCTTGAGCGGTCACTCAGCTTTGAGGGTGGCCTGCTCTAGGCAGATTTACAGCTGTGCCATATTCTTTCCATTTCTGGATAATTGACTTAACTGCATTCGAAGGGCTGTCCAGAGACTTGGAAATTTTCCTGTATCCAACTCCTGACTTGTACTTTCCTTTGGTAATTTATTTTTTTATTAAAGTTCATCGTCAAACAAACATTTCCACACTATATCATAGTCATATTTGCCACTAATCTCCACATAATATTTATCTGAGGTATACTTTTAGAGAAAAGAGGAAAGAAAGAACAAGCAAATGGAGAAAACTGTACAAGTAGGGAGTGATCTTTTTTTTTACAACATTCATTGATTTGTGAGAATAAAATCAGGCCTATGAGGTATTATGTAGTTAAACCATTTTTCTCAGTGTGAATCAAATGGTTCCAGCTTATGATTAACAAATGCTGTCATCTTTTCCATTTTGCAAATGTCCATTGTAATTTCCATCCATGCGTTAACATTGGGCTCTCCTGTAATAGCCATTTCCTGGTAAGAGTCTTTTTACCAGCCACCAGCAGTATATTCATTAAATATTTATCTCTTTTCAACCATTCCTGAGGTATGTACCCAAAATATATGGTCTTACTATCTGAGGGTATTTCACATTTAAAGAAGTCTTGTAGGACATTATGTATCCCCCTCCAATAGTTTTTGATAACGGGGCATTCCCAGAAAATATGATAATAGTTTGCATTTTGATTGCTACAATTTCTCCAGTAAACAGGGAGGTTACTATCATAATGGGATTTCTGAGAGGGTGTAATAAAATATCATATCAAGTTTTTCCATCCAAACTCCCTCCTTTTCTGTGAACTGGTACACTTCCATTGATACCTCCATATTATTGTCCATTCTTCCTCAGATATAATTATCCCTCCTTCCTTCTCCCATTTTGTTTTAATGTATGAAGTCGAATGTGTTTTAAGATTTGACAAACCCTTATACACACTTGAAATGATTCTACTACCATTATCTGAATTATATGCTTTTCTGACTTGTGCTTTTCAATAAACTTTTCACGGAGTTGCTTGGAGTGTTCTTTTGTCTTCCTGGTGTAGTTTTTACAAGGATACCGACTCACCAACAGTTGGACCTTACAGATACAGGTGTAGTTTTACTACAATCAATTGAAACACCTTGACTGCACACATCTCCAAAAACAGATCTCCATTTAACTAATCATGTGACTTCTAAAACCAATTGATTGCACCAGTGGTGATTTGGTGTGTCGTATTAAAGGGGGAGAATTTTATTTTATATTTCTAATTAATTTAGATCAATTTGTAGAGATCTGTTTTTATTTTGACACAAAAAGTATTTTCTGTTGATCAATGTCAAAAAAGGCCAAACTAAATCCACTAATTCAATGTTATAAAACAATAAAAAGCTGAAAACTTCCTGGGGAGGGGGTGAATACTTTTTATAGGCATTGGGTTGGTGCTGGATTCCAAGATAGCAAATTTCTAGAATGCCTGTGAGATGGCTTTTTATAGTAACTCATGGCTGAGCCCTCTAGGGATCGTTATTCTCGATTGGTTGTGCAATTAATCAGAATTAAGGTTTAAAAAAAAACACCTTAGGGGCAAGTGATCATAATATGTTGGAATTTGCCCTGAAATTTGAGAAGGAGAAGTTAAAGTCAAATGTATCAGTATTACAGTGGAGTAAGGAGAATTACAGAATTACATTTCCTGTAGCTGCTGATCAGATGCATAATGGTGAGGAGGAACTTTAGACCATTCCTCCTACACCTCCTCCCTCACTACCTTTCAGGGACCCAAACACTCCTTCCAGGTGAGGCAACATTTCACCTGCGAGTCTGTTAGGATCATATACTGTGTTCAGTGCACCTGGTGTGACCTCTTGTATATCAGTGAGACCCGACGTAGATTGGGAGATCGCTTCATAAGCATCTACGTTGCGTTCACCAGAACAAGCAGGATCTCCTTTTTTAATTCCACCTTCCCCCAACCTCTTCACCATTTCCCATCCCCTTGTCCCTCTCGTGTCATCTGCTTGCCCGCCCATCACCTCCCTCTGTTGCTCCTCCACCCCCACTTTTTTTCTTCTTTCTTCCATGGCCTTCTGTCTCTTTCAACCAATCAATTTCCTAGCTATTTGCTTCATCCCTCCCCTCCAAGTTTCACCTATCGCCTGGTGTTTCTTTCTCCCCTCCCCCCACCTTCAAATCTACTCCAGCTTTTTTTCCTCCAGTCCAGCCGAAGGGTTTCCGCTCAAAATGTCGACTGTACTTTTTACCATAGATGCTGCCTGACCCGCTGAGTTCCTCCAGCATTTTGTGTGTGTTAGAGAGATTAGGAGAATGGGCAAAGAAGTGGCAGGTGGAATACAGTGTCAGGAAGTATATGGTCATGCACTTCGGTAGAAGAAATGAAAGGGAAAACTGAGGTGAAAAGGAACTTGAGTCCTTGTGCAGGATTCCGTAAAAGTTAATTTGCAGTTTGAGCCTGTGGTGAGGAAGGCAAATGCATTCATTTCAAGAGGACTAGAATATAGAAACAAGGATGTAATGTTAAGACTTTATAAAACACTGGTGAGGCCTCACTTGGAGTTCTGTGAGCAATTTTGGGCCCCTTAGAAATGATATGCTGAAACTGGAGTGGGTTCAAAAGATGTTCACAAAAATGATTCCAGGATTGAAAAGCTTATCATATGAAGAGTGTTTGCTGGCTCTGGGCCTGTATTCACTTGATTTCAGAAGAATAAGGGGTGAAAGGTCTTGATAGAGTGGATGTGGAGAGGATGTTTCTTGCTATGGGAAAGTCTAAGACCTGAGGACATAGTCTCAGAATTGAGGGGTGTCCTTTTGGAATGGAGATGAGGTGGAATTTCTTTAGCCAGAGAGTGGTGAATCAATGGAATTCTTTGCCACAGGCTGTGGTGGAGGCCAGGTCTATGTCTATTCAAAGCAGATGTTGATTGATTGGTCAGGGCATGATGGGTTATGGGCGGGAGGAAGGCAGGAGATTTGGGGCTGAGAGGAAAAGTGGATCAGCCAAGATGAAATGGCAGAGCAGGCTTGTTGGGCCAAATGGCCTAATTCTGTTCATTTATCTTATGGTCTTATAAGTTCCTTCATGTCTATTTTACCTCCTGATTGCTTGCTTTGACTTGCAGATTAACGTTCGTTTAGTGAATGATCTGAAACATACAGATTTTGAGTTGATTAACTCTTGTAAAATATTGCCCAATTACTAATTGAAGGCCATTGATCTATTTTAAATAGAGGAATTATATCCATCTGTTTTTAGGAAGTATTGAGGATCCTGAACAATCAAATTCAAGAAATGAGAAGCACCTGCAGTCAGAGATCTGAAACTGTTTCTGCCTTGACTCAAGAACTGGAGGACATCAAAGTGAGTAATATGATACAGACGAGCTGATTCTGTTGGTTGTTTTGCCACCCTGGCAGTAAATCTGGAGTTTAATTGTTCTGGCATTCAACAACTTTAAGAGAGTACCTTCATGTTCAACAACTTATCATAAAGATGCTATTATCACAGCATTTGATTGTGAATCTTAGTTTTGGTTGTGCTCTCTGATAATTGAAATGAATAGGGAAGGTAAGTTCTCCCCCACAAGAGGATTAAAGATGTTACACACATGACACATATTGGGGTTTTGTTAATTTGAACACCAACCTGGAAAGGGATATGGAGAGAAATTTATGGTAGTTGTTTACAATTCCAAAAAGCCTGCTGGATCTATAACCTGTGTCAGCTTTTCAATCCAAATATTCTATTTTTCCTTGTCCTTTCACAATGGCTGCTTTTATCCAATTCCCTTTCCAGTTACAATCTCAATTTGTCACTAAAAACAGATTGCTGTTCGCTACCCAATATGTGGACTCAGATAAAATTCCAATTTCGTTTGTAATGATTTTGTTTTCTTTACTTCATTGGAATTCTCTTTTTGCCTTATTTTTATTGATCTTTTGCTGCTTTCAATCTCCAGTTAGATACTCTCTTGATGTGTCTTAAGAAGACCAACTTTTTTGTAGGCGTTTGATATTTGAAATGTAATGAATCTTTGCTACTCCCTTTCTAAGTGGGAATGATTTTAGTACTGTGCAAACAATTCAGATTTTGAGTTCAATCACTCCTGAGTTGCAAAGTTTATTTAGTAAATTTGGTTTCTCTTGCTGTCACTAGGGAAGAAGCTTTCTGTGAAACTTGTCTGATTGCTGGTTTAAAAATGCAGAATATTGTTAGTCATAGAGTCATTGAAAAGTACACAGAGAAACAGGTCTTTTGGTCCACATAGACTATGGGATTTGAACAATGGCCCAATTTGGACTATGGGATTGATGGATTTGTGGCTAAATTTACCGATGATACAAAGATAGGTGGAGGAGCAGGTAGTGTCGAGGAAACAGATCCTGCAGATAGTTTAGGGAAATGGGCAAAGAAGTGGCAAATGAAATACAATGTTGAAAAGTGTATGGTCATGCACTTTGGTGGAAGGAATAAACGGGCAGACTATTATTTAGATGGGGTGAGAATTCAAAATACAGAGATGCAAAGGGACTTGGGAGTCCTTGTGCAAGATACCCTAAGGGTTAACCTCCAGGTTGAGTCAGTTGTAAAGAAGGCAAATGCAATGTTGGCATTCATTTCTAGAGGTATAGAATATAAGAGCAGGGATGTGATATTGAAGCTCTATAAGGCACTTGTGAGACCACAATTGGAATATTGTGTGCAGTTATGGGCTCCTTATTTTAGAAAAGATACACTGACATTGGAGTGGGTTCAGAGAAGATTCACGAGAATGATTCCAGGAATGAAAGGGTTACCGTATGAGGAACATCTGGCAGCTCTTGGGCTGTGTTCCCTGATGTTCAGGAGAATGAGGGGGGGATCTGATAGAAACATTCCGAATGTTAAAAGGCCTGAACAGATTAGATATGGCAAAGTTATTTCTTACGGTAGGGGATTTTAGGACAAGACTTCAAGATTGAAGGACGTCCATTTAGAACTGAGATGCAGAGAAATTACTTTAGTCAGAGAGTGGTAAATCTGTGGAATTCGTTGCCACGAGTGGCTGTGGAGGCCAAGTCATTGGGTGTATTTAAGGCAGAGATTGATAGGTTCCTGATTAGCCAGGTCATCAAAGGATATGGGGTGAAAGCAGGGGAGTGGGGATGACTGGAAGAATTGGATCAGCCCATGATTGAATGCAGACTCAATGGGCCAATGGCCTACTTTTGCTCGTATATCTTATGGTCTAAACTGGCTGTGCTTGAACGCTCCCTGTAAGCAGTGGTCATACACAGGGAATGCTTGAATGCTCCTTTGAGCAGTGGTCATACAAACTGGCTGAGCTTGCTACCCTACTCCTTTGAATTGGCATGAGTCTCCTGGTCCCTGGAAAACCCCCTTAGAGGCTACTTCATGTCTTCATGATAAGGCAACACAATTTGCCATTTATAACATCAATATATTTACTGAGCCCAAGCCCATGGTGGGGAGAAGGGCCTATTCTGCACTGGATAATTGGGGGCTCTTCTGGGGGAGGCAAGACCTGTACAAAAAGGACGGGTTACACCTGAACCCAAAGGAATCCAATATCCTAGCGGGCATATTTAATAGAGCTGCTAATTTAGCAAAGGATGGGAACCAGAGTGAATGGGCAGAGGAAGGGGAAAACAGAAATAAATCAAAGCTAGATAGTTTACAACAGAGATTATAAAGAAAAGGCAGGAGATGAGGCTTAATCACAGCCAGTAGCATGAGTTACAGGATAATACAGGCATGGTATAGTTAAAACAGAAAGCAGTACTGGACTAAGAGTGTTGAATTTGAAAGCACACAGCGTAAGGAATAAAATGGACGATCTTGAAATTCAGCTACAGATTGGCAAATATGATGTTGTGGCCATCTCTGAAACTTGGCTAAATGATGGCTGCCATTGGGAGCTGAACATCCAAGGATATACGGTATATCGGAAAGATAGGTTAGTAGGCGGAGAGGGTGGTGTGGCTCTGTGTATAAGAAATAACAGATCATTAGAAAGAGATGACACGGGATTAGAAGGTGTAGAGTCTCTATGAGTTGAGTTAAGAAGTGACAAGGGTAAAAGGACCCTAATGGCAGTTGTATACAGGCCTCCAAACAGCTGCCGGGGTGTGGATTATAAATTACAGCAGGAGATAGAGAAGATGTGTCAAAAGGGCAATTATTGGGGATTTTAACACAAAAGTGGATTGGGAAAACCAGGCCAGTACTGGACCTCGAGAGAGAATTTGTAGGATGTCTAAGGGATGGCTTTTTGGAACAGCTTGTTGTTGAGCCCACTAGGGGATTGGCTGTGCTGGATTGGGTGTTGTGTAATGATCCGGAGGTGATAAGAGAGCTTAAGGTTAAGGAACCCTTAGGGAACAGTGATCAAAATATGATCGAGTTCACATTGAATTTGAGAGAGAATAAATAAAATCCAATGTGTCGGTATTTCAATGGAATAAAGGAAATTACAATGGCATGAGAGGGGAACTGACCAAAGTTGACTGGAAAGGGACATTTTCAGGAAAGACAGCAGAGCAGCAATGGCTGGAGTTTCTGCGAAAAATGAGGGAAGTGCAAGGCAGATATATTCCAAATAAGAAGAAATTTTCAAAGGGAAGAAAGACACTACCGTGGCTGACAAGTGAAGTCAAAGTCAAAGTAAAAGCAAAAGAGGAAGCTTGAGCTAGTGGGAAGATGGAGGATTGGGGAGCTTTTAAACACTTGCAGAAGAAAACTAAGAAGCTCATTCGGAAGGAAAAGATAAATATCAAAGAAGATACTAAAAGATTTTAGGTATATAAAAGGTAAAAGAGAGTCGAGGGTAGATATAGGACCAATACAAAATGACGCTGGAGATATTGTAATGAGGGCGATTAAATTTGTGGAATTTGTTGCCATGAGCAGCTGTGAAGGCCAGGTCATTGGGTGTATTTAAGGCAGAGATAGATAGGTTCTTGATTAGCCAGGGCATCAAAGGATATGGGGAGAAGGCAGGGGAGTGGGGATGACTGGAAGAATTGGATCAGCCCATGATTGAATGGCGGAGCAGACTCAATGGGTCAAATGGCCTACTCTGCTCCTATATCTTATGGTCTTATATAGTCCGTACCAAAGCATTTAAACTGCCTGCTCCCATCGACCTGCATCAGGACCATAGCCCTCCATAACACTATAGTCCATGTACCTATCCAATTTTCTCTCAAAGGTTGAAATCAAGATTGCATGCACTGCTTATGCTGGTGGCTCATTCTGTATTGTCATGGCCCTCTGAGTGAAGAAGTTTCCCCTCATGTCCCCCTTAAACTTCTCACCTTTCACCTTTAACCCATGACTTCTAGTGTAGTCCCACATAACCTTAGTGGAAAGAGCCTGCTTGAACATGCCCTATCTATAGCCTTCATAATTTTGTATACCTCTATCAAATCTCCTCAGTCTTCCAAGTTCCAACGAATAACATAGTAACCTATTCAAAATAACATCCCATTTCCTGTACTCAATTCTTTGATTTATGAACCAATGTGTCAAAAGCTTTCTTTATGACCCTATTTATCGATGATGCCATTTTCAATAAATTATGGATCTGTGTTTCCAGATCTTTGTTCTACCACACTCCTCAGTCCCCTAGCATTCTCTGTGTAAGGCCTACCCTGGTAGGACCTACCGAAGTGCAACGCCTCACACTTGTCTGCATTAACCTGTAGCTGCCACTTTTCAGTCCATTTTTCCAGATCTCGCTGCAAGCCATTAGTCTTCCTTGTTGTCCACTACACCCCCAATCTTGGTGACATTCACAAAGTTCCTGATCCTGTTAACCACATTATCATCCAGATCATTGATATTCTGTAGATGACAAAAACAACGGGCCCTGCTCCGGTCCATACTGCATACCACTCGTCACAGGCCTCCAGTCAGAGAGGCAATCATCTACTACCGCTCTCTGGCTTTGTGGGAGATGCCAGTTGTAATCCAATGTACTACCTCATCTTGAATCCTGAATAACCTAACCTCCATGTGGGACCTTGTCAAATGCCTTGCTAAAGTTTATGTAGACAGCATCCACTGTCTTGCCTTCATTGACTTTCCTGGTAACTTCCTTGACCTATCATGCAGGAAGCCGTGCTGATTATCCCTGATCAGTCTGTCTATCAAAATGCTCATGTATCCAGTCTCTTCGAATACCTTCCCATAACTTTCCTGCTACTGATGTCAGGCTCAAAAGCCAATAATTTCCTGGTTTATTTTTAGAGCCTTAAACAACGAACAACATTACTCTAATCATCTGGTACTTCTCCTGTCTATAAGGATGATTTAAATATCTCTGCTAGGGTCCTGGCAATTTCTGCACATGCCTTCTGCAGAGTCTGAGGCAATATCTTATCATGCCCTGGGGATTTGTCCACTGTAATTTGCCTCGATACAGCAAACACCATTTCCTCTGTAATCTGTATAGTCCATGAAGTTGATGCTGTCTCCTGAGTAAATACAGATGCAAAAAATGCATTTATCATTTTCCCCACCTCTTTCTGGCTCCACGCATGGATTTCCATTCTGATCATCCAGAGCACCAATTTTGTCTCTTTTAATCCTTTTGCTCGAAAAATTCCTGTTCAATCTCTTGAGATTCCCCTTCATCTTGTCTTGTAACACAAACTCGTGCCTTCTTTTATCCCTTCTGATTTCTTTCTTAAGTGTTCTCTTGCATTTATTATACTCTCTAAACACCTCATTTGTTCCTGCCTATACCTGTAATGCACCTTTTTTCCTCCCCTTAACCAGGGCCTCAATATCTCTTGAAAACAAAGGTTCCTTACATCTGTTATCTTTACCTTTTATTCTGACTGGCAGATCCAGCTTTGTACTCTCAAAATTTCACTTTTGAAAACTCCCACTTACCAACTACACTTTTGTGTACTTGTCCCAAACCACAGTTGTGAGATCCTTTCTGATGCTATCAAAATTGGCCTTTCTCCCATTTAGAATCTCAACCCATGCACCAAACCTATCTTTTTTTTTCATATTTACTTGGGAAACTAAAGGCATTGTCATCAGTGGATGCAAAGTGTTCACAGACACAAACTTCTATCACCTGCCCAATCTCATTCCCTGATAGCAGATCAAGCATTGTATACTCTCTCATTGGTGCTTCTGTGTACTGATTCAGAAAACATTCCTGAACACATTTGAAAAACTGTCTGATTTGTTCCTCTAAATCCCTCCGACTGGCCCTATTAACATTGTCATGCCTTTCTTATGGGTGTAACTGAGTCGTAACACCTCACAAGACAAATTCTCCGGTCTGTCCTGACAGAGCGGTGTTGTGACATTTTCCCTGACTATGGGTCCTTTAATCCCTCACATTCTCATGTCTAAAACAATAGAATCCCAAAATGTGGTGCTGCAAGTCCATTCCCTCCTGCAACCCAGTCTCTCTAATGGCTGCAATAACATAATTCCAGGTGTTGATCCATGCCCTGAACTCATTTGCCTTTCCTATGTAAATACTTGCATTGAAATATGCACAGCTCAGATCATTAGTCACACCATGCTCAACCTTTTTTTCTCCACAAGCTCTCCACTATGTCCTGAAACTTTGGATCACTGTCTGGTTGCATTGTATCACCATCCTGTAAGGTTAAATTTTACTGTCCACCCCTCATACAATATGGCTTTTCAGAGTTACATAAATTCATTCCACCAGTTACTAAATTGTCCATATTCACTGCCCAAAGAATTGTAGTAAGAAAGCAAAATAAATATATTTCTGCTTTATTCTATTAGACAAGCGTTAACTCAAAAGTGCTTGTGTTTAATTTGTCTACTGAACAGCAGAATCCTTTTATTTCTGGACGTTCTGGCGTGCTGTTGAAATTATTGAATCTTCTCAGCACAGAAGGATGTCACTTGGCTAACTAAGGCTGTCTGCTCCTTGAAGAACAATACATGTACACTTCCTTGCTCATCCCATTATTTGCAAATTAATTCTCTACCCAATTTTTGAAAAGTCAAGAAATCTTCCCCTAACACTCCCCACTTCTCTGGCACTATTTTAATCTCCTCACTTTGAAGCTGAGAATTTTATCTCTGTGGCTAAGTATGGTATGACTATCGTGGCATATTAATGTGTATATAAATAACTTTGCTACTGTTCTTTCAGCTGAAATACAGTGCTGCTGTGGCTGCTAAGGAGGAACATAAAACCGTAATTAGAAAAAAGGAGCAAGAGATTAAGGAAATGAGAGAGACCATGGAAAGAATGAAAAATTCCAGTAAAGTTGAGGTAAGTATTAGATTCTACCCTTTAAGATCTAACTTCATATCATTAAAATACTCACTGAGAGCTGAACATTTATGATGACTCTTACGATGAGGCTTAATATTAACTTTTTGAACGAAAGTGCTTCTGCTTTAGCTTGGTAAACTACTGCCACTTTTATTAAGCTGCTTGAATTCCCGTACTCCAATATCCCCCTCCCCTTTCTTGATCTTTCTGTCTCCACCTCTGGAGATGGCTTATCTACTGATATCTACTATAAGCCTACAGACTCTCACAGCTACCTGGACTATTCCTCTTACCACCCTGTCTCTTGCAAAAATGCTATCCCCTTCTCACAATTCCTCTGTCTCCACTGCATCTGCTCTCAGGATGAGGCTTTTCATTCCAGGACGAAGGAGATGTCTTCCTTTTTTGAACAAAGGGGCTTCCCTTCGTCCACCATCAACTCTGCTCTCAGACGCATCTCTCCCATTTCCCGCACATCTGCCCTCACCCCATCCACCTGCAACCTCACTCGGGATAGGGTTCTCCTTGTTCTTACCTACCACCCCACCAGCCTCCAGGTCCAACGTATAAATCTCCGTAACTTCTGCCACCTCCAACGGGATCCCACTACCAAACACATTTTTCCCTCCCCCCCCCCCTCTGCTTTTCGCAGGGATCGCTCCCTACGCGACTCCCTTGTCCACTCGTCCCCCCCATCCCTTCCCACCGATCTCCCTCCTGGCACTTATCCTTGTAAACGGAACAAGTGCTACACCTGCCCTTACACTTCCTCCCTCACCACCATTCAGGGCCCCAGACAGTCCTTCCAGGTGAGGCGACACTTCACCTGTGAGTCGGCTGGTGTGGTATACTGCATCTGGAGCTCCCAGTGTGGCCTTTCATATATTGGTGAGACCCGACGCAAACTGGGAGACTGTTTTGCTGAACACCTACGCTCGGTCCACCAGAAAAAGCAGGATCTCCCAGTGGCCACACATTTTAATTCCATGTCCCATTCCCATTCTGATATGTCTATCCATGGCCTCCTCTATTGTCAAAATGAATCCAAACTCAGGTTGGAGGAACAGCACCTTATATACTGGCTGGGTAGCCTCCAACCTGATTGCATGAACATTGACTTCTCTAACTTCCATTAATGCCCCTCCTCCCCTTCTTACCCCATCCCTGACATATTTAGTTGTTTGCCTGTTCTCCATCTCCCTCTGGTGCTCCCCCCCACCCCCTTCTCCTGAGGCCTCCCGTCCCATGATCCTTTCCCTTCTCCAGTTCTGTATCACTTTCGCAAATCACCTTTCCAGCTCTTAGCTTCATCCCACCCCCTCCGGTCTACTCCTATCATTTCGCATTTCCCCCTCCCCCCACTACTTTCAAATCTCTTACTATCTTTCCTTTCGGTTAGTCCTGACGAAGAGTCTCGGCCCGAAACATCGACAGTGCTTCTCCCTATAGATGCTGCCTGGCCCGCTGTGTTCCACCAGCACTTTGTGTGTGTTGTTGTTTGAATCTCCAGCATCTGCAGATTTCCTCGTGTTTGCTCCAATATGCATGAGCACTTTGTATGTTTCAGTCTTCGGGTACCTTGATTATTAAATTCTGTTGTACATATTGGTCGATTGCCCTAATTATTTGTTTCAAGATTTCATTTGGCATTTTCCATATGAAAATGTGAATTTATTTTTTTTTTAAAGTACTTTTAAAAGTGCATGTCTTAGCTTCAACTATTTGTTGTTTCTCAAGTTCCTTAAAATTAATCAGCCTTGGAACCTTCATTTTATTACTTGGTTGAGGTAATAGAGACTGTTGTGATGCAAGAAAAAAGTAGCAGTTAATACTGCATTTTGGCCATTACAGTAACAGAATTTACTAATCCTCAACTAAAAACTTCAGATGCAGGATAAAATTCACTCTGATTTTGTGTGTGTGTGTCCGTGTCCGTGTCCATGTACGCATGCACACACGGTTGGGGGAAAGAGTGAAGAATTTTGTCCCAAGTTGTCTTGACATATGTGCAGATGACAAGTTACACTAAATTGTGAGTACAGTATGGACAATTTTTTTAAAAAAGTGCAATCTCCATTTCTTTCTCCCATACCCGCTCCGCACATGAGCATCACCTGTAAAGTGAAACTCCAGGGCATGCTGACGTGTGGACCAGGGAGTCGCGAAGGGAACGATCCCTGCGCAAAGCAGAGAGGGGTAGAGAGGGAAAGATGTCCTTAGTGGTGGGGTCCTGTTGAAGGTGGCGGAAGTTGCAGAGGATAATATGCTGGATCCGGAGGCTGGTGGGGTGGTAGGTGAGGACAAGGGGAACACGGTCCCTGTTGTGACGGGAGGATGGGGTGAGGGACAAAGTGCGGGAAATGGAGGAGATGCAGGTGAGGGCATCATTGATGATGGCAGAAGGGAAACCACGATCCTTAAAGAAAGAGGACATTTGAGATGTCTTGGAACGGAAAGCCTCATCCTTGGAATAGATGCGGCGGAGACAGAGGAACTGGGAATAGGGAATAGAATTTTTACATTTGGCAGGGTGGGAAGAGGTATAATCAAGGTAGTTATGGGAGTCAGTGGGTTTATAGAAGATGTCAGTGGACAGTCTGTCTCCAGAGATGGAGACCAAGAGATCGAGAAAGAGGAGAGAAGTGTCCGAGATGGACCAAGTGAATTTGAGGGCTGGGTGGAAGTTAGAGGCAAAGTCGATGAAATTGACGAGCTCAGCATGAGTGCAGGAAGCAGCACCAATGTAGTCGTCAATGTAGTGAAGGAAAAGTTGGGGAGCAGTACCAGTATAGATTTGGACCATAGACTGTTCCACATAACCCACGAAGAGGCAGGCATAGCTAGGGCCCATGCAAGTGCCCATAGCTACAGCCTTGGTCTGAAGAAAGTGGGAAGAGCCGAAAGAGAAGTTATTAAGTGTGAGTACCAGTTCCGCCAACCGGAGGAGTGTGGTGGTGTTGGGGAACTGGTGAGGTCTATTGCCAAGAAAGTAGCGGAGGGCTTTGAGGCCTTCTGGATGGGGAATTGAAGTGTATAAGGACTGGACATCCATAGTGAAAATGAAGCGATCGGCATATTATCCTCCGCAACTTCTGCCACCTTCAACAGGACCCCACCACTAAGATAGATAGATAGATACTTTATTCATCCCCATGGGGAAATTCAACATTTTTTCCAATGTCCCATACACTTGTTTTAGCAAAACTAATTACATAAATTACTCAGTAAAAATATGATATGCATCTAAATCACTCTCTCAAAAAGCATTAATGATAGCTTTTAAAAAGTTCTTAAGTAGTTTACTTAGATACATTAAATACAATCAACCCCGGCACTTTAACATATCTTACTCCTGGCGGTTGAATTGTAAAGCCTAATGGCATTGGGGAGTATTGACCTCTTCATCCTGTCTGAGGAGCATTGAGAAGCACATCTTCCCCTCTCTACCCCTCTGCTTTTCGCAGGGATCATTCCCTCCGCGACTGCCTGGTGTACACATCCCTCCCCACAGATCTCCCACCTGGTACTTATCCCTGCAAGCGTAAGTGCTACACCTGTCCCTACACCTTCTCTCTTACCACCATTCAGGGCCCCAAACAGTCCTTCCAGGTGAGGCAACACTTCACTTGTGAGTCTGTTGGGGTAATCTATTGCACCCGGTGCGGCCGCCTCTATATCGGCGAGACCCGAAGCAGATTGGGGGACCACTTCGTCGAGCACCTCCGCTCCGTCCGCCACAACAGACAGGATCTCCCGGTTGCTGCCCACTTCAACTCTGCTTCACATTCCCATTCGGTTAAGTCCATACATGGCCTCCTATACCGTCTGGGTAGTCTCCAGCCCCTTGGCATGAACATTGAATTCTCCAACTTCTGGTAATTCCCTCCCTCTCCATTCCCTCATCCCACTTTCACTCTGCCTCCTCTTCCAGCTGCCTATTACCTCTCTCATGACTCTGCCTTCTTCTACTACCCATAGTGCTTTCCCCTTGCATTCCTTCTTCACCTCTCCTGCCTATCCCCCACCCCTTGATCTTTCCTCTGATTGGTTTTCCACCCTCCCCCCACCTTCTTTATAGGGCCCCTGCCTCCTCCTCCTTCAGTCCTGATGAAGGGTCTCGGCCCAAAACATTGACTGCTCATTTCAACGGATGCTGCCCAACCTGCTGAGTTCCTCCAGCTTGTTTGTACTTATAAAACTTTGGTTAGGTCACATCTGGAATATTACGTACAGTTCCAGTCCCCCTTTTATAGGATGAATGTCAAGGCTTTGGAGAGGGAGCAGAAGAGGTTTACCAGGATGCTGCCTGGTTTAGAGGGCATGTGCTGTCACGAGAGGCTGGACAATCTTGGGTTGTTTTCTCTGGAGCAGCGGAGGCTGAGGGGTGATCAGGTAAAAGTTTATAAGATTGAGAGGCAGTAAGGGAGTATCTTTTTTTTCCCCCAGGGTAGAAATGTCTAATACTCAGAGGAGGTGCATTGAAGGTGAGAAGGAGGATGCAAGTTTTTTTAACTCAATGATGGATGTCTGGTACAATGGTAGAGGCAAACACATTAGAGGTTTTTAAGAGAAGTTTAGATGGGCACATGAATATGAGGAAACTGGTAGGAGAGATTAGTTTTGAGGGGCTTTGATTACTTTTTTAGCTGGTTTTGTATAACATTGTGGGCTGAAGGGCCTGTTCCTGTGTTGCGCTGTTCTACAGTCTGTTACTACTTGAATGTAATGAATTGATAAGTAGGGAAGGTGTGTAAGGTAAGTTTTTAATTGTACCTTGATCCATATGTAAATAATAAACCAATCCCAATCAAATGAGTTCTACTTTTGGATGGCTCACAAAGAGTATGCAACATGTTACAGGTATGTTTGTTAATTGGAATGAAATGTGGGATAGGTCTAACGTTGTTTGGGTGATGTATAGATATGTAAGAGCGAAGTGCTGAAAGTTGTCATCGACAGTGTTCTCTGTACTGCCCGTTGTACCTACTATGCTGATCCCATTTATCCATTCATCGGTGGCTCAGGTGCTTATCTAAATGCTGCTTGAATAGTGTATGCCTCCACCACCTGTCCAAGCAATAGATGATGGCTTTGTCATCTCATGGAAAAACAAATAAATATGCACTGGACGGTGTTCTCAGACCTTGTTTTTACATTGTCAGATGGAGATGCTGTACGAAGATCTCACTAATACCTATCAGCAGCTTGAGCAACAAACAGAATACTCGAAGGAACTGGCAGCCAAGTTGCAGCTGATGCAAGAAGAAGCAGAGAAAAGTAAAAGAACCATTAAGGAACTTAACAGTCAGGTAATTAAATCAAAAGCTGCCTTTCTGGTTGTTACAATGAAGCAAAACAGTATCTCTTGAGTCCTTGCTAGCCCTGGTCTTTATTGTTGGAACTACATATCTATTTTCTGTCCTTTGGAGCCATATATCCATTTTCTGTCTGCACAGTATTATATTTTGTGGTGTGCTTATTATGGTCATCTGTCCTGAGATTTGGAGTGTGGTTGAAGCAAATGAGTATAGTTAGGTATTCTCACTTTGTTTTAGTCTAATGAAGAGCGGTTGAGCCACTAAGATGCTAAGATTGCTATATTGCTGATTTAGTTTCGTTAGATTTTTATCGCTATAAGATCATTCGTCTTAGATTTCGTAATAAAGGATTGTACATACCTTTCTCGACTTTGGAGACTCGTTTGAGTACCCTGGCTTCCTGTCTCAGCGGTTTTGCTTTGTTTTAAAGTAAACACTACATTTTGTCAACAAAAGAATAGTTATACAAAATAAACACCAGTCTACGGCAAAGGATTGCTTCAGACCTGTTAGCAAAATTAGGACAACACGTCAGAAACTCAAACAGCTTGCGGTAAGATTGTCTGTGATCTTTTGTTGAATCATGCTGTGTATTTGTGGTTTGAACATAGTTTTGAATGGTCAGTGCTGCCTATCCATTAGGCAAATACAACGTGATTGAGCAAAGGTCCCTAAGAATTAGTTGTTTTGTTTTATTGATGTGCTAAATATTATGATTGCCGACCATTTGAATTGAAGGCTGTTTTTCCAGTCTGGTTCGGTCTGGTAGATGTGCAGATAGTTTGTTTGAGTACAATTGTTGAATAGAACATTGTTGGTACTGTGGTGTGAACAAAGTTAATTGTGAATCGCTCTACTAGAGAAAGTAACATGAGTGTACTGAAGCATGGAATTGGTGCCACCCTGTGCTTGGAACTTGCTATAAAGATCTACCTCTGGATGGGGTCTCTTTGGGTGAACTTCCATTTACATGTGTAGGAGTGGACTACTTTGGACCTTTTGAGGTGAAAAGCAAAAGGAGTAGAGTGAATAACTATGGGATCCTATTGACTTCTTTACGCACAGATTCCTTTGTTAATGCACTTCGCTTTTTTAGCAAGACAAAGACAGGTTCCTAAACTGTGCTCTGATAATGCGATAAACTTTGGAGTTGAGCGTGAATTGCAAGAAGCCATTGAGATGTGGAATCATTCATGAATCAGAAATGCCCTTTTTGAACAAGGAATTAAGTAGATTTTAATCCTTTCCTACATTGGAGAAACATGGAAGCGATTGGTTAGGTCTGTGCAAAAGGTCTTCTGTTCCACCATGAAGATCAGGTCCTTGATGAAGAGCATTTCAACATAGTTCTTTGTGTAGCAGAGGCTCTTATCAATGGCTATCCAATTGCTAAGCATCCTCTTACCCAATGACCCAACCATGTGTTGCACTGTCCTTACCACCAGGAGAGCTCCAAAAGGAAGACATTTATGCTCATTGTAAATGGAAGCAGGTCCTCTACATGTCAAACTTGTGTTGGAAATGGTGTCAAGAAGTATTTACCAGTTACAGGGATGTCAGTAGCGGTCAGGTATAAAACACAAATACAGCTCAGGAGCCATTCAAATTCAAGAAGCTGAGTGGAGGAGGAGTGAACTCTGTCCAATACATCGCAGGCATATTCTTTCCCAATGTCAGTCATATTTACTGAGGCACTGACTCAGGTTGGCAACATCTCCGCCATCGAAGCCATGCCATCTTCTCACTGCTACCATTGGACAGGACTCTGAAGCCTTGCACCACCAGCTACTTCTCTTCAGCCATTCCTCCAGATAGCAATTCTTTTAAATTATTTCACCTTTTCTATGCCTTCTACTTGTTCTTTTTGTATTGTTGGTGCCTGTGATGTATAGTTTGGATCTTGATCAAAGGATCCGGCACTATGCTATGTCTTGAGATCTGACTTGTGGAAAGAAACCAAAGACAGCACACAGGGTCATGAACAACTCCATCTCGAAGCGTCGAGGAAGATTGAAGCCTTGAGATGAAGGTGTTCAGACCCAGTCAGCAAGCGCTGCAGAAGGAGGCCACCAAGATGACTGCATTTGAACCCAGTCAGCTAGCGCTCCCAACGGGGCCTGGGGGTTAGCCATTGCTCCCAACAGAGGCCATTTGGGCAAGGAGTGTGTTCTGAGTCACAGAAGGACTGTTTGATGTTCTGAGAATTATGTAATTGGACTATGCTTTATACTGATCTCCTTAGTTTTTTGGCATTTTCTTTCTTGTCACCAGTTGGCTGGTGGGTGATCTCTAAGTTCTTTGTGGGTGGGGAGGGGATAAGAAGTTTCTGATGCTACTGTCACTGTTCTTTTTTTGTGAGGGTTGCTGTTTTTTTTCTGGGGAGGGGTTGGGTGTGTTATTATTGATGCCTTTCTACAAGTGAGGGGTTTGGTCGCTGTTTTTTCTGTGGGGGAAGAGGTCAGGGGTTGTTACTACTGCTTGTTTTTTTCCCTGATGGGAGGTGACAGGGATGGTAGTGTTGCTGTTTTTCTGTGGAGGAGGGGGTGGTGGGATTGTAGTGTTGCTGTTTTTCTGTGGAGGAGGGGGTGGTGGGATTGTCGTGTTGCTGTTCTGTGGAGGAGGGGGTCGTGGGATTGTAGTGTTGCTGTTCTGTGGAGGAGGGGGTGGTGGGATTGTAGTGTTGCTGTTTTTCTGTGGAGGAGGGGGTGGTGGGATTGTCGTGTTGCTGTTCTGTGGAGGAGGGGGTCGTGGGATTGTAGTGTTGCTGTTCTGTGGAGGAGGGGGTGGTGGGATTGTAGTGTTGCTGTTTTTCTGTGGAGGAGGGGGTGGTGGGATTGTCGTGTTGCTGTTCTGTGGAGGAGGGGGTGGTGGGATTGTCGTGTTGCTGTTCTGTGGAGGAGGGGGTGGTGGGATTGTCGTGTTGCTGTTCTGTGGAGGAGGGGGTCGTGGGATTGTAGTGTTGCTGTTCTGTGGAGGAGGGGGGGGTGGGATTGTTGTGTTGCTGTTCTGTGGAGGAGGGGGTGGTGGGATTGTCGTGTTGCTGTTCTGTGGAGGAGGGGGTCATGGGATTGTAGTGTTGCTGTTTTTCTGCGGAGGAGGGGGTAGGAGATTCTATTGTTTTTCTATAGAGAAGGTATTGGGGATTGTATTGTTGCTGTTTTCTGCAGTGAGAGGGTGGGGGATTCTGGGCTCTGCAAGTTTTGTTTCTTTTACTTTTTCATGTGTATTTCATAGCTATTTGAAGAAGACAAATATCAGATGTATTGTACACACATACTTGGACAATAAAATGAATCTTGAACCATTCAATTCTTAAACCAGCCTATACCACAATTATCACCATCGCAGTATTGCAACACTATGTTCAATTTGCACTTTATAGACTTCAGAAACATAAACATAGAAAACCTACAGCACAATACAGGCCCTTCGGCCTACAAAGTTGTGCTGAACATGTCCCTCCCTTGGAAATTACTAGGCTTACCCATAACCCTCTTTTTCTAAGCTCCATGTACCTATCCAGAAGTCTCTTAAAAGACCCTATCATATTCACCTCCACCACTGTTGCCAGCAGCCCATTCCGCACACTCACCACTCTGAGTAAAAAAAAAACTTACCCCTGACATCTCTTCTGCACCTACTCCCCAGCACCTTAAACCTGTGTCTTCTTGTGGCAACCATTTCAGCCCTGAGAAAAAGCCTCTGACTATCGACACGATCAATGCCTCTCATCATCTTATACACCTCTATCAGGTCACCTCTCATCCTCCTTCACTCCAAGGAGAAAAGGCCGAGTTCACTCAACCTATTCTCATGAGTCATGCTCCCCAATCTAGGCAACATCCTTGTAATCTTCTCTGCACCCTTTCTATGGTTTCCACATCCTTCCTGTAGGGAGGTTCTAATTGTGTTATTTTTGTATAATTTATATAGTTTGATTTATATTTTTCTTGTGAATATTGTGTAACTGATGCTATGTGATGCTGCTGAAAGTACATTTTCATTTAAATTGTATGGCAACGAGCTCAACTTTGATTTTGAAATAGCAATAGCTGTCTGCACCAGCTACTGTGATAGTAGCAGAATAAATTTTATTCTTAAAACGTTAATTATCTTTCTGCTCTTTGCTTCCCCGCAGACTCCCTGTACGCCTGGATCTCCAGCATATCCATTTCGAACCCCAGAGCAGCACCAGAGGCAATTGGATCAAAATGCAATTCAAGCTTCCTTTGAAGTGTTGGCTGAGATGGAGTTAGAAAGGGAATCCAAGAATAAACAGATTCTACAACTCAAAGTAGTGTACAAGAGATTGAATTCATTTTGGTTTTTAATGATTATTAAGCCGTTGTTTTTATGGACTGTTGCAAAATTCTAAAACTGCAAGTGAACAGAACAGTATGGTAGAGGAACAGCCCTTTCAGCCCACAATTTCTGTGTCAACTATGATGTCAGTTCAAGCTAATCCCATTTGTCTGTTTCTAATCAAGCTCCTTCTATTCCTTGCCTGTTCATGTTCCTGTATAAATAGTTCTTAAACATTGTTGTCCTACCTGCTTTCACTATCTTCCTCTGACAGTACTTTCCAGGCACCTGCCACTCTGCCTTGTAAACTTCCCCTCTCATTATTCAAACTAAGCCCTTTAGTTGACATTGCCATGCTGAGGCAAAGGTTTTGACTGTTTACCCTCCCTGTCCCTCTCATAATTTTAAATAATCTGTCAGATGTCCTCTCAACCTCTGATGTTCCAGGGGGAAAAAATTCCAAGTTTGTCCAATCCTTTCAGTTGATGTGCTTTAATCCAGGCAATATCCTGGTAAAGCTCTTAAGCACAGTCCTCAAGCCTCCACATACAACCAGAAATGCACAATGCTCCAAACGTGGCCTAACAAAAATTCTATGTAGTGGAATCATGACTTCTTGACTCAATGCCCTAATGATAAAGGCATGTGGGATCTTTGCCTTCATTACCTTATATCTGCTTGGATTGGCACTTTCAGGGAGTTATAGACTTGGACCTTAAAATCCTTCTGTACATCATCCTCTTAATGGTCCAACTTTCATTTGACTTCCCGAAGTGCAACACATCATGGTTGTCCAAATTAAGCACCGTCTCCCATTTCTCTGCCTATGTTTTCAACTCCTGCTATATCCTTTGAGGAACTTCTTCACTATGCACAATTCTGCCAATATTTGTTTTCTGTAAACATAATAGACCTCCTCCATTCTCATTCAGATCTTTCTTATATTTGTATATATCACAAACAAGGGGTTTTAGTATCTATCCCTGTAGAACACCATTAGTCACACACCTCCAATGAGGATAATGCCCTTCCAATCACTACCTTCTGTTTTCTATGGTTAAACTAATTTTGAATACAATCTACCAAGTCTCCATGGATTCTGTGTGCCTTAATCTTTGGACTTTCTTGTTATCAAAGTGTCATAGTGCATAACATAGTTTAGTTTTGACCTCATTTTGCTCATGATATCACAATATATTCCAGACTGATCAAAGTGAAAGCAGAATTTATTGGGCACTGCAGATCTCAACCTGGAGAAGAGTAGAGTTTTGCTTCTGGATCTGTTCCGATTGAAAGATGGCAAATGCAGTCCCAATATTTAAGTTGGGAGAGGAAATTGGGAATTGACCAGTGAGCTTCACGGGTCAGCCAATACTGTTGCTGAGGAAGTGGTTACAGAACACTTAAATAATATGATTGGCAGAATTTCTATGGATTTATGAAAGGATAATCCTATTTGACAAAGCTTTTGGAATGTTTTGAGGTTGCAACTTGTGGTTTAGAAATAGACCAAATTGAAAACTAATAAGCAGACTATGTAATAGGAGGGTTGTGAGGGCTGTTTTGTTTCAAGTTTTCTGATACAAATCTGGGTGGTAGTGTGAGGAGGATTCAGGACACTTTGAAGTATAGTGCAAGTGAATAAGTGAAGCTATAATGTAGAAAACTGATAAGGCTTGTGAAAACGTGCTTTAAATAGTGAGAGATTCAAAAGTGGTGCTCGGAGGAATCACGAAGTTAGTATACATGCTGTGTAGCCAACAAGGAAGGTAAAAAAAAGTTAACTTGTATTGCAAGATGATTTGGATGCAAATGTAGAGGCATCTTGCTTCAGTCATAGAACCCTGGCAAGATGGCATCAGAAATACATCCAGGTCTGATATCCTTCTTTACGTAACTCACAGCAATTGTTCACTGGGCTCCTGTTACATAAATCCTGTAGCAACTATTGATAACCCAACATCAGTGACACATGAAATTTACAGATACCAATGTTTAAGCATGACTGCAGCATCAGTTTAAGAAGTGATATTTTTTAAAATTACAGTAAAAGGAGTAAAGAATTTTGTTTACTAATTTCCATAAATGTTCTTCAACACTTGGCAAAATTAACACTTGTGAAGTTAACCTGAGGAAATCTGCAGATGCTGGAAATTCAAGTAACACACAAAACACTGGTGGAACACAGCAGGCCAGGTAGCATCTATAGGAAGAAGTACAGTTCTGACGAAGGGTCTTGGCCCGAAACGTCAACAGTGCTTCTTCCTATAGATGCTGCTTGGACTGCTGCGTTCCACCAGCATTTTGTGTGTGTTACTTGTGAAGTTGTGTGGTTTTGGCTATAAACCCAAATTAACTAACCAGATTAAATGTTGTATATACACTTTGATAAATCTCTGGAAAGATGATAAATGTTGTAGTGAAGAAACCTGAAAAATCACCTCTGCCTTCCCATGCAAGCCTTTCTGAAATGTGTGAATTATTTCAAAAATACTTTATATAAAGAAAAAGTGTGAGGGAACTTGGATTGCTTCAGTTCACCACCTAATTTTCACCTTGGATGTCCAATCCCTATACACTTCTATCCCCGATCAAGAAGACCTTTAAAATTTTCTACTTCTTCCTCAGTGGGGAAAAAAACAACTGGTTGCCCTCCACCACCACCACCATCCACCTGGCTGATCAGGTCCTCTCGCTCAACAATTTCTCCTTCTGCTCCTCCCACTCTCTCCAGACGAGGGATAGCCATGGGCGCCCACGTGGACCCCAGCTATGCCTGCCTTTTTGCTGGTTTCGTAGAACAGTCCATGTTCCAAGCCTTCCCTGATAATGATCCCCAACTTTTTCTCCACTACTTTGACAACCGCATTGGCGCTACTTCATGCACCCATGCTGAGCTCGTCAGTTTCACCTACTTTGCCTCTGACTTCAACCCTGCCCTTAAATTCATTTGGTCTATTTCTGACACTTCCCTCCCCTTTCTCGATCTCTTTGTCTCCATCTCTGAAGCCAAACTGTCGACCAACATTTTTTAAAGTATAAATCTACCAATTCCTGTGGTTATCTTCTCTATACCACTTCCTACCCTGTCTCCTTTAAAAATGCTATTTCCTTTTCTTAGTTCCTTCTGAATCTATTCTTTCCCTTCCAAGACACCAGAAACTTTGTCCTCTATTTCCTGAACATCTGCGCTCAGCCTATCTTTCCTCTGCCTCAACAGTGATAGAGTTCCTCTTGTCCTTGCCTATCAACACATCATCCTCTGCAACTTCCGCATCTCCAAAGGGATTTTACCAATAAACAGACTCTTACCTCTCCCTACCTCCACCCCACCCCCCTTCTTGCAGGGAATGCTCCCTCTGTGATTCCCTTGTCCATTCTTCCTTCCTCACTAATTTCCCTCCCAGCACTTATCCCTGGAAGCAGCCACCTGCCTATGCATTCCTCCCTCACCTCCATTCAGGAGCCCTAACGGTGGCCTCGTCACAATACAAGAGGACGCCATGGACTGACATGTCCAAATGGGAAAAGTATTGCTCCTCCATTTCATCTGCGAATTTCCTGGGGTCATCTATTGTGTCCGATGCTCTCAATACAGCCTCCTCTACCTTGGTGAGACATAATGTAAATTGGGTGACCGCTTTATCAAGTACTTCCGTTCAATCCACCTAAAGCAGAACATCATTTTAATTCTGATTCCTTTTCCCATTTGGACATGTCAGTCTATGGCCGCCTCTTGTATCGCCATGAGGCCACCCTCAGGATGGAGGAACAATACCTTTTATCCTGTCTGGGCTGATGGCATGAATATTGAATACTCCTTCCGGTTTAAAAAAAATCTCTACCCCTCCCCTCTTCTTTTCCCCACTCTGGCCTTTTCCTCTTCTCACCTGCCTCTGGGTTCCTTCCTCCATCCCTTTTTCCTGTGGTCTACTCTCCTCTCTTATCAGAATCCTTCCTCTTCAGCCCTTTACCTTTCCTACCCAGTTGGCTTCACCCATCACCTGCCAGCTAGACACATTCCCCTCCGCAACCTTTTCATTCTGGCGTCATCCCCCTTAATTTCGGCCCAAAACATCGACTGTTTTAGTAATTCCCTTTGATGTTGCCTGATCTGCTGAGTTCCTCTAGCATTTTGTGTATTGCAGAGCCAGTTGCATGAATTGAAAACTCGGTGTTTGGAAATGGATGCTTTGGAGAGACGCTGTCAGAATTTGGAGAACTGCCTAGAAAGAACGGAGGAAAGGTATTGTTTTGATTTGGGCTTTTCTCCAGGTAGTGTTTGATATAGAAATATTAATCATTTGAAAAATTGCTTTCTTCAAAAATAGCATGTTCAAACTGTGAGCCCTGAATTGGCATGTTTTTCCATTTACAGTCTTAATTGAAATTTCAATGTATTGCATCATTTCTTGGGATATAATATCTATATATTGATATCAGATTCGAAGGTATTATTTTGAATTCAAGGATACTGGAAAAAAAATCTTATTTTTAAAAAAATGCCAGTAGCTTTAAAAATGTGTTGAAATTGTACATTTAAGGGGCGGAGAAGCCTACTCTTATTGTGTGTAGTGACAAGTACTATTCTGCACCATCAAACATCTGTGCACAGGAGCCCCTTTTGTTCCTGAATGTATATTGTAAACTCTCTTCTGTCTCTTTCCACCTTCCCCGGAAGAGAGCTCAATGATCCAAAAATCTGACGTCCTCCCTCCTACACCATCTCCTTAGCCACGTGATCTTCCCATTTCTGACTTTACTAGCACATGTCATGGGTAGCAGTCCTGAGATCACAACCCTGGAGGTGCTGTCCTTTAATTTAGCACCAAACTCACTAAACTCCCTTTGCAGAACTTTGTCACTCATCCTACCCATGTCATCGGTACCTATGTGGGCCACAACCTCTGGCTGTTCACCCTCCCACTTAAGAATGCTGAGGATTCGATCCAAGATGTCCTGGACTCTGGCACCCGGGAGGCAACATACCATCTGGGAATCTCATTTTCATCCATAGAACCTCTTTTCTCTTCCCCTAATTAATGAATCTCCTATCACCACAGCATGCCTTTTCTCCCCTCCCCCTTCCCTTCTGAGTCACAGGGCCAGAGACTTGACCACTGTGACTTTCCGCTCTGTTAGTCGTCCCCCCCCCCCCACCCCCCCGCAACAGTATCCAAAGTGATATACCTGTTGTTGAGGGGGGATGGCCACAGGGGTACTTTGCACTGGTCACTTAACTCCTTTTCCCCTCCTGCCTGTCATCCAGTCTCCTGTGTCGTGCACCTTGGGTGTAACTACCTTTCTCTATGTCCTTTCTATCAACCCCCTCAGCCTCTCGAATGATCCAGAGTTCACCCATTTCCAGCTTCAACTCCCTAACGAGGAGTGTTGGAAGCTGTAATGCACTTCTCACGGGTGTAATTGTCACGGATACTACAGGTCTCCCTGCCTTCACGCATCCCGCTAGAGGAGCATTCAGCTATCCTTGTGTTCCAACTGTGCAAGTATAAAAGAAACAATAAATAAACTGGGGGGAAAAATTCCACCTACTGCTTTTTGCCTTCTCTCACTCAAGCCTCTGAGCTAAAGCCTCAGATAACCACTCTAACATTTTCCACTCCAACAATGGCTGCTCCGTTTTTCCGTGCGAAATTTTAATCTGTTCTTGCTAATCATTCCCAATCACTGATTGGCCACTGTTCAAAACATCAAACTCTGCAAATTGATGTCTTATGTACTCAATCAGCAGTTCTCCTTTAACTGGAAATGTCATGCTGGTACTTTTGTAACGCTGAATACAATATGGGGGTTCCCCCACCCCCCAAAAACAATTGATGCAGGACAGCACCAATGGCATCTTTTTAATCCAATTCCTGCTCAGCATTTTAGCTTTTGGCCTCCCCTGACCACATCCACTGTTAAATGTAAACTGGTCCCCTGTGAACCACTTCTGCCTTAAGGCAACATGCATGTCCACATGAGGAAATCTGCAGATGTTGGAAATTCAAGCAACACACACAAAATGCTGGTGGAACACAGCAGGCCAGGCAGCATCTATAGGGAGAAGCACTGTCGACCCTTCGTCTCGGCCCAAAACGTCGACAGTGCTTCTCCCTATAGATGTTGCCTGGCCTGCTGTGTTCCACCAGCATTTTGTGTGTGATGCATGTCCACACTATCTCCAGGGTAGCCACAGAACAGAGTTCGGTGGTTGTAATTTTGGAATCTGGCATAAAGACAATTCACTTATCAAGGTGGTGACTGAGCCCGTATCTAGCTGAACTTTTACAGGCTTGTTGTTCACAGTGAATAGATCAAGGTAAAGAGGGTGGATTTGGTGTCAATGTCATAGTGCCCACTTCTTCATTCCAGGTGCTTCCGTGCACAATGGTGCAGTTTGAATTTGCTTTCTAATGGCACATTGCTTAGCAAAGCACGCCTTGACAGTGTCCTACCTTCTGACTAAACTGGCTGACTGTCTTTTGATGCTTGCAAATGGACCATTGGGTGTGACTTTGTGCAAATCAATGACGTCTCTCTGGAGGCTTGTGTGATCTCAGCATCTGCTGGCAAACATTGGTGTTTTCGGGAGGGGGTTCTTACTGCCTGAATCAGTGGTGATGGAAGTGGCTGAATCTGTGTAAGCACACCCTTGACAGCCTCCAAGAGGCGAGTTGTGGTGCATGCTTTATCCCAGAACAAATCGTGCTTTTTGGACAAGAGGCTCTCCTGTGTTCTCCCATGTTGGACTCCAACAATCAATGTCTGGAATAAGCATCTTTTCTTCGAATTTGCTAAATGAATCATGTTAGAAATGTATAAACTGGGCAACTTTTATGTAGGAACACTGAACCAAGCCTGCTGAGACAAAAGGCCATTGTACACTCAAAGGCACACACCCAAAGGAGTGCATCCCTATGTAGGAGGTCCTATCGATTCACCGCACAAATCATTAGCCACGTGCACACTCATCACATTCTCAAAATTGATCTGATACAGTACAAGCTCAAGATAGAAGTTTGTATTGATCCTATTCTGTAAGGTTCTCATTCTATGTCAGCAAATTAGGCTGCGTCCACACTAGACCGGATAAATCCTTAACTCTCCAGAGTGTTTAAATCTGAAAACGCCGATTGGCCGGTGTAGTGTGGACGGGGTAACTGAAGTTTTTTAAAAATGCTGTCATGACGTGCCGGAACAGATGGTAGTGGCAGCACGGCATTTCATTGTTTTCTTGAATGCAACCTCCAACACCACAACAACAATGGCGGATGGCTTCAGGAGACTGTCCCTGAGCAGAATGTTACTGCAGCTTTGCGGTATGACAGAGAATTTCAACCCCCCACACAACCTAACAATTTCAGAACAGACAGCAACAAGACTGAAGTCAGAAGAGTTAGAAATGTACTCACCAAATACTTTGACCCATAACTTACTGAATAAATAAGTATACTCACTATGCCCTGTTTTCTGTCCTTGCTTGTATGAAGGTGGTTTACCTTTTTATGCAAGTACTTCTCTGACAATAGATGTGTAACAGCCTAATGTAACATTGTATGGAAATACAAGATAATGCTGATGCAGACTTGCTTTATACATTCAACAATGTGCTTTATTAATAAAACGAGCAGTCAACGTTTCAGGCCGAGACCCTTCGTCAGGACTGAAGAAGGAGGGGGCAGGGGCCCTATAAAGAAGGTGGGGGGAGGGTGGAAAACCAATCAGAGGAAAGATCAAGGGGTGGGGTGGGGAGGGGAAGCAGGGAGGGGATAGGCAGGAGAGGTGAAGAAGGAATGTAAGGGGAAAGTGCTATGGGTAGTAGAAGAAGGCAGAGTCATGAGAGAGGTGATAGGCAGCTGGAAGAGGAGGCAGAGTGAAAGTGGGATGGGGGAAGGGAGAGGAAGGGAATTACCGGAAGTTGGAGAATTCGATGTTCATACCAAGGGACTGGAGACTACCCAGACGGTATATGAGGTGTTTCTCCTCCAACCCGACCCCTTGGACTTTGACTTCTCAGACCTTCGGCAGGCTGAAGACCCATCCGCCTCTGACTCTAACCCCGACTGGAACCACGGCCTCCCGGACATGGGCACCAGCCCCTGGCGTGCCATGGACTCACCCGCTTCTGACTCGGACCTCAGTTCTAGTGCCCTGCGGGCCACAGGCTCTGAAACCCCCAGCTCTAGATCCAGCTCGGACCGAGATCCTGACCCTCTCCAGACCGGGACCACTCTTACTGCTGCTGGGACCTACTGCTCCTCTTATTCCTCTACTACCCCCTATCCTCCCCATGACTCCCAACCTTCCCTCCACCCCTCATCCCCCCTCCATTCCTCTGATCCCTCATCCTACCCTCAGCCCGCTCTCCCTGATCATCCCAACCCCCCTCTCCCTCCTGAGACCTCCCACTCTTTACCCTCCTTGACTCCAGCCCCAACCCTTGCCATGTCTTCACCTTCCCCTCTCTGTGGCAGAGTGTTCTGTGCTCAGCAAGGGCCTCACTTTTGCCCCCCTCCGGCCACACCTCAGTGAGTTCCGTGCCAGGCATGATGCTGAACTCCTCTTCCATTGCCTACATCTCCGAGCCTACTACTTTAACAAGGATTCCCCTCCCTCTATTGATGACCCCCTTCTCCTGTCTTCAGCCCTCCTCCTCCTCTTCCTGGACACCCCCACCAGGCCTTCTACCTGTACTCTTTTCATCTTTTCATCTCCAACTGTCATCAAGACATCAACCGTCTCAACTTCACCTCTCCTCTCTCCTGTTCCAACCTCACTCCCTCTGAACGCACTGCCTTCCACTCTCTCCGCACTAATCCTAACCTCACCATCAAACCCGCAGACAAAGGTGGTGCCGCAGTAGTCTGGCGAACGGACCTCTACCTCACTGAGGCCAAACGGCAGCTCTCTGACACCTCCTCTTACTTACCCCTGGAACATGACCCCACCAAAAAACATCAGACCATTGTCTCCCGCCCCATCACTGCCCTTATCAACTCTGGAGAACTTCCATCCTCAGCCAAAAAACTCATAATTCCCACACCCCGCACTGCTCGGTTTTACCTCCTCCCCAAGATCCACAAGCCTGACTGTCCTGGTAGGCCTATAGTTTCGGCCTGCTCCTGCCCCACTGAACTTGTATCTGCCTACCTGGACTCCATTTTGTCACTCATAGTTCAGTCCCTCCCCACGTACATCCAGGATACATCCCATTCCCTTTACCTCTTCAATAACTTCCAGTTCCCCGGTCCTGACTGCTTCATTTTCACAATGGATGTCCAGTCCTTATACACTTCAATTCCCCATCCAGAAGGCCTCAAAGCCCTCTGCTACTTTCTGGACAATAGACCTCACTAGTTCCCCAACACCATCACACTCCTCAGGTTGGCGGAACTGGTATTCACACTTAATAACTTCTCTTTCGGCTCTTCCCACTTTCTCCAGACCAAGAGTGTAGCGATGGGCACTTGCATGGGCCCCAGCTATGCCTGCCTCTTCGTGGGTTATATGGAACAGTCTATGCTCCAAATCTATACTGGTAAAGCTCCCCAACTTTTCCTTCGATACATCAATGACTACATTGATGCTGCTTCCTGCACCCATGCTGAGCTCCTCGAATTTCATCGACTTTGCCTCTAACTTTCACCCAGCCCTCAAATTCACTTGGTCCATCTCGGACACTTCTCTCCCCTTTCTCGATCTCTTGGTCTCCATCTCTGGAGACAGACTGTCCACTGACATCTTCTATAAACCCACTGACTCTCATAACTACCTTGATTATACCTCTTCCCACCCTGCCAAATGTAAAAATGCTATTCCCTATTCCCAGTTCCTCCGTCTCCGCCGCATCTGCTCCCAGGATGAGGCTTTCCGTTCCAGGACATCTCAAATGTCCTCTTTCTTTAAGGATTGTGGTTTCCCTTCTGCCATCATCAATGATGCCCTCACCCGCATCTCCTCCATTTCCCGCACTTTGTCCCTCACCCCATCCTCCCGTCACCACAACAGGGACCATGTTCCCCTTGTCCTCACCTACCACCCCACCAGCCTCCGGATCCAACGCATTATCCTCTGCAACTTCCGCCACCTTCAACAAGACCCCACCACTAAGCACATCTGTCCCTCCCTACCCCTCTCTGCTTTTCGCAGGGATCGTTCCCTCCACGACTGCCTGGTCCACACGTCCCTCCCCACAGATCTCCCACCTGGTACTTATCCCTGCAAGCGTAAGTGCTACACCTGTCCCTACACCTTCTCTCTTACCACTATTCAGGGCCCCAAACAGTCCTTCCAGGTGAGGCAACACTTCACTTGTGAGTCTATTGGGGTAATCTATTGCACCCGGTGCGGCCTCCTCTATATCGGCGAGACCCGAAGCAGATTGGGGGACCACTTCGTCGAGCACCTCCGCTCCGTCCGCCACAACAGACAGGATCTCCCGGTTGCCGCCCACTTCAACTCTGCTTCACATTCCCATTCGGATAAGTCCATACATGGCCTCCTATACCGTCTGGGTAGTCTCCAGCCCCTTGGCATGAACATTGAATTCTCCAACTTCTGGTAATTCCCTCCCTCTCCCTTCCCTCATCCCACTTTCACTCTGCCTCCTCTTCCAGCTGCCTATTACCTCTCTCATGACTGCCTTCTTCTACTACCCATAGTGCTTTCCCCTTAGATTCCTTCTTCACCTCTCCTGCCTATCCCCCACCCCTTGATCTTTCCTCTGATTGGTTTTCCACCCTCCCCCCACCTTCTTTATAGGGCCCCTGCCCCCTCCTTCTTTAGTCCTGACGAAGGGTCTCGACCCGAAACGTTGACTGCTCCTTTCAACGGATGCTGCCCGACCTGCTGAGTTCATCCAGCGTGTTGTACGTGTAGATTTGACCACAGCATCTGCAGTGTACTTTGTGTGTGCTTTATTAATGTTTTGCTTGTGCAAACATTCAATAGATGCAATTGTCACTACTTCCAAAATGTCATTTTTAAGTAGTAGCTTATGTTTAGCATAGACATGAAAATGTTATGGCCAAAAAAGGAAAATTATAAGTTTCACTTTTACTCAGGTAAAAATAAAATCTCTTTTGCCCAGTAACTCATTTTATTGCACGTGTTAAATGCAGCAAAATAATACAGAAAGACATGGCAAAAGTAAAGGCAAACAATGAGGTAACAGCAAATTTCAGTTTTGCCCAGTAACAAGTCTCATTACATTTAATTGTAGCTGTCGTCCATTTCATCGGTGAAGAGACTATGGCTGTAGGAAATGTTTCCAATACTGTCCGTGAATTCGCAGTCAGTTGCCTCCATATGCTCCAGTATTTGTTTGTTTTAGTTTTAAGTCCTCCTGTGCGAGAGCCAACAGCTGTCTGTCGTTTGGCAATTTCCTTTTAAGTTTTTCTAGTCTGTAACTGAACAAACGCGCTCCAAGTCTTTCACAGCGAGATTCGACACCAAACGTGTCGATTGTATTCTGTAGATGTGTCCTGCAGATGCCCAGTGGGAGGAGATTTGCCCAAACACCCCTTTTAATGTGGACAGAGGTATTTTCAAAAACGCCTGGTGTGGACCCCTATCGTTTTTACGTGAAACTGACTTTTTCAAAATTATCCTGTCAAGAGTGGACGTAGCCTCAGATTCTTGCTGACTTGATTATATTGTGGTAGAGCAATAGGTTGACACTCGAGTGGCAGTAGAAAACAAAACCAGGAAAGCTGGCAATATATTGCACAACACATCTTGGAATTGTAATGATTATTGATATTCCTTGGGTCAGTTCAATCATTGAAATGAGCTGTTAGTCTACAGGTAATATATGACTTTAGTTCCTTCAGAGCAGTTTTTAATATTTTCATTTCTTTCGCTTGAAGTAATTGCATGAATATCTTTTTAACAGTTCAACAATGGAGTCACAACGTCTAAATGAGTTGGAAAAGAGATTAAAAGAAGAATTAAATGTCAAGGTATTGTTAGTTTGTACTGAAGTTTTTTGGAGCAGTTGGGAAAGTGCAGGGTGGCTAAATCCCAAATGTGAAGATGTATTATAAAAGGAGGGTGAGGGAGCCATGGCTAATGGGAATTCAAAGTCAGCATGGTTTCCATAAGGGAAAATTTTGCCTGACAAATCTGTTGGATCTCTTTGAAATAACAAGCAGAATAGACAAAGGAGAATTGGTGGATATTGTTTATTTGGATTTTCAAAAGGCCTTTGACAAGGTGCCGTACGTGAGGCTGCTTAGCAAGATAAGAAAGAGCCCATGGTATTACAGGGAAAACACGGGCATGGATAGAACTTTGGCTGATTGGCAGGAGGCAAAGAGTGGGCATAAAGTGTTCAGACCACTTCTTTTCATATTGTATGTCAATCTTTTGAATGATGGAATTGATGACTTTTTGGCCATGTTTGCAAACGATACGAAGATAGACAAAGCTGTTGTTTGTCATATACATTAATGATCTGGATGATGGGGTGGTAAATTGGATTAGTAAGTATGCAGATGATACTAAGATAGGTGGTGTTGTGGATAATGAAGTAGGTTTTCAAAGCTTGCAGAGAAATTTAGGCCAGTTAGAAGAGTGGGCTGAACGATGGCAGATGGAATTTAAGGCTGATAAGTGTGAGGTGCTATATTTTGGTAGGATTAATCAAAATAGGACATGCATGGTAAATGGTAGGGCATTGAAGAATGCGGTAGAACAGAGTGATCTAGGAATAATGGTGCATAGTTCCCTGAAGGTGGAATCTCATGTGGATAGGGTGGTGAAGAAAGCTTTTGGTATGCTGGCCTATATAAATCAGAGCATTGGGTATAGGAGTTGGGATCTAATGCTAAAATTGTACAAGGCATTGGTGAGGCCGAATTTGGAGTATTGTGTACAGTTCTGGTCACCGAATTTATAGGAAAGATATCAACAAAATAGAGAGAGTACAGAGGAGATTTACTAGAATATTACCTGGGTTTCAGCACCTAAGTTACAGGGAAAGATTGAACAAGTTAGGTCTTTATTCTTTGGAGCGTAGAAGGTTGAGGGGGGGACTTGATAGAGGTATTTAAAATTATGAGGGGGATAGATAGAGTTGACATGGATAGGCTTTTTCCATTGAGAGTAGGGGAGATTCAAACAAGAGGACATGAGTTGAGAGTTAGGGGGCAAAAGTTTAAGGGTAACATGAGGGGGATTTCTTTATTCAGAGAGTGGTAGCTGTGTGGAATGAGCTTCCAGTAGAAGTGGTAGGGGCAGGTTTGATTTTGTCATTTAAAAAAAAAAATTGGATAGGTATATGGACAGGAAAGGAATGGAGGGTTATGGGCTGAGTGTGGGTCAGTGGGACTAGGTGAGTGCAAGTGTCGGCATGGACTAGAAGGGCCGAGATGGCCTGTTTCCGTGCTGTAATTGTTATATGGTTATATAGATGGGGCAGGCATTGTTGAGGAAGCAGGGAGTCTGCAGAAGGACTTGGATTAGGAGGATGAGCAAAGAAGTGTCAGATGGAATACAATGTCAGGAAGTGTATGGTCATGCACTTTGGTAGAAGGAATAAAAGTGAAGACTTTTCTAAATGAGGCAAAAATTGAAACACCAGAGAATTCAAAGAGACTTGGTAGTCCTTGTGTAGGATTACCTGAAGTTTGACCTACAGGTAGAGTCAGTGGTGAGGAAGGCAAATGCAATGTCAGCATTCATTTTGAGAGGACTAGAATATAAAAAGAAGGATGTAATTATGAGGCTTTTTAGGGCATTGGTGAGGTCTCACTTTGTGTATTGTGAGCAGTTTTTGACTCCTTATCTGAGAAAGGATGTAGAGGTTTCAAAGGAGTTGCATGGAAGTGATTCTAGGATTGAAAGTCTCATCATATAAGGTGTTTCATGGCTTTTGGCCAGTACTATCTGGCATTCAGAAGAAAGAGGTGGGGGGGATCTCATTGAATGTGGTGAGGATGTTACCTATAGTGGGTGAGTCTAGGACCAGAGGGCACAGCCTCAGAATAGAGGGATGTCCATTTAGAATGGGGATGAGGAGGACTTCCTTTAGCTAGAGAGTGATCAGTCTAAGTCATTGGGTCCATTTAAAGTGGAGGTTGACAGGCTCTTGATCATTCGGGGTGTGATAGGTTATGGGGAGAAGGCAGAAGAATTGATTTGAAAGCAAAATGGATCGATCGTGATGAAATGGCAAAGCAAACTCGATAGGTCGAATGGCCTAATTATGCTCCAATGTCTAGTGGTTTTAATAAGTAATTCATGAAAGAACAGATCATGTCCTACACCCATGAAACTTTATTCTGGCAAGGAGTCAGTGGAATGAAGTTTCTTCACTTTTATATTGTAATCCTTTTCAATGTATGGGTGTTATTGTATTGTGCATGGAAAGCACATAGTATCAATATCAGCATACAGTCGGCCCTCCTTATCCGCGGATTCCGTATGCGCGGATTCAACCAACCGCAGATCGAGAAAACCCGGAAGTTCTCTCTCCAGCACTCGTTGTTTCAGCATGTACAGACTTTTTTTCTTGTCATTATTCCCTAAACAATACAGTATAACAACTATTTACATAGCATTTTCATTGTATTAGGTATTATAAGTAATCTAGAAATGACTTAAAAGTACAGGCAGTCCCCGGGTTATGAATGAGTTCCATTCCTGAGTCCATCTTTACGTCGGATTTGAAGTCAGAACAGGTACATCCGGTATTATTTAGCGTCAGTTAGTCAAACGTTTTTCTTAGTATATAGTACATATTTTACCTTTCTGTGCATATAAAACACTTAAGAAACGTATGTATTCCAATAATTAAACCAATGTGTTGCTTAGTAATAATTGTAGCTTTCATCGGGGCAGGGCCTTTCACATGCTCCATTAAAATTGTTCCGATCGTTGACCAACTGTAGCCTAACACTTTTCCAATGACCGATGTCGTTTCACCTCTTTCCAGTCGCTTTATTACTTCCACCTTATTTTCAATCATGATCGTGATTATTTTCGTGAACAGAAACACCATGGATTCAGAGCTGCACCGCCAGGTCCTAAAGACCACCACATTGAGACAGGTTAAATTAGGAGCAAACACGAGGAGATCTGCAGATGCTGGAAATTCAAACAACAACACACACAAAATGCTGGTGGAACACAGCAGGCTAGGCAGAATCTATAGGGAGAAGCGATGTTGACGTCTCGGCCCGAAACGTCAACATTGCTTCTCCCTATAGATGCTGCCTAGCCTGCTGTGTTCTACCAGCATTTTGTGTGTGTTGTAGGTTAAATTAGGGACTTGAGCATCCACGTTTTTTGGTATCCGCGGGGGGGGGGTCTCGGAACCAATCCCCCGCGGATAAGCAGGGCCGACTGTACTATATGAGGGGAAGAGCTTTTGGCATTTGGGTCGAGGGAGGAACATGATGGTGACATGAATCCACTTATTGTCCATTGTAAAACCCATGGACTTGGTAATGCCTTTTAATGACTATTAATGATGTGCAATCTCAAAAATTACTTCCGTTTTAAATTTTCAGGAAGCTCTAAAAGAAAAGCTAGCACACATGGAGACTGAGTAAGTATTTTCTTTAAAAATGATATCTGGTGATAATATGTTGACCAATTGGTGATCGCACTTATGACCGAGTTAGACTGGGAGAGAACCTGATATTGTAACGGCAACTTTAAGGTGTCGATTGTGAGAGGCTCTTTGCAGGCAAAGGGATGTTTGCCAAGTGAGAAGCTTCTAAAGGTAAGATAGATGAGATTAGGGTGATGGGCATTGTATATGTGATCTTTCACAAGGCCCTTCTCAAGGTCTCACATAGTAGGATGTCCCAGAAGGTTAGATCACAGTGAGCTAGCCAAGTGGATACAAAATTGACTTGGTTGAAGGAGACAGTGGTAGTGGCGGATTATTTTTCAGATTGGAGACTTGTTGCAAGTGGTGTGCTGCAGTGATCCATGCTGATTGGAGACCCTGTTTGTCAGGTAATTTTGGATGAAAATGTAGGTGGTGTGATGATCAAAGATGACACCATTGCTGGTGGACACTGAAAATGTCTAACGTTGCAACAGGATCCACAAAGAATTGAATCGTGAGCAAAGGATGTAATGTAACTCAGATAAGTAGGAAGTGATGCTCTTTGGGAAGTTAGATCGTGGTAGCAAATTCATAGTAAATGATAGGACCCAAGGGTGTATTGTTGAATAGAGATACAGGTATATAGTTCTCTGTAAGTGGAAGCAGGTAGACAAAGTGGTTAAGAAAGCATCCTTCATCGGACAGGGCACTGGGTATGAGAGTTGGGAGGGTATGTTACAGCTTGACAAGATGTTGGTGCGACTGCATTTGGAGTATTTTGTTCCGTTCTGACTGCTATACTCTCCAAAAGGATGTGATTTAAGCCAGAGAGGTAGCAGAAAAGATTAAGGAGGGTGCTGCTGCAACTAGAGGGCTTGACTTACAAAGAGACTGGTTAAATTAGGTGTGACCTTTTACAAATGTATAGAAAATGATGATGGGCTTAGATAAGATAGATAGTGACAGTTTTTCCCCAGGGTGAGGCATAGTTTTAAGGTGATAGGGAAAGATTTAAAGGGGATCCGTGTGGCAAACTTTACAGAGGGTGGTTTATATATAGTCTAAGCTAGCAGAAGTGGTTGAGACAGAAATAGTTGTGGCATTTAAAACTGTGAGGCAAATGTTGATAAGCACCTTGGTTGGTCTGGATGGTTAGGGCAGAAGGGCCTGTTTCTGTGTTGGATAACTGACCTTATGATGTTGCCCAATAGTAATTGATAGGATGAAGGTGTTTCAACCATGGTGATGCTAAAATTTGATCTAGATTGGAGAGAAGTGGTCTATCAAGATTACTATTCAGTAACATCTGTGACAGCTTTCTTGTGAGGAAGAAATTGGGCTGAGTTTGTGGAGGAAGAATGCAATCAAAACTTGTACCTCTTCACTTCAGAATATAGATTCTCTCCTGGCTAAAATTGCTGACGATATTATAATGTACATAATATAAATCAAACCATCCAGCTTTAAAAATATATATTTATTCATTAGGCATGATTTCTCATCTTTTTCTGCATTATCTTGATCACTAAGTTCTCTCAAATCTTTTTGTCAGTGAGAAATTTTAATACATTTAGGAAGGAAAAATAATTGCATTTGTAAAATCTACAAATACTGCACAAGTTTGATCCAACTTCTGCAGCAGGAATTGTGCTGCTAAATTATGCAGACCATCTCTGAAACCGATGGTATGGTGAGCTGTGAAGAAGAGCAACAGCAGGATCTTGATCACCCCGGCTCAGTGTGCTGAGGACTGGCAGATGGAGTTAATGCGGATAAATGCAAGCTGTTGCTTTTTGGCAAGATAAACTAGGTAGGACATCCTCAGTTCGGACAGTAGGGATGTCAGGCAGGATGTGGAAGGGCAGGGAGACCTCCAGTGTCCCTGACCACTACAACTGCAAGAAGTACATCCAGCTGCAGCTTCTAACAATCCGCATTACAAGAGTTAGAGCTGGAATTGGATGAACTCCGGAGCGTTCGGGAGACCGAAGGAATGATAGATAGGACAGTGAGGGTAGAAACAGAATAATTTGGCAGATTAATGATTGGCTGAAAAGCTGATGCAGGGGGCAGGGCTTCAGGTTCTTGGATCATTGGGATCCCTTCTGGGGGAGGGATGACCAGTACAGAAGTGATGGGCTGCACCTGAACCCAAGGAGGGCAAATATTCTCGCAGACAGGTTTGTTAAAGGTTTAATTTGGCAGGGGGATGGGAACCAGAGTGAAGGGAATCGGGATGGGATCGATGGTAAAGATGGCATGCAGTCAGTCTGTCAGGAAGATGACAGGACAAAATTGTAGCCAGCAGGGTGGCTATCAAAAAGGGCAGAATAAAAAATAGTAGCAAATACTGTACTCAACGTGTTATTTCTTATACTCTGTGCATTGAGATATAAGGTGGATGATCTTGTTCCACCATTACAGATTGTCAGGTATGATGTTGTGGCCGTCACTGAATCATGGCTGATGGATGGTTGTAGTTGGGAGCTGAATGTCCACGGTTACACATTGTATCAGAGAGATGGGAAGGTAGGCAGAGGAGGCTTTGCTGGTAAAGAATGGCATCAAATCAATAGAAGGATGTGACATAGGATCAGAAGATGTTGAATCCTTATGGCTTGAGTTAAGAAATTGCAAGGGTAAAAGGACCCTGATAGCAGTTATATACAGGCCTCCCAACAGTCGCTGCAATGTGGACCACAGATTACAACAGGAGATAGAAAAAGCATGTCAAAAGAGCAATGTTGTGATAGTCAGTGGAGATTTCAACATGCAGGCCAATTGGGGAAAATCAGGTTGGTAATGGATCTTGAGACTGATTAGGTTGAATGCCTACAAGATGGCTTTTTAGAGCAGTTTGTCATTGAGCCTACTAGGGGATCAACCATCCCCTTTCAGTTCATCCGTCTCCGCTGCATCTGTTCTCAGAATGAGCCTTTTCATTCTAGGATGAAGGAGATGTCCTCCTTTTTCAAAGAAAGGGGCTTCCCTTCCTCCACCAATAATGCTGCCCTCAACTGCACCTCTTTCATTTCATGCATGTCTGCTCTCAGCCCATCCTCCCTCCACCCTACCAATGATAGGGTTCCTCTTGTCCTCACCTACCACCCCACCAGCCTCAGTGTTCAGCACTTAATTCTCCAAAACTTCTGCCACCTCCAACAGGATCACACCACCAAGCACATCTTCCAACCCCCCCCCCCCACCCACTTTCAGTTTCTGCAGGGATCGCTCCCTTGTCCATTCGTCCCTCCCCACCGATCTCCCTCCTGGCACTTATCCTTGCAAGCGGAACAAATGCTACACCTGCCCTTACACCACTTCTCTCACTACCATTCAGAGCCCCAGACAGTCCTTCCAGCTGAGGTGACACTTCACCTATGTCTGTTGGAATCATGTACGGTGTTTGGTGCTCCTGGTGTGGCCTCTTGTATATCAGTAAGACCCGACAGGGAGACCGCTTCATTCACTACGGAAAAGGATCTTGGCAATTGTAGGGATGACTTACAGTGGATTTGAAAAGCTTAAACATATAGACATTAAGAAAGAGGATGTGCTGGAGCTTTTGGAAAGCATCAAGTTGGGTAAGTTACTGGGACTGGATGAGATGTACCCCAGGCTACTGTGGGAGGGGAGGGAGGAGATTGCTGAGCCTCTGGCGATGATCTTTGCATCATCAATGGGGATGGGAGAGGTTCTGGAGGGTTGCTGATGTTGTTCCCTTATTCAAGAAAGGAAGTAGGATTTATGAACATTTGGAGAGGTATAATATGATTAGGAATAGTCATAGAAGGCAAAGAGTGGTTGTAGACAGATCATAGTCAGTGACCAGTGATGTGCCTCAGAGATCTGTTCTGGGACCCCTTTGTCATTTTTATAAATGACCTGGATGAGGAAGTGGAAGGATGGGTTAGTAAATTTGCTGATGACACAAAGGTTGGAGGTGTTGTGGATAGTGTGGAGGGCTGTCAGAGGTTACAGCGGGACATCTATAGGATGCAAAACTGGGCTGAGAAGTGGCAGATGGAGTTTAATCCAGATAAATGTGAGGCGATTCATTTTGGAAGGTCAAATATGATGGTGGAATATAGTATTAATGGCAGTGTAGAGGATCAGAGGGTCTTGGGGTCTGGGTCCATAGGACACTCAATGCTGCTGTGCATATTGACCCTGTGGTTAAGAAGGCATACGGTGCACTGGCCTTCATCAACTGTGGTAATGAGTTCAAGAGCCGAGAGGTAACGTTGTAGCTATATAGGACACTGGTCAGACCCCACTTGGAGTATTGTGCTCAGTTCTGGTCACCTCATTACAGGAAGGATGTGGAAACCATAGAAAGGGTGCAGAGGAGATTTACAAGGATGTTGCCTGGATTGGGGAGCATGCCTTTTGAGAATAGGTTGAGTGAACTTGGCCTTTTCTTCTTGGAGTGACAGAGGATGAGAGGTGACCTGATAGAGGTGTATAAGATGATGAGAGGCATTGATTGTGTGAATAGTCAGAGGCTTTTTCCCAGGGCTCAAATTGCTAGCCCGAGAGGATCAACCAGTGGCCACACGTTTTAATTCCACTTCCCATTCCCATTCCAATATGAACATCCATGGCCTCCTCCACTGTTGGGATGAGGCCACACTTGGGTTAGAGGAACAGCACCTCATGTTCTGTTTGGGTAGCCTCTAACCTGATGGCATAAATATCGATATCTCAACCCAGTAATCTTCTCTCTTCTCCCCCCCCCCCCATTCACAATTTTTCATCCTCTTTTCCTTTTCTCACCTTATCTGCTTGTCCACCCATCACCTCCTCTGATCCTCCCGCCTCTTCTTTCTTTCATGGCCTTCTGTCTCTTTGACCAATCAATTTCCCAGCTCTTTACTTCATCCCTCCCCCTCCAGGTTTCACCTATCACCTTGTGTTTCTCTCTATTCCCTCCCCAACCTTTATAAATCTACTCCGGGTTTTTTCCTCCTGTCCTACCGAAGGGTTTCAGCATGAGAAGATGACAAAAGGATGAGCCATGGTTAAATGGGGGAGCAGACCCTGTGGGCCAAATGGCCTAATTCTGCTCCTGTGTCTTAGGATCTTATAGAGAGGTAGTTACACACAAGCTGCAGGACATGGGGAGTTGGGTACTGAGTTAAAGGGCAGGACCTTCCAGGTTGTGATGTCAGTATGGCTACCTGAGCCACTTCTGCTACCTTTGGATCATTGGGCTCTCTTCCAGGGTAGGTGGGACCTGTACAGAAGGGATTGTTTGCACCTGAGCTGAAGGGGGACTAATATCCTAGTGGGAAAGTTCGTTAATGCTGCATGGAACAGTTTAAACTAGAGTTGCAGGTGGATGGGAACCAAGTTGTGGAGGCCGATGTCGGTAAGACCTCAGACAAAGTCAGGAATCAAAAGGCTGAGCATGGTGAGACTACTGTCCTGAGCTGTGTATATTTCAATGCAAGAAGTATCGTAGGAAAGGCAGATGAGCTCAGGGCATTGATTAATACTTGATTTTGTATCTATTTGTGAGTCTTAGTTGCAGGTGGAGGAGGACTGGGGCTTTGTTGTTTTAGACATGACAGAGCAGAAGGGATTAAAGGTGGAGGAGTGGTGTTATTAGTCAGGGAAAATGTCATGGCAGTGCTCCGTCAGGACAGACGGGAACTCATCTAGTGAGGTGTTATGTGTGGAACTAAGAAATAAGAAGGGTAAGTCCACGTTAATGGGGCTATATTCCAGACCACACAGCAGTCATGGGGATTTAGAGGAACAAACTTGTAAAGACCACACAAACTGTTGCAAGAAACGTAAGATTGTTATAGTAGATGATTTAAATTTTCCATATATTGACTGGCAATCCCATACTGTAAAAGGACCAGATGAGATAGAGTTTGTCAAATGTATTCAGGACAGTTTCCTTATAACCATATAACAATCACAGCACAGAAACAGGCCATTCCGGCCCTATCAGAATGTAGAAGTCCCAGTAGGAGAGAGTGAGATACTGGATCTGCTATTACAGAATGAGAATGGGCAGGCAACAGAAGTTTGTGTAGGGGTACACTTTACATCCAATGACCACAAGGCCATTATTTTCAAAGTAAAAATGCAAAGAGATTGATCTTGTCTGCGGGTTGAGATTCTAGATTGGAGGAAGGCCAATTTAGATGGTATCAGAAATGATCTGGCAAGTGTGAATTGAGACAGGCTGTTTTCTAGCAAAGGTGTATTTAGAAAGTAAAAGGTCTTTAAAAATGAAAATTTGAGAGTACAAAGCTTGTGTGCCTGTCAGAATAAAAGGTAAAGGTAACAAGTGTAGGGAATCTTCATTTTCAAGAGATGTTGAGGCCCTGGTTAAGAGGAAAAAGGAGGTGCGTAGCAGGTATAGGCAAGTACGAACAAATGTGTTGCCCTTGGAGTACAAGAAATGCCAAAGAACACTTCAGAAAGAAATGAGGAAGACAAAAAGAAGGCAGATACGGTGAAGGAGAATGCTAAGGGATTGTACAGCTATGTTAAAAGCAAAAGGATTGCAAGGGACAAAATTGGTCCTCTGGAAGTCCAATGTGTGGATGGGGAGATGTTAAATGCATTCTTTGCATCTATATTTACTTGGGAGTGGATGCAGAGTCTAGAGAAGTACCGCAAAGCAACATCAACCTCATGGACCATGCACGTATTATGGACGAGGAGGTATTTGCTACCCTGCAGCAAATCAGGATGGATAAACACCCAGGGTGTTCCTCTGACCTTATGGGAGGCAAGTGTAGAAATTGCCGGGGCCCTAGCAGAGGTATTTAAAACATCCTTAGTGACAAGGGAGCTACCAGGGGATTGGAAGATAGCTAATGTTATTCTGCTGTTTAAAAAAGGCCCTAAACATAAACCAGGAAATTATATACAGGTGAGTCTGACATTAGTTGTCGGAAAGTCATTGGAAAGTATTCTAAGGGACCATGTATATATTTGGATAGATATGGACTGATTAAGGAGAGCGAGCATGGCTTTGTACATGGTAGGTCATGTCTAATCAATCTTAGAGTTTTTCAAGGAAGTAACCAGTAAAGTGGTAAAAGGCAAGGCAGTGGATGTTATCTGCATGGACTTTAGTAAGGCATTTGACAAGGTCCCACAAGGAAGGCTGGTCAAGAAGGTTCAGTCACTCAGCATTCAAGATGAGACAGTAAATTGGATTAGACGTTGGTGTTGTGGAAGAAACCAGAGAGTGGTAATAGAAGGTTGCCTCTCTGACTGGAGGACTGTGACTAGCATTGTGCTGTAAGTATCGGTGCTGGGTCCATTGTTGTTTGTCACCCATATCAATGATCTGGATGATAATGTTGTTAAATGGATCAGTAAATTTGCAGATGACACCAAAATTGGGGCTGTAGTGGACAGTGAGGAAGGCTTTCAGAAGGATCTACATCAGCTAGAAAAATGGGCTGAAAAATGGCAGGTGGAATTTAAAGTGGACAATTGCGAAGTTTTACACTTCGGTAGGACCAACCAGGTAGGTATCACACAGTGAACAGTAGGGCACTGAGGTGTGTGGGGAATACAGGTACATAATTTGTTGAAAGTAGCATCACATGTAGCCTGGGGTCATAAAACTTTTGGCATATTAGTATTGAGTACAGAAGATGGGATGTTATGTTGAAGATGTATAAGATATTGGTGAGACCTAATTTGGAGTATTGTGCAGTTTTTATCACCTACACATAGGAAAGATGTAAGCAAGGATGAAAAAGTGCAGAGAAAATTTACAAGGATTTTGCTGGGTCTGGAGAACCTGCATTATAAGGAAAGATTGAATAGGTTAGGACTGTTTTCTTTAGAACTTAAACGATTGAGAGGAGATTTGATAGAGGTTTACCGAATTGTGAGGCGTATAGATGGGGTAAATGCAAGCAGACATTTTCCACTGAGGTTGGGTGGGGCAATAACCAGAGGTCATCAGTTAATGATGAAAGGTGAGAAGTTTAAGGGGAACGTGAATGGAAACTTCATCCAAAGGTCGTGAGAGTGTAGAATGAGCTGTAACACAAGTGGTGCCTGCGAACTCAATTTCAATGTTTAAGAGAAGTTTGGATAGGTATGTGGATAGTAGGGATATGGAGGACTACGGTCCCTGTTTGTTGTTTGGAGTAACAGTTTAAATGGTTTTGGTATGGACTAGATGGGCTGAACGGCCTATTTCTGTGCTGTACTTCTCTACAACTCAATGACTAAATGCTTGGGCCCTGAGGTGTTTTGTAGAAAATATCAGTGCATGTATACAATTCCTCGAAAGTGGCAACACAGGTGGTGAAGGTATATGGCACGCTTGTCTTCACTGGCTAGGATACTAAGTACAGGATTTGTGATGTCATGTTGAAGTGTTTTGAGACTTTGGGAAGGATATATTTTGAGCACTGCATACAGTTCAAGTTGCCCTATTACCAGAAGAGTGTTATTAAACCAAAATGGCCCAAAAAAGATTTATGAGGATTTTACTGGACTGGGTCGGGCATGGGTTAGAGAGGCTGGATAGAGTTTGACTTTTTTTTTATCCTGAATCACTGGAAATTGAGGCATCACCTTTAAAGAAGTTTATTAACCCATGACAGAGCATAGATGAGGTGAAAAAATGGTCTTTTCCCAGAGAAAGGGAGTCAAAAAATACAGCGTGTGGGTTTAAAGTGAGGGCGAAAAGATTTTAAGAGACCTGAAGGAGAACTTTATCCACACAAATGATGTGGGTATATGGAATCAGCTACCGGTGGAGGAGGGTACAGTTACAGCAGGTAAAGAAGATTTGGACAGGTACGTGGACACGACAAGGTTAACACAGGAAAATGCAGCCAGCTCTTTTAGGCAATTTGGTCAACGTGCTCGTGTTAGAAGGAAAGACATTTTTTTGTAGTTCAATAGCTTTGACTCTATACCATCTCTTATTTTTGTCCAGATTAACTATGAATAAGACGGCATCTATTCAGCAGACTATTAAAGAGTACCAAATAGAACTTGAACGCACCAGAAGTTTAGAAGCGAAAACCTTCAGTGAGAAAGAAGAGTTTCGATCAGCTCTTGAATCTGCAAATGAAGAGAAAGAGAAACTTAGCTGGGTAATTATGAAAGAGGATGTGTTGGCAATCTTTAAGTGTATAAACATGAATAAATCCCTGCGCAGAATCAAGTGTATCCTAGGACATCCTAGGCTTGGAAAACAAGGGAATCAATTCCAAGGCTACGGCAGAGATTTTTACATCTACCTTAGCTACAGGTGAGGTACCAGAAGTCTGGAGGATGGCTAATGTGCCTTTTATTTATGAAGGACTGTAAGGGTGAGCCAGGTAACTACAGGTTGATCAGTGGTGCTAAAGTTACTGGAGGCGATTCTAAGAGATAGAATCTACCACATTTGGAAAGGCAAGGCCGATTTGGAATAATCAGCATAGCTATGTGAAGGGGTAGCATATCTCAAATTTGAGTATTTGAAGAGCTGTCCAAGAGGATTGATGAGGACAAGTCAATTGGCATTGTCTAAGTGGACTTTTGTAAAGCCTACAACCAATGCCTGCATGGTGAGCTGGTCTGGAATGTTGCAACACATGGGATCCGATTGTGCTAGCAATGGTACAAAATTGGCTTGGTGAAAGGATGCAATAGTGGTAGTGGGGTGTTGCTTTTTTAGATTTGGAAGCTGATGACCAGTGGCTACAGCAATTGTTTTTGGGTTTCCTTTTGTTTTATAATGATTTGAATAAGAAGGTAGATGACATGATTATTAAATTAAAAAATGTGGATAACACCAAAATTTCATATCCTGGACAGTGAAGACATCACAAGTTACAAATAATCTTGGAAAGTTAACCAAGGAATGTCAGGTGAAATTTACTTTGTATAAATGTGGAATGATTAAACCATGGCAGGACATGCACAGTGAACGGGAAGGTCCTAGGGAGTGTAATGAAATAGGAAGCTGGGGGTACAAGTACACAGTTCCCTAAAAGTATTGACACAGATAAACATGGCGGTGAGCAAGGCAAATGGCATGTTTGCATTCATTGGAAAAGACGTTGCTATAGGAGTTGAGATGTTACTTTACATTTGTACAAGACGTTGCTGAGAGTGCAGCTCCGGTCATCATACTGTGGGAAGAATGTTATTAAGCTGACGAGTATGTTACCAGAACTGAAGAAAGGATGTAGATTCAAAGTGAGGTGAAGGATTTGTTGATAAGTCTATCTCCTTGCAGAATATTTTTTAAATTAAAATGCTAGAAATGCTTGGCAGGTCAAGCCACCTTTGGGAGGAGAAATGGTTAATGTTTCATGTTGAAGACTTTGTCAGAATGAACTTCATTTATTTAATTCATAGTTAAGGATGTGGATAGTGCTGGCACAACAGCATTTAGTGAACATCCATCATTCCCCCTTGCTGGGCCATCATAAGAGCAGTTGTTGCATACCCCAGACAGGGTAAGGACACTGAATTTCAAAACTGCAGATAGTTATGGTTAGAAATAAGAACAGAACGCTAGAAACAAAATGTGGACAATTTCCCATTCCATTTGCCCCTCCCACATCAGGTTGGTGGTAAGGAGATGTTGTTTTTGGAGATTGTACCATGGTTTTTCATAACACAAAGCCAAATAATTTTTATCACAAAATTCTGAGTAAATTTCTTTGCATATCACAATTTTTTTTGGAACAGATTTCTGATTTCTGTCTGGCACGCTGGCTTCCATCAATCTTGAGCTTTGAATATAGGGTAGTGTGCATTTGGATTGAGTAGACAAGAACTAGGCACATTAGCAACATCTAAGCATCATCTAGAAAAGTACATGGATAGGAGAGGTTTAGAGGGCTGATGGGACCAGCTTGCTGGAAAAGGGCTGTAGAGCCTCTATCTTTGCTGTGTGACTATGCTGCCTGACCTGTTGAGTTCTTAAAACAGAATGGTACAGCACAGTACAAGCCTTTCAGCCTATGATGTTATGCCAACCTCTTAATTCACTCTAAGATCAATCTAACCCTTCCCTCCCAAATAGCCCTCCACTTTTTCTATTATTCATGTGCCTAAGAGTTTCTTAAATGTCCCAAATCTAGCTGCCTTTTATCACCACTGATCACTCTGTATTTAAAAAAATATCTTACATCTGACATCTTCCCCCTATCCTTTTCTCCAGTCACTTTAAAATTATGCCTCCCTCATATTAGCCATTTCTTTCCTGGCAAGAGTCTATGGCTATGTTTCTTATGTTGTACACCATTTTTCAGCATTTTGTTTTTATTAAGAACAACAAGTTTCCCCTCTGGAAGCGATCTTGGAGGATTTTTTTTAAAACCTTGCCATTTTGTAACCACCATTGCTTGCCTGGGTCTTAGAAGCAATCTGATAGGGGAGGAGATTGGACCATGGGAGAAAGGGAAGGGGGTGGGTATATCTTTACCTATGAAAATTTGCTGATTACTGGAGTTGTAGATATTTTTGAATCATGGATTTACTGAGATGGAAATATATTATTTTTTACTTGGTTTAAATTTTATCAATATGAAGACTAAGTATTGAAGGTTACATCATAGTCAAGTAGTATTACATAACAACAACACCCTTGCTGACCCATGAGATGTTTCCATTAGTTTTTTAACATGGTCACCATTTTTATAGTTTATCTGATTGGGATGACATTGAAATAATTTAATGTCCAGTAAAACAGTTATTGAGACTTTCTTTGATGCAGAATCTTTATAGCCAGCCTACAGGAGGCCCTCCTGGATCCATGTGGGCTGTTTTGTAGCCAGATTTCATGTATGAAAGTATTGTGCTGTGCATTAAGTCTTTGGAGTGATGAACTGTTTTATGTAGTTTAATAAGCTACAAAATTGTGTTTTTAATTTTCTGGTAGTTTTGAAAATATGCCCTACTCTTTTGTCAAACTGCAGGAGGTTGACACTCTTCAGAGGCAAGTAGCCAAACTTACTGAAGAGAATGGAAAGTTGGCAGGACACAAGAACTTGAATCAAAAAATTCAATATTTGGTTAAAGTCAAGAAAGAAAATGCTCAACTTTGTGAGGTACAGTTTCTTAATGCTGAGAAATATCGGATTTATTACTGGGGGAGATTTTGTTAAAACTTCATAATGTGCAATAAGTTGATTTCATTTGCTTTATTTTTTTTGGTATTTTTTTAAGATATTACATTCATTTATCCAGGATGCTCCCTTACTCCAATGAAGTTGGTACCAGTGGGAACTGTGTTGCCTTCATGTACTCTGGCTAATTTGCTGTCAATTCTGAGTCTTTAATTTGAGGCTTACTGATTGGTGGGTGGAGGGGCTTGACTGGACCTGTCTTCATCCGATATACGTCTGACTCTATTGGGACCACTGTTGGTTGGGGTTGACCATTGATAGTTGTCTATGTGGTACACACACTAGGGCAGTTCAATACGGAGAGCAAGCTGTGGCCCATACATCAGACTCCCCCTCAGCTAATGAATCGAAAGGAATGGCAAAGACCAATACAGTTTGGCACCAGTTGTGTCACAGTAGTTGACAATCAGCGTTGAACTCAGTGTAGTACTGTCCTTAGCAACTCCAGCTTTGGAATTTTTCTCAAGGTTTACTCCCCAAGCCTTCCCCATGAGTGGGTATAGATGCAAGGCAGCAGAGGTTTAAGATCAGTTTTCCTTCTAGATGAGCTGCCAACCACAGCTGATGAAATTTTAAAGGCACCAGTAACCTGTCTTTGCTCCTTCTGTCAGCAGAAACTGCTCTACCAGGCTGAGTACCTATGCCACACGTGAAGGCCAGGAGCTGGACTTGATTGTCAGAGGCTATTCGAGGCACACACTTTTGGGAGCATTTAATAGATAGTAGGGTCTTATCCCCACAATCTCCCAGCTCCGACAACCTTAAGGAACTTAAGTCGAAAGAAAACGTTATCAGGAGTTGGAGTTCTTATTTCTTTAAAAAAATGTTCACTATCAGTGTGTTGGATCACACCTATGAATAGGATACCTTTGCTAGGCTAATTGGCCCCAGTGTACAGGGGAGTGGTAGGATGTGAACTGAATCAGTGACTGGGAAAATTAATGGGGAATGGGATTGCTCTCTGAGCTGCTATTGACCCAGTGGACTAAATGGCTTCCTATATAATAAGCAAACACCAGCACTTTGCAAGTTCCCATTCACCTTATTCTTTGATCAAATCTAACTAATGTACCTAACTGAGTCAATGTCAATAAAATAGTATTTCAGTGCCTCCCTCCACTGGACTCTTTGAGTGTGGTGGTCATTCCACCTTGTAGTATATCATTAATTTGTCTTTTTATTGTTGCTTGTAGGAAGTTGGGTTGCTGAAATTAGAGCTTCTGAAACTGAAGGAACTCAAGAAAACTGACATTAACAGCTTGACACAACAAACTGTGTTGAGGAGTCTTGATGAAAATGTACAGCAATAATGTATGGAGTAAGAGCACCTCTATAAAAACCAAGCAACCATTTTCCAGCATTGGCTCCTATAACTGATTCCGGTGTTCATCCATGCACTTCTTAAATGCCACCACTCTGGTACTTTCATATATATATTTTAAGTACTCATCATTCTTTGGGTGAAAAAGGACTCTTCAGATTGTCTTTAATTCTCTTGCTCCCTTACTCTAAACTCCTTTTGTTCAACTCTGTGGAGAAAATGTTTGCTGCTGTGTCCTCTCTATTGCCCTCAATGTTCAGTCATCTCCTCTCTTACCCTCCTTCAGTCAAATGAAACTAACAGTCTCTTCTCAATCTGAAGTGGTCCATCTCAGACAATAGGCTGGGGGAACCTCCATTCCAGCCTCTCCACTGCTTTCATGTCTTTCCTATACTGTAGATTCATTTTGTTTTGTAGATTGTTCTGTTGTTTCTAGTACATGGTAGCAATCTCACTAAACAGTTAAGTGTATTGAAGGCAGTCTGCTCAATGCAGGCACACCAGGTATGAATTTAATCATATTGTCTCCTAAAGTTCCTTCACCTTAAGTTCCCTGAAGCAGACTTAATCAAGGAAACTGATGGAGGTAGTGACCATAATATGATAAAATTTACTATGCCATTTGAGAGAAGTAAACGTGGGAGAAAAGCTAAAATCTAATGTAACGGTGTTGATTAAAATGTAATTGATTAAAAGTAACAACATGGGCATGAGAGAGAAGATTTGGTCAGAGTTGATTAAATGGAGACTGTAGCAGGAAGATGGTAGAGCAGCAATGACAAGATTCTAGGATTAATTCAGGGAAGCACATAGCTACGATGACACTTAACTGTGACTGCTTCGAGCTCATTTGCAGAAAACTTTGGTTCTTTGTGGTGGTGGTGGAATCCGCTCCCAGTGGCTCAGGACCGGCTGCTTTTCACAGTCCCGAGGACGTGGCCTAGAAGAAGAGCGCACCTTTAAGGTCCAAGTCTTAGCGGCCCTGTGAATGGGCTGTCTCTATACTGGTGCCACCAAATGAAGCATAGCGGGAGAAAACGGAATATCCAGAACAGTGGATCGGCTATCGGGGCTCTATACTCAGTGAATCTCCTCTCTGTCTCCACAGATTCACAACTCTCTGGCTAAAAGATTCCTCCTTACCTCTGTTCTAAAAGATTGCCCCTCTATTTTGAGGCTGGGCCCTCTAGTTTTGGATACCCCCCGCCACTGGAAACATCCTCTCCACATCCACCCTATCTAGTCCTTTCAACATTCAGTAGGTTTCAATGAGATCCCCCCCCCCCCACCCCAGCATCCCTCTAAATTCTAGTGAATACAGGCCCAAAACTGCCAAATGCTCCTCGTTTGTTAACCCCTTCGTTCCCAGAATCTCCTTGTGAACTTCCAGCAGACTCTCTCCAATGATAGCACTTGGAATATTGTCAACAGTTTTGGGCCCCATATGTCAGAAAGGATGAGTGACACAGACACGCACCACACCCCAGCATCCTCCACCCACCAAAGCCCCCGTTCGCCCTGACAAATCGACAGAAGCTCGCTCTCTCTTTCTCTCCCCCCAAGAAAGGGACAGAAAGATGTCACCCTGTCACAGCGAGAGGGGAGACATAACAAAACAACTCGCTGAATTACGATGATGAAGTCTGCCACGCTGTCCCCCATGAGTTCTCCGATGGGAGGAGGAGAGGGTAAATGCCAGAAGTTCAAGAGTCTTTTCTATCCATAACAAAAGATAAGGACTTTAAAGACCATAAGACAGCAAAATTAGGCCATTCAACCCATCGAATCTGCTCTGCTAGTTGACCATGACTGATTTATTTTTCCTCTTAACCCCATTCTTTTACCTTCTCCCTGTAACCTTTGATGCCCTTGCTAATGAAGAACTTATCAATCTTCACTTTCAATATAACCAATGATGTGGCCTTCACAGCCATCTGTGGCAATGAATTCCACAGATTCACCACCCTCTGGCTAAAGAAATTCCTCTTCATCTCTTTTCTAAAGGGACATCCTGTGCCATTTGATCCTAGACTCTCCCACTATTGGAAACATCCTCTCCACATCCACACTATCTTGGCTTTTCAATATTTGGTAGTTTTCAGTAAGATTACCCCCTAAACCCTCCACCCCCCCCCCCCCCCCATTCGTCTAAGCTTCAGTGAGTAAAGGACCAGAAGTCATCAAACATTCCTCATGTTAACTCTTTCATTCCTGGGATCATTCTCGTAAACCTCCATGGGTCCCCTTTGATGCCAGCACTAAACAACCAAAATATCAGACCTTACCTAAGAATGCATTATTTTTCTCAGAATACATGATACCATTGCCAAAGCCAACTTCCAAAAATTGAAACCCATTTTTACCAACAGACTCATTTCTATGACAACAAGGCTTAGGTTATTAAAATGTTACATCTGGTCAATCTTGCTGTATGCTTCCAAAACATGGACTGTAACACCAGAACTCCAAAGAAACTTAGAAGCAACAGAAATGTGGTTTCTTAGAATGATGCTGAAAATATCATATAGAGATAGGGTAACTAATGAGACAGTACTCCAACATGCCCATACAAAAAGATCTTTAATGAGAACATTAAATGAGAGGAAACTTAAATTCCTGGGCCATGTCATCAGAAAGGGAGAAATAGAATGTCTTACATTACAAGGCTGTATGCCTGGGAAACGCAGAAGAGGAAGATAAAGAAAAAAAATATGGACACTGAAATCTAAATGTGAGGGTTTGTTCGATGTGGAGAGCCATGGTCGCCCAAGTGTGTAACGCGCAAGGCACATGAAGAAGACATGATACCACAGAAAAATGTGAGAAAATAAATATATATGTAAGTCAAGTTTAGCAGATTCTATTTTGAGTCAAACCATTCATCGTGGCTATTGTACATTAGGATTCTGTCTTTTGAAAAAGTATTATTTTTTCAATTTTCTAAACAGTATATACAAAATTGTACATGTGTGATTTTTGCCGTCAGGTGAGAACTATGTCAAAACTGCTCTTGACACCATTCATTATTAAGTACATGCCAACTATTATTTTGATTCACAAAGGATGAATAAAATACTTTTTGTTTGTATTTTGGCCTTATTCCTTCTACTTTACTTGCTCATACAGGAGATTCAGGAACTGGGAAGGGAGTGTGATGCCAAGAAAATTACACTAGGTGCTTGTTATGCAGAGGATAGGGGCACAAAATCCCCACAGATACCTCTGTCTTTCATACATTTGTGTGCAATGTATTCAACAAATAGATACAAATATGTCTTGATGCTCTAAAAGCAAAAGTCCTCCTCAAATAGATATAAATATCCTTAATGCTCTAAAAGCATCAATATGTATTTATTCATGCCTTGCTGGCTCTGAATGTGCTGAAACTTATATTTTAAAAAAGTGATTGGTTTTGTGCAGGTTTGTAATTAAAGTCATCTCTCTGAATAACACAGCGGAGAGACACTTGACAGTAGCAGCAAAGTTTGTGGATGATATGAAGATGGGTGGAGGGGTAGGTAGTGCTGAGAAATCAATGCAATTGCAGCAGGACTTAGACAAATTGGAAGAATGGGCAAAAAAGTGGCTGATGGAACAGAGCTAGGAAATATAGGATGATGCCTTTTAGTAAGAGGAACAATACTGCAGACTATTATCTAAATGGGGAGAAGGTTCAAACATCAGAGGTGCAGATGGACTTAGGAGTCCTCATGCAAGACTTCCAGAAGGCTAATTTACAGGCAAATGAAACTGTTGGCATTTTATTTCAAGGGGGATAGAATATTAAAGCAAGGAGATAATGCTGAGGCTTTATAAGACACTAGTCAGGCTGCACTTGGAGTATTGTCAACAGTGTTGGGCCCCATATCTCAGAAAGGATGTGTTGTCATTGGAGAGAGTCTGGAGGAGGTTCACAAGGATGATTCCAGAAATGAAGGGGTTAACATATGAGGAGCATTTGGCAGCTTTAGGCCCATACACACTGGAATTTAGAAGAATGTGTGGGGATCTCATTGAAACGTACCGAATGTTGAAAGGATGAGATAGGATGGATGTTTCCTATGGGGGGGGGGGGGGGTGTATCCAGAACTAGAGGGCACAGCCTCAGAATAAAGGAGTGAACCTTTTAGAACAGAGATGAGGAGGATTTTTTTTAAGCCAGAGAGTAGTGAATCTGTAGAATGCTCTGTCACATACTATGGTGGAGACCAAATCTATGAGTATATTTAGGGTCTGCCATGTGTCAAAAATCTGAAACCTCCAAAAGCTTTGGGATTACAATATCCCTCTTCTTGTCTTCTGAATTCTTGATGTGTGTTTTAACCAGTGGTTTATAAATTTGCAACATAAACTCCCATTTATTCAATTCTCTAACCCAGGAGTGGTAAACCTAAAGTACACACAAAAAATTTTGTCGGTGCACAGCCATGATGTGCTGCTCCTCGATTCTCAAAATATTAGTAATTTTTTAAAAGGTTTTATCAAATGTTTCATTAATTTCAATTTGTTTCTGGTATACATACTTTTTCCTTAAAAATACCCATAATTATTGTTACTAATTCATTATGTATGATCATCTCTGCTCAAAATTGCCATCATACAGGAGAAAAAGTTTTAGAAGATTATCACCTATTTGGGCACATGCTCTCAAAGAGGTTTGCCAGCCCTACCCTAACCTCTAAAGGTGAACATGTGCCACTTTACCTGCCAATGAATTCTGGACTTGGGGATGTTGATTTATTCAATATTTACTTCCCAAAATGCATTATTTCAAACTTGTTGTTCTCTCCTCCCCACTCCACTTCAACACGTGGATGAACAACCCAGGCTATTATTGTCTATATACCCTACTTGCCCTGCATCTACCATCCACACCTGAACAGGAGAAACTCAGACAGCAAAGCATTGGGACCGGATGGTGTGAATCCCAAAGTCGAGTGTGCTGAGCAGCTGTGCATTTTCAATCTGACTCAGCCCGGACAGGGACCCGACCCGAATGTGTGGAGAAACGTGTAGTCCCAGTACCCATGAAAGGCCAACCAAAAGTTTTGAATGACCACTGTCCAGTGGCCCTGGTCTCACACATTATACCACCCCAGTGAGGCTGATCCTGGCTCACCTCTGACCCCTGGTCAGACAGACATACTTTATTGATCCCAAGGGAAATTGGGTTTCGTTACAGTCGCACCAACCAAGAATAGTGTAGAAATATAGCAATATAAAACCATAAATAATTAAATAATAAGTTAATCATGCCAAGTGGAAATAAGTCCAGGACCAGCCTATTGGCTCAGGGTGTCTGACTCTCCGAGGGAGGAGTTGTAAAGTTTGATGGCCACAGGCAGGAATAATTTCCTATGACGCTCAGTGCCACATCTCGGTGGAATGAGTCTCTGGCTGAATGTACTCTTGTGCCTAACCAGCATATTATGGAGTGGATGGGAAACATTGTCCAAGATGGCATGCAACTTGGACAGCATCCTCTTTTCAGACACCAAATCAGCCCTCAATCTTCTGCAGCTTGCTCACCAGGAGCACCTTGGAGTTGATGATGTTGTTATCTACCTGCTGAAAGAGCCTGCTCCCATTTGGATGAGCAGGGCAGCACTGTGAGGATCACGTACTTTGATTTCTCAGGTGCCTTCAATACCATACAGCCCTCATTGCTGGGAGAAAAGCTCTATTCGATGCATGTTGGCATTTCCATTGTATCCTGGATAAAGGACTACCTGACTGGCAGAGCATGTGTGTCAGACATGGATATAAGCAGCACAGGGGACTGTATTGGCTCATTTCCTGTTTACCCTGTCTGTATACCTCAGACTTTAGGTACAACACTGAGTCATATCATCTGCAGAATCTCTGATAACTCAGCAATAATTGAGTGCATAATGGGAGGATGAATACAGGGCCCTGGTGGAGGACTTTATCATATGGTGAAAGCTGAATCATCTGTAGCTCAACATTATTGATGGTGAGGATCTCCAAGTAGCTGGGTAACAGATTTGAGTGAAGCACCAACACAGTGTACAAGAAGGGACGGAATAGCCTCTACTTCCTTTGGAGTGTGCAGGCTTTTCCTTGACACGTTCTGGTCTGTTGTCCCCAGTACAATCTTTTACACGGTGGTGTGCTAGGGCAATGGCCTCAACACTGGTGATGCCAACAGGCTCAATAAATTGATTAGAAAGGCTGACTCTATTATAGGAGTCAAACTCGACACTGGAGGCTCTGGTAGAACAAAGGACCCTACAGAAAATCCTAGCAAGTCTGGACAATGTTTCTCACCCTCTTTTAGTAATAGACTAAGACAACTGTGCTGCTCCAAAGAGTGCTATATGAGGTCATTCTTACCTCTGCCATTAGGCTCTATAATGAGTCAACCTATAGTCGGGGAATTGACCACCTCCTGTCAGATTGTGGTAACTTACTACTTACTCTTTCTACTTCTCTTCTAATATTTATATCTGTGCACTTGCAATGCTACCGTGACACTAATTTCCTTTGGGATCAATAAAGTATCTATCTAAAATACCAAGTTCCCAGGGGGCTCAATGTAGGCTTGAGGAACAACATCTTATCCTCTGTCTCAGTCCATTGCAACCTTCTGAACACCATGTCAAATTCACCAACTCTAAGCTAAAGTGATGAATGGCCCATTCTGAAACAGATGAAGAGCAATTTGTATAGTTTTTCACTTTCTACTGGTATTGTCTTATTATTAGTAATAACTTACACAGACAGAACATCATAGGCTCTCAACTGCTGCATTAAGTTACCTGATCTTCTATCAGAGTAGCTCCCTACCTGCACCTTCCCTGCTACCGAAAGCATATTCTCTCCGGCCTAAAACATCAGTTTCTCCTTCCACAGATGCTATCTGATCTGAGTATTTGCAGCAGTTTGTTTAAATGTGAAGTTAACTCTTTTGTATTTGGCAATGAGTCAATGCAAATAAATGGCATAGAATGTAAACAAATCCATGAAAACTAAAAGAGAGTTTATTCCACCCCCCAACTCTACTTTGTATACAATTGGGAATCAATTGTACAAAAACTCATTTGGTTTAACATTATTCCAGCTTTGAAAATGCTTGTTAAAATTACTTTGTCTATTAGTTTCAACCTTTTCATTGGTAAAGTAAAAGTACTTTTGTCCTAAGTTTTAATTGTTTTTGTCAAATTGAATAGAAAATACAACACAGGAACAAACCATGAAAATAGAGCTAATTAGACTAATAATTAAATACCTAACTAAATTATTCCTGCCTGCGCAATATACATATCCCTTCATTCCCTGTACTTCCATGCCTATTTGAAAGCCTCTATCATATTTGTTGTCTTCATATATTAAAAAAGTTGTCCTGTACCTTTCCTTTGAATTTAGCCCCTCTTGACTTAATACACACATTAGACATTCCAACACCTGCAAAAATGATACTGTTTTTTTTCACTCTAACTGTGCCTTTCATAAATTTATAAACTATCAGATATCCCCTCAATGTCTGCCACTCTTAAGAATACAACCCACATTTGGCCAGCCTCTCCTTGTAGCATTTGTTCTCTAATCCAGGTAGCATCCTCGTAAACCTCTTCAGCATTATCTCCAAACCTTTACATCATATAATGGGGTGACAGGAACTACATGCAATACTCCCAGATATGACCTAACCGAAGTTTCATAAAACTGCAGGGTAACTTCTGATTCTTGAAGGTAATGTTTCAATTAATGAAGGCAAGCATGTCATTTGCCTGTTTTTTTTTATCTGTCAACCTTTTTATCCACTTTAAGGATGTTATGGACATGGACCCCAAGATTCCTTCTGTACATCAACACTCTTAAGGGTCTTGCCATTAACTCTGTACTGTCCCTTTACATGTGATGTCCCAAAATGCCACACTTCATATTTGAACATAGAACAGGACAGGCCCTTCACCCTATGATGATGTACTGATCTTTTAGCCTAGTCTATGATCAATCCAACCATTCCCTCTCACAAAACCTTCCACTTTTTTCATCCATGTACCTAGCTAAAAGTCTTTTGAGTGTCCCAAATGTATTTGTCTCTACCACTCCCAGCAGTGTATGCACACACACCCCAAATACAACTACATCTGCCATCCCCTCTATACTTTCCTCCACTCACCTTAAAATTATGTCTCCCTTCATATTAGCTATTTTCACCTTGGGAAAACATCTCTAGTTGTCCACTTGATCCTATGCTTCTTCTATGCCTGATTAGTCATTTTTCCATCCTCCTTAGCTCTAAAGAGAAACGCTTTAGCTGGCTTGACCTGTCCTCATAAGACATGCTCTCCAAACCAAGTAGCATCCTAGTAGGTCTCTGCACCCTCTCTTCCACATCCTAACTGGAAGACCAGAACTAAACATATTAAGTGTTTAAATACTAAACAGAGCTTTATAGTACCTTTTGGCTCTTGAACTCAATCCCTCAGTCTTCTTCATCACCCTACCAACTTTCAGATATCTGTGAACATGGCTCCTAAGATTCTTCTATTCCACACTGCTAAGAATTCTGCCATTAACCCTGTCTTCAAGTTCAACCTTCCAAAGAGTATAACTTCACTCTCTTCCAGATTGAATTCCATCTACCACTTCTCAGCCCAGCTACATTCTATCACGGTCCTGTTAGATAGATAGATAGATACTTTATTCATCCCCATGGGGAAGTTCAACATTTTTTCCAATGTCCCATACACTTATTGTAGCAAAACTAATTACATACAATACTTAACTCAGTAAAAATATGATATGCATCTAAAATCACCCTCTCAAAAAGCATTAATAATAGCTTTTAAAAAGTTCTTAAGTAGTTTACTTAAATACATTGAGTCCTAACCCAGGCACTTTAACATATCTTACTCCTGGCGGTTGAATTGTAAAGCCGAATGGCATTGGGGAGTATTGATCTCTTCATCCTGTCTGAGGAGCATTGCATCGATAGCAACCTGTCGCTGAAACTGCTTCTCTGTCTCTGGATGGTGCTATGTAGAGGATGTTCAGGGTTTTCCATAATTGACCGTAGCCTACTCAGCGCCCTTTGCTCTGCTACCGATGTTATACTCTCCAGTACTTTGCCCACGACAGAGCCTGCCTTCCTTACCAGCTTAATAAGACATGAGGCGTCCCTCTTCTTAATGCTGCCTCCCCAACACGCCACCACAAAGAAGAGGGCGCTCTCCACAACTGACCTATAGAACATCTTCAGCATCTCACTACAAACATTGAATGGCGCCAACCTTCTAAGGAAGTACAGTTGACTCTGTGCCTTCCTGCACAAGGCATCTGTGTTGGCAGTCCAGTCTAGCTTCTCGTCTAACTGTACGCCCAGATACTTGTAGGTCTTAACCTGCTCCACACATTCTCCATTAATGATCACTGGCTCCATATGAGGCCTAGATCTCCTAAAGTCCACCACCATCTCCTTGGTCTTGGTGATATTGAGACGCAGGTAGTTTGAGTTGCACCATATCACAAAGTCCTGTATCAGTTTCCTATACTCTTCCTCCTGTCCATTCCTGACACACCCCACTATGGCCGTGTCATCAGCGAACTTCTGCACATGGCAGGACTCCGAGTTATATTGGAAGTCTGATGTGTACAGGGTGAACAGGACCGGAGAGAGCACGGTCCCCTGTGGCGCTCCTGTGCTGCTGACCACCGTGTCAGACGCCCGGGATCCTCTTCAGTTTGTGTATCAGGAGAAGGTGGGAGTGGAGGATGCTATCACGTATTTGCTGCACAAATCCCTCTCTCACCTGGATGGGGTCAGTGGTGCTGTGAGGATTACATTCCTGGACTTCTCTAGTGCCTTTAACACCATCCAGCCCAGGATCTTAAGGCACAAACTAACGGAGATGGGAGTAGACTCTCACATGGTGGATTGGATAGTGGACTACTTGACAGATAGACCTCAGTATGTGCGGTTGGGAGAGATCAGATTCAGATTCAGAAGGTTGTAACCCACGACAACCTTCTATACTATCCACCAACTTTTGTATCAAGGTTCAAGTTTATTTATCACATGTTGATTGAAACATACAGTGAAATACATTTTGTTAACACCCAAGGGTGTACTGTGAATAACCAGCCAGTGTCGACACACATTCTGGCATCAAGATACTATGCCTATGATGCTCTGCAGAACAACACAGAAACTCAACAAGCAACCGTAAAACAAGCTTCTTTCCTTCCTCCCACCCACACATGTACACAATCCTTTAATCCGGGAACAGATCATTTTTGGTCTCTGGTGGACTTGAACTTGGGCCTGCAGACACTGGGCTTCAACTTAGAGGATCGGATTCACAAAGATTTGCAGATATGGCTCTGGCCAATGGGTCTCAACTTCCAGACATCAACTTTGTGTCATCTACAAACTACTTCATTCAAATCATGAATGAACTTATTACTGCATTCTTCCGTTTCCTCATTCAAATCATTTATAAAAATTACAAAAAAACATGGGTCCCAGAACAGATCTCTGCAGAACACCACTGGTCACCGACCTCCAGGCAGAATATACTCCATTTATTACTATGCTATAACTTATGTGGGCAAGCCAATTGTGAATCCAAGCAGCCAAGTTTCCCTGGATCTAAGCATCCTTACTTTCTGAATAAGCCTACCATGTGGAACTTAGCCAGAAGCCTTAGTAAAATCCAGTTTCATGACATCCATTGTTCTATCTTCATCAGTTTGTTTTACCACTTCCACAAAGAATTCATCAAGCTTGTGGTGCATACTGTGCCCCTCACAACCCATGCTGGCTATCCATTCTACACTTTCAGAACTAAATGACAGTCTCGTGGCACTGACACCAATCATCATGAAGTGCTTTGAATGGCTGATAATAGCACACTCAAAAACTCCATTCCATTCACAGTCAATACTCACCAACATGCTTACCGGCAGAACTGCTCTACAACAGATGCCATAGCATCTGTCATGCACCTGGCTCTGGCGCAGCTAGAAAACAAGGACACTTATCAGAAACCTTTTGTGAACAAATCCCTATTCTTCAGTCTAAATACACCACTATGCATCTGGGTGTTGGACTTCCAAAGATAGTCAACTACTCTTCCCTTCCCATCATCCTCAAAATTGGTGCCCCCCTAGGGCTGAGTGCTGAGCCCTTGCTGTTAACTCTGCTCACACATGGCCAAACATTTGAGTAATCACATTGTCACGTTCACCGATGACATGAAAGTGGAGGGGCTCATCACCAACAACGATGAGATGACCTACAGAAAGAAGGTGGAAGACCTCATGGCCTGGTGCCAAAGAAATAACCTATTGCTCAATGTTAACAAGCAATCAGGAGAACCCTTATCACTTACACATCTTTACATTGATGGCAGGCAAATGGAAGCTGTGAGCAGTCTTTAACTCCTCTTACACAACTTCTCATGGTCCCAATGCCTCTACTTTCTGATGAGGCTGAAGCAAGCTGGACTATTCACGTCATTCTACAGATGTGCAGTAGAGAGCATCCTCACATACAGCACGGTAGGGAAATTGCACTGTGGCAGACAGGAAGGCTCTGTGGTGGGGAGTTAAAACTACCCAATACATCACTGGCACCAGCCCACCCACATCAAGGACATATATACAAAAAGATATTGAACCAGTAACCTCATGAAGGATCCCACCCACCCTCCTCATTGACTGTTTGTTCCACGCTCATCAGGGAGGAGGCTACTTCACATCCATGCTAGGGCAACCAGACAAAATCAGTTACTTTCCCCAGCAGTAAGGCTGAACAAACCCACCCCTCCACACCCCTTACCACTACTACTTTATCAGTTCCTGACTGAGTCACCTTTTGTACAGACACTCCTCTGCCTAGTGTCACTTCATGGACAAACAATCAATTGATGTATACAAGCTATATTTATTTTATTTTATAGAAGTGTTTTACCTTATTGTGTGTATTTTTTTTTTGCTACATCATATCCAGACTAACAAGTATTTTGTTCTCCTTTATACTTGTGTACTGGAAATGAACTCTTGATCAATCTTGAAATCCTGTCTCTAAGGATCCTTTCTAATAATTTGCCCACCACTGGCCTAAGATTTGCTGTTTATAATTATCAGGATTATCCCTATAACCTTCCTTGTACAAAGGAATAACATTTGCCACTCTTTAATCTTTTGGTACTAATCCTGTGGCCAGTGAAGACCCAAAGCCAAAGGCTCAGCAATCTATTCCCTTTCTTCCTGGGGAAGATGCTGTCTAGCCCTGGGGACTTGTCTATCATAATGTTTTTCAAAAGTTCCAACACATCCTCTTTCTTAACATTGACGTTCCATCATATCAACCTGCTTTACGCTGTCCTCACCTTTAAAGTTCCTTTCATTGGTGAATATTGAAGTGAAGTTTTCATAAGGACCTCTCTACCGTCTTCAACTCCAAGCACGTTTCTTCTTTTATCCCTGATTGGTCCTTCCCTCAGTCTAGTTATCCTGTTCTGCACATATGTGTATAATGTCTTGGGGTTTTCATTAGTCTGATTCACCAGGGCCTTCTCATCTTCCCTTATAGACCTCTTAAATCCATTCTTAAGCCCCTACCTGGCTATGTTATAGCTCTCTTAAAGTCCTGGCTTCATAAACCTTAACTAAGCTTCTTTCAAGACCATATATCCTGCCTTCTCCTCATAACCCTTCATGCCCTAACTAATCAAGAACCCATCAACTTCTGCTTAAATATACCCAATGACTTGGCCTCCACAGCCACCTGTTGCAACATATTCTACAGATTCACCACTCTTTGGCTAAAGAAGTTCCTCCTCATCTCCATTCTAAATGGATGCCTCTCTATTCTGAAGCTGTGCCCTCTGATCCTAGACTCACCCACCATATGATACATCTTCTCCACATCCACTCAAGGTCTTTCAATGTTTGATATGTTTCAGTGAGATCCCTCATCATTCTTCTGGATTCAGTTAGTACAGGCTGAGAGCTATCAATCAGTCCTCATTTGGTAACGTTGCCATTCCTGAAATAATTCTTGTCATCCTCTGAGCCCTGTCAATGTCAGAACATAAGGGGCCCGAAATTGCTCACAATACTCCAAGTGAGACCTTACCAGTGCTTTATAAAGCCTCAACATTACATCCTTGCTTTTATATTCTAGTCCTCTTGAAATGAATGCTAACATTGCATTTGCCTTCTTCACTCTGACTCAGCCTGCATGAGGACTCCCAAGTTGCTTTGCACCTCAGTTTTTTTTGTATTTTCTCTCCATTTAGAAAGCAGTCTATACTTTTATTTCTTCTACCAAAGTGAAAGACCATATTCTTCCCAACACTGTATTCCATCTGCTACTTCTTTGCCCATATACAGCCTCCCTACTTCCTTAATACTACCTGCCCCTTTGCATTATTTTTGTATTATCCACAAACCTGGCCACAAAGCCATGATCATCCAAATCATTGGCATATAACTGAAACCCATTTTTACCCCATTTTTAGAGATGCAGCTTGTTAGCCCCTCGCTAACAGCCACTGGACTCAACAGTGAGAAAATCACCTTTCTCAGACTTTGTGTCGATATGACTTGGGTCCCAGCAATCCCGGGAAATTGAGACGTCTTGCCCACCCGAACCCCGATCTGTGTGACGACTTTGTAATTATTGCCCCTTTGCAAATGCCCGTTAGCAAGAAATAACAGGCCACGCACTGCATGTAATATTAGAGAAAGTAATATTTCAGCTTCATTGAACAGTTAGTAGGAAAAAGAAAAGGAAAAAAAAGGGGCCCAGTTAACCTAATCCAAAAGTGCACATACGTTGGAGCTCATCTCAAAGTCACGCTGGACCCACCATCTGCATGAAAGCTCACACCACCTTCCAAATGTCACTCAAAATCAATCTTGAACCAACAGGCTCACCATGGGATTATTAGTTCTTTTTCCTCGAAGCCATTCATTTCCTTGTGCAACAGAGACAGCATACTCAACCATCATCCCTCTTGTCTTCTCCCAGCTCCCACCAAAAAGCTCTCGACCCACACCAGTGTCTATCACAGAAACCTCTCTGCCCAGTGCTCTCGAGAACCTGTTCCCAATTCCACCATCCTGACTGGATGACATTACACTTCTAAGCACAGACATCACAATCCCTTATCTTCAGCACAGTACAAACTGCTACAATACCTACAGCATAGCAGTAAAAATCTTAACCATGGCATTACCTAACATAAAAAGAAGTGATCCTAACACTGACCCCTGTGGAACACCACTAGTCACTGGCAGCCAATCAGAAAGTCTCACTTTATTCCCACCCTTTGTCTCCTGCCAATCAGCAAATACTCTATCCATGCTAGTATCTTCCTGTGATACCATGGGCTCTTGTCAAACAGCCTCATGTGTGGCTCCTTGTCAAAGGCCTGAAAATCTACTGATTCTCCTTTGTCTAACCTGCTTGTTATTTTTTCAAAGAATTCCAACGGGTTTGACAGGCAAGATTTTCCCTTAAAGAAACAATACTGACTTTGGCCTATTTTTTCATGTGCCTCCACAGTCCCCACCCTGAAATCACATCCTTAACAATCAACTTCAACATCTTCCCAACCACTGAGGTCAGACTAACTGGCCTACAATTTCATTTCTTCTGCCTCCCTCCCTTCCTGGACAGTGGAGTTGCACTTGCAGTTTAATGAATGTCATGGTCCTCTGCAAACATGCTAAAATCCAGTGATTTTTAAAAGATCATTACTAATGCCTCCAGCTACCTATTTCAGAACCCTCGGGTGTAGTCCATCTGGTCCAGGTGACTTAGTTACCTTCAGATCTTATAACTTCCTGAGCACCTTCTCCCTAGTAATAGTAATTCCACCTGATTCTGTCCCCAACACTCTTGAGTGTCCTCAGAGGGCGGAAGGTTTAAATGAAATACCTACAATACCTTAAACGCCGCCATACCCAGCGGGCAGCAGAGTGAGAGGGTGCAGAGTGATAGGGCTTTGGGTCAACAGGCTTAGGTGGAAATGGGAAGAGGCTTCCTGCAACCGTTGAGTCTTATAGTAAAGGGGTAAGTTACAGGTTTATTTATTTAGTAATAACAGTAGCATTAGAGGTATGCATCTAGGATTAGTGTTGTGCTTGGAGTGCCAGATGTGGGGACACTGGGAGACTCCCAGCCTCCCCAGGGATTACATCTGCACCAGGTGCATTGAGATGAGGCTCCTTAAGGACTGTGTTCGGGATCTGGAGCTGCAACTTTATGACCTTCAGCTAATTAGGGAAAGTGAAGAGGTTATTGATAAGACCTATAGAGAGATAGTAGACAGCAGCTCTGTGACAGTCCCCCTCAGAAATCGATATATCGTTTTAGATACTGTTGGAGAGGTTGACCAGACAGAGGAAGACCACAACAAACAGGACTCTGGCACTCTGCCCAGTGCCGTGATCGAGACAGCAAGGAGAAATGCGGTAGTTATAGGGGATTCCATAGTGAGGGGAACAGACAAGAGATTCTGCGAGCCGGACAAGGATATCCGGATGGTGTGTTGCCTCCCCAGTGCCAGGGTACGGGATGTCTCAGATCGGGTCCGGAGTATTCTGAGGAGAGAGGGCGAGCAGCCAGAAGTCTTGGTACATGTTGGTACCAATGACATAGACAGAAAAAGAGAGGAGGTGCTGAAGGAAGATTACTAGGAGCTAGAAAGAAAATTGAAAAGCCAGACCTCCAGAGTAATAATCTCAGGATTACTGCCTGAGACACGCGCTAATGAAGGTAAGAATAGCAGAATTAAACAGATGAATGTGTGGCTAAGTAACTGGTGCAGGGGACAGGGCTTCAAACTCTTGGATCACTGGGATCTATTTTGGGGGAGGTATGACTTATACAGAAACGATGGGTTAGACCTGAACTGAAAGGGTACTAATATCCTGTCGGGATTGTTTAATATAGCTGTTAGGGAGGGTTTAAACTGAGTTGGCAAGGGGAAGGAAACCAGGGTGTTAGGGTCGAGGAAGAGGAAAATAGAAATAAGTCAAAGATACTGTGCAGCAAAGATGGCAAGAAGGACAGGCAGATGAATAGACAGGGTAATCTGCTGTGCGATAGAAATATAGCAAAATCAGTAACAGATACTCAGCTAAGTCTACTGTACTTAAATGCATGCAGCATTAAAAATAAAGTGGATGAACTTGTACAGCTACTGGTTAAAAGATATGACATTGTGGCCATCACCGAATCATGGCTAAATGATGGATGTGATTTGGAACTGAATGTCCAAGGATACACCATGTATAGGAAAGACAGGAAAGTAGGTAAAGGGGGTGGCATGGCCCTGATGGTAAGCAATGATATCAAATCACTAGGATGAAGGAACATAGGATCATAAGAAGTAGGATCCCTATGGGTCGAGTTAAGAAATGGCAAGGGTAAAAAGACACTAATAGCAGTTATATAAAGGCAGGATATATTAAACAGCAGCCAGGATGTGGACTACAAGTTACAGATGGAAATAGAAAAAAGCGTGTCAGAAGGAAAATCTCAAGATAATTATGGGGGATTTTAATATGTAAGTGGATTGGGAAAGTCAGGAAGGTACTGGATCTCAGGAGAGGGAGTCTGTAGAATGCCTACGGGATTGCTTTTTGGAGCAGCTTGTCCATAAGCCAACAGGGGATCGGTTGTTTTGGATTGGGTGCTGTGTAATGAACCTGAGGCGATTAGGGAGCTAGAGGTAATGGAACCCCTTGGAAGTAGTGATCACAATATGATTGAGTTCAGTTTCAAATCTGAAAAGGAAAAGCTGGTATCATGTGTATCGATATTTTGGTGGAACAAAGGAAATTACAGTAGTATGAGAGAGGAACTGGCCCAAATTGATTGGAAAAGTAAGCTAGATGGAGGGAAGGTAGATTAGAATTGGATGAAATTCCTACAAGAAATAAGTGCAGGAAAATATATTCCAAGAAAGAAGAAAATCATGAATGGAAAAATGGCACAAATGTGGCTAACGAGAGGTTAAGGCTAAAATAAAAGCAAAGTACAAGGAAGCAAAAATTAGTGGGAAAACTTACAGAAGGAAACTAAGAAAGTCATTAGGAAAGAAAAGATGAATTATGAAAGGAAGTTGGCAATTAACAAAAAAGGATACTAAGAGTTTTTTTTTAAATATATGAAGAGTAAAAGAGTGACACGGGTAGATATAGGACCAATTGAAAATGATGCTGGATAAATTATAATGGGGGGGTAACAAAGAGATGGCAGAGGAACGAAATGAGTATTTTGCATCAGTCTTCGCATTGGAAGACATTAGCAACATACCTGATAGCCAGAGGTCTCAGGGAATAGAATTAGGTACAGTCTAGATTACTAGAGAGAAAGTGCTTGGGAAGTTAAATGCACGAAGAATAGATAAGTCTCCCGAACTGGATGAGGTGAACCCACGGGTTCTGAAGGAAGTGGCTTTGGAGATTGTGGAGACATTGGAAATGATCTTCCAGGAATCAATAGACACTGGCATGGTAGTGGAGGACTGGAAGGTTGCAAATGTAGTTCCACTGTTTAAGAAAGGAGGGAGGCAGAAAAAGAAAATTACAGACCTATTAGTCTGACATCAATAGTTGGAACATTATTGGAGTCGATCCTCAAGGACGAGGTTATGAATTACCTCGATGCATGACAAGATAGGCAAGCCAGCATAGTTTCATGAAGGGAAGATCCTGTCTCACCAACCTAGTGGATGTTGTGTATTTGGACTTCCAAAAAGCCTTCGATAAGGTGCCGCATAAGAGGCTGCTTAATAAGATGAGAGCCCATGGAATTACAGGAAAGATATTGGGATGGGTGGAGCATTGGCTGATAGGCAGAAAGCAAAGGGTGGGAATAAGGGGATCCTATTCTGGTTGGTTGCCAGTTACTAGTAGTGTTCCGCAGGGTCGGTGTTGGGGCCGCTTCTTTTTACACTGTATATTGATGATTTAGATTATGGATTAAATGATTTTGTGGCTAAGTTTGCGGATGACATCAAGATAGGTGGAGAAGCAGGAAGTGTTGAAGAAATGGAAAGGTTGCAGAGAGACTTGATCAGTTTAGGAGAGTGGGCAAAGAAATGGCAGATGAGATACAAAGTCGATTAATGTACGGTTTTACATTTTGGAAGAAGAAATAATCGGACAGGTTATTATTTAGATGGGAAGAAAATTCAAAACTCAGAAGTGCAAAGGGACTTGGGGGTCCTTGTGCAGGATACCCTGAAGGTTAACCACCAGGTTGGATCGGCAGTAAGGAAAGCGAATGCTATGTTGGCATTCATTTCAAGAGGAATAGTGTATAAGAGTAAGGAGGTGTTGATGAGGCTCTATGGGGCACTGGTGAGACCTCATTTGGAATACTTTGTGCAGTTTTGGGACCCCTATCTTAGAAGGGATGTACTGATGTTGGAGAGAGTTCAGAGAAGATTTTCGAGGATGATTCCTGGAATGCAGGGCTAACATATGAGGAGCATTTCTCGGCTCTTGGACTGTATTCATTAGAGTATAGAAGAATGAGAGGGGATTTAGTAAAAATATTTCGAATGTTGAAAGGGTTGGACAGAGTAGATGTGGAAAGGCTGTTTCCCTTGGCGGGTGAGTCCAGTACAAGAGGCCACAGTCTTAGAATTAGAGGGTACCCATTTAAAACAGAGATGAGGAGAAAATTTTTAGCCAGAGGGTTGTGGATTTATGGAATTCGTTGCCACATACAGCTGTGGAGGCCTGATCATTGAGGCATTGAGGTATCTAATTAGTCAGGGTATTAAGGGATATGGGGAAAAAGCCAGAAATTGGAACTAGATGGGAGAATAGTTTAGCTCATGGTGGAGTGGCGGAACAGACTCGATGGGCCGAATGGGCCTACTATGCTCCTTTGTCTTGTGGTCTTGAACATCTGGCATACTGGCTTTTTGGGAGTCTTCTGGCGGTTCTTAAAATCTTTCCAATCCTCTAACTTTCCATTAATTTTTGTTTTATTATATGCCCTCTCTTTTGCTTGTTTGTTGGTTTTGTCAGCCACCGTTATGTTGTCATGCCTTTAGAACACTACTACTACTTTGAGATATATCTGTCCTGTGCCTTCTGAATTGCTCCCAGAAACTCCAGCCATTAAACTGAATTGACTTTATTTCTTACATCCTTCGTATACATGAGGAGTAAAAATCTTCATGTTACATCTCCGTCTAAATGTGCAATGTACAATCATAGTAATTTATAATGATTTATAATAAATAGAACAGTCAATGTAACATAGAAATACACTAAAATCAACGTGATGGCCTGGTGGAAGAAGCTGTCCCAGAGCTTATTGGTCCTGGCTTTTATGCTGCGGTACCATTTCCCAGATGGTAGCAATTGGAATAGATTGTGATTGGGGTGACCTAGGTCCCCAGTGATCCTATGGGCCCTTTTTTCACACCCGTCTTTGTAAATGTCCTGAATCATGGGAAGTTCACAACTACAGATGCGCTGGGCTGTCCGCACCACTCTCCTGCAATTAAGGGAGGTACAGTTCCCATACCAGTCAGTGATGCAGCCAATCAGGATGTTCTCAATTATGCCTCTGTAGAAAGTTTGTAGGATTTGGGGGTCCATACCAAACTTCTTCAACCGGCTGAGAAGAAAGAGGCACTGTTGTGTCTTTTTCACCACACAGTGGGTGTGTACAGACCACGTGAGGTCCTCGGTGATGTGGATGCTGAGGAACTTAAAGCTGTTTATCCTCTCAACCCCAGATCCACTGATGTCAATAGGGTTAGCCTGTCTCCATTCCTCCTGTATTCCACAACCAGCTCCTTTGTTTTTGCAACATTGAGGGAGAGGTTGTTTTCTTGACACCACTGTGTCAGGGTGATGACTTCTTCCCTGTAGGCCACCTCATTATTGTTTGAGATTAGGCCAATCAATGTAGTGTCATTGGCAAATGTAATTAGCAGATAAGAGATGTAGGTGGCAACACAGTTATGGGTATACAGGGAGTAAAGGAGGGGACTGGGTACACAGCCCTGATGGGCTCCTGTGTTGAGAGTCAGAGGGGCAGTGGTGAGGGATCCCACTCTTGCCACCTGCTGGCGATCTGGCAGAAGTCCAGGATCCAGATGCACAAAGCAGGGTCAAGGCCGAGGTCTCTGAGCTTCTTGCTGAGCCTGGATGGAATTATGGTGTTGAATGCTGAACTGTCGTCCAAGAACAACATTCTCAGATAAGCATCCTTCTTCTCCAGATGTGTAAGGACAGTATGTAGAGCAGTGGCTATTGCATCATCTGTTGATTGGTTGTGTCAGTAGGCGAATTGTATGGGGTCCAGAGTGGATGGTAGCAAGCTGCAGATGTAATCCTTGGCCAGCCTCTGAAAGCATTTGCTTATTATTCAGGTGAGTGCAAAGCAGGAGGGCACTCTACACTGGGAGAGGAAGAGACAGTGATCATAATATGATTGAATTCACCTTGCAATTTACAACAGAGAAGCTAAAGTCAGAAGTATCAGTATTACGGTGGAGTAAAGGGTATTACAGAGGCATGAGAGAGGAGCTGGTCAAAGTTGATTGGAAAGGCACACCAGCAGGGATGACGACGGCCTCCATGCTGCAGGTCTGCTTCAATGACGTTGACTGGAGTGTCTTCCATGATGAGGATGTCTCTGAGTTCACAGATGGAGTCACGTGCTTCATCCGGAAATGCATCAACAATATTGTCCCCCAGAAGTTGGTCAGGGATTTCCTGAACCAGAAACCCTACGAGCAGCATTTACTGCACGACATCGGGCTTACATTTCCAGCAATTAGCTAGAGCTCATGAAAAGCAGCTATGATCCGCGCAAAGCCATCTAGGCTGCGAAACTGAGTCAAGATTCACAACAAATAGTACACGTGACTTGTGGCGAGGGCTGCATACCATCGCAGGACTTCAAAGCCAAACACTGTGGGGCTGCCAACATCGCGGCCTCTCTCCCAGATGAGCTCGATCACTTTTATGCTCGGTTCAATGTCACTAACTCTGAACCTCTGAGGAAAGCTGCTACTACAACCTGCAACTTGGTCATCTTTGAGGCTGAGGTAAGTAGATGTTTCCAACGAGCGGACAGTCACAAGGCAGCGGGACTGGACGGCATCCCAGGGCGAGTACACAACTGGCAGGTTTATTTATTGACAATTGGCAGGTTTATTTAATGACAACGGTCACCACCCTCTGGCTAATGAAATTTCTCCGCATCTCTTTTAAATGGACACCCTTCAATCCTGAGGCTGTGCCCTCTTGTCCTAGACTCCGTCATCATGGGAAACATCCTTTCCACATCTACTCTGTCTCGGCCTTTCAACATTCATCCTTCTAAATTCCGTGAGTACAGGCCCAGAGTTATCAAACGTTCCTTGTATGATGACCCTTTCATTCCCAAAATCATGCTGTGGTCCACCATGGTATGTCGTCCCCCTCAGCAGTATACTTATTAGGAGGTATAATGGTATACTTATTATTCTTCCTCTTGACCAATTTCCCCTCAGCCAGTTAAATAGTTTTCCATACCGTCTGCTCCTCTTTCTGTCCAAGGCTATGGTAAAGGTCAGGGAACTGTGGCCTCTGCCTTTGAGCTGCTCACCCAGCAAGTAATCTGTCATTTGTCCAAGTTTATTGCTTAGTACTAGATCCAGTATGGCCTTTTCTCTAGTCAGCATATTGTATTAAGAATTCTCACAACATACACCTCACAAATTTCGCCCCATCTAACCTTTTTGCATTAAGAAGATGCCAATCAAAATGAGGAAAATTAAAGTCATCCATGACAACAACCCTGTTATTTTTGCACCTTTCCAAAATTTCCCTCTCAACCTGTTCTTCTGTGTCTCTATTGCAGTTGACTAAGGTCTTTATAATAACCCTAACAGTAATTGCTCCCTTCCTGTTTCTGACTTCCACCCACACTGAGTCAGTGAACGATTCCTCCATGATGTCCTCCCTTTCTGTAGCACTGCTAGTCCTCTCTCCCTGTCACCTTTTGAAACATCTAAACACCTGAACATCCAGCAGCTATTCCTGCCCTCGTGTCAGCCAAGTCTCTGTAATGGCCACACTTAATTATGCTCTAAGTTCATTACCCTTGTTCCTGACACATCTTGCAATAAAATAAACCACTTCACCCCATCCAACTGACTGAAATGACATCTCATCCACTGCCTATCCCTTAAATGCTGCATCTACTTTTACACCAAATGTTTCATCCTCTGACCATTCCCCTGCCAATCTGGTTGTAACCCTCCCCAATAGCTCTAGCCAACCTGCCTGCAAGGAAATTGGTTCCCCCTGAATTCAGGTGTAACCCATTCCTTTTGTACAACTTGTAGTGTTATGAGTGATGAACAGACCTGATGGTCAATGGGGTGCAGAGTTAACCATTCCCAACCCCCCTCCTGAGAACTACAAACTATTGCTGTTGTTATGCTGCTATTGAGAGAGAGAGAGAGAGATAAAGCCCAGGCAAGAACATTTGCTACAGATAAGAGGGGGAGAGAGACTGTTGATTTACTGTATTATGACTCTTCCTGGATTATTTACCTTCCACTACAAGGACCTGACTTTGCTCGTTAACATTCCTCAGGAGACAGCAGGAGTGAGTGGGGATAAAAGACAGGTCTGGAGAGACACCCTTCAGACACACCAGTGGACACTGACTGAGTGTTGGGAACCCACAGAAAGGTGGGGGCTTCGAGGACCGAACCAGGAGATCGGTCAGTAAAGCTCACAGTGTTACAGCAGGGCTGGTGGGGACGTGTGTGTGTGTCCACTCATGCCAGAGTGACGAGTCCACCACAGAAGAACGGTCTAGCTGAAGACCAGAGGGGTCATAACTGAATGGCCACAACGATACGACGGATTAAGAAAGCCACAAAAGGTTTGCCTGCCGCTACTGTTGCTGTTACATCTCGCTCGCTCTCTCTCTCCAACGATTTCAATACAACAACCATAACCACCTCAGCATTTATGAACTGAACTCTATACTTTCCTATGACAATTCATTTACCCCTAGACATCGATAGAGCTTGTTTATTATTGATGATTATTATTATTCCTAGACTTTTAGGTTTATTACTGCTAACTTGTTTTATATGTATATTTGCATTTTTGATATTGTATTGTGTAGTTTACTAATAAACGCCTTTAGTTTGGTACCACCAGACTCCAACGGATTCTTCTTTCTCTGCTGGTCAGACACCCAGTTACGGGGTATGTAACAAATTAGGGCCTCGTCTCCGGGATTTGATTACCAAATTGGGCAGTCAGTGAATCGGGATAAAAGTCCCTTATCTGATCTGGTTGTGTGGATAACCAGATGGGAAACCAGCAGAGATGGAAATTGACAAATTTTTAAAAGACCCGACTTCGGGGGCATTAGAGGATGCCAAGAAGGCGGAATTGGTGAGTGTTGCAAAACGATTAAATCTCTCGGCGGTGAAATCGTCAATGAGCAAGTTGGATATACAGAGAGCAATAGCTGTGCATTATGTATCCGAGGGTGTGTTCACGTCGGATGTATTGGACCTGTTCCCTGAGAAAAAACCAGTCGAGGGTGAGCTTCAGATACAGATAGAAAGATTAAGGTTGGCTGCGGAGAAGGAGGAAAGGGAGCGTGTGCTCTGGAAAAAGGAGATAGAAGCTGCAAGGTAGAGAGAAGAAGCTGATAGGCAGAGGGAAGAAGCTGATAGGCAGATGGAGGACAGAGAGAAAGAGAGGCAGTTTGCACTGGAAATGGAGAGGTTAAAGGCATCGCAGGGAAGAGACCGGGTTGCAAACCCAAATGAGGGGTTCAAGATTGGTCAGGAGATCCAGTTGGTACCTCCATTCGAGGAGATGGATGTCGATAAGTTCTTCCTCCATTTTGAGAAAGTGGCTGTGAATCAGAACTGGCCTAAGGGGAAATGGGCTGTTCTGTTACAGAGCGTACTTAGGGGGAAGGCTCGGCAAGCGTATTCGGCATTGTCCATGGATGAGCCTAGGAATTAAGAGGAAGTAAAAAGGGCTGTACTGAGGAGTTACGAGTTGGTGCCAGAGGCATACCGGCAGAAGTTCCGGAACTTGAGAAAGCCGTGGAACCACACGTATTTGGAGTTTGCCCGTGAGATGCAAATGGATTGTGAATGTTGGTGTGCCTCAAAAGGGGTCGTTGGAGATTATGATAAACTGTTACAGTTAATACTGATGGAGCAGTTCAAAGGTTGTATCCCTGAGAGTATGAAGACCTACTTGGATGAGAAGGAGACAGTGACTCTGTCTGCGACTGCCAAATTATCAGATGAGTATGCCTTAACCCACAAAACAAAGTTTTCCCTAAATAAGAGCTACCAGAAAGACAGTAAGGACGGTAGAGAAAGCCCACTGGCTGAGGCAGAGAATAAGCCGGGAGCTAGTGGAAAAGGTGAGGAGGAGGAAAAACAGGCTGGCAGGAAGGTTCCCAACTTTACGTGTTATAATTGTGGGAAAGCTAGTCATATCGCATCTAAGTGCTTTGCTCCGAAGGAGGAGACAGGAAAAGGGAAAACAGCAATCCCGACAGGTTGCATTGAGTCGGTCAGTAGATGGGGAAGGCAAAGTTAGATAGAGCACAAGAGGGGCGTGAGAAGTTTATCTCGGAAGGGACAGTGTCTGTGAAGGAGAGTGAAACCCCAGTTCCAGTGCGGATCTGGAGAGATACTGGGGCCGGTCAGTCATTGATTCTAAGGAAGATGTTAGACTTCGGTCCTGAGACTGAGACTGGGGAGGTTGTGTTAAGAGGTATCGGGAAAGGGACCGAGGCCGTACCTTTGCACAGGATGTTTCTGAAATGTGACCTGGTATCTGGACCAGTCGAAATAGGGGCGCGGTCGAAACTACCGATGGACGGCGTGGACGTCCTACTTGGTAACGATGTGGCAGGTGGTGTCGTGTATTCAGCAGTGAAATTAACAAGTAAGCCTGTAAGTACTGAGGACCCACCCATAGATTCCAAGATTTATCCCGCATGAGCAATCACTCGCAGCATGTCTAGAAAGGCGGCTGAGAAAGGAGACAGTTTAAATGAGTCCAGGGTTGACTTAGCGGAGACATTTTTGCTGACCTTGTATGAAAAGGGGTTACTGGAGGAGAAGGAAAAGGATAGTGGGGTTAAGGAGAGTAAAGGAGAGGAGGTAGATCTACCATTAGCAAGGAGGGATTTTATAAAGGAACAGAGTCGTGATGAGGAGCTTGTGGCATTGAAAGAATCAGCTCTTTCTGAAGTAGAGATTGATAAGGAACCAGGGGGATACTATCTGAAGGAGGGAGTGTTAATGAGGAAATGGAGGCCAACCACAGTGCCAGTCGATGAGGACTGGGCGGTGGTACACCAGGTGGTGGTTCTGAAGGTTTATCGGGATGAAATTTTGAACTTGACTCACAAGGGACCTCTAGGTGGACACTTGGGAGTAAGGAAGACAGTAGATAGGGTTATGAAAGATTTTTATTGGCCAAATATGAGGAAGGATATTGTTTGACTATTGTAAAAGGTGCCATACTTGTCAGATGGTAGGAAAGCCAAATCAGGTTATTCCTAAGGCACCCCTCAGACCCATACCCACCTTTGGGGAGCCTTTTACTCGAATCATCGTGGATTTTGTGGGTCCTTTGCCTAGAACTGCGAGCAGGCGGCAGTATGTCATGACCATGATGTGTGCTGCTACTCGATTCCCAGAGGCTGTGCCCCTGGGGAACATTAGGACTCCTGCGGTGGTAAAGGCACTCATTAAATTTTTCACCACGGTAGGGTTACCTAGAGAGATACAGTCAGATCAGGGGAGTACCTTCAAGTCCCGTGCATTTCAGCAAATGTGACACGGATGGGAGTTAAACAAATTCTAGCCTCTGCATACCACCCGGAATCTCAAGGAGCGTTGGAAAGATTCCACGCAACTTTAAAGACCATGATTAAAACTTACTGTCAGGAAAACACTCGTGACTGGGATGATGCATTACCACTTCTGTTATTTGCAGTGAGGGACACGGTTCAGGAATCTCTGGGGTTCAGTCCATTTGAGCTTGTTTTTGGTCACAGGCCCAGAGGACCTTTAACCTTACTCAAAGAAAAATGGTCTAGTCCGAATGTGCAAGTCAATGTGATTGATTATGTTTTGAGGTTCCGTGAAAGGCTCCATAAAGTTTGCGAGTTTGCGAAACAAAATTTTAACGACCCCCAGCTAAAATGAAACAGTGGTATGATAAACGAGCCCGAGAGCAAGAATTTCAAGTGGGCGATAAGGTTTTGGTCCTGTTCCCTGTAGTTACCAAGCCCCTACAGACGAGGTTTCAAGGGCCGTACAAAGTGATTAAGAAAATAGATTCACTGAATTATGTGATTGAAACACCTGGTAGGCGAAAGCCGAGCCAGTTGGTTCATGTTGACATGCTCAAAGGTTATCATAACGCGACCCCCATGGTGGTCGGTGCTGTCGCGAAGACCGATGAGGCAGAAAGGATTGATAAGGAGGGGTCCGAGCATTTTGAAAAGATAAGCATAGTACCCACCAGACTAGAGAACTCTGTTATTTTGGCCAACTTTGCTGATAAAGTCAGTCACTTGGAGCCTGAACAAAGAGAGCAACTGACACAGCTAATTAACCAGCATGCAGATTTACGCCCAGATGTTCCCAGAAGGTGCAAAGTAACAGAGTATGATGTTATTGTTACCTCAGCCCAGCCGATTAAACAATCCCCTTATCGGATGAATTTGGAAAAGAGCAAGCTAGTGGAAAAAGAAATTGACCATGTGCTAGCTGCTGGTATTATTCGTGAATCTTCCTCTGCATGGACATCTCCATGCGTGGTTGTACCGAAGCCGGACGGTAGTATAAGATTCTGTACAGATTACAGAAAGGTGAATGCCATCACACAATCAGATGCTTACCCTATCCCCAGGGTGGATGATTGTATTGATAAAGTGGGTAAAGTGAGATACATCACTAAGATTGACCTGCTAAAGGGATACTGGTGTGTTCCTTTAACTGACAGGGCTCGAGAAATTTCAGCCTTTGTCACACCATCAGGGTTTTATGAATACAATGTGTTGTCATTTGGAATGAAAAACGCTCCAGGGACATTTCAGAGAATGATCGACGCTGTGATTAAAGGGTTAACAAACACAAAGGCTTACATTGATGATGTAGTAGTTTGGAGTGACACTTGGGATGAGCACATTGAAGCTGGGGAGAAACTGTTTAAACGAACGTCTGCAGCCCATCTCACAGTGAACCTCGCAAAGAGTGAGTTTGGCCATGCCACGATCACGTACCTGGGGTATGTGGTAGGACAGGGGCAATTGGCTCCTGTGCAGGCTAAAGTACAGGCTATTTCCGAGGTTCCTGTCCCAACAAATAAGAGGGCATTGAGAAGGTTTTTGGGTATGGTGGGGTACTATTGAAAATTTTGTAAGAACTTTGTAGACATTGCCCATCCGCTTACAAAGCTTCTACAGAAGGAAGAAAAATTTGAGTGGAGCAGTCCTCGTCAGGAAGCTTTTGAGAAGTTGAAAACGGTACTGTGGCGCCACCTGACCATTCGAAACCTTCCTCCCTGGCGACTGATGCAAGTGACGAGGCTGCAGGGGCAGTCCTATTGCAGAAAGCAGGGGATGGCGTGGAACACCCAGTGGTGTATTTCTCTTGAAAGTTCAATGTGCATCAGAGAAATTACTCCACTGTGGAGAAAGAATTGTTGGCAATTACCTTGGCAATTCAGCATTTTGAGGTCTACATCTGTGCAGCACAGAGACCATTAATTGTTTATACCATATATGTCAAACTCAAGGCCCGCGGGCCAAATCCAGCCCGCGGTGGAATTATCTTTGGCCCATGAGATAATATCTAATTACTATTAAAGCTGGCACCAGTAATCGAAGCGCCTATGGCGTATGATATGGCTAATGCTGAGTTTATTCAGGTACCAGGTTTTCAGGGTTTTTAGTGTTTATTCGGCAGTCTTCTTCATAAGAAACGGAATTTGTAAAGTGAAACACTTTGTAGTTATAGCAGAGAATGAGACACATGAGAGCAGGCTGAAAAAACGGAGGCAACGAAAGCTGCGTTCGCACGCGTCAGACTGATCCAGCCCACATGAAGCTGCATTTTGCTCAATCCGGCCCATGACCTAAAATGAGTTTGACACCCCTGGTTTATACTGATCACAACCCTTTGGTATTCTTGGCTAACATGAAAAATAAAAATAGGAGGTTATTAAGTTGGAGTCTGTTGTTATAGGAATTCAAAATTAAAATACAACATGTAAAGGGGAGTGACAATGTAATTGCTGATTGTTTATCTAGATGTTAATTTGAAAGTGTATCTGTATTATTCTTGTAGTTAAGACCACTTCTGTATTTTGTTAAACTCTGTAATTCAGTAATATGCTTTATTAGTTAATTTTCACCCTGGTGAAAATTTCCATAAGGATGGGAGTGTTATGAGTGATGAACAGACCTGATGGTCAATGGGGTGCAGAGTTAACCATTCCCAACCCCCCTCCTGAGAACTACAAACTATTGCTGTTGTTATGCTGCTATTGAGAGAGAGAGAGAGAGATAAAGCCCAGGCAAGAACATTTGCTACAGATAAGAGGGGGAGAGAGACTGTTGATTTACTGTATTATGACTCTTCCTGGATTATTTACCTTCCACTATAACCCTAATCATAACAACAGGGCAATCATTTATAACTGAGGTGATAAGAGGAGAGGGTGCTGAATCTGTGAAATTCGTTGCCACAGATGACTGTGGAGGCCAGTTCATCGGGTGTATTAAATGCCTAAGTTGACAGGTTCTTCATTAGTCAGGGCGTGGAAGGTTGAGGGGATGAGGCAGTAGAATGGGGTTGAGAAGGAAATGGATCAAAATAGCAGAGAAGACCCGATGGGCCCAATGGCCTACTTCTGCTCCAGAGTCTTATGGCCTATAAACTATTAAAGATTGAAACTGAGGGGTCTGAGGAACTGGGGCAGATCAGGTGTGAAGGGAAGGGATGTGGACAGTGGCTGTGGAGAAACTACAAGATATTTAATGTTAACACACGAACCTCACCCACGCGCGGCCGCCTCGCCTGGCCCCGCCCCTGAAGCCTCACAGGAAGTGACGACAAGACTTCCGTTCCGGATCGACGGGGGGCGGATGGCGGGAGCCCGAGGACGTGGAGCTGCGATGGCGGCCGGAGCCGGAGGCTTGGGAGCCCTAGCCGGGGCGGCGGCAAAGTTAGCGCTGGGGGGAGAGAGGGTGAGGCGGCGCCGGTGGTGCTAGGGCGGAGATGGGACCACTTCAGTAAAAAGAGGGATTTGGAGTGATATTAATAGAACATTAGAGGGGTTGAGGTCGGTGAATGGGAAGGAGCGGGTCCAGTTTTGAGTGTGGGAGGAGTTAAAGGGAAACTGATTCATGGACGAGGAAGAGGAGATTAAGGGGAGGTGGAAATGGTCATGATGGGCTGAAGGACGGGTTAAACCCTTATTAAGGGGCACATAATCCCCAAAGGGAAAGTCAATTTCTTTGGTAAATCCCAATAGGATAACCCTCCCAACCCAGATTTAAGTCATTTACTGACAGAGGAATAAACAATTCTGGTCTTCACAAATGTTCCCAGAAATACTGAAGAGCCTCGTGAGAATGAGGAGCTGAAGGAAGCTATTAAAAGTATAACAGTGGAAATATTATGAAACTGAAAGCTGATAAATCTGACGAATCCAATGATTTACATCCCAGTGTTTGGAAGGAGGTGTCTGTAGAGATAGTAAATGATTGACTTAACATTTTCCAGGGTTTTGTTGATACTGGAAGTTTTCCTATGTTTAGCAAGCTTGGCCTTGTTATTTAAGAGAGGAAGGAGATAAAAATGGGTCTGCTGCTGTTTATTATCAGTGTTAGAGAAAGTGCTGGAATCTCCAATGAAAGGAATAACAACAGATCTCACAGAAAGGATTGTCATGGATTAATCGTGTTTGACTAATCCACTGGAGATTTTCCGGAACGTGATGAGCAGTAACAGTGGAAATGGTACATTTAGATGTTATGAAAGTTTTTGATAACCTCAGCTTGGTTGCATGTGGAATTGGGGTTTATATGAATGTCTAGTTTGAGTATTTGTTTATGATAAAAGACACAAGCTGAGTTTGAATGGTTCTTCAGGTTGGTGGCTTGACTATTTGGATACTACAATGTCACAGTTTGCTGTTAAAATTAATCTGGAAGTAAATAGAGAGAGGGATATAAAGATATTTAAGGAGGATTTACAAGATGAGTGTGTGGGATGATGGAAATCATCCCTGGTAGATGGAAATAAAGTGTGAGATCATCAACTCTAGCACTCAAAACAAGAAAATAGTTTTTTAAAGATACAATTTCGGAAATGTTCAAATTGTTCAAAGGGAATGGGGGGGGGGGAATCCCTTGCACATAAGTCACTAGATACCCACAGGTATGTACTTACTGCAAGCAAGCAGGAAAACAATGTGTATGATGGCCTTATTGAAGAAGTTTTTCTTTGGTAAGGAAGGGGCTAGTAGACTAAGACATAGGAGCAGAATTAGGCTATCTTGTCTATCAAGTCTGCTCCACCATTTCATCATAGCTTATACATTTCCCTCTCAACTCCATTCTCCTGCTTACTCCTCATAATTTGCCTAATCAGGAACCTATCAACCACCGCCTTAAATACACCCAACGACCCGGCCTCCACAGCTGCCTGTAGTAACAAGTTCCACAAATTCACCCTCTGGCTGAAGAAATTCCTCCACATCTCTCTTCTAAATAGATGTCCCTCTATTTTGAGGGTTGTGCCCTCTGGTCCTAGACTCCCCCACCAAAGGAAACACCTCCCCACATCCACTCTATCAAGGCCTTTTAACATTCAATAGGTTTCAATGAGATTTTTTTTCTTAACCCAGCAAGTTTTCTCCAGTATTTTGAGTACAGGAACAAAGTTGTTTTTTGCAATTGTGTGAAGCCTTGCTGAAACTGCACCTGGGATACTCTATACAGAATATTGTTATGTAAGAAATTGTTTACTTGCCACAGTGTGACAGCAGTAAATGTGCTTCCATTCGTTTCTGGGAGGGCAGGTTTGTGCTATCAGGAGCGATTGAGTAAATGGGACTGAAGATAACAATCCCAATCCACTCAATATACCACAAACCCACCAGAGTTCAGAAGAGAGGAAAACTGGATACACATCAAGTTTTTACAAGCTAGATTTTGTGGGAATGTTGTCCGTGGCTGACAATCATTTAGAACTGAGATGATGACAAACTTCTTCAGTGAGTGAGTGAGTGGTAAATCTTTTGAATTTCTCAAGGATTATGAAGGCTCAGTTATTGAGTTTATTTAAAACAGAGCTCGATAGGTTTCTAGATATTAAGAGAATAGAGGAATAGAGAGATCAAGGATGATCTTTGATTCTGGTGATTGCCAGAAGGGCTGAAAGGCCTGTTCCTACTCTTACTGTGTAAATCCTATACTGATATTCATAACTTGTTCGATTGTCCAGGTGTCACTCAACCTTTATAAGTTTCTGCAAAAGGTATTTGTCCTTTCACTTGAGCTGTAAGGTGGTCCCATCCTGCCAGGTACATTTTAACATCACCTTATTGGGTGGTTATTACACTTGCAATGTACTAACTGATGAGTCCTGGTTTATTTTTGTTACAGCTTTGAGTTTTCATTGTTTTGCAGCTGCACCTACTACTTCGGGCAGGCTGCGGAGGGCTAGTATTATTCTGCAATGCTTTGATGTGGATGTTTTTTGCAAAAGCCCTGCGATATCTGACTTCAGCACAAGCTTCCCTGACCAGTGTCGCTTCCAACTTCCTCTCATCGGTAAGTATGAAGGTTGTTTCATGACCTAAAATGGAAATTGCTGGAACAGTGTAGCAGGTGAAACAGCATCTGTGGAAAGAGAGTAGTCAGTATTTCAGATGCAGGTCGCTCTATCAGATCTGAGAGAGGAAAAACACACACTAGGCCTGGTAGCAGTGAAGGTGATGAGTGGAACAAAGGGAATATCTGATTGGCTGAACTCATCTGTCAGGTGGGATCAGAGTTAAGCTACTGTGACAATGGAATTTGAGGCTATAGTGGTTTGGTATACTGGGATCTGCATATTTATTTAGAGATACAGCATGATTGCATGTCCTTCTGGCCCAACAAGCTCATTTACACCTGTGTGAGCAATTAACCTTCTAACCCATAGGTCTTTGGAGTCTGGGAGGAAACTCACACCATCACGGGGAGAACGAACAGATTTGTTATAGGCAGTGGCGGAAATTGCACTGTAAAGCGATGTGCTAACCATTGACACTGTTGTGCCCACACCCAACAGAGTACGAGTTGTACAGCACAGAAGCAGGCCCTCTGGCCCATATCCAGTTCATTTCCATATACTGACCACTCTCAGAATGACAACGTCGTTGCTCAGCTTCCTATTGAATCTTTCCCCTCTGCCCTCTGGTTCTTGATTATCCAGTCCTGTGAAAATGTCTGAATATTGACCCTGTCCACGCCCCTCATAATCTTATACACCTCTAGCTCAAACTCTATCAATCACTCAGTTCCTCAAGTCTTGGGAAGTTCCTCATAAATCTCTGCTCTTTTCAGCTGAATGGCATCTTTACTGTAGCACAGTGACCTAAACTGAACATAAGGCCTCACCAATATTTTGTACAATGGCAACAGAACATCTATGCTTGGTGTCCTAACTGAGGAAGGCTGGCATGCCAAAAGCCTTCTTTGCTACCTAATCTAGCTTGAAACACCACGGTCAAAGAACCATATATGGGAGATGATACACAGAAAGAAGAAGAATAGTACAGCACAGGAACAGGCCTTTTGGTCCACTGTCTGTGATGCCTGTCAATGCTAATCCCACCCTTTGTGTGGAAAAAGTCAGCCTTCAGATCTCCTTTAAAGTTCTCTCCTCTCACCTTAAACGTGCCTTCTCGATTTCAACTGCATTGCCTTTGGATTCTTACTGTTTCAAACTCCTGTTATTTCATAAACCTCAAATAGGTTTATAAAAGCCTTTTGTGTTCCAGAGAAAATAAACTCAGTTCATCCAGACTCTGCTTAGAATTACAGCCTCCATTCTCAGCAATACTGTGGTGAATCTTTCTGTGCTCTGTCTATTACTACCATATAATTCCTGTAGTGTGCTGACATAAAATACTGCAAATGTGGCTCAGCCAATATTTTGTTTAGCTGCAACACAACCTCCCAATTCTTCATACTCAGTGCATTAGCTAATGAATACAACATACCAACTGCCATTTTTGGTAGCCTATTCACCTCAGTCACTAAATTCAGGGAGCTATGGACTTGTACCCCAAGATCTCTACATCAATGTTTCTATGGCCGCAACCATTTACTCAATATATTCTATTGATATTTGATATCCCAAAATACATTACCTTACACTTGTCTGGAATAAATTCTGTCTGCTTCCACCCTGCCAAACTTTTCAGCTGATACAAATTTCCTGTATCCTTGGACAATCTTCTTTACTGCCTATGACTCCACCAGTTTTCATGTTATCAGCAAACTTATCGGTCGTACTCTTACATCTCATCCAAGGAAACAAGCAATGATCTCTGTGGTCCACCAGTCAGATACACACTCATCCACCACCCTCCCCCTCCCTTTACTTCCTGTTATTCATCCAATTTTGTACCTACACTGCATGGGTTCTTTGTCCTTAAACTTGTAGACTAGGTGAGAGACCTAAAGTCCATGTAAGCTACTTCTACTTTGATGTAATCAGTTTTCTTAGTTGCTTTCACAAAAAGCTTAATCAGACTTGTGAGACATAATCTTCCCCACTAATAACCGTGCTGACTCCTGATCAATGCCAGCCTTTCCAAGTAAACACAAATCCTGTCCTTCCAAACCTTTCTCTGATAATTTCCATACCACTTACTGACTTTTTTTCCAGACTTTACCCTATTTCCCTTTTGAACAAGGTAACGGTATTGGCTATCCTCTAATCTCTGGTGCTTCAATTATGGTGAAAGAAGATGCAACAATATCTGTCAGAGGCTCAGCAATCAGTTCCCTTGCTTCCCTTAGCATCCTATCAAACCTTGGGCTCTGATATTTCTAGCCTTGTTCCTGATACAGACGTTCTATAGTATATCCCTCCCTTAACTTCTCCAGCCTCCCTGATTAATACATTCAAGATAAAATGAAGACAGGTAGAAATGGATCTCATTTAGAAACAAAAAGGAGTGTGTTATCTGAAATACAGAACTGAATGTAAAGTCTGGAAGTCAACATGAGATGATGTTCCACAACCTTACCTTGGGTGTCGTAACAGTGCCAGAGGCTACAGACAGAGGTCAGATTGGGAGTAGTGTGGGGAATCAGTGGTAGCAATTTAAAGCTCAAGGTCACTCTATTGTAGGAGATTGTGAACACTGAATGTGGTGCACTGGATTGGAAGAAGTGCATGTGTTTTGCTGCTTTACTGGGACAACTGAGTCCCACCTGACATGATTTCATCAGGGAGTTTCCCACTCACACTTTGGTGCTACACAGACTAATGTACTTCTCCCTTGTTCAGGTTTGATAAAGTACCCCCACACCAAACCATGCTAATGCCTTACCAAGTGAGGATAAATGTTATCCCTCTGAATCTTAACTGCAACTTCCCTATAACTGGTGTTAGGCTCATAGAAAGTAGTTCCGGAGGTTCACCATGATCTAGTGCCAACCTACTCTAAGATCAATCCAACCTTTCCCTCATAGATAACCTTCCATTTTTCTATCATCTGTGTGCCTGTCTAAGAGTTTCTTGAAACCCCTTACTATATCTCCTCTACTACCATCCTTGTTAGGGTGTTCTCCGTAGCAACCACTCTCTGTGGTTAAAAAAAATTACTTCTGTACTTTCCTCCAATTACTTAAAAATCATGCAGCCTTGTATAGACATTTTTGCCCTGGAAAAAAGTCTAGCCATCTACTCGATCTATGCCTCTTATCATCTTGTACGCCTCTCATCCTCTGCATCAAAGAAAAGCCCGAGCTCCCCAACCTATCTACATTATGTTCTCTAATCCAGGCAGCATCCTGGTAAATCTCTAATGCACTCTCAAAAGTTTCCACATCCTTCTTACAATGAGGCGACCAGAATGGAACACAATATTCCAAGTGTGGTCTAACCAAGGTTTTATAGAGCTCCAAATTGATCTTCCAAAGTGGATCACTTCATATTTTTCTGGGTTGAACTCCATTTGCCACTTCTCAGCCAAATTCTGCAACTTGTTAGTGAACCCTTTCAGTCATCTGTAAACTTAATAACCCATACTTCCTTATCCAAGTCATTTATAAAAATCACAGGGAGTGGGGTCCCAGAACACCTCTGGTTGCTGACCTCCAGGCAAAATACACTCCATCGACAGCAACCCTCTGCCTTCTATGGGTAAGCCAGTTCTGTATCCACACAGCCAGGTTCCTTTGGACCTCATACCTCTTGACTTCCTATTCAGGAAGCGTGCGATGGGGAGCCTTATCAAGTGCTTTACTAAAATACATGTACACCACATTCAGTGCTCTGTTTTTATCAGTGTGCTTAGTCACATCCTCAGCATCCATTCAGGATTGTGAGGCGTGATCTACCTTCACAAAGCAATGCTGTCTAAACCGAATCAGGCTACGATTCTCCGAAGGCTCATAAATCCTGTCTTGAAGAGTCTTCTTCAATATTTTTTCTCCACTGAAGAAAAACTCACTGGTCTAATTCCCAGGTTATCCCCAATCCCTTTCTTGAACATTTTCATCCTGTGGCCAGTTTGGACACAAATATCATCGCCAAAAGCGCAGTTATTTTCTTCCCCCATTTCCCAAAGAACATTACAGCACAGAAACAAGCCCTTCGGCTCTTCTTGGCTGTGCCGAACCATTTTTCTGCCTAGTCCCACTGACCTGCACCTGCACCATATCCCCCCATACCCCTCTCATCCATGTACCTGTCCAAGTTTTTCTTAAATGTTAAAAGTGAGCCCGCATTTACCACTTCATCTGGCAGCTCATTCCACAGTCCCACCACTCTCTGTGTGAAGAAGCTCCCCCTAATGTTCCCTTTAAACTTTTCCCCCTTCACCCTTAACCCATGTCCTCTGGTTTTTTTCTCCCCTATCCTCAGTGGATAAAGCCTGCTTGCATTCACACTATCTATACCCATCATAATTTTATACACCTCTATCAAATCACCCCTCATTCTCCTACGCTCCAGGGAATAAAGTCCTAACCTATTCAACCTTTTTCTGTAACTCAGTTTCTCAAATCCTGGCAAAATCCTTGTAAACATTCTCTGCACTCTTTCAACCTTATTAATATCCTTGCTGTAATTCGGTGACCAAAACTGTACACAATGCTCCAAATTCGGCCTCACCAATGCCTTATACAACCTCACCATAACATTACAAATCTTGTACTCAGTGCTTTGATTTATACAGGCTAATGTACCAAATGCTCTCCTTACAACCCTATCTACCTGTGACACCGCTTTTAAGGAATTATGTATCTGTATTCCCAGATCCCTCTGTTCTACTGCACTCCTCAGTGCCCTACCATTTACCTTGTATGTTCTACCTTGGTTTTTCCTTCCAAAGTGCAATACCTCACACTTGTCTGCATTGAACTCCATCTGCCATTTTTCAGCCCATTTTTCCAGCTGGTCCAAGTCCCTCTGCAAGCTTTAAAAGCCTTCCTCACTGTCCACTACACCTCCAATCTTTGTGTCATCAGCAAATTTGTTGATCCAATTTACCACATTATCATCCAGATCATTGATATAGATGACAAATAACAATGGACCCAGCACTGATCCCTGTGGCACACCACTAGTCACAGGCCTCCACTCAGAGAAGCAATCCTCCACTACCATTCTCTGGCTTCTCCCATTGAGCCAATGTCTAATCCAATTTACTACCTCACCATGTATACCTAGCGACTGAATCTTCCTAACTAACCTCCCATGCGGGACCTTGTCAAAGGCCTTACTGAAATCCATGTAGACAACATCCACTGCCTTCCCTTCATCCACTTTCCTGGTAACTTCCTCAAAAAACTCTTAATAGATTGGTTAAACATGTCCTACCATGCACAAAGCCATGTTGACTCTTCCTAATAAGTCCCTGTCTATCCAAATACTTGTAGGTCCTATCTCTTAGTACTCCTTCCAATAATTTACTTACTACTGACGTCAAACTTACCGGCCTATAATTTCCCGCATTACTTCTAGAGCCTTTTTTAAACAACGGAACAACATGAGCTATCCTCCAATCCTCCGGCACCTCACCTGTAGATACCGACATTTTAAATACATCTGCTAGGCCCCCTGCAATTTCAACACTAGTCTCCTTCAAGGTCCGAGGGAATACCCTGTCAGGTCCTGGGGATTTATCTACTCTGATTTGCCTCAAGACAGCAAGCACCTCCTCCTCTTCAATTTGTATAGGTTCCATGACCTCACTACCTGTTTGCTTTATTTCCATAGACCCCATACCAGTTTCCTGAATAAATACAGACTCAAAAAACCATTTAAGATCTCCCTCCATTTCTTTTGGTTCCATACATAGCTGACCACTCTGATTTTTAAGAGGACCAATTTTATCCCTTACTATCCTTTTGCTATTAATATACCTGTAGAAGCTCTTAGGATTATCCTACACCTTGACTGCCAAAACAACCTCATGTCTTAGCCCTCCTGATTTCTTAAGTTTTTTTTGCACTTTTTATACTCCTCAAGCACCTTATTTGCTCCGTTTCCTATACATGTTATACATCTCTCTCTTCTTTATCAGAGCTCCAGTATCCCTCGAGAACCAAGGTTCCTTATTCTTATTCACTTTGCCTTTAATCCTGACAGGAACATACAAACTCTGCACTCTCAAAATTTCTCCTTTGAAGGCCTCCCACTTACCAATCACATCCTTGCCAGAAAACAACCTGTCACAATCCACGCTTTTTAGATCCTTTCTCATTTCTTCAAATTCCCATAGTAACCTGGTATCCCATCTGGCCTTGGGACTTGTTTATCCTTGTGCTTTTCAAAAGTTCCAGCACATCCTCTTTCTCATTCTTGACATGTTCTAGCATATCAGCTTGTTCTACATTGAGGTCAAGGTCCCTCTCACTAGTGAATATTGAAGCAAAGCAAAGATCTCCCCTACCATTTTCCTCTTCTACCCCTGATTGGTCCTACACTCACTCTAGTCATCCTTCTGTTCTTCACATATGTGTCGAATGCTCTTGGATTTTCCTTAATCCTACTTGCTAAGCCCTTCGCATGCCCCCTTCTAGCTCTCCTAAATCCATTCTTCAGCTCCTTCCCAGCTACCTGTAACTCTAGAGCACTGTCTGTTTCTTGCTTCCTAAATTGGGCAAGTTTGGACAAAGCTGGATTTTTTTTCTCTGGAGTGTTGGAGGTTGAGGCCCAATAGAAGGTTATAAATTATGAGGGGTATAGGTACACAGAATCTTTTTTTTCCAGCATGAAAAGTCAAATATTAGAGGATCCAGGTTAAGTTGACAGGGGGGTGAGTTTAAAGACGTGCAAGGCAGGTATATTTTACACACAGTGCCTGGAATATGCTGCCGGGGAAGTGTGGACACAGATATGATAGCACCATTTAAGCGTTATTTAACACTTGCTGATGTAGGGACTGGAGGAATGTAGAGCATGTGCAGGCAGATAGGATTAGTAAGATTGACATCAGGGTTCTGAAGGCACTGAATGTTTGGTTAAACATTTTTTTATATTTGATATCAAAACAAAGTCTTTATTCCAGGCTTTTCTTGGAAAGTTGCTGTTTGGAGAAGTTCACGAGCTGTTATGGTGGATTGGCATCACAATGACCCTCTGTGGATTGCTCCTGCTCCACACAGTTAAAGACATGGACCGGAGTAACACTTACAAGAAAGAGGAATGAGATGGAGGCCATGAGAGCAGGGAAGTACTTGGACTGTTGGGAGCACTGTGTGCAGTGGTGATCCTGTAACATCTTTTGTTGAAACAATACAGATTTTCCTCAGTATTGTTACGGGAAGGTTTTCACGATGTGAAGGAGTAAATAAGATGCTGGTAGGTTCATCCTGCTTTTTATCCTGAGCATCCATTGAATTCTTGGCTTAGGAAGCTCTGGACCATCTCTCCCCACACAGCCTCCACTCCAGTTTCCCTCCCTTTTCTGTAGTGGTACAGTGATTTCCATGTCCCACTCTGTGACACATACTGCTCACTCCTAATTAAATCTTTACCCAGGAATACTTTATAGCTTCTAACATCAGAGTCAAGGTAACCTAGACTCCGGTAAGATGGTGATTGTTTAACGCTTAAAGCTTTCACTCCATTACATTTCTTACCTTAGCATGCTTTATCTCCCTTTTTTATCCCAGTTTGTTAATTTTTTTTGCCGCCTTATCTGCCTGCGAATACACTTATCTTTAAATGGCTACAAACCTTCCTGAATCTGGGGAAAAAGAAGTCTCTACGTCTGCGACTGCCAAGATTCTCTCTATCTTGGAACAGCATTGACAAGACATTGTATCTGATTTTAAGTCTGCATTTAAGTCTTCTTTCAGTTCATTGGAGTCAAAATTGGATCAGATTAATGCTAGAGTGGATGATCATGCCGAACATCTATCTCATATCGATTTAACTTCCGAAGATTTAAAACGCCGCATTCAGCAGCTGGAAGCTGTCTGTTCCAATTTGACTGAGCAAAACACCAAGCTTACTCTCAAGATGACCAATCTTGAAAATCAGAAAAGGTGTTATAATCTACGAATTCTCGGCTTGCCAGAGGCTATCGAAAGGGGATCTCCCGTTGAATTTTTCTCTTCCTTTGTGAGACTTTCGGGAAGGAATTTCTTTCAACCCCACTTGAGTTAGACGAAGCACACCGGACATTCATAGTCAGGTCTGACCTGGGTTCTGGGCCACGTCCAGTAATTCTCTGTTTTCATCGATAATCAGGTGAAAAACCTGATCAGGGAGGCATGCCGGAGGGGAAAACTGGATTATCGGGGTCACGGCATTTGTATCATTGAAGACTATGCCCCTCAGGTTTTGAAGATGCGCACTGAGTTCAAAGATGTTATGAAAGAGTTGTTTAATCGTGGACTCAAACCTTCTCTCTCTAACCCCGCCCGTCTTCGAATAACTCTTACTACTGGGGACTACGAATGGTTTAAGTCGGTCAAGGAGGCTCAGAAGTTTACTGAAGGTCTCCCAGCCATTTCGACTACCTCAGACTTGGTGTGACTTTCTAAAATGGTTGATAAGTACTTTTTTTTTTAAAAGCTTTCTTGTGGACTCAGATTTTTTTTTTGTGTAATCCAGTCCACCTCCGAATAACTCTCAATACTGGGGACCACAAATGGTTTTAGTTGGTTAGGGAGGCTCAGAAATTTATTGAAGGTCTCCCAGCTAGTTTACTATATCAGATTTGGTTTGGTTTTTTTTAAACGGCTGATAAGTATTTTTTTACATTAAAATTTTTCTTCTCTTTTTTTTCCCCTCTGGTTTCTTTTTAAATTACTGTTTTTTTTTCTTTCATAGTTTCTCGCGGGTAGACAGTTTTCGATTATTACTCTGAATTAAGTTTTATGTTTTTTTGATGAAATTGTTTCTCTTCTATAATTTTGATTTGTAGTGCATACGTTCTCTAGTTTCTGTTATACTAGTTAACGGAGCTTATGTCAATGTTATGAAACTGGAAGTTGGATTTTGGGGTGCCTTTTTTTGTAGAGCTTGCTGCTTTTTGGGTAGTTATCTAGTTTTGGGATTGGAGGGTGGGGTGGGTTCTCTAGTGCCAACACGATTTAGTGCTTTTTTTGTTGTTTGTTATTCAGGACATTTTTTGCCTTGATTTTATTGACTTATACCTTTGCTGCAGAACTGTTATTTGAATGTTTGATCCTGTTTATGCCTACTACTTTCTATGTTTTAATAATTGATAATGGTTAGTTCGTTGAAATTTGTAAGCTGGAATGTGAAGCGATTGAACCATCCTGTTAAAAGGAGGAAGGTGTTTTCACATCTTAAGCAACTTAAAGCTGCCATTGCTTTTCTGCAAGAAACTCATATTTGAAGTTTTGACAATTCTCGTCTTATGTCAAGATGGGTGGGTCAGCACTTCCATTCTTCTTTCCCAGCCAAAGCTGGGGGGAGGGGGGGTGTTTCTATCCTTATTAATCAAGATGTTCCTTTTGAGCTCCACAGTAAGGTATCTGGTACAAATGATCATTTTATTATTGTTTCTGGGAAGTTGTGTAATGCTAAAGTGGTATTAGCTAATTTGTATGCTCCTAATTTGGATGATGTGAATTTTTTTTTCCTGATTTGAATTCATATTCTCTTATACTGGGCGGTGACTTTAATTGTTGGTTAGATCCAGCTTTGGATCGATTGTCCTCTGTTCCTAGATTACCTACTAAATCTGCTTAACTATTCATTCTTTCCTTTCTAACTATGGTATCTCTGATATGTGGCTTTTTTTTATCCTACTGAGAGATTTTTTTTCACATGTCCACCATACTTTTACTAGAATTGATTTATTCTTAATCGATAATCAGCTGATTTCATTTGTTCACTCTTGTGATTATCAGAGTATATTGATTTCGAATCGTGCTCCAGTTACCTTGTCTTTAAATTTCCCCGGTCTTCCTCAAACGAATGACATTGGCGTTTTAATCCGACTTTATTATTGGATGATGATTTTGCAAAATTTATGAAGGATCAGATAACTTTTTTTAAACACCAATATGTCATCTGAAATTTCATCTCAGATTGTCTGGGATGTTATGAAAGCATATTTGAGGGGTCAAATAATAATTTCATATACTGCGAATCTCAAAAGAAAGACTCATTTAGAACGATTAAATTTGATCAGTCAGATTAAAGTACTAGACCAACTATATGCCCAGACTAAAAATCCTGAACTGTACAAGAAGCGAGTAGAACTTCAAACTAAATTTGAACTTATCTCCACTCAACCAGTTGAACGTCAGCTTCTTGAAAGCAAGAGCTGATTTTATATTCATGGTGATAAATCTGGCAAGTTTCTAGTTAACCAATTGAGAAGCTCTAAAGCCAAACAACATATTACAAAGATTCGAATGGAGAACGGGAATATTACTTCGAATCATTCTGAAATTAATGATTCATTTAAGAATTATTATTCTCGACTTTACACCTCCGAATCTTTAAATGATAATATTTCTGTTGACCTTTTTTTTAATAGTTTGAATATTCCTTCACTCTCCTCTGACTTTAAAGCAAAACTCAATGAGCCATTATCACTAGAAGTATCTTCTGCCATTTCTGCACTGCCGTCGGGCAGATCTCCTGAGCCTGATGGGTTCTCTGCAGAATTTTACAAATCATTTTCCTCAGTACTTTCACCTCAGTTATTTTTAGTTTTATCTGATTTGTTTAAACATGGTGAATTGCCACCATCATTTAAAACACATCAGCCATCAGCTGATTGAGTGCACTTTTCGTGGTTTATCGTGTCACGTCCACAGAATGAATGGATTGTCTCTACCACTCCCTAGCGGGCAACAGTTACTGAATGGGCTTTATGGTCAATTTAGGGTTGGGGTACAGTCCAATTTGATGACAACGAGGGATGTGACGCCTTTGATCTAATGGTCTTTAGAGGACTTGCCAAATTCACTGAACTGGGTGGATTGTCTTTCCCTTTCCCTAGCGGGGAATGGTTACTGCCCGATGGAGTGGGTTAGGGTTGGGGTACTGTCCTATGTGGTTTGATTGTTCAATTCAAGGTAAGGTGACAACGAGGGATATGAAGCATTTGACCTAATGGTAATAGAGAACGTGAGCTTTGATCAGACCTTTGACATTCACCATGACTAAAAAACACGGTAATGATAGATAGATACTTTATTCATCCCCATGAGGAAATTCAATATTTTTTCCAATGTCCCATACACTTATTGTAGCAAAACTAATTACATGCAATACTTAACTCAGTATAAATATGATATGCATCTAAAATCACCCTCTCAAAAAGCATTAATAAATAGCTTTTAAAAAGTTCTTAAATAGTTTACTATAATACATTGAATGGTAACTTAAGCTCAGTCCTAACCCCGGCACTTTAACATATCTTACCCCTGGCGGTTGAATTGTAAAACCGAATGGCATTGGGGAGTAATGATCTCTTCATCCTGTCTGAGGAGCATTGCATCGATAGCAACCTGTCACTGAAGCTGCTTCTCTGTCTCTGGATGGTGCTATGCAGAGGATGTTCAGGGTTTTCCATGATTGACCGTAGCCTACTCAGCGCCCTTCGCTCTGCTACCGATGTCATACTCTCCAGTTCTGTGCCCACGACAGAGCCCGCCTTCATTACCAGCTTATTAAGACATGAGGCGTCCCTCTTCTTAATGCTGCCTCCCCAACACGCCACCACAAAGAAGAGGGCGCTCTCCACAACTGACCTATAGAACATCTTTAGCATCTCACTACAAACATTGAATGACGCCAACCTTCTAAGGAAGTACAGTCGACTCTGTGCCTTCCTGCACAAGGCATCTGTGTTGGCAGTCCAGTCTAGCTTCTCGTCTAACTGTACTCCCAGATACTTGTAGGTCTTAACCTGCTCCACACATTCTCCATTAATGATCACTGGCTCCATATGAGGCCTAGATCTCCTAAAGTCCACCACCATCTCCTTGGTCTTGGTGATAATGAGACGCAGGTAATTTGAGTTGCACCATATCACAAAGTCCTGTATCAGTTTCCTATACTCTTCCTCCTGTCCATTCCTGACACACCCCACTATGGCCGTGTCATCAGCGAACTTCTGCACATGACCTACAGTCTCCCAACCGCACATACTGAGGTCTATCTGTCAAGTAGTCCACTATCCAAGCCACCATGTGAGAGTCTACTCCCATCTCCGTTAGTTTGTGCCTTAAGATCCTGGGCTGGATGGTGTTAAAGGCACTAGAGAAGTCCAGGAATGTAATCCTCACAGCACCACTGACCCCATCCAGGTGAGAGAGGGATTTGTGCAGCAAATACGTGATAGCATCCTCCACTCCCACCTTCTCCTGATACGCAAACTGAAGAGGATCCCGGGCGTGCCTGGTTTGTGGCTTCAGATTCTGTATTATCAGCCGCTCCATGGTCTTCATCACGTGCGACGTCAAGGCAACAGGTCTGAAGTTATTCAACTCCTTTGGTTGTGGTTTCTTCAGTACCGGGACAATACAGGATGTTTTCCACTGTCTGGGTACTCTTCTCTGCTCCAGGCTCACGTTGAAGATGCGCTGTAGGGGTTCTCCCAGCTCAGTCGCACAGGCCCTCAGTAATCGTGGGGATACTCCATCCGGTCCAGCCGCCTTGCTGGTACAGATCTTCCTCAGTTGACCTTTCACCTGTGCAGCCGTAATCCCGGGCATGGGCAAGGTCTCCTGTGAGTGGCTATTTTCCTGCGAGGGAAGTGAGAGGGAGGACGAGTAGAAAGACAAGCCTGGTGTGGATTTCTGCGGTGAGGATGAGGCTGTCGAACCTATTGAAGAAGTTGTTCAGCTGGTTCGCTTTCTCCACATCTCCACTTATGTTTGCCCCCCGCTTTGCACCGCATCCGGTGATGATCTTCATCCCATCCCACACCTCCTTCATGCTTTTGTTCTGCAGCTTTTGTTCTAGCTTCCTCCTATACTGCTCCTTTGCCCCCCTGATCTGTACTCTGAGTTCCTTCTGAACTCTTTTAAGCTCCAACCGATCACCATCTTTAAAGGCCCTCTTCTTCTGGTTTAGGAGGCCTTTGATGTGGCTAGTGATCCAGGGCTTATTATTGGGATAGCAGCGAACAGTTCTAACAGGAATAATGGCATCCATACAAAAGTTAATATAGTCTGTTGTGCTTTCAGTGACCTTGTGCCATTGTTGTGAATTTTACTCTATGTGCCTATCTTCTCTGATCAAACCCGGATATGCCAGGAAGTTATGGCACCTTCCCCAGGGTATGCAGTCACATTTCGTTTCTTACCTGTCACCCTCTTCGTCTATCCGTCCATGAATGTCTGTAATATGTCATTCGCCAGCCGGATTGTTAGACTGCAAATGTTCTCACAAACATCTTGAACCCATTCGAGCTGACAAACTTCAGCAGCTTCTCATTTTCCTTCATCCAGAGACCTTTCGCTCCAACCACAAATCCAAAATAGTCCACAGATTCTGCACCTGTAAGCTCTTTGATCTGGCGTGTGAGATGTTTATATTTGTCAAACTCAAAAAGTCAAACTCCCTACCTGCCACTGTCCCCGGAGCGGGTCACGCCCGGGTGCTTCCGACCAGAAGCGACAGCCCCTTGGGGCTCGCCTCCCCACCTCGCCGGGTAAGTGAAAAAACGATCAGAGTAGTGGTATTTTACCGGCAGCCCCGGAGGGCCTCCCACTTATTCTACACCTCTCATGTCTCTTCACAGTGCCAGACTAGAGTCAAGCTCAACAGGGTCTTCTTTCCCCGCTGATTCTGCCAAGCCCGTTCCCTTGGCTGTGGTTTTGCTAGATAGTAGGTAGGGACAGTGGGAATCTCGTTCATCCATTCATGCGTGTTCTTAATTAGATGATGAGGCATTTGGCTATTTGGAAACACTTGCTGGTCAGAAACCAACTACGTGCACTTTTCGTGGTTTTACGTGTCACATCCACAGAATGAATGGATCGTCTCTACCCCTATTGGGGAACGGGTCTTGCCAATGGCATGGGCACTTGCCGGTGTAGTGGGCAAATCGTCTCTCACTCTTAGGGCTTTGTCCAACAGATGCCCTAAGGACCTTGATTCAGTCTTTTAACTCCTTTTCAGGAAGGTGACAAAGGGATATGAAGCGTTGGATGTTACTTATAACCGAGAACGTGAGCTATGATCAGACCATTGGCATTCATCGTGACTAAGAACACAGGAATGTACTATTGTCGTGAATTTTAATCTGTGTGCCTAACTTCTCTAGACATACCCGGATGTATCGGATAAGCCAGGAAGCTGTGGCACTAACTTAATGGTAAGCAGTCACCGTCCATCTTATTTGCTCACCTTACTGTTACCGTTCACCAGCTATCCGTCCATGAACGTCTGCAAGACGTCAATCATCAACCGAATCGTTAGGCTGCAGATGCCCCTTGCAAACATCTTGAATCCTCTCCCTCCAATGAACTGCAACAGTTTTTCATTCTCTTTCGTCCAGAGACTCCTCGCTCCAACCACGAAACCAAAGTATTCCACAGACTCTGCGCCAGTCAGGTCTTGGATCTGACGCGTCAGGTGTTTATATTTGCCCGCTTTTTCTCTCCATCCCCACTCTAAGGCATTATGGTTATTTTCATACCGGATGCTCACGTCCACTACGGCCGCCCTTCCTTCCTTCACGAAGATCAGGCCTGGCTTCCATAATGATCCATCCTCTGTCCGAATATGAGGTTCGACATAAGCCTTCCATCCGTTTCTACATACTTTTTCTTTCAATTTGTCCATCACCTTGTTGTGTCTCTTTATCCTACTCCTCTTCACCGCTCCACACCTTCCAGATATGTGTGCCAATGTCTCGTTGGCCACACCACATCTCCTGCAGGTTTTTATTCTCCGGTCTTGCACCGGGTCGGGTACTGACCGCATCTCAGCAGCAAAGCGTCCACGATTTGGTAAGCTTTCCACCCCTCGTGGTTCTTCAGCCACCAGTTAGAGAACTCATTCCCTCTGAAGTATTTGACTCCCGAACCTTGTTGAGCAAGAAGGGCCCATTTGTCGAACTCTACTGCTCGCCAGTCTAGCTCGAACTTGGGGATTGCACCTTCCCTCCTCCATCATCTCTCCTAGGAAGCTATCCAACATACCCGGGCCCTCTCCCAGGTATGCCTCAATGTTCAGATCATCATTTCCTCTAACATCCTTAATCGCTTTAAGGTTTGCCAGACTTTGAATCCTCATCTGGTTGTCCTCATTTGCCATACTGAAGGATGCTTTAATCACTCGGTCTTCTGAGAGCTCCAGCGCCAACCTCTTCCGTATCACGGCCACTGGAATTTGGATCTCCAACTTTGGTAGACACAACCCACCGTCCCTTATTCCTGAATATAATATTCCATCGGTTGTGTCGTTTGGCAGATGGAGTACCTCTTTCGCCGTCGTCCGGATCAGTCGGTCCAGCTCTCTCAGTGAGTTTTGGGATGCTTCTACCAGGGTCAAATGATAGTAAATTCTTGGAATCATATACGTCCTCATGAGTTCCATCTTCTGTAATGGCTTCAGCTTTGCTGCTGTCAGCCCCTGGAACCATGAATCCAGCTTATCTTTCCAACCACCGTCTTGGACTCCGCACCATGGATCGATCTTCGCCCTGAGGTACTTCTCGATCTCACCAGGTGTGATGAACTGGATCTCTCTGCCTTCCAGGTGCCATTCCTCCCTCGCATTGTACAGGAAGGTCTTGTTCTTATATTGCGAATAAAAACCTTTGGTCTTCCTCACATTAACCTCCAGCCCGGTGTTCTGGCAGAATGTATTTAGGATCTGCAAGTTCTCCGCTATCCCCTCGTAGGAGCCACTTAGGAGAGCGATGTCATCTGCAAAGGCCAGTGCCGTGCACCTTACCCCCACTTCGACCTCCACTCCCCTCCCTCTAACTTCCAACATGCTGATTAAAGGGTCCATGGCAATGTTGAAGAGCACGGGCGACATCGGGTCTCCTTGCTTGACCCCTTTCAGCACTGAGATTCTGTCCGTCTTGCCCTCTCCGACTTCCACAACCGTCGTCGTGTAGGTGTATAAGTCTTCGACGAGCCTTCGGAACCTCAGTGGTGCCCCCACTCTTTCCAGTGACTTCTGGATCAGCTTGTGTCCGACCGAGTCGAACGCCTTTGCTAGATCCACGAACACCACTGCCAGATCTTTGTTTTGCCTCTTGGACCCATTCATAATGTTTCGCAGGATTGTGATGTTCTCATTGCAACCTGGTGTCTTTTCCAAGAATCCCTTTTGCCTTTTACTGATCACAACTGCTCTGCTAAGCCTTTTCGCCATAATCTTGGTAAACAGCTGCAGCAGCAGTGGACCAATCGTAATTGGCCTCCAGTTATCCAGGTTCTTAAGCTCATTCACATCCTCCGTCTTTGGAATCAGCACTGTCCGACTCCTTTTTAAACACTCCAGGATGGTTCCAGCCTTCAGCCTTCAGAAAAGCCTTGGGAGGAGCTCCTCACTTTCCTCCATCATTCTCTCCAGGTCTTCTTTCTTTGTCCCATCCGGACCTGCAACTGTGTCTTTCTTAACTTCCGTCAATGTCATCTTTACTTCTTCACTATCGATCACCGTCATTAATTCCATGGAATTGAACTCATCTTCGTGACCTTCCAATCCGTCAAGGTTTGCCTTGTTGTTAGCGACCCCCAGTTTGTCCCTGAAGCGAATAAACACCTCTTCCTTTTTTAACTTACACTGGCCGGGCCCTGGGGCCCCCATTATCTGACGGGCCAGTCGCTTCCTATCCTGGAAGAGGATCTGGGTCGCTTTATAGGCTGCCTTTTTACCACCTGCTCTCTTGGTGTTTCCACCGTTCGGTCTCTGTCCCTCCTGCTTGTCCTTATTCCTCCTGTGCTTCTCATTGTCACGTCTCTTACGCGAGTATTTGTTCATTACCAGTTCCGATACTCCCTCCAATATTCCGACCCCTTTGTCGAACTCCTCCTTATTCTGAACGTTGCCAAACAGTCTTTTAGCCGAGTCAAGATTCTCCAGAATGTCTTCTGTTGTCCACCCAAGTATTACACTCTTGGGCTTCTTGACCCGCTGTTCCGCTTGGTCCTCCACTGTCGGTTTCTCGGCCACTGGGTTTTGATTCGATGTTACTGGTCTGACCTGCTCCTCCGCTGGTCCGGCGCCTGCTCGCACTTTGACTAGCTGCCTCCTCTTATCGGAGATCTACTTGTTAGTTTTCGTTGTGAGGATCTTCCCGATCTCGACATTAATCCATCTCGCTCCTTGGAACCTTTCATTCAGCTCAATGAGCTTCTCCGTCTCCTCTTCTGTCCACACGCTGCCTTTCCTTCCTGGCTTTCCCTTACTCAGGTTCTCCGTCACCCTTTTCTCGTTCCGGAGATTCGGATGACGGTGCCGCTCATGCTGGCCAAGCCCAATCTTCGTGGCGAAGGACGTTGTACACTCCTCACACACAAAGTTTTTACTTCCTACCTGAGCAAGCCGGTCTTTGCACTTTCCCGCGTGACATGCGACAGAATGAGCCTCTCCTTCTTTTCCACATTTCCGGCACTTTCGAAATATCTTCCTTATCTGATGCCTCTTTTTTAGGTGTTTCCTGAGCGCACCGAAGGTGTCGTAAATGTCTTTGCATCCGCCCACCTTACATTCCGTCTTCGAGAACGGGAGGAGTACCTTCACCTCCTCCTTTGTCACTTCCTGCTTCTTGTTACTGGGCGAACGCCTCGACTCCCTCGAGGGCCTTTCTTCCAGCTCTTCCGCTGTACTTCTTGGCTTCGTCCCCCAGTTTCCATACCGGGTATTGTAGAAGAATAATACATAACTTCCTGGTATATCCGGGTTTGATCAGAGAAGATAATCACATAGAGTAAAATTCACAACAATGGCACATTACTGTGTTTTTTAGTCATGGTGAATGTCAAAGGTCTGATCAAAGCTCACGATCTCTATTACCATTAGGTCAAATGCTTCATATCCCTCGTTGTCACCTTACCTTGAATTGAACAATCAAACCACATAGGACAGTACCCCATATCTTCATATGGGTATATAAGATATCTTATACCCCATATAAGATATGGCTTCCATAACGATCCATCCTCTGGTCTACAATGGGGTTCGACGTTCGCATCCCAACCTTGCTTGCAGACTTCCTGTTTCAGCTTTTCTACAACCTTATTATGTCGCTTAATCCGGCTTCTTTTAACGGATAAGCATCTTCCTGAGATGTGGGCCAGGGTTTCATTGGCCATTCTGCATCTCCTACAGGTTTTTACCCTCTCCTTATCTCCTTGTTTCTTGTACAATACATTGGATATTGTCCACATCTCAGCAGCAGAGCATCCATGATCTGGTATCCTTCCCATCTTTCGTGGTTCTGCAGCCACCAGTTAGACGGCTCATTGTTCTTCAGGTCCTTAATTCCAGATCCTTGTTGGGTCAGTTGGGCCCACTTGTCAAATTCGGCCGTCCTCCAGTCCAACTCGAACTTCGGTGGCCCACTATCCTGCTCCATCATCTCCCCTAGAACGTTGCATAGCATAAAAGGAACTTGCATCCCCTTCCCCAAGTATGCTTCGATATCAAGTTCTTGTTCTCCCATAACATCCTTCAGCACCTGGAGATTTGCCAGACTTTTAATCTTAGCCTGGTTGTCCTCTTTGGCCATTGTGAAAGATGCTTTGATTATCTCATCCTGTGAGAGCTCCAGTGCAAGCCTCTTCCTGATCATGGCAATCAGGATCTGTATCTCCAGCTTTGGCAGGTACAACCCTCCATCTCTCATCCTGGCATACTATACCCCATCAGTTGTGTCCTGGGGTAGGTGGAGGATCTCTTTCGCCATTGTCCTGATCAGCTCGTTCAAATCTGTGAGTGTTTTGCGATGCCTCATTGAGGGTAAGATGGTAATAGATCCTTGAAATCATGGATGTCCTCATGAGCTCAATCTTCTGTAATGGCTGAGCTTAGCTGCCTTTAGACTATGGAACCACATATCCGGTTTGTTTTTCCAATTATCGCCTCTAATTCCGCACCATGGGTCAATTTTCACCCCAAGGTACTTTTCAATCTCACCTGGTGAAATGAACTGAATATCTTTCCCATCCAGGCTCATTCTTTCTTCTCATTGAACAAGTATGTCTTCCTTTTACATTCACAGTAAAACCCTTTTGTCCTTCTCGCCTTAGGACACCTGCGTTATGGTGTGACAGGTGTACCGCCCCAGTCAAACTCCCTACCTGCCACTGTCCCCGGAGCGGGTCACGCCCGGGTGCTTCCGACCAGAAGCGACAGCCCCTTGGGGCTCGCCTCCCCACCTCGCCGGGTAAGTGAAAAAACGATCAGAGTAGTGGTATTTCACCGGCAGCCCCGGAGGGCCTCCCACTTATTCTACACCTCTCATGTCTCTTCACAGTGCCAGACTAGAGTCAAGCTCAACAGGGTCTTCTTTCCCCGCTGATTCTGCCAAGCCCGTTCCCTTGGCTGTGGTTTTGCTAGATAGTAGGTAGGGACAGTGGGAATCTCGTTCATCCATTCATGCGTGTTCTTAATTAGATGATGAGGCATTTGGCTATTTGGAAACACTTGCTGGTCAGAAACCAACTACGTGCACTTTTCGTGGTTTTACGTGTCACATCCACAGAATGAATGGATCGTCTCTACCCCTATTGGGGAACGGGTCTTGCCAATGGCATGGGCACTTGCCGGTGTAGTGGGCAAATCGTCTCTCACTCTTAGGGCTTTGTCCAACAGATGCCCTAAGGACCTTGATTCAGTCTTTTAACTCCTTTTCAGGAAGGTGACAAAGGGATATGAAGCGTTGGATGTTACTTATAACCGAGAACGTGAGCTATGATCAGACCATTGGCATTCATCGTGACTAAGAACACAGGAATGTACTATTGTCGTGAATTTTAATCTGTGTGCCTAACTTCTCTAGACATACCCGGATGTATCGGATAAGCCAGGAAGCTGTGGCACTAACTTAATGGTAAGCAGTCACCGACCATCGTATACTCTCACTTGACTGTCACCGTCCACCAGCTAGCCGTCCATGAGCGTCTGCGAGATGTCAATTGTCAGCCGGATCGTCAAACTGCAAATGCCTCTTGCAAACATCTTGAAACCACTCCTGCTGATGAGTTGCAGCAGTCTTTCATTGTCTTTGGTCCAGAGACCTCTTGCTCCCACCACGAATCCAAAAAATTCCGCGGACTCTGCGCCAGTCAGTTCTTGGATCTGAAGCATCAGGTGTTTGTATTTGTCAGCTTTTTCCTTCCAGCTTTTTGATCTTCTCCAAGGCCTTACGGTTATCCTCATACCGGATGGTTACATCTACTACTGCTGCTCTCCCTGTCTTCACGAAGATCAGGTCCGGCTTCCACAACGATCCGTCCTCAGCTCATATATGAGGTTCAACGTAAGCATCCCATCCATTCTTACACACTTTGTCCTTCAGCCTCTCCACAACCTTGTTGTGCCTCTTGATCAGTCTCTTCTTAACCGCCCGACACTGTCCGGATATGTGTGCCAGAGTCTCATTGGCCTCCCCGCATCTCCTGCAGGTTTTTACTCTCTGGTCTTCCCCTTTGTTCCTCGTACATCGGGTCGGGTACTGACCGCACCTCAGCAGCAAAGCGTCCACGACTTGGTAGCCTTTCCACCCCTCGTGGTTTCTCAGCCACCAGTTAGAGTGCTCATTGTCCTCAAAGTCCATGACTCCCGAACCTTGTTGAGTTAGCTGGGCCCACTTTTCAAGCTCTACGGACCGCCAGTCTAGCTCAAATTTAGGTGGTTCCCCATCCTCCACCTCCACCTCCATCATCTCCCTGAGGAAGCTATCCAGCATAAAAGGGTTCTCCCCTAAGTATGCTCCCATATCTAGTTCTTCGTTCCCTCTGACATACTTTATCACTTGGAGGTTTGCCATACATACTGAAGGATGCCTTTATTATTCTGTCCTCCGAGAGCTCCAGCGCCAGCCTTTTCCGTATCACGTCAATCGGTATCTGGACCTCCAGTTTCGGCAGACACAACCCTCCGTCCCTCATTTTGGAATACAATATTCCGTTGGTTGTGTCATTCGATATGTGGAGTATCTCTTTCGCCATCGTCCGGATCAGCCGGTCCAGCTCTCTCAGGGTGTTCTGGGATGCCTCGTTCAGGGTCAGATGGTAGTAGATTCGCGGGATCATGTACGTTCTCATGGGCTCAATCTTTTGTAGCGGCTTCAGCTTTGCTGCCTTCAACCCCTGGAACCAGGTATCCAGTTTGTCCTTCCAGTTATCGTTTTTCACTCTGCACCATGGATGGATTTTCGCCCCTAAGTACTTTTAGATCTTGCCTGGCGGGATGAACTGGATATCTTTACCTTCCAGGCTCCAGTCCTTCCTCGTGTTGTAGAGGTAGGTCTTTCTCTTACTCTCACAGTAAAAACCTTTGGTTTTCCTCACGTTGACCTCCAGCCCGGTATCCTTGCAGAATCTGTTTAGGATCTGCAGGTTTTCCCCCATCCCTTCGTAGGAGCTACTCAGGAGAGCGATGTCGTCCGCAAAGGCCAGTGCCGTGCACCTGGCCCCCGCCCCGACTTCCACTCCCCTCCCTCTGCACTCTGGAGTGCAGATTAGCGGGTCCATGGCAATGTTGAAGAGCTCGAGCGACATCGGGTCTCCCTGTTTGACCCCTTTCATCACCGAGATCTTGTCTGTCCTGTCCTCCCCGACTTCCACAACCGTCGTCGTGCCGGTGTACAAGTCTTCGACAAGCCTTCTGAACCTCAGTGGTTCCCCCACTCTTTGCAGTGACTTCTGGATCAGCTTGTGTCCAACCGAGTCGAATGCCTTCACTAGATCCACGAATACCACTGCCAGATCTCTATTCTGCCTCTTGGCCCCCTTCATGATGTTTCGGAGGAAAGTTATATTCTCGTTACAACCTGGGGTCTTTTCCAAGAAGCCCTTTTGCCTCTTACTGATCACCACCTCTCTGCTTAGTCGTTTCACCAGGATCTTTGTAAACAACCTCAGCAACAGTGGCCCAATAGTGATCGGCCTCCAGTTATCCAGGTTTTTCAGTTCCTCCACATCCTCCGTCTTGGGAATCAGCACGGTCCTGCTCCTCTTTAGACACTCCGGGATGGTGCCAGCCTTCAGCCATAGCGAGAAAAGCCTTGGTAGGAGTTCCTCGCTGTCCTCCACCATTCTTTCCAGGTCCGCTTTCTTTATACCATCAGGACCTCCTGCTGTATCTTTCTTGACCTCCGTCAAGGCCTTCCTTATCTCATCGATTCCAATCTCCTCCATCAACTCCAAGGATTTGAAGTGATTGTGGTGGCCCTCCATTCCTTTCAGGTCTGCCTTGTTGTTCGCAACCCCCAGTTTGTCCCGGAAGCGAGTATACACCTCTTCCTTCTTTAATACACATTGGCTGGGCCCTGGGGCTCCCATCATCTGTCTGGCCAGTCACTTCCTGTCTTTTTGGAAGAGTATCTGGGTGGCTTTGTAGGTAGCCTTTTTTCCACCTGATCTCTTGGTGTTTCCACCATTCGGTCGGTCTCTGACCTCTTTCATCGGTCCTCCTTTTCCTCTTTATTGCCACGTCTCTTACCCGAGTATTTCTCCATCACCAGTTCCGATACTCCCTCCAGTATTCTGACCCCTTCGGCGAATTGCTCCTTGTTCTTGATGTTACCCAGCAACCTCTTCGCCAGGCTAAGACTCTCCAGAAAGTCTTCTGGTGTCTGGCCCAGGATCACCCTTTTGGTCTTCTCGACCCTCTGCTCTGAATGGTCATCAACTGGTGGTTTCTCAGGAACTGGCTTCTGGATTGTTGGTACTGGTCCGACCTGCTCCGCAGCTGGTCCGGCCCCTACTCGCTCCTTGTACAGCAGTCTCCTTTTGTCGGAGATCTGCTTATGGGTCTTGGTTGTTAGGATCCTCCCGATCTCAACATTTATCTTTTTCTCTCCTTTAGATCTTTCATCCAGCTCAATGAGCATCTCCGTCTCCCATTCTGCCCACATGCTGTCTTTCCTTCCCGGCTTTCTCTTACTCAGGATTTCCATCACCCTCTTCTCATTCCGGAGATTCGGATGACGGTGCCTCTCATGTTGCTCGTCCGCTTTGCATGGCGAAGGACGCTTTACACTCCTCGCACACAAATTCCTTCCTTCCCTCCTGAGCAAGCTGGTCTTTACACTTCCCAGCGTGACATGCGACAGAATGGACCTCTCCTTCTTTACCGCACTTTCTGCACCTTCCGTATCCGGTGGCTCTTTTTCAGGTGTTGTCTGAGCGCACCAAAGGTGTCGTAGATGTCTCTACATCCGCTCACCTTACATTCCGTCTTTGAGAATGGGAGGAGTACCTTCACCTCCTCCTTTGTCACGTCCTGTTTATTCTTACTGGGCGGACGCCTCGATTCTCTCGAGGGCCTCTTATCCAGTGCCTCCGCTGGTTCCTCCGGCTCCGCCCCCCAGTTTCCATACCAGCTGTTGTAGAAGATTTGAGTTCTGATCTTTATCTCCAGCTGGGTGGGGGTGCTCCAAACGCTTGAGCAGATCTGATGATTGTGTCAGTCGACACTGAGTCAAAAGCCTTAGCGACATCTATAGACGCTAGAGCCGTATCCAGGTTGCGGTCCCGTGCTCTTAGCACACCGTCCAGCAGGTTGACCGCCTCAAAAGTTCCGTCGCATTTGCGGAATCCAAACTGTAGCGAAGTAAGCTGTAATACATCTGACCATCTTGTAGCAAGGATGTGATTGAGCGCCCTTAATATTATAGATGACACATTAATCGGACGATAGTTCGATGGTGTTGACACACAGCCAGATTGCTTTGGTACCAATGTGATTCGGGAATGTTTCAATGAGGAGGGAATATCCCCAATGCATAATAGGATATTAAAATAAGCCGCCAGCACCAAGGGGTCTGTCTTCCGAAGCTGTTGGCAGCTAATCCGGTCAGAACCCGCTGCCACGCCCGACATATCTCGGACATATAACATATCTGGATATAGTTACTCCCGCCGTTTACCCGCGCTTCATTGAATTTCTTCACTTTGACATTCAGAGCACTGGGCAGAAATCACATCGCGTCAACACCGCCCTGCGGCCTTCGCGATGCTTTGTTTTAATTAAACAGTCGGATTCCCCTGGTCCGCACCAGTTCTAAGTCAGCTGCTAGGCGTCGGCCGAGGCCACCCGCCAGCGCGAGGCCGACGGGCACCGCCCCTTCCCGGAATGTGCCTGCTTCGAGCACCACAACACCACCACACCATAAGGATTTCACCAGAAAGCGGGTTACCTGATTATGCCTTGTTCATGATGAGTCACAGTACACGATTGCATAATATGGTGCAAGGGTTCGGGTGCCCTGCATAGTCGACGGCACTTTAGGTCCGCACTTCCTGGACGACCTTGACAACGTCGCACCCTCGTGCCCAGGGTGTTGGCCCGCAGTTGTAATCCTCTGATAAAGAGTCGGGGGAACACCCTGTCAAGTGACCCGATCCATGATCGTGACTCACGGGTCACCTCGACGTGTCCGAGGTATTTGCAATCCAGGTTGGCTGTGAGCGTGGCACTCCAGGCAGCCTTCGCCTCGAGCTTGGACCCACCGGGTTGCCCATGATGACACCAGGGCGAACTCCGGCAAGCGAACCATTACTCGAAGCACTGGATTGGTTGAGGAGAGCGGCCTTTCCATCCGAGCAGTCTTCTGGATGGGGATGGAAGCCGCGAACGATGGGACTCCCAAACCACCATCCTTTAAACTGGCATGGAAGAAGGCAGTAGAGGAGTCACAAGCAGGCGCGAATGGCAGCGCGTACCTGCTTATCCAGGCCCTTTAGTGTGTTGTAGTGGGCCCGCCAAAGGACCAGACTGTGCACGAGCTTAGATATCAGGTGCTCGCACAGGATCGTTAACCGCTTGTGAGGCTTCAGTAGGCTCGTGTGATGTCATAACGCCCCAGCCAAAACCTCCCGACGTTTCAGTGGTCGACGACCACGCCAGTTAAACTGGACTCCGAGGTACTTAAATTCTTCTGTTGGGCCAAGAGATCTCAAACGGCCCTCACAGAAGTCGACACCAGAGTCGTCCAATGCAGTGAACTTTTTCTTTTTTTTAAATAAATTTTTTTAATTGAATTTTTAAATAGGTTACAGAAAGAAAAAAATTATCAACCCTTCCCCCCCAACCCCTCCCCCCTAACATATCCCTAAAGGAAAAAAAAAGGAAGAAAGAAAAAGAATGAACGAATGCCTGGATATTGGAAGATCCCCACATGCTCCATGGAGTTCATAATAGCTTTAATATGTATATTTATTTATTTCCCCACATAACAAATAATTTTATCTTCGGAGCACCTATATATTTAATCCTATCTTTTGTAAATAAGGGCACCAAATTTTCAGAAATATTTCATATTTATCTCTTAAATTATAAGTAATTTTTTCAAGTGGAATGCAGCTAAAAATTTCATTCTTCCAACGATCTATACTTGAGTATGAATCCGATTTCCAAGTAACTGCAATAGCCTTTTTGGCTACTGCTAATGCAATTTTTATGAATTCTTTCTGATATTTATTCAATTTGGATTTCGATTTTATCCCTTCAATATCGCCTAGTAAGAGTAATGTTGGATTATGTGGAAGTTGTATTCCAATAATTTGTTCCAGTAAACCTCTTAAATTTGTCCAAAAAGGTTGAATTTTAAAACAAGACCAGGTAGAGTGTAAAAAAAGTACCAATTTCTTGATTACATCGAAAACATTGATCAGATAAATTTGAGTTTAATCTGTTTATTTTTTGTGGTGTAATATATAATTGATGTAAAAAGTTATATTGTACTAATCTTAGTCGAACATTTATTGTATTTGTCATACTGTCAAGACATAATCTTGACCAACTTGTTTCATCAATTTTAATATTCAAATCAGTTTTGACTTATGAATTCCTTGTTTAATTGCCTGTTTTTGAATCAAATTATACATACCAGAAATAATTTTTTTAATTTTACCTTTATGAATTAGTTTCTATTTCATTAGGTTTCAGCAATAACATTGTTTGACCCAGTTTATCTCTTAAATAAGCCCTTAATTGGAAATAACAGAAAAGAGTGTTATTTGATATTTTGTGTTTATTCTTTAATTGGTCAAATGACATTAATATACCTCCTTCAAAACAGTCTCCTATATATCTAATCCCTTTGTGAAACCAGTTATATAAAAGTTGATTATCCATTGTAAAAGGAATAAGTTATTTTGAATTAAAGGTCTCTTTGCTAATAAAGATTTCTTTATCTCATCATCATTTATCTTATTCCATAAATCAATCAAATGTTTTAGTATAGGAGATTCTTTTCCCATATCCATTTAGATTCCCATTTATATATAAAATCTTCTGGTATATTTTCTCCTATTTTATCTAATTCTATTCTAATCCATGCCGGTTTATCTTCATCAAAAAAGATGCAATAAATCTAAGTTGATTTGCTTTGTAATAATTCTTAAAATTTGGTAATTGTAACCCTCCTAGGTCAAATTTCCATGCCAATTTTTCCAACGATGTTCTTGACATCTTACCTTTCCGAAGGAACTTCCTCACACATTTATTTAACTCTTGAAAAGATTTCTGTGGTAATTGTATTGGTAGTGTTTGGAATAAATATTGTAATCCAGGGAATATATTCATTTTTACAGCATTGACTCTACCTATTAATGTTATTGGTAACATCATCCATTTGTCAAGATCCTCTTGAATTTTTTTTCAATAATGGCAAATAATTTAGTTCATATAAATTCTTTATATCATTATAAACTCTTATACCTAAATACTTTATACCATTTATCGGCCATCTAAATTGAGTTATTAATCGACATTGACTATAATCTCCTTTAGTAAGGGGTAGAACTTCACTTTTATCCCAATTTATTTTGTACCCTGATATTTTCCCATATTCTTCCAATCTAGAAGATAATTTACACAACGAATACAATGGGTTAGTTAGATAAATCAGAACATCAGCAAATAAATTAATCTTATATTCCTCCCCATTAACTCTGAAACCCATAATATCTGAGTCAGTTCTAATTAATTCAGCTAATGGTTCTATCGCCAACACAAAGCAGGTGATAATGGACAACCTTGTCTAGTTGACCTTGTTAACGGAAATGATGTTGAAATTTGGCCATTTGTCACCACTTTAGCTTTGGGGTTAGTATTTAAGGTTTTAATCCATTTTATAAAAGATACTCCTAATCCATATTTTTCCAATACCTTAAATAAAAAATCCCATTCCAATCTATCAAATGCTTTTTCTGCATCCAAAGCAACTGCCACACTCATTTTTTCCCTCTTTTGTGCCAAATGAATTATGCTAAGTAACCGAGTTACATTATCTGCCGATTGTCATTTTTAATAAATCCTGTTTGGTCCATGTGTATTAATTTTGGTAAGTATTTAGATAATCTATTAGATAAAATCTTTGCTATTATTTTATAGTCCGTGTTCAACAAAGGAATAGGTCTATATGATGTTGGCTTTAAAAGAGCTGTCTTTTTTTGGCAATACTATTAAAATAGCCATCGAAAAAGATTCTGGAAGTTTATGCATTCTTTCCGCTTGGTGTATTAGCTCCATAAAAGGAGGAATTAATATATCTTTAAACTTTTTGTAAAATTCAGGCGGAAAACCATCTTCTCCTGGAGATTTATTACTTTGAAGTAATCCTAGAGCTTCTTCGACCTCTTTTAATGTAAAAGGCACATCTAATCCCTTCTGTTCTTCCGAATTCAATTTTGGGAGAGTTATTTGTGATAAAAACCTTTCTATCTCAACAATATCATTTTGTGATTCTGATTGATACAGTTCAGAATAAAAAATTTTAAAAGTTTCATTGATTTCTAAAGGTTTATAAGTAATTTTATTTACACTTGTTCTAATTGCATTTATCGTTTTGGAAGCCTGGTCTGTTTTTAACTGCCAAGTAAGAATCTTGTGTGATCTTTCACCTAGTTCATAATATCTCTGTTTAGTTCTCATAATTGCTTTTTCTGTTCAGTATGTCTGAAGTGTATTATATTCTAGCTTCTTATTAACAAGTTGTCTTCGTTTTTCTTCTGTCATATATCTTTGAGATTCTTTTTCTAATTTTGTAATCTCTTTTTCCAATTGATCTATTTCTACCATATATTCCTTCTTAATTTTAGAAGTATAACTTATTATCTGGCCTCTCAAATATGCCTTCATTGCTTCACATAATATAAATTTATCATCAACTGAATGTGTTTGTATCTAAAAAAAAAACAATCTGTTTTTTCATAAAATCACAAAAATCTTGATGTTTTAATAATATTGAATTAAATCTCCATCTGTAAATCGATTCCTTCTTATCCATCATTATCATTGTCATTATCAAGGGGAATGATCTGACAATATTCTTGCTTTATATTCCATATTTTTCACTCTGTCTTGAATATTCGCTGATAGTAGGAAAAAATCTATCCTTGAATAAGTTTTGTCTATTTGAATAAAATGAATAATTTCTTTCTCTTGGGTTAATTCTTCTCCATATATCAATCAAATTTAAATCTTTCATCAATGAAAAAGTTAATTTTGCTTTTTGGTTTTGTAACAACCTTTGTTGACCTATCTAAAACTGGGTCTAGACAAAAGTTAAAGTCTCCACCTATTAATATTTTATCGTGTGCGTCAGCCAAATTCAAAAAAGCCTCTTGTATAAATTTTACATCGTTTTCATTTGGTGCATAAATATTCATAAGAGTCCATAGTTCTGAAAAGATTTGACAATGTATAATTACATATCTTCCCGCAGAATCAATAAATACATTTTGTATTTTAATTGGTAAAGTTTTGTTAACCAAAATTGCAACTCCCCTCGCTTTTGAATTAAATGAAGCTGCAATAACATTTCCGACCCAATCTCTCTTTAATTTCTGATGTTCTATCTCTGTTAAATGTGTTTCTTGTATAAAAGCTATATCTATTTTCATTTTCTTAATGTATGTTAATTCTTTTTCTTTTCATCAGTCCATTAAGCCCATTAACATTAAAACTTCAAAAATTCATTAAATAAGTCATTATTTTTAACGGGGTTACTCCAGTCTATAATAGTACATAATATTTCAACTATCGTAGTACATTGGGGAATTATTTTAAAATTCTCCATGTTGCTATGTGTCTCCCCTCTGATCATCCAGGCAAAGAAAGAAAGATAAAAGAAAAATAGATTATAAAGAAAAAAACAACAAAAAAAAACCCTGCTAATGTTGTGAATGAAAAACAAACACAACATTACCCCCCTCCGTTGTGCGGGTCATGGCAATCGCCATGATTACACACGTGAGTCCCATAGCGATTGATCCGGTTCCCCCAGCTCTTCCGTAGCATGAAAAAAGTATATGTAAGAGAAGAAAAAATAATATCACTACTCTCAATTAATATTTCTCAAATTTTTACCTTCCTCCCCCTGTATCATATAATTAAAAGTATATTTAAATATTCTTCTGTCCTTGATGTCCATCAACTCACTTCACTGTCCCCGTCTTCATCTTTAATCTGTTTCGCTTTTAAATCTTTACTGTGTCTAGCGAATATTTGGGAGTTCTTGTGCAAACTTATCTGCATCCCGATGATCAGTAAAATATCTTCTTTTTCCGTCATCCAAAAAAATTATCAGTGTTGCTGGGTGGCGCAATATAAATTTATAACCCTATTCCCATAAAACATTTTTTCGCTGGATTAAGTTCCTTCTTTTTCTTCACAAGGTCATAACTTATATCAGGATAAAAAAGAACTGCTTTCCCTTCTATCATCAATGGCTCATTTCTCTTTCTGGCACATTGGGCAGCCGCCTTCAGGATCTTTTCTTTATCTTGATATCTTAAGCATTTTATCAAGATCGGTTGTGGGTTTTGATCAGGTTGAGGTTTTGGTCTTAAGGCTCTGTGGGCCCTTTCAATTTCAATCAACTGGATTCCCTCTTCCATTTCCAAATTTTCCGGGATTCATTTTTGAAAAAAATTATTGGATCCTCTCCCTCTATCCCTTCTTTAAGACCAGCAATTTTAATATTATTTTGTCTACGAAAATTTTCAAGCACGTCTATTTTTTCCAACAGTCGTTTTCTTTCTGATGTCCAGGCAAGAATATTATCTTCCATTTTATTCACTCTATCAATAGTGTCTCCCGTTATTTCTTCCAACTTTTTAACTTTCTTGTCCATTTTCTCCTGTTTTTTCACCATTTTATCAAACATAATCTTCATATTTTTAATACCTTTTATTATTTTTAATGTTTTTAAGTCTTTTAATTCATGCATTATTTGCACCAAAGCTTTTCTGATGTCTCCAGAAGATCTTCCACCTCCAACCTCTTCCTGTTGTTCTTCTTTTACCTCCTCATCTTCATCTGTATGTTCCAGAGAATCCGAATCCACCTCAGATTCATTTTCACTTCCACTTCCATTCGTAGCTGGGATTTGTAGTTCAAATTGCTCGTGTTTGTGCATGCCCCTTCCTTCGCGCACGTGCAGTTCCTGTTGTTCCTTCTTGGAGACTGTTGATGTTGCCGCCGATTCCTGTTCTGTATCGCCGGAGGTGAGATGCACTTGAGTCCGAGGCTCCTTCATGGTGGCCGGCCCAGCTTGTACTGTCTTCAAAGTAGTAGTTTTCTTCTGCGTCTGTTTAGGAGGCATATCTAAGGAAAATCCTGAGTAGTTTAGATGTTTTTAGAAAATATTTACTAACTTTTCTTCACTTAAACATTAATTTATTAGTTTTTTACGGGAGAGCTGGATTTCCACGTCTCGATCCTACGTCGTCATGTGATGTCCCCCCAGTGAACTTTTTCTTGCGATTGCCACGAATGATGAGGGCAGAATACTTACTCATGTTGATGCGCATGCCGGCCAACTGCAAAGCGTCATCAACACGTGCCAGTTTCTGCGCCAACGTCGACGCAGATTCAGAAAAGATGACACGATCATCTGCATAGGCAATCGCATCCAATGTTCGGTCCTCAAAGTGGATGCCAATTGTGGGGTCAGCAAGGGATACCACCTCATCAACCACCATGATGAAAAGAAGCGGTGAGAGGGGCTCCCCCGACGCACCCCACACCTGGCAACGATGTTCTGCCCTGCAAGTTGAACTGTCGCCCCTGTATAGATGGATTTAATATAGCTTACCAATGGGGGGGCGCTCCGAATGCTTCGGCTGAACGAACAATGGTGTCGGTCGACACAGAGTCGAAGGCCTTGGAGACATCGATGCTGGCCATCGCCACGTCCTGGTATCGGCCCCGGGCTCTCCTGAGAACACAGTCCAGAAGGTTGACTGCCTCGAAGGTGCCGTCACATGGCAAAAATCCAAACTGTAACATGGGGAAATGGAGAATGTTAGACCATTTGAAGGCTGGGATCCGATGATACGCCCTAAGAATGATGGACGAGATGTTAATGGGGCATAAATCGGAAGGGGAGGTAACACCTCAGGTATGTTTTGGGACCAGGGTAATGCGGGAGTGCATGAAAGGGGAGGGAAGTACACCCAGACACACAGTGATATTATAATAGCCCACAAGGAACAAGGGGTCAGTCCGACATAGTAGTTCATATGTAATCCAATCGGGGCCCGCTGCCACCCCAGACATACCCCTAATAGCTGAGGATATGTCAGCTGACTCGATAGGGCGGAGCAAGTCCCAATTCATCGAGGAGACCCGTCTGTCCGGACGGGGGTTGGGACTACCCTCCGCGGATAGAATTCCCTACCAGAAGTCATCGGTGACTGGCGGAAGGGCCCGCTCCTGTAAATGGGCGGTCTTCCACGCTCCAGAGATGACCGTCTGGGCTGCATCCTTCCGCCGAGAGTGATATAAAGCCTGAAGATGGGCATACTGTGCACGGCGTTCTTTCTTCTTCAGCCCGCCTGTCGATCCAGAACACTGCCGACAGGGAGCTGTAGGCTTCCATCGAGTTGGAAAGTGGAGCCGAGTGTGCACATCCAGATGCGAGATGGCCTCTTCTGTCAATATGTTCCCTGCCTGAAGCAGCTCGACCAGCACCTGGATCTCCCCCGCGCCGTACAGATCTTGGTGACAGGAACGAAGTTGACGGACCGCCACATCTAACAGGTTCTTCCTCTACTCACGCTCATCATCACCTGGATCCGTGCCTGGAGGTGTCGTCTCTTCTGCTAGTTCCGCTGGAGTCACCCCAGATCCCGCTTCTGGGTTGGCTTCTCTAATCGATGGACAAGAAGGTTCGGTGTCGGGAGGAGCCCAGCCCAGGAGCTTTAACCGCTTCTTGATGGCTTTGACTGATCTGCCAGGGAGCAGAGATGCAAGATTCCTATAGAGCCCAATGAGCCCCAGCTCCGGCACCCACCGCTCCCCCACCTCACACGTAAGAGCTAGATCTTCTTGCTCGAACCAATGCCCCCGTCGACTTGGCAATTCCTCCAGTCTCCGGATATTATGTTCGACAGGGTGTCCCAACCCAGCCTTAGTGCGAAACACAGCTGAGCAAATTCCGCACGTGAAACTATCCCTGCTGCCCCCCTCTACCGCCTGGGTTAGATTATGAGGACACTCAGTCCTCGTTTATTGTCATTTAGAAATGCATGCATGCATTAAGAAATGATACAATGTTCCTCCAGAGTGATATCACAAAATAAAAACAGGACAAACCAAAGACTCACACTGACAAAACCACATAATTATAGCATATAGTTACAGCAGTGCAAAGCAATACCGTAATTTGATGAAAGCAGACCATGGGCACGGTTTAAAAAGTCTCAAGTCCCGATCGACTCCAATAGTCTCGATATCAGGCAGAAAAAGGGAGAAACTCTCCCTGCCATAAACTTCCAGGCATTGACAATTAATGCCTTGGAAGTACCTGACTACAGCAGACTCTGAGTCCGTCTGAAAACTTCGAGCCTCCGACCAGCCTCTCTGATACAGCCTCCCAAGCGCCTTCGATCTCGTCCCGGCCGCCGAAACAAGCAAAGCCGAGGTCTCAGCGGCCTTCTCCTCCGGAGATTCTGGACCAGCGGCAGTGAAGCGGGCATTTCAGAAGTTTCTCCAGATGTTCCTCCACGCTCTCACGTCTGTCTCCATCAAATCAGGATTGTGCACGGATCCCTACTTCACAAGTGACAGATATCCACCTCCAGAGAGGCCGCGTGTGCTGTGTCGCGCCGCCATTTTCTCCTCCACCAACCACTTGCTGGTCAAAAACCAACTGCGTGCACTTTTCGTGGTTTTACGTGTCACGTCCACAAATGAATGGATCGTCTCTACCTCCCTAGCGGGGAACGGGTATTGCTGATGTAATTTAGGTCAGGGTATCATTCAATTGGTGACATAAGGACATGTGACTCAGTTGTTCAATTCCATTTAAGGTAAGGTAGCAAAGAGGGATGTGAAGCGTTGGATGCTACTTGTAACCGAGAACGTGAGCTATGGTCAGACCAATGACATTCACCGTGACTAAAAACACGGGAATGTGCCATCATCGTGAACTTTACTCTATGTGCCTGTCTTCTCTGGACAAACCCGGATATGCCAGAAAGTTATGGCACTCTCTTTAGGGTAAGCAGTCCCAGACCAACTTTTTCTCTTACCTGACTGTTACCCTCCACCAGCTATCTGTCCATGAATGTCTGCAAAATATCAATTGTCAGCCGGATCGTTAAGCTGCAAATGTTTCTTGCAAACGTTTTGAACCCACTCCCGCTGATGAATTTCAGCAGTCTTTCATTTTCTTTAGTCCAGAGACCTTTTGCTCCCACCACGAATCCAAAATACTCCACGGATTCTGCGCCTGTAAGTTCTTGAATCTGGCGTGTGAGGTGTTTATACTTTTCCTCTTCCTCCTTCCACGCCCTTTCCAATGCTTGATGGTTGTCCTCGTATCGGATGGTTACGTCAACTACGGCCGCCCTCCCTGCCTTCACGAAGATCAGGTCCGGCTTCCATAATGGTCTGTCCTCTGTTCGAATGAGGTTCAACGTAAGCATCCCATCCTTCCTTACAGGCTTTTTCCTTCAACCTTTCCACGACTTTGTTACGTCATTTGATATGGCTTCTTTTGACGACCCAGCATCTTCCGGAGATGTGGGCCAGGGTTTCATCGGCCTCACTGCATCTCCTGCAGGTTTTTACTGTCCCTTTGTCTCCCTTATTCCTCGTACATTGTGTGGGGTATTGACCACATCTCAGGAGCAAAGTGTCCACAACTTGATACCCTTTCCACCCTTCATGGTTTTTCAGCCACCAGTTAGACGGCTCGGTGGTTTTGAAGTCTTTAACTCCCGAACCTTGTTGGGTAAGTTGGGCCCACTTGTCGAACTCCACTGACCACCAGTCTAGTTCGAATTTAGGTGGTCTACCATTGTCCTCCTCCATCGTCTCTCCGAGGACATCCTGAAGCATAAAAGGGTCCTCCCCTAAGTATGCCTCGATGTCGAATTCTTGCTGACCCATGACATCCTTTAGCACCTGGAGGCCTATCAGACTCTGAATCTTTGCCCGGTTGTCCTCTTCAGCCATACTGAAAGATGCTTTAATAATTCTGTCCTCTGAAAGCTCCAAAGCCAGCCCCTTCCTTATCACGGCGATTGGGATTTGGGTCTCCAACTTTGGTAGACACAACCCTCCATCTTTCACTTTTGAATACAATATTCTGTCGGTTGTGTCCTGTGGCATGTGGAGTATCTCCTTCACCGTCGTCCAGATCAGCTGGTCTCGTTCTCTCAGGGTGTTCTGTGATGCCTCGTTAAGGGTTAGATGGTAATAGATTCGTGGAATTATAAACATTCGCATGAGCTTGATCTTTTGCAGTGGCTTGAGCTTTGCTGCTTTCAGGCTCTGGAACCACGTATCCAGTTCATTCCTCCAGTTGTCATCTTTAATACAGCACTGTGGGTCGATTTTCGCCCCGAGGTACTTCTCAGTCTCTCCTGGTGGGATGAACTGGATATCTCTACCTTCCAGGCTCCACTGTTTCCTCACGTTGTACAGGTAGGTCTTACTTCTACACTCACAGTAAAAACCTTTGGTTTTCCTCACGTTGACCTCCAGCCTGGTAGCCTTGCAGAACTTGTTTAGGATCTGCAGGTTTTCCGCCATCCCTTCGTGGGAACTGCTTAGGAGTGCTATATCACTTCCACTTCTCTCCCTCTTCTCTCTAGTGTGCTTATTAGCGGGTCCAGGGCAATATTGAAGAGTACAGGTGACATTGGGTCCCCTTGTTTGACCCCTTTCATCACAGAGATCTTGTCAGTCTTGTCCTCTCCGACTTCAACAACTGCCATCGTGCCATTCGACAAGCTTCCTAAATCTCAGTGGTGCCCCTACTCTTTGCAGTGACTTCTGGATCAGCTTGTGGCCCACTGAGTCGAACGCCTTCGCCAGATCCACGAAAACTACTGCCAGGTCTCTATTCTGCCTTTTGGACCCCTTAATGATGTTTTGGAGGATGATTATGTTCTCATTGCACCGTGGCGTCTTTTCCAGGAAACTTTTTTGCCTCTTACTGATCACAACTGCTCTACGTAGTCGCTTTGCGAGGATCTTCGTAAACAACCTCAGCAGCAGTGGACCAATAGTGATAGGTCTTCAGTTGTCCAGGTTTTTCAGTTCCTCAACATCCTCTATTATTGGTATAAGCACTGTTCTACTCTTTTTTAAACACTCCGGGATGGTGCCAGCTTTCAGCCACAGAGAGAATAACTGTAGTAGGGGTTGCTCGTTGTCAACGATTCCTTCCAGGTCCTCTTTCTTGATACTGTCCGGACCTGCTGCCGTATCTTTCTTAACTTCCATCAGAGCCTTCTTGATCTCATCCATTTCAATTTCTTTCATCAACTCCATGGATACACCGGGGGTTGGAAATGTCTCTGAAATGTCCCAGCCAATATTGATCAGATGTCCATAATGGCCTGCTGTGTAGAGGTCTCACTGTATTTGAGTCTCTTGAGTGCCAGCATTCCTGTGCACGTTCTTCCATAGGAACCTCAAGCCCAGTTGCCTTGCAGAATCTCAAGGTTTCCCACCATCCCTTCGTAGGAGCCGCTAAGGAGTGCTATGTCATCCGCAAAGGTCAGTGCCGTACACCTGGCCCCCGCCCCCACTTCCACTCCCCTCCCACCTCTTTCCAGTGGGTCCATGGCATTGTTAAAGAGGACAGGTGACACGGGGTCTCCTTGCTTCACCCCTTTCCTCAGTGATTTTGTTGGTGCGTTCCTCTCCGACTTCCACCACTGTAGTTGTGTCGGTGTACAAGTCTTTGACTAACTGCCTGAACCGCTGTGGCACCCCCACTCTTTGCCGTGACTTCTGAATCAGCTTATGGCCCACTGAATCAAATGCCTTTGCCAAATCCACAAATACCACTGCCAGGTCTTTGTTTTGCCTTTTGGAACCCTTGATGATGTTCCTGAGGATGGTGATATTCTCGTTACATCCTGGAGTCTTTGCTAGGAAGCCCTTCTGCCTTCTGCTTTGCTGAGTTGTTTTGCGAGAATCTTCGTGAACAATCTCAGAAGCAGTGGACCAATGGTGATGGGTCTCCAGTTGTCCAGATTCTTGATTCTTAAGTTCCTCAGCATCCTCGGTTTTTGGGTTAAGCACCGTTCTGCTCCTCTTAAGACATTCCGGGATGGTGTCGGCTTTCAGCCAAAGTGAGAATAGCGGTGGAAGGAGTTGCTCATTCTCTGCTATGATGCCTTCCAAGTCTTCCTTCTTAATACCATCTGGACCTGCTGCCGTATCTTTCTTTATTTCCTTTAAAGCCTCCTTGATCTTGTCCTTCTCAATTTCCTTCTTCATTTCCATGGAGTCAAATAGATCGTGGTGGTCCGCCTTTTCACTAAGGTCAGCCTTGTTATTTACGCCCCCCAATTTATGTCAGAAGCGAATGTATACCTCTTCCTTCTTCAGTTCACACTGACTAGGACCATGTGCTCCCATGATCTGTCTGGCCAGCTTCTTCCTGTCCTTCTGGAAGAGTATTTGGGCCGCTTTATAGATAGATAGATAGATACTTTATTCATCCCCATGGGGAAATTCAACTTTTTTTCCAATGTCCCATACACTTGTTGTAGCAAAACTACTTACATACAATACTTAAATCAGTAAAAAAAAATATGATATGCATCTAAATCACTATCTCAAAAAGCATTAATAATAGCTTTTAAAAAGTTCTTAAGTCCTGGCGGTAGAATTGTAAAGCCTAATGGCATTGGGGAGTATTGACCTCTTCATCCTGTCTGAGGAGCATTGCATCGATAGTAACCTGTCGCTGAAACTGCTTCTCTGTCTCTGGATGGTGCTATGTAGAGGATGTTCAGAGTTATCCATAATTGACCGTAGCCTACTCAGCGCCCTTCGCTCAGCTACCGATGTTAAACTCTCCAGTACTTTGCCCACGACAGAGCCCGCCTTCCTTACCAGCTTATTAAGACGTGAGGCGTCCCTCTTCTTAATGCTTCCTCCCCAACACGCCACCACAAAGAAGAGGGCGCTCTCCACAACTGACCTATAGAACATCTTCAGCATCTCACTACAGACATCGAATGACGCCAACCTTCTTAGGAAGTACAGTCGACTCTGTGCCTTCCTGCACAAGGCATCTGTGTTGGCAGTCCTGTCTAGCTTCTCGTCTAACTGTACTCCCAGATACTTGTAGGTCTTAACCTGCTCCACACATTCTCCATTAATGATCACTGGCTCCATATGAGGCCTAGATCTCCTAAAGTCCACCACCATCTCCTTGGTCTTGGTGATATTGAGACGCAGGTAGTTTGAGTTGCACCATATCACAAAGGCTGCCATCTTCCCACCTGATCTTCCCAGTGTGGCGGTGTCTCTCATGTTGACCCAGTCCAATCTTCGTGTCGAATGATGCTTCGCATACCTTGCACATGAATTATCCTGACATTAGTCCTGTTTGTGACAAGTGTAAAGGTGTTGAGTCTTCTCTTATCCATATGTACTGGGCCTGTCCTAGTCTAGAGAAATTTTGGAGAAGTTTTTTTGACTTTATCCCATATCCTTAATTGCCACTTAGAACCTAATCCTCTGTTTGCTCTTTTTGGTACCTTGGGTGAGGCAGATACACATTTGAGTCCAACTAAACATCGAACATTATCTTTTGCCTCTCTTTTGGTTAGGCGCTTAATTCTTAAATGGAGAGATGTTGCCCCTCCCACCCATGCTCAATGGCTTAGTGATATTATGTTCTGTTTAGACCTTGAAAAAATTCACTACTCACTTCTCAACTCAGACATAAAGTTTCAAAAGGTGTGGGGACCTTGAATATTTTCACAACCCCTCTAGATTGTCTATTTTCTTTAATCCCTTACTTACAGCTTTTTTTCTTTCTGTAAGTTCTACGGTTTCTTTTTGTTTGAAACTTCATTTTAGTTTTGGTAGTAAGCATTATTTTTTTTGTTTTTATTTATATTTACAGTTTTGGGGGTTTAGATGCTCCAATTAATTTTTTTACATCTTGTAAAGGTTGGCCTGGGTTTTTTTTCTGTGGGAGGGTGGGGAGGATTCTAACTTTATATGATTTTATTCTGGGTGCTATTTCTTTATTGTTTTGAACTATATAATCGATATGTTTATTTTGCACTGTATTAATCTTTATTGCTGTTGGGTTTTTGCTTGTAGTAGCTGTAGAAATGCATAAAAAAATCAACTTAAAAAAATAAAATCAGAGTCATACAGTCATATAACCACCACGTCTAATACAACCATACCTGTACATAATGCAACTAGGTTTGAATCCGGCCTGTTAGACAAAAGTGCAATCCATAGAGACTCTTCATATTGACGACTACTTTTCTATTTTCTTGACTCTTCTGACTTTCCATAACATACAGTCAGTTTAGTTCAACCTGGTTTATCTTTGGCAGTGGTTCTCCTTCCTCAGGTGTTCCAATGTTTACATTTCTCATCCCTAAGTTTCACTCTACTGTGTTCCCAGTAGCCTCTGTGTGTTAGTTACGTTGGTTTCAACTTCCCCCCACACAACGCAAACTCAGACTACCATTGGAAGCCTTACTCTGTTCTGAAATTCCCTCATCAAATGCCTTCCATTCTCCACTCCAAAATCCAACACTGTTTCTACAGGGTTGTTTTCCCCACCAGCTCCAAACACAAAGGAGTATAAAAGCACAGCACTAGATGTTGAAATGCAAAGCTGCTAATGCAGGTGTTTGAGAGCCTCAGGTGATCAAGGCCATTGAAATCTCTCCATTCAAACAGAGGAGTGTTGTATGTTTGTTCTGTACATGTGCCCATTGCTGTGTTCACTCGCTGTCTGAAATAAAGATAAATTTGTATCTCGCTGTTTTCAGTGTGCACGGCAAAAGAGAGCAGTAGTCTTAGGCTTACTAGCACTGGTCACACAGGTGTACTATACTTAGATGGGATAAGCTGAACTGTTCTGGGGTCATTCCATAAAAACTCCCACCATCCTACTCATTTATTATGCAGATCTTTGACTTTACAGTTAATTGAGATTGTTCACATTCAGCTTGTGGTATTAGGGACTGCTTTGGTTAATAAATTCAGAAGGTGAATGATAATGTGACATAGTCCTTCACTAGTGGACCACAATGAAGGGAGGAAGTTGATTAACTAAGGCAGTGATGCACAAACTTGTTTAGAGGACTTCTTTCTTCCTGCTTGTAAGTAACATTTGTTACAAAATTAATATTTTATTGCTGGGTGTGTAAAGTTTTGATTAATACATTAAAGAAGGGTATTCCTGTTTCTCACTACAGGTCCTTGCTGTGATCTGTTCCTACATTTGTTCAACTACAGACCAATTCTTTAGAAGTACTCACGATCTGAATCACTGCTAAAATCAAACAAAAAGCTGTATGGTACTTTCAGCAGTATTACTAAAAGATACTTGCTTTATCTATTAATTTAGGATTACCTCAACTAATATACATTCGTCCTTACCAAAATGGTGTGACCCAGGACTTACGAGTGTAAAGGGGGTTTCTTCTTTTCCTTTGTTACTGTGTATGTAATCAAAATGGCGTCTTTGTTTTGTTAAAAGTAGGAATGCTGGCATCTTTGTTATGATAAGTGCTGGAAGCTTGTTTGGGACTGTAAACTGATTGTTGGCGGGGATTTTGGGGAGTCGGCGCGATGGAGTGAGAGAGAGAGGATGGGATGCTGGAAGCTGGGCGACGGAACGGACCCCGAGCGGGGGTCCCCGGCCCAAGGTTTTCGGTGAGGAGAGGAGACGGAGACAGAGGAGTGTGGAGCGTCTGGTCGACCACCGTGGGTGGTCCCAGGAGGCGGGTCGAGGAGTTCGGAGGGGATCGAATGCCAGAAGACTTCAGTAATTGAGCTCCAGCGGTTGTGCACGAAGTGGTTTGGACTTTGATAAGTTTGGCGCCTTTTCTTTTTTTTTCTTCTTCATATATACTGTATCATTAGTAATCGCTTAGTTATAGTAATCTTTATAAATTGTACTAATTTAATCGCATAAGGTGTACTGTCTGTGTTTTTGGGCGAGGCGGGGACATCACACAGCATCCACACCAGCTGATTACCCAGTTTGGCGGGGCCGAAGGCTGCTCCCCCTAGACTAGAACGAGTTTGAGCGATGCCTGAGGCGACCCGGGGTTACACAAAGGGAACGTTTCCTTTGAAATATCCACAGATGGCAGTGGAGGCTAAGTTATAGGGTATACTTAGAGATCATGGATTCTTGATTAGTAGGGACATCAGTGGTTACAAGACGAAGGCAGGAGAGTGGGGCTGAGAGTGAAAAGTCAGCATGATCAAATGGCAGAGCAGACTTCATGGTCTGAATCTGCTCCTATGTCTTGTGGTCTTATTCCACAAGTGGAATATGTGTCTGGATGGGCTCACATTTGTATCTGGTGGAAACTGCAAAGAACAGTCTTTTGAATAGGTGGTAGAGGTAGATACATTAAGGACATTTAAATGAGATTATTAAGTAGGCAGATATATGAAAGAAAAATGGAGGGCTATGTGAGAGAGAGGGAAGAGATTGCTGAGCCTCTGGCGATGATCTTCGCATCATCAATGGGGACGGGAGAGGTTCCGGAGGATTGGAGGGTTGCGGATGTTGTTCCCTTATTCAAGAAAGGGAGTAGAGTTAGCCCAGGAAATTATAGACCAGTGAGTCTTACCTCAGTGGTTGGTAAGTTGATGGAGAAGATCCTGAGAGACAGGATTTATGAATATTTGGAGAGGCATAATATGATTAGAAATAGCATGGCTTTGTGAAAGGCAAGTCATGTGATGAGCCAACCAAGCTGAGATGGGGTCCAGAGTTGACCCCCCTGTGAACTATGCTGCACGGGGTACATGACACGAGCATGATTGAATTTTTTGAGGATGTGACTAAACACATTGATGATGGTAGAGCAGTAGATGTAGTGTATATGAATTTCAGCAAGACATTTGACAAGGTACCCCAATGCTTTTTCAGAAAGTAAGGAGGCATGGGATCCAAGGGGGCATTGCTTTGTGGATCCAGAACTGGCTTGCTCACAGAAGGCAAAGAGTGGTTGTAGATGGGTCATATTCTGCATGGAGGTCGGTGACCAGTGGTGTGCCTCAGGGATCTATTCTGGGACTCCTACTCTTCATGATTTTTATAAGTGATCTGCTGAAGAAATGGAGGGATCGTTTAGTAAGTTTGCTGATGACACAAAGGTTGGAGGTGTTGTGGATAGTGTGGAGGGCTGTCAGGTTACAGCAGGACATCAATAGGATGCAAATTGGGCTGAGAAGTGGCAGATGGAGTTCAACCCAGATAAGTGTGAAGTGGTTCATTTTGGTAGGTCAAATATGAGAACAGAATATAGCATTAATGGTAAGACTATTGGCAGTGTGGAGGATCAGAGGGATCTTGGGGTCCAAGTCCATAGGACACTCAAGGCTGCTGCACAGAGTGAATCTGTGGTTAAGAAAACATAGGGTGCATTGGCCTTCATCAATCGTGGGACTGAGTTTAGGAGCCGAGAGGTAATGTTGCAGCTATTTAGGACCCTGGTCAGACCCCATTTTGAGCACTGTGCTCAGTTCTGGCCACCTCACTACAAGAAGGATGTGGAAACTATAGAAAGTGTGCAGAGGAGATTTACAAGGATGTTACCTGAATTGGGGAGTATGCCCTATGAGAATAGGTTGAGTGAACTTGGCCTTTTCTCCTTGGAGCAACGGAGGATGAGAGGTGACCTGATAGAGGTGTATGATGAGAGGCATTGATTGTGTGGATAGTCAGAGGCTTTTCCCCAGGGCTGAAATGGCTAACATGAGAGGGCACAGAGGAGGTGGAGGGCATGGAAGTAGGTACAGAGATGTCAGGGGCAAGTTTTTTTAAGCAGAGAGTGGTGAGTGCATGGAATGGGCTGCCGGCAATGGTGCTGGAGATGGATTCGATAGTCTTTTAAGAGACTCCTGGACTCCTCACTAATTTTTATAGATGCACCGTAAAAAGCATTCTTCTAGGGTGCATCACAACCTGGTATGGAAGTTGTCCTGTCCAAGACCAGAAGAAGCTGCAGAAGATCGTGAACATAGCCCAACACATCGCACAAACCAATCTTCCATCCTTGGACTCACTTTACACCGCACGCTGTCGGAGCAGTGCTGTCAGGATAATCAAGGACACGACCCACCCAGCCAACACACTTTTTGTCCCTCTTCCCTCCGGGAGAAGGTTCAGGAGCTTGAAGATTCGTACGGCCAGATTTGGGAACAGCTTCTTTCCAACTGTGATAAGACTGCTGAACGGATCCTGACCCGGATCTGGGCCGTACCTTCCAAATATCCAGACCTGATTTGCACTACCTTACTTTCCCTTTTCTATTTTCTAATTATGATTTACAATTTAAATTTTTATTATATTTACTTTGATTTGTACTTCAGGGAGCACGAAGCACAGAATCAAATATTGCTGTGATGATTGTACGCTCTAGTATGAATTGTTTGGTGACAATAAAGTTACATGGAATGCAGAAAAATAGAAGGTTATGGGTAACTTTAGGTAATTTTTAAGGTAAGGACATATTCAGCACAGCTTTGTGGGCCGAAGGGCCTGTATTGTGCTGTAGGTTTTCTAGGTTTCTATGTTAATATTTCTGACCATGGGATTTTATTGAAACATTAACTCTTGTTCTATCTACACACGGTGACACCATCACCCATAGATAACACTGTCACTGGGCATGTAAACACTACTTCCTACTATAAATTATATTATTGCACTTACGTTCTATACATTTGTTTTGGTTTTTGACCATAAGACACAGGAGCAGATTTAGCCCATCAAGTCTGCTCCACCATTCCAACATGGCTGATCCCAGATCCCACAACCCCATTCACCTGCCTATGAAATGAACGGCTTATGCCTTAAACCAACCCTCCACAGCAGTCTGTGGCAGAGCATTACACAGCTTCACTACTCTCTCGCTAAAAAAAATCCTCATTACTTCTGTTCTAAAAGGTCACCTCAATTTTGAGGCTGTGCCCTCTAGTTCTGGATACCCCCACCAGAGGAAACATCCTCTCCACATTTACCTCATAGAACATTACAGCACAGGAACAGGCCTTTTGCCTAGTCCCACTAACCTGCACCTGGACCATATCCCTCCATACTACCCCTCTCATCCATGTACCTGTCCAAGTTTTTCTTAAATGTCAAAAGTGAGCCCGCATTCACCACTTCATCTGGCAGCTCATTCCACACTCCCACCACTCTCTGTGTGAAGCCCCCCCCAATGTTCCCTTAAAATTTTTCCCCCTTCACCCTTAACCCATGACCTCTGGTTTTTTTCCCCTCTGGCCTCAGTGGAAAAAGCCTGCTTGCATTCCCTCTATCTATACCCATCATAATTTTACACATCTCTATCAAATCTCCCCTCATTCTTCTATGCTCCAGGGAATAAAGTCCTAACCTATTCAACCTTTTCCTATAACTCAGGTCCTCAAGTCCCGGCAACATCCTTGTAAACCTTCTCTGCACTCTTTCAACCTTATTAATATCCTCCCTGTAATTAGGTGACCAAAACTGCACACAATACTCCAAATTCAGTCTCACCAATGTCTTATACAACCTCACCATAACATTCCAACACTTATACTTAATGCTTTGATTTATAAAGTTCAATGCGCCAAAAGCTCTCTTTACTACCCTATCTACCTGTGATGCCACTTTTAGGGAATTATGTACCTGTACTCCCAGATCCCTCTGTTCTACTGCACTCCTCAGTGTCCTACCATTTACCTTGTATGTTCTACCATGGTTTGTCCTTCAAAAGTGCAATATCCAGTCCTTTCAACAGTCAGTAGGTTTTAATGAGATCCCCCAATGTTCTTATAAATCCCAGTGAGAACAGGCCCAAAGCTGCCAAACGCTCCTCATATGTTAATTCCTTCATTCCCAGAATCATCCTTGTGAACCTCTTCTGGACTCTCCAATGACAACACATCCTTCTGTGATCATACATATCTTTATAGCATTTTGTTATAGAGTCAGAATTACATTAATACAGCAGAATTAAACATTATCTGATTTTATTGGTCTTTGACTTAAGGTAGCAGTGTGCATGAAATATTTTTAAAATCTGTCTTGTTTAATGGTTGGAGAATATCTGAAACAATTAATATCAACAAATTAAGTATTTTCATCCAAACCACAGAAGATTATCCTTGAATACTTGCACGAACAATGTACTATAACAGACTCTTCATAGAGTAAAAACAAAACTTTATTTCATTTATACAAGGTACCAATGCAAAACCTATAGGTAAGGAACACTTTATATTAAAATTCACCAAGCTGGATCCTGAGGTTCTTTATCCACCACTGAGGGACTCAAACCTACCAGAGTGTAAATCAGGATTGAATACTGTTAGACAAGAGATTAGTGTCTTATGTCAAAACCAAGTACACAGCTTTGTGGCAGATTGCCAGTATGTGACCACAAGGACAGAGCATACATGGCAGAGGAAACTTTGAGCTCATGAAAGGCACATAATATTATGTCTCATTGTACAACAGGTTTCAAGGTGATGAAACATACTTTGTTTTTGTGCAGTAAAAGGCACTTTAATTAATACCATTATAAATAATGCTAAAATACACTTTCACAAACAGAATTCGCATCTTAATTACATTTCTGTGAAGTTCTATTTTGGTAATCTGGGTGATCAGTTTTCTCTTGAAATTCATCCATCAAATTGACAAAACTTCATTATGTCAGGAAGAAGCCTTTACTTCAGCAAGTTCAGTGGTTACCTGGGTTACCCAGTCAAGACTTCAGCAGACATGTCCTCCACGTTCCTTTCAGTAGGGGTGCTGTTGCCTCTCTTACTGCACTGCAAGCCAGAGAATGGGTTGAACCATCCGAGCGAAAAGTTTCCGTCAAATGCTGCTTTCATTCCTTCCCAACCCAATGTCCTCTCCCAGGTGGGTGTTTCATTTTTGAGACGTTCTATGCCCTGGAAACAGTTACGATGCTGTGTAAAAGGTACTGAAAATTAAATACCATCATAAATATACTGCATCTCCAGAAAGAGTGGAAACCTGAATCCCCATCTCTAACAAGAGTGGAAACTCCTTTACCAGAAGGACTATGGCAGTTCAACACCCCCTTCTCTGGAGCAATTAAGGAAGTGCAATAAATGTTGGCCTTGCTAGCAACACTCAAATTCAGAAAACAAATACAGAAAAAAATGCCCTATTATGAATTATCGCAAAACATCTTTAAACACAGCTCACGAAAGGGGAGGTTTCTCTAGCTGAAGGAGATTTGGACGAACTTTAACCTGCATTACCTGAAATTGTACTTCCATTTTCCCTTCGGTCTCCTTGAACAAGGGATCCACTGTAAGAATCTTTCTCATCAGGATCAGGGAAAGGATGCCAGATCTCTTCCCTCATGGACAGTGGTGAACTAGCTGGGCTTTACAACAGTTTCATCTAGACAGCAGGCTTTTCTTTGTATAATTAAATTAATTCCCAGTTCTCAGGTGGCTACAGTATCCCTCAAACAGTGGGTGATCTCTAGTCCAAGCAGTGTGCTATTGTACTGTTTGCAGTTGGTTTTAATATTTACAGTACATCAACCCTTGTACAACCCAAATATATTCTCCCTTGTACAACCCAATACATTGTCAATGTATGCTTTCAACATACAAGTTTTATCTGCCTCTAACCAATGTTCTTAAAACTCTAGTGTCACTGAATCTAACCAAATGTGAAATGAGACTAGTGAACAAACTACATCAGGTCACTGGTTAGCACCTCTTACAACACACTTTATTGTTTCATTTTGCCACCAGAACTGGTTAGAATGCAATAAATTATAGCATTTTGCTTCTGAATTGTTTCTTAAAATGAGAAGGCAGCATTCAAATACACACTTTATAGGTTAACTCTCACAAGCCTAGTTTACATATACACATCTCCAGGACTGTGTATCCACAAGAGCAAAACTGCATTTTCATAGCTCCAGGACTGTGTATCCACAGGAACAGGACTACATGAAATGTGGGGACTTAGGAAGTGTACATCCCTTCCCTCTGGTTGAGTTTAGATCTATAGCTCTGAAATGCACAAAGGCACCACAGACGAGAGATTGCCATTAATTAAAATGAAGCTCATGCAGAAAGATGTACCTGGATCATTAAAGGTCAAGTATCATTTAAGATTTCTAGACAGAGTTGTGCAGGCACCAACTTTATTTCCATGACAGGCTGCAGTGTTAAAAGAGGAAAGAAGTCAGTTAGTTGAATAAGCAAAAGTAAGGAAAAGTGCAAACAAGTACGCACGGTTTGATTTCCTCAGAGAATAACACAGTGAATTCACAGGTCAGTGCAGTGAGTCTCCCATTACCTGTCACGTTAGTGCTGCCAATCTTGCAGATTTTCGTGACTGTCAGAGGTTACTTACTATTAGTCCCCTTTTATAAACATGTTATGCAAAAATATCACAGTGAATCCAGTTTAAGGGAGTGGGTAACGTATGAACAGCTGGATCCTGTATCCAGTCCCAAGCCACCCACATTTCTGAATAACTCCACCCTGGCTGCAGCAGGGTGACCCTAATCCCAATCCAGACTACCAGTGAGCGGTCATCAGAACTCAGGTTTCTCTCACAGAAGCTCACATGCTCTGCAGAACACTGCAGTTTTGAAGGAGCTGCTCAAATTGCAATGCAAGCTTCTGACTCATCCTGATAGGCAGAAATATTATAGCCCTCCCATATCCCTGCTCCCTACAAAGTTTTCTCCAGGCAAGTACCCCTCTCAGTTCTGTAAATGCATCCAATACCTCTCCATAACCTATTGCTGTGTAAACCCATTCCAACTACATCCAATATCACTGGATCCAAGTGTAATACTTTGATCCTATAGATGGTCTATAAACAAGTTAAAGATCTGGATGATATGAATGTGAATTTCAGCATTAGCAGCACTGTTCTGCAGGCGGGTTTTAGTTGTGGGCTCCCAGTATCAGTTTTCATGTGCAAATATCCCCATGGACAAACCAGGGTAGGACGTAGCTGGTGAGTGGTAGGGCACTGAGGAATGTGGTAGATCAGAGGGATCTGGGAATACAGATTCACAATTCTTTGAAAGTGGTGTCACAGGCAGATAGAGTCGTAAAGAAAGGCTTTGGCATACTGGCCTTCATAAATTAAAGTAACATTCCAATTCCTGGACTCGATATGTTGAAGTTGTAAAAGACATTGGTGATGCCCAATTTGAAGTATTGTGTGCAGTTTTGGTCACCTGCCTATGGGAAAGATGTCAATATAATCAGCTTTGAAAGAGTGCCGAGAGAATTTACAAGGATGTTGCCAGGACTTGAGGACCTGAATTACAGTACAGGGAAAGGTTGTATACATTTGGACTTTATTCCCTGGAGTGAAGGAGAATGAGGGGGAATTTGATAGAGGTATACAAAATTATGAGGGGTATAGATAGGGTAAATGCAAACAGGCTTTTTTCCATGAGAGGTCATAAGTTAAGGGTGAAAGGTGAATGTTTAAGGGGAGCTTCTTCACTCAGAGTGTGGAAAAAGCTAACAACAGAAGAGGTGGATGTGGTTCGATTTCAAAATTTAAGAGAAGTTTGGATAGGTACATGGATGGGAAGGGTATCGAGGGCTTTGTTTTGGGTGCAGGTTGATGGGACGAGGCAGATTAATAGTTTGGCATAGAAATGGGCTGAAAGGCCTGTTTCTGTGCTGTAGTGTTCTTTGAATCTAAAAGCAAAACAGCAGGTCAGTGGGCTGTTGTCAAAAAGATCAGGTGTGATATTTGCTGCCTTCATTCACTCTCCTTCATTTCAAATGTTCCCTTCAACTCATAGCGTACTCTTATCCAGTATCTGCAGACAACACCATACCCTGGTCCATCCTAAGTGGGATCAGTGGTAGAAGGAAAACACGAGAGATTCTGCAGATGCTGGAAATCTAGAGTGACACATACAAAATACAAGTCTCAGCAACATGATGGAGGGCCTCAGCCCAAAATGTCGACTGTTTTTACTTCTGCTGAGTTCCTGTGTTATAGTGTAGAAGAAAGCCACATCTCATCCCCTCACAATACGCAGACAAAACCTGCTCTGCCTGCAAGCTGTTAAAATTACAGGAATAATTGTATTTCTGCTGCTTGTGCTGTTGGGTATTTTATTTTAGGAGTTTTTTTTGCAAATGCAGTGTGTTCTGTTACCCAAGCTTCATAGACTAGTATTTTGGTTTCAGTAGCAGATAAACAATTATTTGCTCCACTTAGGAATGTTGAGTCAATTAATCAGGTTTGTCTTTGTACCTATTGTAGCCTTCTGCCCAGTGGGTTGCTGTGGAAGATTTGAGAGAGCAGGGTGAGATCAGATTCCTGAAGGACAGTAGTCTAGCTTGTTTTTTTGTGAGGAGGTGTGGAGAAGAACAGATGGGAAGATCTTGGAGGATCCCACCCAAAGGGAAGACCTTATTGCAAGAGTGCTTTGTGCAGGCAAATGGTTTCAAGGAGTAAGTGCCAATATCTCTGAGTCAGCCAGTTTGTTTGCGACAATCTTCGAGGGAAGTTTGGCCTGTGGCTGGTGATGTGTAAAGCGATACTCCCACCTACTACAGGAACAAGCTCCAATGTTTATATGTACAGTTCCACTGTAATGGGCCCTTTTATTTTTCTTTTCTTTTTCTGTTAACTGTTTGTTAAAGTGAAATATTGGTAAATATACTTTTGTAATTTTATGCCAGTGTATGATGTATTTTTTCCTGGCGATTGGTAACTCTGCATGGGGCAGTATTTACCCAGCATTCACCATTATTACATTCCAACTTTCCTGTTTGGTTAAGCCCAAATCATATTGACCCTGGCCATGTGATACTTAGAGGGTACCCTTCTCACCGGTACCCATACAATGCTGAGTCCTGTGCTTGATAGCCAGAGTTAGCTAATGAGCTGAGTTTGTTACGAGCCCCAGTACATCCAGCTATCAATGGATCCAGCACAATCAGCGCCCACCTTACAAAATTTATGCAAATGTTTAAAAACTAATCCTTGGAGCTGCCTCCCAGAGACCTCACTTGGCAAACTGTTACAAAATCAAGGCCTGATTTGGTGTTTAGGACATATATAATGCTGAGCAACTACTGATAGCCTTAGTGCGGTGATATTTATGATGCATTTTAGATCACTGTAGGTACACTCAATGTCAGTGTGTTCCATGTTTGATAGAAACAATGCCATTGAAAAGACCCTTAATGGCATTGCTCCTGTAAAATACAGTCAAAGAATGATGGAGACCAGTCACAGGCCATTTGGCCTGTCTGGTCTATTCAGAATCCTCCCTGGCAGTCTCAGATGCCTGCATTCTGCTCATAACCCACTAAACTCCTCCCCTCCATGTACCTTTCATGTCTCCTAAATGTTGCAATTGTACCTGCTTTGACCATTTCCTCTGAGAGCTCATTCTAAGTACCTTTTCAGTTTCTCTTAAATTGCTCCACTTTTATATCTGTGCCCTCTAGTTTTGGATTCCTCAATCCTGGAGAAAAGACTATGACCTTCCACCTTATTCATACCCCTGATGATTTTATAAACTTTTATGAGGTTACCTTTCATTCTCTTGTGGTTCAGGGAATAACCTCTCCCTATCGCTCAGACCATCTACCCCAGGCAATGACTTATATAACTCAGAGTCCTGCCATGTGCAGAAGTTCGCTGATGACATGGCCATAGTGGGGTGTGTCAGGAATGGACAGGAGGAGGAGTATAGGAAACTGATACAGGACTTTGTGATATGGTGCAACTCAAACTACCTGCGTCTCAATATCACTAAGACCAAGGAGATGGTGGTGGACTTTAGGAGATCTAGGCCTCATATGGAGCCAGTGATCATTAATGGAGAATGTGTGGAGCAGGTTAAGACCTACAAGTATCTGGGAGTACAGTTAGACGAGAAGCTTGACTGGACTGCCAACACAGATGCCATGTGCAGGAAGGCACAGAGTCGAATGTACTTCCTAAGAAGGTTGGCGTCATTCAATGTCTGTAGTGAGATGCTGAAGATGTTCTATAGGTCAGTTGTGGAGAGCGCCCTCTTCTTTGTGGTGGCGTGTTGGGGAGGAAGCATTAAGAAGAGGGACGCCTCACGTCTTAATAAGCTGGTAAGGAAGGCGGGCTCTGTCGTGGGCAAAGTACTGGAGAGTTTAACATCGGTAGCTGAGCGAAGGGCGCTGAGTAGGCTACGGTCAATTATGGATAACTCTGAACATCCTCTACATAGCACCATCCAGAGACAGAGAAGCAGTTTCAGTGACAGGTTACTATCTATGCAATGCTCCTCAGACAGGATGAAGAGGTCAATACTCCCCAATGCCATTAGGCTTTACAATTCTACTGCCAGGACTTAAGAACTTTTTAAAAGCTATTATTAATGCTTTTTGAGATGGTGATTTAGATGCATATCATATTTTTTTTACTGAGTTAAGTATTGTATGTAATTAGTTTTGCTACAACAAGTGTATGGGACATTGGAAAAAAGTTGAATTTCCCCATGGGGATGAATAAAGTATCTATCTATCTATCTATAACTGCAGCCTCATGTCTCTAAGCCTGAAGGCCAGCATGTTAAACGCCTTCTTCACCACGTCTACTTGCACGGCCAGTTTGACCAAACTATGCACTTGTATTCCCAGGCTTCTCCGTTCCACAACACTCGCAAGTGCCCTACCATTCACTGTAACATCTCTACAGTGAAGTCAGGCTCACTAGTCTGTAATTCCCTGGCCTGTTCTTCAACAATGGAATATTAACCACCCTCCACTCTTCTGGAACTCTGACAAAGCAAGTATCTCCACAAAGACCTCTGTGATTTCTTCCTTGGCCTCCCATAATATCCAGAGTGGCATGGTCAGGCCCTGGAAATTTGCTTACCTTAATGCACTTAAAGGCAGCACATACCTCGACTGAAATAGGTATATGATCCAAGACCCCACCACTTACTTCTTTGGCATCCGTGATTTTCTTGATAAACAGCGAAGAGAAATAGATATTAAAATCTCAGCCATTTGCTGCAGCTCTACCAACAGGCAGCCCTGAAGTTTATTCTTTTTCTAGTCACTCTTTTATTGTTAATGTAACCTCATGGGATTATCTTTACCCTGCCTATAAAGTCCATCTCATACCCCTTAATGCCCTCCTCATTTCCCTCTTAAGCTTGCTCTTATATTTTATATTTGTCAAGGGGTTCATTTGTATGCAGCTGCCTAAATGCAATGAAGGCTTCCTACTTATTCTGAACAAAGTATTGGCAGCTCTTGTCAGCCAGAGTTCCCTGACCTTTATATATCTACCCTTCACCTTAACAGGACAATGCTGCCACTGGACTCTTGACTCCCTGCCACTTTCTAAAAGCCTCCCAACTTGCCAACTGTCCCTTTGGTTTAAAATAGTTACCCATTTGTTCCCAGCTAGATCCTGTCAAATGTCCTCAAAGTTGACCCTGCTCAAATTAGAGTCATAGAAAAGTACAGAAACGGGCCCTTCAGCCCATCTGGTCTGTGCTGAACCATTTATACTACAGCCCTACAGACGCCTGTACTCCATGCACCTATCCCAACTTCTAAACATTGAAATTGAGTTCACATGCACCATCTCACTCCACACTCCCATGACCCTCTGAGCGAAGAAGTTTCCCCTCATATTCCCCTAAAACTTTTCACCTTTCACTCTTAAACGTTAGTTGTAGTCCCACCTAACCAGTGGAAAAAAGCCTGCTTGCATTTACTCTATACTCATAATTTTGTATACCTCCATCAAATCTTCCTTCAATCATCTACACTCCAAGGAATAAAGTCCTGCCCTATTCAATCTTTCTATATAACTCAGGTCCACCAGTCCGAGCAACATCCTTGTAAGTTTTTCTCTGTACTCTTTCAACCTTATTTATATTGTTCCTGTAGGTAGGTGTCCAAAACTGTAGCCCAAATTAGGCCTCACCAACGTTTTGTACAACTTCAACACAACATCCCATCTCCTGTACTCAACATCTTGATTTATGAAGGCCAATGTGTCAAAAGCTTTCTTTACAACCCTACCTAACTGTGACACCACTTTCAATGAATTATGGACCTGTACTCTGCAGGGATCTGTTCTGGGACCCCTCCACTTTGTGATTTTTACAAATAACCTGGATGAGGAAGTGGAGGGATGGGTTAGTAAGTTTGCTGATGACACAAAGGTTGGAGGTGTTGTGGATAGTCTGGAGGGCTGTCAGAGGTTACAGCGGGACCTTGATAGGATGCAGAACTGGGCTGAGAAGTGGCAGATGGAGTTCAAGCCAGCTAAATGTGAAGTGGTTCATTTCAGTAGGTCAATTTTGAAGACAATATAATATTAATAAGTAAGACTCTTGGCAGTGTGGAGGATCAGCGAGATCTTGGGGTCCGTGTCGATAGGACACTCAAAGCTGCTGCGCAGATTGACAGTGTTGTTAAGAAGGTGTATGGTGTGTTGGTATTCAGCAACTGTGGGATTGAGTTCAAGAGCCATGAGGTAATGTTACAGCTATACAAGACCTTAGACCCCACTTGGAATACTGTGTTCATTTCTGGTCACCTCATTACAAGAAGGATGTGGATACTATAGAGAGTGCAGAAGAGATTTTTTTTTACAAGGATGTTGCCTGGATTGAAGAGGATGCCTTATGAGAATAGGTTGAGTGAACTTGGCCTTTTCTTCTTGGAGCAACAGAGGATGAGAGATGACCTGGTAGAGGTGTATACGATGATGAGAGGCATTGATCGTATGGATAGCCAGAAACTTCTACCCAGGATTGAAATGGCTAACACGAGGGGACACAGTTTTAAGGTGCTTGGAAGTAGGTACAATGGGGATGTCAGAGGAAAATTTTTCACACGGTGTGTGGTAAGTGCGTGGGATGAACTGCTAGCGAAGGTGGTGGAGGCAGATACAATAGGGTCATTAAGAGACTCTTAGATAGGTACATGGAGTTTAGAAAAACACAGGGCTGTGCCCTAGGGAAATTCTGGGCAGTCTCTAAAGTAGGTTACATGGTCGGCACAACATTGTGGGCCGAAGGGCCTGTAATGTGCTGTAGATTTGCATATTCCCAGATCCCTTGTCCCACCATACTCTTCAGAGCCTACCTTTCACTGTGTAAGTCCGACCCTGGTTGATCCAACCTTGCACTTGTCTGCATTAAATTCCATCTGCCATTTTCCAGCCCATTTTCCCTGCTGGTCCGTATTCCACTGCATGCTCTGATAGTCTTCCGTGCAGTCCACTACAACTCCAATCTTGGTGTCATCTGAAAATGTGCTTATCCAGTTTACAACGTTATCATCCAGATCATTGATACAGATGACAAACAACAATGGATCCACCCAGCACTGATCCCTGCAGCACACCACTAGTCACAGACCTCCAATCAAAGGCAACTATATACTACCACTCTCTGGCTTCTCCCACAAAGCCAGTTTACTACCTCATATTAAATACCAAGCAAATGAACCTTGTTGACCAACCTCCCTTGTGAGACCTTGTCAGATGCTTTGCTAAAGTCCATATAGACAACATTCACTGCCTTACTTCCATCAACTTTCCTGGTAACTACCCTGAAAAACTATAACATTGGTTAGACACAACCTACCATGCACAAAGGCAAGCTGACTATCCCTAATCAGTCTATATCTATCCAAATACTCATTTATCCGGTCCCTCAGAATACCTTCCAATAACTCTCCCGCTACAGATATCAAGCTCACTGACCTATCATTTCCTGGTTTACTTTTAATTATTTATTTTTTTAAATTAGTTTTTTTAATACATTTTCTACGTAGCTACAGATAAAAAACCCCCAGATCAAAATGAAGAACATTGATACAGTGCAAAAATCAACATACAATAATAATATGATACAAAGAAAGATAATTGAGAAAGCACCCAAATTGAGGACATGTAAAATTAGTATCCTCCCCAAGCCCCGCAACAAACAAAAAAAAAACTCCAGACCAACCACATCACAGTATAGGGAATATAAATCAGGACAATCAAACCCCCAAAACTGTAAATACACTTAGCAACAGAAAATATTAATGCCTACTACCAACAAAAAAGGAGCTGAAAGCAAGGGACCGGAAAAAAAAACCTTAGTTAAGAGGAAGGTTATGAAAATACTCAATAAAAGGTCCCCAGACCTTATGGAACTTTAAATCCGAATTAAGAACTGAATAATGAATTTTTTCAAGGTCTAAGCAGGACATAATATCGTTAAGCCATTGAGCATGCGTGGGCGGGGCAACATCTCTCCATCTAAGGAGGATTAAACGTCTAGCCAGGAGAGAGGCGAAAGATAATATTCGACCCTTAGTCGAACTCAGACGTAAATCTGTCTCACCCCAGAAACCGAACAAAGCAATTAAAGGGTTAGGTTCTAGGTGGTGATTCAGAATATGATAACGTTATGAAGACATCTTTCCAAAATTTCTCCAAGCTAGGACAAAGCCAGTACATATGAATGAGAGCGGCCTCGCCCCTTTTGCACTTATCACAAAGCGGACTAATGTTAGGGTAAAATCGAGATAATTTAGATTTAGACATATGGGCTCTATGAACAATCTTAAACTGTAAAAGGCAATGGCGAGCACAAAGAGAGGTTGAATTAACCGATTTGAGAATCGAGTCCCAAGTCTCATCAGATAAGGAGGTATTTAAATCGTGCTCCCATGCCATTTTAATTTTATCCACAGGGGCACATCGTAAGGCTGCTAATTTATCACGAATAAATGATATTAAACCTTTACCTAGTGGATTAATAGAAAGAAATAAGTCCATAACATTTTTCTCAGGCATTTCAGGGAAGTTAGGAATTAAAGGAGTAATAAAGTGTCTAATTTGGAGATATCTAAAAAAATGAGCATTGGGCAGATTGAACTTAGCAGAGAGCTGTTGAAAAGAAGCGAAGCGATTATCAATAAAAAGATCTTCAAAATGTCTAATGCCCTTCCTATACCAATCATGGAATGCTGAATCATACGTAGTAGGTAAAAAAAGGTGATTATGTAAAATAGGGCTAGAAAAGGAAAAACCATGGAAACCATAAAATTTCCTAAACTGAGCCCATATACGCAAAATGTGTCTAACAAGAGGATTAACAATTAATCTGGACAAACTACTAGGGAGTACAGAGCCAAGAAGTGCAGAGATAGATAATTCTTTAGTGGAGCTCAACTCCATTGCCACCCAGTTAGGGCACTCGGGTTGGCCATGGAAAAAAGACCAAAAGGTAATACAACGTATATTGGCTGCCCAATAATATAAACGAAAGTTAGGTAAAGCCATGCCACCCTCTTTTTTAGATTTTTGAAGATAAGCTTTATTAATTCTAGAGCGCTTATTCTTCCACAGAAATGACAAAATAATAGAGTCTAAGGAATCAAAAAAAGATTTAGGAATAAAAATTGGGATTGATTGAAATAAATATAAAAGTTTAGGGAGAACATACATTTTAACAACATTAATACGACCTACCAAAGACATAGAAAGAGGTGACCATTGTACCAGACTCTGTTTTATAGCATATGAAAGATTGGCAAAATTTTCACGAAAGAGATCTTTAAACTTCCTTGTAACTGTAATCCCAAGATAAGTAAATTGATTATGAACTACTTTAAAAGGGAGATCACTAAATGTTAATTCTTGTGCTTCTTTATTAATTGGGAAAAGTTCGCTCTTATGTAAATTAAGTTTATATCCAGAGAGCTGGCTAAACTGGTCAAGAAGTGAAAACATTGGAGGTAAGGATGTAGACAGATTTGAGAGAAAGAGTAATAAGTCATCAGCATAAAGAGAAACTTTATGCTCAACACCCCCTCTCCAAATCCCGGTCAACTCAGGACAATTTCGAAATGCTATCGCCAAAGGTTCTATAGCCAAATCAAAGAGAAAGGGACTTAAAGGGCATCCCTGACGGGTGCCACGTTTGAGGTTAAATAACTGGGATTTCTGAAAATTAGTTAAAACAGAGGCAGTAGGACACAAATACAGCAATTTGATCCAAGAGATAAAACTTTGACCGAAGTCAAATTTTTCTAAAACTGCAAAAAGGTAGTTCCACTCTATACGATCAAATGCTTTCTCCGCATCGAGGGAAATAACACATTCAGGAATCCCAGTTGGAGGTGAATATAAAATGTTAAATAAGTGCCGCATGTTAAAAAAAGGGAGACGGTTTTTAATAAATCCAGTTTGATCATCAGAAATAATAGAGGGAATAACAGTTTCTAATATATAAGCCAAAACTTTGGCCAAGATTTTAACATCAACATTAAGCAAAGAAATCGGCCTGTACGAGGAACACTCTGTTGGGTCTTTACCCTTTTTTAATAAAAGAATAATAGATGCCTCATTAAAAGAGGGTGACAATTGGCCGTAATTAAACGAGTCAGATAATACTGAGAGTAACTGAGGAGAGAGAAGTGAAGAGAATGATTTATAAAATTCTACGGGAAACCCATCTGGTCCAGGAGATTTCCCTGAAGACAATGCAGAAATTGCAAAAGATATTTCTTCTGATGATATAGGCGCATTAAGTTTGGCTTTAGAATCAGATGAAAGCGAAGGAATATTCAGATTATTTAAAAAATGATCAACAGAGATATTGTCATTCAAAGATTCAGAGGAATAAAGTCAAGAATACAAATTTTTAAATGCGTCATTGATTTCTAAGTGATCCGATGTAGTCTCCATTCACCTTCCGGATCTTTGTAATAGGTTGTTTGGCTTTGGAACGCCTCAGCTGATTGGCTAGAAATTTACCAGATTTGTCGCCATGGATATAAAAGCGACTCTTACTTTCAAGAAGTTGGCGTTCGACAGGTTGAGTAGACAGAAGATTAAATTTAGTTTGAAGTTCTACACGCTTCTTGTAAATAGTTCAGGATTCTTAGTTTGAGCATACAGTTGATCCAATTCTTTAATCTGATTAATGAGGTCTAATCGATCTGCACAGGACTTTCTATTACGATTTGCTGTATAGGAGATTATTTGGCCCCTCAAATATGCTTTCATGGCATCCCAGACAATCTGGGATGACACTTCAGGTGATGTATTGGTGTTAAAATAAAAGGTTATCTGATCCTTAATAAATTTTAGAAAATCATCATCCGATAATAAAATCGAATCAAACCGCCAGTGTTTATTCCTCTGAGGGAGACCAGGAAAATTTAAAGACAGAGTAATTGGGGCATGGTCAGAAATCAGTATACTCTGATAATCACAAGAATAGACAAATGGAATGAGTTGATTATCGAGTAAGAAGTAGTCAATTCTAGTAAAGGTATGGTGAACATGTGAAAAAAAAGAATAATCTCTCGCAGTAGGATGAAGGAAACGCCATATATCAGAGATACCATAATTGGAGAGAAACGATTGAATAGCTAAGGCAGATTTAGTAGGTGGTCTAGTAACAGAGGACGATCGATCCAAATTAGGATCTAACCAACAATTGAAATCACCACCCAGTATAAGAGAGTGTGAGTTTAAGTCTGGTAGTGAGGAGAAAAAAATGTTCAAAAAAATTAACATAATCAAAATTGGGGGCATACAGGTTTGCTAGTACAACTTTAGTATTATATAGTTTACCAGAAACAATAATAAAATGGCCATTTGTATCAGATATTTTATTATGGAGTTCAAAAGGAATATTTGAGTTAATAAGAATGGAGACTCCCCTAGCTTTGGCGGCAAAGGATGAATGAAAATGCTGACCCGCCCACTTTTGACAAAAGCCGGGAGTTATCAAAACAACGAATATGAGTTTCTTGAAGGAAAGCAATGTCAGCTTTGAGTTGTTTAATATGTGAGAAGACCTTCCTTCTTTTAACAGGGTGATTCAATCATTTTACATTCCAGCTCACAAATTTAAGAGTATTAACCATTATCAATTGTTAGTGCGTAGAAGGCAGCAGGCATATAAAAAGTCAAGCAGTACACTAACAGTCTGGGAGCAAAAATGTAAACATAGATTCGTAGAATCAAAACAGAAACATGTCCTGAGTAACAAAGGAAAGCAAAGGAAACAGTGAGTAGTGTTGGAACTGGAGAACCCAGCCCACTCTCGCAACCCAAAACTAGACGGCTACCAAAAAAAGCAGCTAGCTCTACCAAAAAAATTAACCCAAGTATGACTTCCAGTTCTGTGTCATTAACAACAGTTCCGTATAAATACTATAGCAAATGGTAACTAGTTTATGCACTAGAAAACATAATAACAAATAGGAACAACTTCAGCAGAAGTATAAAACTTAATACAAAGAAAATCAAAAGAAAACCAAAACTAACCTACCCGCGAAAAATTATAGAAGATTAAAAGAAAAAAAAGGGGAGGGAGAAAAGAGGGAAATTATAGATTCAAAGAGAGTATTTATCAACCATTTACAGAAAAAAAAAGCAAAACTTAAACTATGAATCAACCAACAGGGAGGCCTTCAATAAAAACTCCCAACCTCCAAAACAAGATAAAGTCAATTGTAGATCTCTATAGATAAAGTTATACAAGAATAAAATAGATTACACAAGTACAATCTAAATGTCCGCAGGGAAACATTAAACTCGGATTATCTATTTAGAAAAAATGCACCAGGTCCAGGGAGAGATTGTCTACAGCCCTTAGAGTTTCAATAGATAATGTCTGAATTATTCAAGTACAGTCTGAGTCCGGACAAAAATAGCTCTACTACGAGAGGTACTTATCCACCATTTTAGAAGGTCGGACCGGGTTCCTGAGGAGACGGGATAGCCGGAAGACTTCCAACAAATGCCTCAGCATCCTTCACTGATTTAAACCACTTATATTCTCCAGCAGTAAGCGTAATTCGAAGGTCGGCTGGGTTTCGAAGGGAGGGTCTAAGACCACGATCAAAAAGCACTTTCATTACACCTTTAAACTCAGCACGCATCTTCAGAACCTGGGGGTCAAAATCCTCCACAAAGCGAATGACTGTATTTTGAAAAGCAAAAGTACCTCTGCGGCGTGCCTTCATAATCAAACGGTTTTTCACCTGGTATTGATGAAAGCACAAAATTACCGGCCGTGGACGGGAGCCCAGAATTGCACGGGGAACGTAGATCCTGTGTGCCCTTTCAAGCTCAGGTGGAGTCGGAAGAAATTCTTTCCCAAAAATCTCACAGAGAAAATCGGAAAAAAATTTCACGGGAGAGCCCTGTTCGGTGGCCTCCGGCAAACCAAGAATTCATAGATTACAACGTCTGCTACAGTTTTCAAGATCCACCATTTTGGAAAAAAGTTTGCAATTCTTCTCCTCTAGGCTGGAGCAGAGAGTCTCGAGATATTGAACACGGCGTTTTAAATCTTCAGAAGTTGAGTCGATGTGAGATAAATGTTCAGAATGTTCGTCCACTCTAGCATTGATCCGATCCAATTTGACATCCAGCTGGTTGAAAGAAGTTCTAAATTCCTTTAAAATATCTTGTCGATGCTGTTCCAAAGCTGCGAAAATGTCAGCCGGCAAAGCCGTAGAAGTTTCCTTTTTCCCGGTTTTAGTACTTTTGTTAGACATTATAAGATAGATGTGTTCGCAGGTAAGTAGAAGAAACCTAATAAAACACCTAACTAAGGTTTAAGAATGGAGACATGAGTTCAAAGATAAGGAGAATGACGGAGCAAAAGTTCGGAGCAGCTGAACAGTCGCCATCTTACCGGACCTGGTTTACTTTTAAAGCCTTTTTTAAACAGCAGAGCAATATTAGCTATCTTCCAGTCCTTCTGATACCTCACCTGTCACCAAGTCTGATTTAAATATCTCTACTAAAGCTCCTGCAATTTCTGCACTTATTTCCCAGAGTCCAAAGAAACACCTTGTCAGGCTCAGTAGATTTATCCACTCTAATTTGCCTCAAAACAGCAAACAACTCCTCTGCAAACTGTACAGGGTCCATGACTATGTTGCTGCTTTGCCTCACTTCTATAAACTGTGTTCATCTCACGTGACTCAGTATTGAGATGAAAAAAAATCCATTCTGATCTTCCAGAGGACAAACCGTGTCTCTTACAATCCTTCTGCACTTCCACTGGAAATACAGAATCCCTTAGGATTCTGCCTCACCTTGTCTGCTGCAGCAACCTTACACTTTCTTTTAGCTCTCCTGATTTCCAATCAATTACACTTTGCCCCAATCCACAGTTGCCATATCCTTTCTGATACTTTCAACACTGGCCCTTCTCCAATATAGAATCTCAACCTGCAGACCAGACCTATCTTTTTCCATATATTTTAACGTCATTATGCTTATTAGATGCAAAGTGTTCCCCTACACAAACATCTAGGTCTCTTTACCTAATTGGAGATCAAGTATCACACACTCTCTTGTTGGGACATCTTTGAGTATGTTCCTCTATGTATGTGTGAGGAAACTGCACAATCCCACTCCATCCAAGCATTTTGCACTCCATAATCCAGGCAATACTAGGAAAATTAAAAGTTCCCACAAGCACCAATCTACTACTCTCACAAGAACTACATGCAAATTCCCATGAGGGAGGGGGGAGAAGGAGTCTATATAACACACCTGCCAAAGTGACCGTTCCCTTCTCATTTCTAAGTTCTACCCAAAAGGCCTAGTTAGATAATTCCTCAAGAAAATTCCTAAGCACTGCTGTTGTGTCCCCATTTATCAAAAAGGCAACAACCCCTCTACTCTTACCTATTTCCCTCACACCTGGAACATTAAGCTGCCAGATTTGGCCTCTCTCAACCACGTTTCAATAATGCACCACAATATCCCAGTTCCCTAGAGGCAATCTGTGTCTTCAGTTTGTCAAACTACATGCATTGAAATAGATGCAATTGAAAGCAGTGGCTCTATTTGTCCTTTTACTGTAAATAAGGCTATCCTGATTGCTAGCTTTACACTTTGGTTGCTGCACATAGCCCTATCTTTTCACAGACCTTGCTCTTTCAAGTTCCACTCCACTGCCAATCCTTCAAAAGGCTACGGTATGTTCAGAATCATAACCAGATTTATTATCACTGACATATGACAGTTTATAGCAGCAGTACAATGCAGACAAATATTATAAATTACAAAATAAATAGTACAATAAAAAGGAATAACAAGGTAGTATTCATTGGTTCATGGACCATTCATAAGTCCAATGAATCATCGTGCAAGTCTTCAGGGTGCTGTAAATCCTCCTCAATGATGGAAACAAGAAGACTGTGTCCCAGTAGGTGAGGCTCCTGAGTGACAGATGCCACCTTCTTGAGGCATCACCTCAAGGATAGGGATAGTTGTAGTGGTGATGGGAGTTAGCTGACTCTACAACCCTCTGCAGCCTCTTCCAATCCTATACTTTGGAGTCTCCATACCAGGCTGTGATGTAACAGTTGAAATGCTCTCCACCATACATCTATAGAAATTTCTAAGAGACTTTGGTGACATACCAGATTTCCTCAAGCTCCTAATTACCTGGGCCCAGGATAGATCCTTTGATATGTGCACACCCAGGAAGCTACTCACCCTTTCTGCTGCTGATCCCTCAATGAGGACTTGTGTGCATCCTCCCAGCTTCCCTTTCCTGAAGTCCACAATTTCTTGGGTTTTGCTGATGTTGCGTTCAAGATTGTTGTTATGACACCACTGAATCAGTTGACATATTTCACTCCTGTATGCCTCTTCAATGCCATAGTGAGACAGCTGCTATGAGAAGTTGAAGTTTGTACTAACTCAGTTGATCAGATGCCAGTGTTTCCTCCATGCAGTGAAACCCAAAGCATTGACGAGCCATCTCCCCTCCATAGATTCTGCCAGACCTGCTGAGTTTCTCCAGCATTTGGTTGTTGGTCTTTAACTTCAGTTTGTTTGCAAGACCAGGTATAGAAGTTGTGAAGTTAAAGTTAGAAAGTTACACTGCAGTTATGTAAGATGTCAGTGAGGCTGCACTTGAAATATTATGTACAGTTTTAATCACCCTGTTATAGGAAAGGTGGTATTAAATTAGAAAGAGTGCAGAAAAGAGTTGCCTGGACCTGGGTGCGTGATTTACAAGGAGAGGTTTTGTAACTAGTAGGACCTTGTTCCCTGGAACATGGGAAGTTGAGGGGCGACCTGATAGTAGGCCAGGTTCTTCACACAAAGCGTAAGGGAGGTCATGCTGCAACTATACAGGGTACTGGTGAGGCTGCACCCGGAGTACTGTGTGCAGTTCTGATCTCCATACTCGAGGAAGGATATACTGGCTTTGGAGGCAGTGCAGAGGAGGTTCACCAGGTTGATTCCAGAGATGAAGGGGTTAACATATGAGGAGAGGTTGAGTTGCCTGAGACTATACTCTCTGGAATTCAGAAGAATGAGAGGGGATCTTATAGAAACATACAACATTTTGAAAGGGATAGGTAAGATAGAAATAGGAAAGTTGTTTCCATTGGTAGGTGAGACTAGAACTAGGGGACATAGAACATAGAATAGTACAGCACATTACAGGCTCTTCGGCCCACAATGTTGTGCCGACCCTCAAACCCTGCCTCCCATATAACCCCCCACCTTAAATTCCTCCATATACCTGTCTAGTAGTCTCTTAAATTTCACTAGTGTATCTGCCTCCACCACAGACTCAGGCAGTGCATTCCTCACACCAACCACTCTCTGAGTGAAAAACCTTCCTCTAATATCCCCCTTGAACTTCCCTCCCCTTACCTTAAAGCCATGTCCTCTTGTATTGAGCAGTGGTGCCCTGGGGAAGAGGCGCTGGCTGTCCACTCTATCTATTCCTCTTAATATCTTGTACACCTCTATCATGTCTCCTCTCATCCTCCTTCTCTCCAGAGAGTAAAGCCCTAGCTCCCTTAATCTCTGATCATAATCCATACTCTCTAAACCAGGCAGCATTCTGGTAAATCTCCTCTGTACCCTTTCCAATGCCCCAAGATTCAGGGGAGAAGATTTAGGACAGAGATGAGGAGAAACTGTTTTTCCCAGAGAGTGGTGAATCTGTGGAATTCTCTGCCCAGGGAAGCAGTTGAGGCTTCTTCACTAAATATATTTAAGATACAGATGGATAGGTTTTTACATAGTAAGGGAATTAAGGGTTACAGGGAAAAGGCAGGTAGATGGAGCTGAGTTTACGGACAGATCAGCCACGATCTTATTGAATGGCGGGGCAGGCTCGATGGGCTGGATGGCCGACTCCTGCTCCTATTTCTTATGTTCTTATGTAACATGCATTTGGATTGCGCTGCCGGAAATAATGGTTAAGGTGGGCACAGTAACATTTAAAAGCCATCTAGATAACTGCACGGATAGAAGAGGTTAAGAGGGCCAGAGGGCTTGGTTCCATGCTATATGACTACCAGCACAGTGATACATACCTTGGAAACCACCATTCAACAATATCAGTGATAATCACCATCACCTGGGGACTTCAAACACAGTGCAGAGACCTACAGGGTAGCATTAATCGCTGGCTTCCTAAATAGCTGTGAATGTCAGACTAGTCACAGCATGCATCACAAAGCATCAGAGAACTTTTCCCTGCTATGACACCGCAAATCCCTGATCACACCAGCAGCAGATAACGAACAAACATCAACTTTGGCCAGCCACTACTGAGACTGATTATTCCGGGCCTCCTGCGGTGGACGCCAGGCTGACCGTAGTAGACACTGCTTTCTGAATTCCATCAGCAACAGAGAGTACCAGGTGAACAGAAGACGATCCCAAAGCCTCATCAAATCCACTCATTGGCCCACAAATGCTCAGAGCGTCAGTATTAAGAATGCACTGAGATGGGAGGGGGGAAATGGGGTAGTGGGTGAGCAGTTTACCCAAAACATTTCTCTTTCATTATTCACCCAGTTCCCTATGGTTCTTTATCCTTCTCCATCCCATTCAATTTGCCCACAGGTACCCACTCCCCAACTTCCTTTATTCAGAATCAGGTTTAATACCACCAGCATGGGTCATGAAATTTGTTGTTTTGCGGCAGCAATACATAATAATAAAACTGAATTACAGTGTATATAGCTTAAATTAAACAAGTAGTGAGGTAGTGCTCATGGATTCAATGCCCATTCAGGGAAGAAGTTGTTTTTGAATCATGGAGTGTGTGCTTCCTTCCCTGACGGTAGCAATGAGAAGAGGGTATGTCCTGGGTGACCGGCCTCAGTGGTGGATGCCGCCTTTTTGAGGCATCATTCCTTGAAGGTATCCAGGATGCCTGGGGAGGCTAAATGAACTTACAATTTTCTGCAGCTTATTTCGATCCTGTATAGTTTCACCCCCCACCCCCAACTCAAACCAGACAGCGATGCAGCCAGTTAGAACTCTTTCCATGGTATATCTCTAGAAATTTGCGAGTATCTTTGATGACGTACCTAATCTCCTCAAATTCTTAATGAAATATGGTCGTGCTCCATCTTCCTCTTTTCAGCTTTTTATAACCTCCCATCCTCCCTACCTACATCTGCCAATCATCCCTCCTTACCTGCATCCAACTATCATCTGCTGGATCTTGTTCCACCCCTTCCTCTCACCTTCATCTTGCAGTTCAAATGAAACATTCACAGTCCATGCCCAACCCCACACACACAGATGCTGCTGCACCCAGTGTTTGTCCAATATTTTGGTTTTTTTTGCTCCAGATTCCAACATCTGTAATCCCTAGTGTGAGGGGGAAGTGGACGGAAATTGGTTTACAGAGAAATGTCACTGATGGCAATGTTCATGTTGTAAGAAGCTGCTGAAAAAGATGTGAAGTATTTTTCAGTCAGAGAACCTACATCACTTATCAATATCTGGAATGCTTGGTAAACACCAATGGTTCACACATTTCCTCCAAAACAATAGCAAATGTTTAAATTAGTATTAATTGACCTCAGTATTGAATAGGATCGAAATTAGGATAAAATATCCATGGAATTCTCCCTTAAATTTGGAGAACCCTCCCCCCACCCAAACAAAAAAATATTATGTATTTACTTCTTTAGATACATTGCCGAATAGGCCCTTCTGGCCCTGTGAACCAACTCCTGATCTAATCTGAGCGGGACAATTTATAGTGAGCAACAACTACATCTGTGGATGGTGGGAGGAGACAGGATAGGGAAGCAGTGGTGGGAATTGAGCCCAGGTTGCCTGTATTGTTGGGCGTTGCCATGCCACCACAAATGCCTTGAGAATGATAATGTATGGACGTCTGCTCAAGATGACGAGTAACCAAATCTGAATTCATAAAAAAACCACCAGCCCCCTCTGCACAAATCCTCAGTTGGTTTAACGAGGCTTCATTTTCATTAACACAGAAAAACATGAAAACTGCTTTTTGATTGAATGGAACATTCAGGTTTAGTGGTTCAGCTCCCCTGCAAGGCTTTACAAGGATTGGCCAGACTGCGCTCGGAGTATTAGAAGAGTTTTGGGCCCCTTATACAAGAAGGGATGTGCTGGCACTGTTGAGGGTCTAAAGGAGGTTCATGAGAATGAACCTGGGAATGAAAGGGTTAATTTTATGGTGCATTTGATGGCTCTGTACTCACTGGAGTTTAGAAGAATGATAGGGGATCTCACTGACACCTATTGAAGATCTTTGATAAGAGTAAATGTGTATAGGATATAGGAGACTGAGACCAGAGGACACAGCCTCTGAATACATCCTTTAGAACAGAGATGAAGAGAAATTTCTTTAGCTAGAGCAGGGGTTCCCAACCTGGGGTGCCCGCACCCCCAGGGGGTGCGAGATGGAATTTCAGGGGGTGCGACAAAGAGTGGCTTGTGTGCTTGAGTGACGAGTCACGAGTCATCACTCAGCCAGCTGCCAGTGTGCCTTGAGAAGTGGAAGTAACGTTTGTCCCAAACACACTCCAGTCTCCCGCTGCCCAAGTCGAGAGACGTAAATTCACTCCAGTCTCCCGCTTCCCGAGTCAAGAGACGTAAACTCACTCCAGTCTCCCGCTGCCCGAGTCAAGAGATGTAAACTCACTCCAGTCTCCCGTTGCCCGAGTCAAGAGAGATGTAAACTCACTCCAGTCTCCCGCTTCCCGAGTCGAGAGAGACGTAAACTCACTCTAGTCTCCCGCTTCCCGAGTCGAGAGAGACGTAAACTCACTCCAGTCTCCCGCTTCCCGAGTCAAGAGACGTAAACTCACTCCAGTCTCCCGCTGCCCGAGTCAAGAGAGATGTAAACTCACTCCAGTCTCCCGCTTCCTGAGTCGAGAGAGATGTAAACTCACTCCAGTCTCCTGCTGCCCGAGTCAAGAGACGTAAACTCACCCCAGTCTCCCGCTTCCCGAGTCAAGAGACGTAAACTCACTCCAGTCTCCCGCTTCCCGAGTCAAGAGACGTAAACTCACTCCAGTCTCCCGCTTCCCAAATCAGCGTTGAGGATTCTCATCACTGTTACCTGGGAGTTACACCTCAGAGTTGAGGAGTCTCATCAATTTACTGTTTACAATTTTTTCTGAATAAATTAGAATCTAATTGGTCAATTTATATTTGCATTTTATGCACTGAGTTAAAAGCTTATTTTTTTAAGTTCAATTTGTTCACCCACAGTATTGTATGTGGTTCAATAATTAGAAATTAGACTTTTTCATCTTCAAATGTGATATTACTTTTGTAGGGGGTGCGAACATTAATTAAACATTTCCTAGGCGTGTGGGGCATAGAAAAGGTTGGGAACCACTGAGCTAGAGGATCATAAATCTGGAATTCATTGCAACAGAGGGCTGTGGAGGTCAAGACATTGGGTGTATTTAAAACAGAGATTGGAAGCTTTTTAATTGGTAAGGGCAAAGGTTACAGGGAGAAGGCAGGAAAATGGGGTTGAGGGGAATAAAAACAAGCCATGATGGAATGGCAGAGCAGATTCTATAGGCTAAATGGCCTAATTCTGCTGCTGTGTCTTATGGCCTTATGGAGAGAGGAATCCGTGACAAAATAGATTAGTGCTGATTAACTGGATAAGTATTTTTCCCCATCAGTAGTCCCCAGTGATTGTGCCTGGCTTCCAAAGACTTCTAAAGATCCAAATGGTTTAAGTCTGAACCATCAGAGAGGCAGCATCATGAAACATCTTAGGTCTCATATAGAGTATATTCCCAGATATGAAATCCAAATCTGGTGTACTACCCAGGCTCGGACTAGATGCGGGAAAGATATTTATACAGAAGAGCCTGGAAGATTAATTCTGTGATCACCTTCAGCTGTAGGAAGCACACTTTAAAACTCACATTTTAAAGTCACCCCAATTTAAAACATCATTCAACATGCCAAACTGTAATCTTACCCTCCGGAGGTTCTTCATTTCAAGGAAGTTTCCTTTCCATTCAAACTGGATTCTGAGGTGACCTATGAGAAGGCTAACGAAGGGTGGCAGAGCACTCCTGACAGTAACGTTCTTGATGCAGCAGATCCAACCTGCACTTTGCGCAGCCACAGGTCAGGTTCCCCCACGACTCAGTCAAGGGTCATCCCCCCCATGGGGGCACTGAATTATTTCCTTATGCTCATCGGAATCTCCTACCATCAGAGCTCAGAACAAAGTACATACTTCACGAGAAAAGTGTAAGATATATAAATAATGTGCTCTGTCCATCAGAGCTAAGAATTTAACTGGGTCTTCAATTTTGGGCACGTTGACCATAGAGAGAGAGGAGACACTGTTGTGGTTTAGTTAGTATATTTGGAAGATTTGCTTGAGACTGTTATTGATACATTGCCAGTGCTTCAGATAGTTCATGTTTCAGAAGTCTAGGAGGCAAGAATCATCACTGCCTGTTGACCTTAAGTATAGTGCAAAATTTGACACTTTTAGGGAAACACTATAAGTTGATACTATAAGTTCATAAACAGGCCCTTCAGCCACCATGTCCATGCTATCCATCATACCCATCCACCAGTACTCTGCACCAAGCCTTCAGTAGCTTAACAATTCAAGTGCTATCTACGTTTCTTAAATTGCATGAGGGTTCCTCTCTCCATCCTACAACTAGTGTCATTCAGCCAGTGTCTTCCAAAACCCAAACAAAATAATCCCCCAGATTCCTTCTAAACCTCTTATCCCTCACCTTCAACCCATTCCTTCTGGTTTTAGATACCTCAGTTATGGGGAAACTTTCCACTATCTATACCATCCACCTCACTCCTCAGCCTTCTCCACTGCAAGGAATACAAGCTGAAACACACCTATCCCAGGCAATTTTATGGTAAATCCCCTTCATGATCCAAGTCTATCCCGAGCAAACTTCATCACTGAAGTCTGCCTTCAGTAGGAGCTGGCTTGCAAGATACATGTCTATACACACTACACAGTTAAAAGAAATAATGATACAATAATTTTTGAGCAATGGTGTAATACAGATAACAAACCAACAGTTAGTGGTGTTACTGATAGCCTGATGGAAAGGCTAAAATCATAGCAACTTTTAAGAGGTATCTTGACAGATACTTGAACTGGCAAGAAATGGAGGAATATAAACCATGTGTAGGCAGATGGGATTAGTTTAAATTACTTCATGGTCAACACAGACAAGGTGGGCCAATGAGCCTACTCCTGTGATGATTGAGACTTTTATCAGAGGGCACTGTTGTACAGCAGGGAGAACTCTTCTGCATAATTTTAAGCGTCTGTTTCTTTGAACCAACTGATTCTATGAATAAGTGTAAGGCCCCAATCTTACTCAGTTCAGTGAATTTGTTGATGGTTGTTTGAGCTCTGCTTCCCTGCATGTATACTGTGCATCTCAATGACAGCAGAGAGGATGGAACCTTGTCTCTAGACTGGTTAAATAGGTTCCAGCTTGTCCTATTGATTAGCTCAACTCCAGTGGAATCTGGTGTGATGCGCTGCTCTACAGCAAGAAAGTGACCCAGTTTTCCTTCACAGTGACCTGCATGGAGTTGTGGACCCTTTGGTTACAAACATGATTGCTATCATGCCATCACAGACCAGATGCAAGAGGGCAAATTTCAGAAGGGCACCCTCTGGCTCTTGGGACTAATGGATTCAAAGTCTTCTATAAGGCTTGAGGCAGCCTCACATAGATTTCCTACAGTTCCCTTGGAGGAGATATACAAAGATTGCATCCACTGTGCCTTCGAATGGAGGAATTCCATACTGCTGTTCCATCACTGGGAGCTGAAGATGAGGTGTTCCTTGGAACACCTACAAGTCAGCAAAATTACAGAGCTCTAATATGACAAGATCTCTCCCTGACCATTCAAAGTCAAATGAGCACGAACAATTCAAGAAGCACTGTATAGCTAGAGGTTGGCTGCACAAAACCCAATTCAAACTTTAATGCAATACAAATACCCTTTTGAAGAACAATCCATTTCTATTGCACTCTCCCTGTCACACTCTGATCATGATCCTTTTTCAGCAGGTTGAGTTCAAGTACTAATATGGATCAAGTACTTTCAAATGGAATCACCCCAAATTTCAGATAATTAATCCTCAAAAATTCACCCAGAAATCCCGATATTTTCTTAGTCAAAGACATATCTGCTTCAATATTAAAACATTAAGAATAAGCAAAGCATCATTGACCTTTAAGTCTAGCTGGTAGTCAATCCAATATTTAAATGCAAACACTGCACAGAATCTTTGTAAAATTTTTATTTGATTATTTTCACACAGTACTCAGATTGCATCCAAAGTCAATGTTTAAGACAAACATAAAACAGAATTTTTCCAAATCCCAGGTTAAATATGCATATTTAAAATGTATTTCAGAGTTGGCCCCAGCATACACAGGACACATGGTTACCAGATATAATGATATTTTTGGCAAAGTTGTAATCTAAACAGAAAACCAAAAACCAACCATTTATATCTTCTAGCCTAATGTGAACTATTCTGTGGACTACAGAATGTTACCTTTCCAGACTCCAGCATTGCAAAAAGTGTTTCACATCTGACAAGTTAAGCCTATCTTTCTAAATACATTTTTAGAGCCTATGAACCACGTTATAAACCCATTTCTGGAATTCCAAAACTAAGACAACTTGAGTTTCTTAAAAATGTCTTTCTCCTTTAAAAACAACTGCCAATCTTTGCTAGACACAGATTATCTTGCATTTGTACAAAACTAAATTTTTCCATTACTCACTAAAACAAATGAGTTTTCCTTTCATCCTTAAGAATATTTTCACCTTGTTTGACCTCTCCAAAAGATATTCATACACTGCATAACAGTTGCCTTGGCACAGCTCCCCTTCCTGCTAAAGTACATCCCAGAGGATACTACCACATTAACACATGGCCCTCCCCTTCCTGCTTCAGTACATCCCAGAGGATGCTACCACACAAACTGCACCCTATCCAGTGTTCATCAAGGGCATTCAGAGCACAACTTTACCCTTTCCCATCAAGCACCAAAAGCAAAACCTTGTGCAACCACTGACACTCTGGCTGACGTTAAATAACTCACCAAATAGAAGATACCACTCTGGCTCAGTACTAAGCTTTGCAAAGAGATTCAGGCCCTGCCACTATCAAACCCATTGTTAAGGAGCAAATTTGAGATATTCAATGTTCTCCTTCATTCCTTGGTTTTACTTCCCTTATGCCTTGACAACTATCAATTTAACTTTTAACGATTTATGAATGTAAAGAATAAAACATTGAAAATGACTCAGAAGTATTTCAGCAAAAGGTAGTTTTCATTCTCCACCACATGAGCCTGCTCCCTCAATACCAGCCCATCGAGTCTCAGAGGAGAGAACATAGCTGACAGCTGGAACTATCAGGAGCAAAGTGAACCCCCAACCCCAAGATGAAGATTTGGAAATCACCTCACCAACTTCCCTTACCCTGAAACCAAAACTTATTTCTTAGTCTGAAAACACACCAAAGACAGACTATGCCACTTGAACAACTCCTGTGGAAAACAGTGGGTGTTGACTGACAGTAAATTTTCACACACTGACAGTGGCAGACCATTCATGGGAATAAGGGGATGAAGACCAAAATGGGTCAAGGCTAAGCTGCACGGTGGAAGAAGGTTAAAGTAGAACAGCCTATTGCAGGATAACACAGGAGTCTGAACACAATAGAAGGCCATTTAAACAGAAATACAACAATTCAAACCTTTTAAAATCTTGATGTTATGAAGTTCAGGAACAGAACATTTATTTTCCTGCAGTATTTGGAAGACAGCAATTACCTCCTGAAACTTACAGCAAATCAAATCGAGCACCCCATGAAGGGTGGGTAGAGCTGTTAACAAGAAGAATTCCGATAGCATTTTCTTGGCTATGCTCAGTAACAGAATAGTCAACAGGTCAGATAAAACAAGTTCACAATTATTTGTAATACTAAGATACAAAAGTAATGCACTAACAATCTGATTTTTGTGGCCATGTGATACAGCTTTGGCACTTAACAGGTGGCCGCTTGTTACAATTCATCGTCACCATCACAAACTGTTATTGTCAAAATATTAAATCAACTTTAATACAGTGTGGAATAGGCCCTTTCAGCGCTTGGAGCCATGCTACCCAGCAAACCCGATTTAATCCTAGCCTAACCACAGGATAATTTACAGTGACCAATTAACTTACCAACTGATAAGTCTTTGAACTGTGAGAAGTAAGTGGACCACGTGGAAAAAACGCACAGGGAGAGACAGGAATCGACCCTGATCGCTGGTGCTGTAAAGCATCGCGCTGCCTCAGACCAGTGAGCATTTCCAACTCCAACAACTTCTGATTTTAGGTTTCAGCACTGACAAGCTTTGATCAACAATTTTGCTTAACAAGGACTCTGCTCCTTTAGCGTTACATTGTTCACACAAAGCCAGAAGGCAGTCTCCCCTCCACTATGGATCACTAGTAGCAAGAAGAATCCAGACTGGACAAACAGCTCAGTTTCTCAAAGGCTCTGATATAAAATCCATATTGGTAAATAATGGGGCATCTCTTATCATGACTTGGGGTAAGCTCAGCAGTATTCAATAAGTACTTGCTGAAGAAAGATCAATTCAGACTTGATCAACTTTAACACACCCAAAGGATATAAATCAATAAGGTGGCAAGTCCCAGAAATAACTGTCACATCCTAGTATGACAAGTCCTTGAAATTTCAGAATCCTTAGAACTTTTATTTCACTTGAATTGCTTAATTATTCTTTATTTTGATAGCTACATCTACAGTCTTAAGAAACTTGCTCTACATTATCCTTGCAGTACAAAATAGGTGAGATGGTTTGGGACTGATCTATTGTTTCACTGAACAGAGAAGACTCCAGTACATTATTCATCATTCAAGCATTCCTAAAATGTTAAGCCACCAGAAAGGACACAATATTGTGGATAACTTATCAAGTAAGTTACAATAGGTATTTTTTTAAAAAAGTTTCTTTTAAATAACCAGTTTGAATTGGATTGCTGGCTTAGGATGACTCAGACCACATATTGGTAGGGATCTACCTTCCCTTGATCAGGAGTTGCAAATGGACTTAGCCATTCTATTGAAAATGGATGACCGAACACTGCTTTCATATTCATCCATTTTGTTTTTTTAGCCCATCTTCTCTCTTCCTTTTTCAACTGCTCTATTCCCTGGAAACAGAAATAGAACAGCTTCAATCAAGCAGGTCAAAGTTAGAGAGGAGGACTCACTTGTACCCCATTTCAAAGAACATCATGCACAGAATCAGATTACTGATATTTTGTTTTACCATTGGATTAGGCTTTCAATTTAAACAAGTAGTTAAGGTAACAATTTTCTCCATTTTCAGAGTGCTGTGGCAAACATCTCTTCAGAAGCTGCTCACTTCAGCTCACCCATTCAGAAGACGTGCTTCTAGAAGCCTGCTGAGAATTGGATGCTCAGCACAGAAAGGGGACAACTAAAGCTTGTTCTACCACAAAACAGTACAGCAGGGTACTGAGATGCTATGCCATCAATCCAACCATTGATTCAAATTTTAGCTCTAAAGCATTATCACCACATAGCATGGAAACAGGTCCTTAGGTTGAGTTCACACTGACTCATTTATATTATTAGACACTATTATGCATCTTTTTATTCTCCCCATGCTAACGAATAGTTGTATGAAAAACCGAAAAATGCAGAAGACCAGAAAGAAAACCAGCCATCCGTAGCCTAACATGATCCAATTAAAACAGCTAGGATTTGTGGTCATCCCATTAGCAATTTGGTGGGAAACTGGCAATTGCATAACCAATAGACATAGACCTTGTATTTCTAAACACAAGAGTTTCTGCAGATGCTGGAAATCCAGAGCAACACCCACAAAATGCTGGAGGAACTCAATAGGACAGACAGTAGTTTTGGAGAGAAATAAACAATTGATGTTTCAGACTGAGACCTTTCATCCCGAGTTCCTCAAACATTTTTTATGTTGAACTTGTAGTTATACAGATTTACCCAAGTCAACAACTTATATTTATAGCAATTTTAATGCAGGAAAATTATGTTACAGCTGCGTCCCAGCTTCAGTCCTGATCTGACATGCAGTGTGGAGTTTGCACATTCTCCTTGTGATTCCTCCCACATCCCAAAGATGTGTAGATTGCTTGGTTAATTGGCCATTGCAAATTATCCTAGTGCATAGGTAAGTGGCAGTAGCTGGGAGTTAATGAGAATGTGGGGCAATAAAAAAAGGATTAATATAGGCTTGGAGTGAATAGGTGGCTGATAGTTGGTGGGTGAGTCATAACTGTACAGAACAAACACCACAGCCACGCTGATTTCTTTACCCATTTATAACAAACCCACTTGACCATATTAGGACTATATCTTGCTGATTTAAGTGCCTGTATAAATGTCTCTTAAACATAGCAATTGTATCTGAATCCACCACCTCTGTAGCACACTCCACTTGTGAAAAAAAACTCCTAGTTAATACCTTTCAGATTCCCTTTTGTTTTTGAACTGGGGGGAAAAGAATCTAATTATCTATCCTATATTTGCCTCTTAATGTTATATTCTAGCAGATCACCCCTCAAACTCCTTTACCTCAGGGAAAAGATGTCCAGCTTATCCAATCTCTCCCCATAATTGAAGTCTTCCAATCTAGACAACAACCTGGCCAATCTCCTGTGCACCTTCTTTGGCACAACCACATCTAGAATGACACACAATACTCTTGAATGTGACCCAACTTAGACTTTGTAAAATTGCAACATGACATTGAAACTCTTATGTTCTACTCTATGTCTTGACCTGTGAAGGCAAGCATGTCATTGCTTTTAGGAAATAATAGACTTGGTTCCCTAGGTATCTCTGGTCATCACCATTCCTTTGGTCCATTTACTGTATGCATCCTAATCTTATTTGATTTTTCAAAACCTTGCACAATTTGGAGTTAAATTCATATATCAATACCTCACCCAACTTTCTAACTGGTCTAAATCCATCTGTGCCCTTAGACAACCTTCCTTGCTATTCACAACACCACAACAAAATCTGTGTCATTCTCAAACTTACTAATCATTACTACATTCACATCCAAGTCATTAACATACATCAGAAACAGTGAAAGACCCTGCAATGACCAGAGATACACCACCGATCATGGACTTCCAATCACCACTACCATCTGCTTCTTCCTAAAAAGCCAGTTTTGAATCTAATTATCCAGCTCATTTTGAATCCCATGTACCTTCTGGAGCAGCCTACCGTGTGGGACCTTGTCAAATGCCTCACTAAAGTATACCTACCACTTTGCCTTCACCACTTTTTAGTTACTTCCTTTACAAACTCAAATTGGTGAAAGAGAATTTCCTCCGCACAAAGTCCTGCTGATTATGCGCTGCCTTTCCAAATGTCCATAAACTCCACCCTCAGAATTTCCCTCCCACTGATTTGAAGTTCACCTGGTTGATCCCGGCTGCCTTTCCAAATGTCCATAAACTCCACCCTCAGAATTTCCCTCCCACTGATTTGAAGTTCACCTGGTTGATCCCGGCTGCCTTTCCAAATGTCCATAAACTCCACCCTCAGAATTTCCCTCCCACTGATTTGAAGTTCACCTGGTTGATCCCGGCTGCCTTTCTTAGATAAAGGAACAATATTAACTATTCTCCAGTCTTTTGGTAGATGTTGGATAGGATCCAGATTGTTTTAAATGTGTTTTTCCTTGTTAGTTTTAGCTTTCTGAACACTTGCTTATGAGTTTGTATAATCAGCTGTTTGTAAACTTGTAGTAATGTTTTATACTCTTGCAGTTTTTTGTCCTCAAAACCTAAATGTGACTCCGTCAGTACCTGTTCACAGGTTTCTCATCTAAACCGATTCAGTATAAAAGAAAAGCATACAATCCAGTTTATTACCTCTTTTCTTGTCTTGTGCTTGACCTATACTATAATGAACATCTAAACACAGACTTACACCTCATTCTTGACTTCCAAGGAACCTTCTTGAGAACACCATTTCCAAATGTAACATACCTCATCTGTAGCTAACAAAGTTGAAAAAACCTTGATCAGACCTTCAGCAGCCCATCTCTTGTTTTCATAACAATCAGGAACAAATGTCATCTGGTCTTTGGGATTTATCCACCTTTATTCCTTCCAAAACATCCAACACTTTCACTTCCTTAATGCTAATGTACTTCAGACTATCAATATAGACCAAAAAGCACTCACTTGCAAACTCACATCCCCTAAACCAACACACGGATTACTCTTTTGGCCCATAAGGGAACCCACTCTGTCCCTGGCTACCCTCTTGCTCCTAATAAGCCTATAGAATGCCTTGGGATTCTCCTTGAACTTGTCTATAAGGGAAATTTCATTGTTCCTTATGTTCCCCTAATTTTTTTCTGAAGTACTCTTCTATATCCTCTAATAAGAAAAAATAACAAAGCCAAAATAAGTTATTAAGTCAGACATGTTCTAACTGAAGATTTTAAAAGAGAGACACAGGTTTAGGAAGAAAATTACAGACTTTAGAGCATGGCAGTAGGGGAAAGGCACCACAACAGTGGGGGGGCGGCAGCAATACAGTGGAATGTTTAAATACAGGAACAGGCATTTTACCCAAGGGTTTGATAGATAAACTAAAAGTGATGCTGAGCTTGGAGGAAAGGGGTACATGGGCAATGGAGAGTGGGCTCAGTGATTACTGAATTCTGCTGTTGTTCCCACTGCTGACTCACGACTGTACTGCCAGATTCAGCTCAACGCATTAAGTTCACTGATGATACAACACTGGCTGGTTAGACCAGCAACAATGGGCTGGCATACAGAGAGGAGGTAGAGGGGCTTATCAAATGGTGTGAGAACAACCACCTGAGTCTCAATGTGGACAAGACAAAAGAGATGATTGTGAACTTCAGGAAGGCACAAGTCAATCACTCTCCATTGCACATTAATGGCTCTGCCATGGAGAGAATGAAAAGCACAAAGTTCCTAGGTGTGCATATAATGGTCGATCTAACTTGGACCCGCAACTCCTCACTAGTCAAGAAAGAACAGCAGCACCTACACTTTCTGAGGTGTGCAAGACTCCCTGCCCCCATTCTAACAACTTTCTACCCTCGAGGGTCCTGTCGGGCTGCAGCATTGTGTGGCACATGAGCTGCAAGGCATCCGACCACAAGACCCTACAGAGGACACTATGGCCTCCCACCCCCTACTGGAAGTCTTGCAGATGAAGGTCCCCAAGCATTGTTGAGGATCCTTACCACATATCCCACAATCTCTTTAAACCACTATCGTCAGGAAGGAGGTATGGAATCATCAGGAGTAGGGCTGCCAGGCTGTGTAACAGTTTCTTCCTTCAGGCTGTGAAACTAATCAATACCCTGCTACCACTAACTTCTCATCACTGGGACAGTGAGCTGTCTACCGTTTACTTGTGCCGTGCTTTACTACGTGCTTTCTGAATTCTATTTATTAGTTTATTTATAGTGTAATCCTCCTGTTTATGTGCCGTTGATGCACTGTAGTCTGGAGGAACGTCATTTCATTTGGTTGTCTGTATATATGTACAGTTAGATGACAATAAACTTGGACTTGAAGTGTGTTTGTATTTGAGGGAGTTTGATTGAGGGTAGTGACAGATTTGAAAAGAGAAGGATGGATGCCAACTAACAAGATAGCCAGTGAAATAATGTGAATAGGATGAAGTTGGTAGGAAGTGGGTTTCATGGACAAAATGAGATTAGACAATGTGTTGGGAGGGATAGAAATGATGAGAAATTGCTTACGGTTGAGGATTCACATACAGAAGATTGTTCTTGTATTTCAGCAAAGCCAAGAGCAGTGAGCAAGTCTGACATTGAACATCAGTACCTGATTGCTTAGATAGAAGCAACAACGAATGGCCAAAGCAATTAATTTAATGGGAACTGTAAGACAGGGACAACCAAGGAGGGACAGAGGAAGTTAGGCAAAGACAAAAAATGCGAAGGAGGGGAGAAATTGTTGCACCCCTACTGATGGTCTTTGTGTCCTCAAGGGCCACAGGAGTAGTACCAGATGATGGGAGGTGGCAAATGCTACTCCTTTATTCAAGAAAGGGAGTAGGGATAACCCTGGTAATTATAGACCAGCGAGTCTTAATTCAGCGGTGGGAAAATTATTGGAGAAGATTCTAAGATACAGGAGTTAAGAGCATTTGGAGAAACATGATCTGATTAGGGATAATCAGCAACAGTAAGGGGCAGGTCATGCCTTATGAGTCTGATTGAATTCTTTGAGGATGGGACAAAACACATTTATGAAGGCAGAGCAGTGGATGTGGTGCATTTGTAATTTAATAAGGCGTTTGAAAAGATGCCCCATGGTAGGCCCATTCAGAAAGTCAGGAGACATAGTTTCCAGGGAAAACTGGCAGTGTGCATCTATGATCTACCTTGGTTTGTCCTTCCAAAGTGAAATACCTCGCTCTTGTCTATATTAAACTCCATCTGCCATTTTTCAGCCCATTTTTCCAGTTGGTCCAAATCCATCCACAAGCTTTGAAAACCTTCCTCACTGTCCACTACACCTCCAATCTTTGTATCATCAGCAAATTGGCTGATCCAATTCACCACATTATCATCCAGATCATTGATATAGATGACAAATAACAATGGACCCAGCACTGATCCCTGTGGCACACCACTAGTCACAGGCCTCCACTCAGAGAAGCAATCCTCCACTACCGCTCTCTAGCTTCTTCCATTGAGCCAATGTCTAATCCAATTTACTATCTCACCATGTACACCTAGCGACTGAATCTTCCTAACTAACGTCCCATGTGGGACCTTGTCAAAGGCTGCTGGACCTTGTCCTATTTTCCATTTTCTAAATGATTTGGACGAGAAAGTGGAAGAGTAGATTGGTAAGTTTATAGATGACACGAAGGCTCATTGTGAGCAATTGGAGGGATCTTGAGGCTCATGTCTATATATCCTCCAAAGTTGCCATGCAAATTGATAGGGTTGTTAAGAAGGCGTATGGTGTGTTAGTCCTCATTAGTCAGGGACAGAGTTGCAGAGCCGCAAGGTAATGTTACAGCTCAGTAAAACACAAGTTCGACCACACTTAAAATATTTTGTTCAGTTCTGGCCGCTTCATCATAAGAAGGATGTGGAAGCTTCAGAACCAGGTCTAGAAACAAGTTTTATGAAGGTGGATCGAGTAAGTTAGGGCTTTCTCTTTAAAGATAAGAGAAGGAGAATGAGAAATTACTTGATAGAGGTGTAAAGATAAGAATCATTAGTAGACTGGATAGCCAGGGACTTGTCCCCCATGGCAGAAATGGCTTATGCAAGGGGGCATAATTTTAAGGTGAATGGAGGAAAGGAAAGGGGATATCAGTGGCAAGTTCTCTGCACAGAGAGTGGTGGGTACTTGGAATGCCCTGCCAGGGTTGGGGCAAAGGCATATAAGAAACTCTTAGATAGTGTGACGAGCAAACCAAGCTGAGCTGGGGTCCAGAGTTGACCCCCCTGTGAACAATGCTGCTAATGAGAGACAGAGAAGAAGAGGGGGGAGGCCTCCTGCTGCAGATGAGAGAGAGAGAGAGAGACATGATTTTATATTATGACTTTGGCTGACTGTTTACCTTTGCTCCAAGGACACTTTCCTTGCCTGCTTGTGAGGATTCTTGCTGAGACAGGAAGGCAGGACCAGGTGATGAACAGCTGGTACCCCGCAAGGGGAGATAAAAAGCAGGTCTGCGAAGACACAAGCAGACACACCACGGGACACTAAAAGAGCATTGTGTACCCATGTGAAGGTGGGGGTTTGGAGGATCGATTCGGGGGAATCGATCAGAGGCTCACAGTGTCTGAAGGTGTGACCGGTGGGGGCTTGTTTGCGTGTTCACCCTTGCCTGGGTGACAGGTCCACCACTGAAGAATGGTTGTGCCTGGTACGGTCACAGTCGGTGACTGCAACAGGAAGACAACAGGAAGATCGACAGCAACGGCATCACCTCTCTCCCCAACGGTACACCAGCAACTACCTCGACCTAAACTAAACTGAGCTGAACTCTTCACCATCGTAAGACTATCCATTTACCCCGAAACTCTGAAAGAGCTTGGTTTTGATTCCTATTCCTATTTCCACACTTCTGTACATATCATTGCTAACCTGTTTCATATATTTGCATTTTATAGTACTGTATTACTTAGTTTACTAATAAACACAATTAGTTACAGTAATACCAGACTCCACCGTGTATTCCATTTCTGCTGGTTCGGCAACCCGGTCACGGGGTACATGACTATAGGAACATGCGTGATAGAAAAATAAAGGTTTCTGTAAGTGGGAGTGGTTAGATTGTTCACAAAGTTAAAAGGCTGGCCAACATTATGGACCAGAGAGCCTGTTCAGTGCTGTAACGTTCTATGTTCCAAGGGATGAGACCGAGCATAGCGCTGGCTGCAGAAGCTCTGTAAAACGAAGGGCCAAACTCGGATAAAACACATTTACTCAGAGGTGACAGAGAAGGAAGTAGGATAAAAGTAATGAGGGTTACATGAAGTAACAGTAACACCCTTACCAACTATAGTACAAAAGTGGGTGGCCATAAGTATGGGCAAAGAGAGGAGAGGATTGCAGGAAAATTAAGAACTACAGAATTGGAGTGCAGGCTCAGGAAGTAACAGTGCTGGCTGAAATCACCGAGAAAGAACTGCAGGATGGACGTCCTTCCTCCAGAATGGGGTGAGAGTCTTGCGTGTTTGCCAGAGGGTGGAACAAAGTGGGTATTCACAATTGCCCCAGAGGGTGGAACAAAGTCGGTATTCACAATAGCCCACTGTAAGTGAAAATTTATTGCAAATGCCTGATACAGTAACAAGTGGATTAAATAAAAAGGAACCAAAAGATGTGGGACACGAACTTTTAAGGAGGGAACAAAATGCCACATCTCTCAGTCTGCAAGTGACAGCAGCTTGACAGAGGTGTGGCTGGGGAGCTTGAGCTGTGCGAAGGATGCAACTGGAAAGAGGGCCCAATGTAATGGGTGAGGGGGCACATGCAGTGTAATGTGGATAAATGTGAGGCCGGCCTGTCAAAAGCAAAATCAGGTCACCTGAATGGTGATGAACTGTGAAAGGCAAAGGTACAATAAGAACTGGGTGTCCTTGTACACCACTCTGACAGCATGTGTTAGATGCAGCAAACAGTTCACCAGGATGTTGTTTGAAATAGACAGTATTAACTTGGAGAGGCTAGACAAACCTGGATCTTTCCCCTCTGGGATGTCAGAGGCCTGAGGGAAGCATGCTAATTTAAGAGAGACACACAGCCTATTCCCCAGGTGGAAATGTCAAATACTAGAGGGCATGGACTTAAGACAAGAGGGAGAAAGTTTAAAGAGTTATGGGGCAAGTTTGTTTTGACATGGAGAGTGCTAAGTGCCTGGAATGCGGTGAAACCAGATGTGATAGAGGCCTTTAGACAGACACATGAAGAGTCAAGGAATCAGAGAGGCAGGTGCACTGTAATTGTTCAGATGGTTCAGCACAGATACGTTGGGCTCTCTATGTCCAATTGATAAGTTAACCTTCATTGCAAAAGAACAAGAGCAGAGACTCCTGCTTAACGAGACTCCACGTGGAATTTTGGGTGCAGTTCCAGTTCCTTTATCTGAGGAAGCATGCTCCTGCCTTTCAGTCCATCACATCTGTGCCAAGCAAAATCCCAAATTAAACTAAACCTACCTCCTGCAGCTGACCCATATTCAGTAAATCCCTGCCTGTTCATGCGCCCGTCTAAATGGCTGTTAAATGTTGTTACTGCATTGGCTCCCTGGCACCCCCACGTTTAAAAAACTTGTCCCCAAACATCTCCTTTAAACTTCCCTCCTCAGCACTTTCTAGTGGTTTGATATTTCTACTCTGAAAAGAGATTTGACTTTCTTCTCTATTTATATTTCTCAAAATTCTATAGAATTCTACAAAGTCTCCTCAGCCTTTGTTATCCCACAGAAAACAACCCAAGTCTGTCCAACCTCTCCTGAATAAGCCCATAAGACATAGTTATTCAGCTTAATGGAATAATTCCATAATGGCTGATTTATTATCCCTCTCAACCCCCATTCTGCGACCCTTACATTAGATTAGAATACTTTCTAATCTAAGCATAATCCTTGTGCACCTTCTCTGCAACCTCTCCATAGCCTCCACATCTTTTCTGCAATGGGACGACCGGAACTGAACACGGTATTACAAGTGCTGCCTGATCAAAGTGTTATATAACTGCACGTGACTTCATTTTTATACTCAATGAAGGCCAGCATGCCATACACCTTTACCACCAAACCTATTTGTGCTACCAGTTTAAAAAGAACTATTGACTTGGACTATAAGATCCCACTGTACACCAAGAGTGTACTGCTATTCACAGTGTATCCTTGACGTTTGCCCTTCCAAATTGCAACACTTCACACTTGTCAGATTAAACTATCTGCCATTTCTCCACACACCTGTAACTGGATCATTCTTTTCCATTATCTAAAACTCCATCAATTTTTGCAAACTTACTCATCAATTCATTTACATATTGATATGCAGCTTAGTGAAGATGCAATGGAAGACAGAGTTTCTGAAACTACATTGGAACATTGTATCTGAACCAGAATTCTAAAATGCAAGTCAAAACTGCAGACAAAAATCAGAAAAACTGAAAATGATAGAAAATTCAATTGAAACATTAACTATTTATCTTTTCAGTTTTATAGTTACCAGCATTTTAATTCTGCTTAAATCATATACAAAAATATTTGTTAGGAATAGATCTATTATTCCATCTTGACTGGCCAACAGCATCACAATGCTTTACCTTTCCGAGAAATCAGGATCCAGCTAATCGCTGAGAAAAACCGACTGCAAATCTCTGATTAAAACCAGATGGTAAGGGAAAAAAAACTTCAAAAGTAAGGTGCTCATAACATAGAAACACACAGAAAACCTACAGCGCAACACAGGCCCTTCAGCCCACAAAGCTGTGCTGAACAGGTCCGTACCTTAGAAATTACCTAGGGTTACCCATAGCACTCTGTTTTTCTAAACTCCATGTACCTGTCTAGTAGTCTCTTAAAAGACCCTATCATATCTGCCTCCACCACCATTGCTAGCAGCCCATTCCATGCACTCACCACTCTCTGCGTAAAAAACGTACCCCTGGCATCTCCTCTGTACCTACTTCTAAGCACCTTAAAACTGTGCCCTCTCGTGCTAGCCATTTCAGCCCTGGTAAAAAGCCTCTGACTATCCACACGATCAATGCCTCTCATCATCGTGTACACCTCTATCAGATCACCTCTCATCCTCCATTTCTCCAAGGAGAAAAGGCCAAGTTCACTCAACCTATTCTCATAAGGCATGCTCCCCAGTCCAGGCAACATCCTTGTAAATCTCTTCTGCACCCTTTCTATGGCTGCCACATCCTTCCTGTAATGAGGCGACCAGAACTGAGCACAGTACTCCATGTGGGGTCTGACCAGGGTCCAATATAGCTGCAACATTACCTCACGGTTCCTAAACTCAATTCCATGATTGAAAGCACATGCATCATATGCTTTCTAAACCACAGAGTCAACCTGCACAGCAGCTTTGAGTATCCTATGGACTTGGACCCCAAGATCCCTCTGATCCTCCACACTGCCAAGAGTCTTACCATTAATGCCATCATATTTGACCTACCAAAATGAACCACTTCACACTGATCTGGGTTGAACTCCATCTGCCACTTCTCAGCCCAGTTTTGCGTCCTATCTATGTCCCACCGTAACTTCTGACAGCCCTCCACACTATCCACAGCACTTCCAACCTCTGAGTCATCAGCTAATTTACCAACCCATCCCTCCACTTCCTCATCCAGGTCATTTATAAAAATTACGAAGAGTAGGGGTCCCAGAACAGATCCCTGAGGCACACCACTGGTCACCGACCTCCATGCAGAATATGACTCGTCTACAACCACTCTTTGCCCTCTGTGGGAAAGCCAGTTCTGGATCCACAAAGCAATTTCCCTTTGGATCCCATGCCTCCTTATTTTCTCAGTAAGCCTTGCATGGGGCACCTTATCAAATGCCTTGCTGAAATCCATATACACTACATCTACTGCTCTACCTTCATCGACGTGTTTAGTCACATCCTCAAAAAATTCAATCAGGCTTGTAAGGCACGACCTGCCTTTGACAAAGACATGCCGACTATTCCTAATCATATTATACCTCTCCTAATGTTTGTAAGTCCTGTCTCTCAGGATCTTCTCCATCAACTTACCAATCACTGAGGTAAGACTCACTGGTCTATAATTTCTAGGGCCATTTCTACTCCCTTTCTTGAATAAGGGAACAACATCCACAACCCTCCAACCCTCTGAAACCTCTCCCGTCCCTATTGATGACGCAAAGATCATCGCCAGAGGCTCAGCAATCTCCTCCCACAGTAGCCCAGGGTACATCTCATCCAGTCCTGGTAACTTATCCAACTTGATGCTTTCCAAAAGCTTCAGCACATCCTCTTTCTTAATATCTACATACTCAAGCTTTGCAGTCTGCTGTTAAGTCATCCCTATAATCACCAAGATCCTTTTCCATAGTGAATACTGAAGTATTCATTAAGTACCTCTGCTATCTCCTCTGGTTCCATACACACTTTCCCACTGTCAGACTTGATAGGTCTTATTCTCTCATGTCTTATCCTTTTGCTCTTCACATACTTGTAGAATGCCTTGGGGTTTTCCTTAACCCTGTCCATCAAGGTCTTCTCATGGCTCCTTCTGGCTCTCCTAATTTCTTTCTTTAGCTCCTTCCTGTTAGCCTTATATTCTTCTGGATCTCTATCATTACCTAGTTTTTGAACCTTTCGTAAGCTCTTTTCTTCTTGACTAGATTTACAACAGCCTTTGTACACCACAGTTCCTGTACCCTACCATCCTTTCCCTTTCTCATTAGAAACTACCTATGCAGAACACCACGCAAATATCTCCTGAACATTTGCCACATTTCTTCTGTACATTTTCCTGAGAACATCTGTTCCCAATTTATGTTTCCTTGTTCCTGCCTGATAGCCTCATATTTCCCCTTACTCCAATTAAACGCTCTCCTAACTTGTCTGTTCTCATCCCTCTCCAATGCTATGGTAAAGGAGATAGAACTGTGATGACTATCTCCAAAATGCTCTCGCACTGAGAGATCTGACACCTGACTAGGTTCATTTCCCAATACCAGATCAAGTACAGCCTCTCCCCTTGTAACCTTATCTACATATTGTGTCAGGAAACCTTCCTGAACACACCTAACAAACTCCACCTCATCTAAACCCCTTGCCCTAGGGAGATGCCAATCGATATTTGGGAAATTAAAATCTTCCAGCATGACAAACCTGTTATTATTACACCTTTCCAGAATGTCTCCCTATCTGCTCCTCGATGTCCCTGTTACTATTGAGTGATCTATAAAAAACACCCAGTAGAGTTATTGACCCCTTCCTGTTCCTAACTTACACCCACAAAGACTCCGTAGACAATCCCTCCATCTCTTCCTCCTTTTCTGCAGCTGTGACACTATCTCTGATCAACAGTGCCACGCCCCCACCTCTTTTGCCTCCCTTCCTGTCCTTCCTGAAACATCTAAAGCCTGACACTCTAAGTAACCATTCCTGCCCCTGAGCCATCCAAGTCTCTGTAATGGCCACAATATTTTAGCTCCAAGTACCGTTCCATGCTCTTAAGCTCATCTGCGTTGTTCATAATGCTCCTTGCATTAAAATAGACACATCTCAAACCTTTGGTCTGAGCGCGTCCCTTCTCTATCACCTGCCTATCCTCCCTCTCGCACTGTCTACAAGCTTTCTCTATTTGTGAGCGAACTGCCACTTTCGTCTCTTCAGTTTAGTTCCCACCCTCCAGCAAAGCCTAGTTTAATCAACTATTCAAAATCATCATGTTGGTGATAATCCATCAGTTCTTATAAAAATATCTTTAAGGTACACAGCTCCTCTAAATTTATTACTAACACTGTCTAACTGCGTGTTGGATATGTCTGAGTGGTGGGAGTCTGAGGCTGTAAAACTGCCTTACCTCAGCACTGGTGTGAAATGGAAAGCACGTTACACAACGAGCAGAGTTACTCTAATGGCTGGGTATGATGTTGGCAGAAGAGTTGAAGCAGTTTTCTCCACAGATAGAGTGCGTGAACCCAGTTACTAAGTGAAATCATACCCACAGCTCGATGAAGCTACTTAAAATTATAACTTCATTAAGGTAATGAAAGAAAATGAGGATTACACCGGGAAATGGCTGAGGTATGACTTGAAGAGTGGCACATCAGGCTCCAAGGCCACATGATCTGCTCCTCGTGCTCTTATGACCCATGTTGAGCTGTCATTATACTGCACAGTGAAGGGCATGGACATCTGGCAAGTTCAAATGTAAAGAATGACAACTCAAACTGGTCTCAACTTCCATACAGATACAAGGTCAGAGATGTGCTCCTACATTACGTGACAATCCCATGGCTCTGTTCGGAGAGCAGCAGGGGATTTTGTTCAGTGCCCTGGGAAGCATTCTTTTCTCAAAATCCCCACTTTTTGCACAGCCCATGTACAGACTGCTGTGGCGCTTACCAACAAAGTAGATTTCAAATTGATGGTTAAAGTACAAAATAAATTCAAGTTTTCCATTCCTCCTTATTTTCACCATCTTAGCTAGTGAGCTGCTCCCACTCTGAGTCAAAGCTGTACCATAAATTACATGAGATCAAAGTTTTACTCATCTCACAGTTTTGGCCGTAACAACAGACCAGAACCTTCAGCACAAG